>NC_045957.1:60122059-61322059 GCF_010909765.2 Amblyraja radiata | reverse complement strand
AGAATGTTAAATTTGCTGTCGGATGACTGAATTGAAGGATAGGCTCAATATTTTTCTGAGCAAAAGAATAGGCAGATTTGTTGGGAGATGTTTAGGTGAAGAAAGGTAAGAGGAAGATTTTGGGATAATTAAATGCCAGCATTGATCTGTTGGGTCAAATGTTATCCTCTCTATCTCTGCTTTGAACAAAGTATAATACCACATAACAAGTCTCATTTGAAAAAACAGGAATTTAGAAGTTTTATACATACACATATATTTTCGGTGTGCTGCAACTTAGATTTGAAATGCAAAATCAATGGCTAAATGCAAGCATTATGAAAGTGTGCATGGTCATCTTTGCTTATAACACAAATGCAACCATGCTGGCAATTCTCGAAATCACCGGCAACATGCAAACGTGCAATAGTGCTGAAGAAACCACATATTTTTCCAATGGAAAAGCAGGACCTAAGGGGAGGAAGAAGCACCGATTGATCACAATTTAAAGAGATACTAATTTCTGAGCTGCTGTTGATCCTGGATGAAAAATTCCACGGAATCTTCTTCACCAGACCAGGTGGTATAGTATTGTGTGTGAGACCTCCGACTATTGGAGTGGTTCATGTCATTCATAATATTCCATCAAAGATAGACACAAAATACTGGAGTAACTCAGTGGGACAGGCAGCATCTCTGGAGCGAAGGGATGGGTGACGTTTCAAATCGGGATCCTTCTTCAGGTTGCGTGTGTTGGGAAATTCTAGATCACAATTCCTTATCTAATGTTGCAGGGTCCACTCTTTGCTGTGTAATTGTACATTCTGAGTCATAATCAGTACTCACTATAGAAATGACTTGATATTCTGCAATCTTCTTTGGGGTTGAGCAGCATATCAATGAGACAAAATAATTAAGAAAGTTGCATCCATAAAATAAGGCTTCTTACTCTGTTAGAATTGTTTCTCAGCACAAAATACCAGATTTATCAGTGACGCTGACGTAAATAACACACTGCCTCCATACAAACTGTTGAGTGTTAATTTTGGATGTGTACAGACAATGACTTCCAGCCAACATCATTCTAAAGTGTAAGCTCTCAACCGTAGGCAATACTTCACCATTTCATCGGTCATAATTCAGTTGGTTGTAGCCATGGAATCTGTTTGGAAAGCAACTATACCCAGAGTTATCTGTATGTGTCTAACAATGAAGATTTATAAATACAAAATAAAAGTTCAACAGTCAAATCAATTGGCCCGCCATACTGTCTCTGGTAAGTATGGCAGGGAGGAACTGTAAGAAGGGAGTCTGAATGTTGGGGTGAATTCCACTTAATTTGGCCCAACAACTATACGTAGCGGGCTTCTTGTCTTATTTACAACAAATGAAGCAGTAACTGAGAAGAAGCAAAACTCAGACGAAGCATCACTAGAAGTAGGATTTAACATCAGCCCGAACCCCATTAGATAGAAGTAAATGGAAAATTGTGGCTGCTTCTTTATTTCATCAAGCCAACTCCAAGCTTTTGATTTTTTTGGAATGGATCGGGTGGGGGGAGTGGGGGAGGGGGGTGAGAGGAGGAGGACAGCAATATCATATAATCAATCGCAAATTAATAATGCCTGACATTTTTAAACAACATTGGGTAAATGAAGGCTAAAGATTAGACAGGGCATATGCATTGTTGAGCAGTAACTGTGGAAGACATTCTACATTACATTCTACAATGCTGCTTCCAAAATCATACTTCGCTATAAGAAAGTACTGAAGATTATTTACTGTTGATGTAGGAAGCATTACAACTCGTTATATATTATGAAAAGGCAATGAAATAGAATATTGATAGTGGTCAAAGCCAGCTGTGTACTCTTGCACTTACAAGATCAATATACTTCAAAGAAAGAAATGCAATTCTACATAATTCATTGAATAGCTTCAATGAATTGGACATATTGAGTACTCAAACCTAGTGTCTACTCCCTCCCTCCCTTTCCCTCTCCCTCCCTCACCCTCCCTCTCTCTCTCTCCCCTTCCCCCTCGCCCTCTCCCTCTCTCTCTCTCTCTATTTCTCTCTCTCACATTCTCTCTCTAAGAACCCAGGGGAAGTACATTATCTTAACAGATGGCTCCCTGTCAGTAAAAAAAATAATTGCTTGTTTGGGACAATGCCCATGTGAAAAGAAAGGCATGTGACTTGTTTCTCGTGACATGTGCTCTTAAACTACTCATGAGATTGTACTTGCTTTTGATAGAGATTTCAGAATATCCTACGTGTTCCAGCCTAATTGTAAAACTATCATTGATCAGGGATTAAATCCAAGTCCTGGAAATTATTAATAACAATACTGGAAATTCACATAATACGAGTCAGAGAGACATAGAGTCATAGAGTCATATAGTCATAGTGATACAATGTGGAAACAGGCCTTTGGCCCAACTTGCCCATGCCGACCAACAAATCCCATCTACACTAGTCCAGCCTGCCCGCATTTGGTCCATATCTCTAAACCTAACTTATCAATGTACCTGTCTAAAGGTTTCTTAAATGTTGCAATACCTCCTCTAGCAGCTCGGTCCATACATCCAACACCCTTTTGTGTAAAAAAGTTATCCCTCAGGTTCCTATTAAATATTTCCCCCCTCACCTTAAACCCAAGTCCTCTGGTTCTTAATTCCCATACCATGGGCAAAAGACTCATGCGAATAAATATGCATTTACCCTATCAATTCCTCCTGATTTTGTACACCTCTATAAGATCACCCGTAATCCTCCTGTGCTCCAAGGAATAAAGTCCTAGCCTGCTCAACCTCTCCCTGTAGCTCAAGCCCTCGGCTGCTGGCAACATCCTTGTAAATCTTCTCTGCAGCAGTCTAAAGAAGGGTCTCGACCCAAAACATCATCTATTCCTTCTCTCCAGAGATGCTGCCTGTCCCGCTGCGTTACTCCAGCTTTTTGTGTCTATCTTCGGTTAAAACTAGCATCTGCAGTTCCTTCCTAGACATTTTCTCTGCACATTTTCCAGCTTAGCAATATATTTCCTATAAGATGGTGACCAAAACTGAACACAATAGCTGATCTCAAGATTTTTTAAACACTCATAACTTTTTTATTTTTCATCGATCAGAAAAATCCTTGGGGCTGTCGCAGCGGAGGAGGACTGTGAGTAAGATGGCTAAAAAATCATAGTGATATAGGGTAGCATTTTTTCTAAAATCAATATACAGCGCAGTCAGGAAGTGGTCAAGATGAGACGTTTAGTTATATAGATTTCCCAAATCCTTTGGGAACTCAAGAGATTATATTATATCTCTAATCAACATGGTGAAGCGCTGAGATTGTAGTTAACTGTTAATAAATTCTAAAGTGGCTTTACTAACGACCAGGTTGAAATTCACGATTAATACATTACTAAAGCATTGTATATCAGACTTGGGACAATATCGCAGATATCATATTGGGACCAAGTTTTAAAGTTCCAGGTTCAGCTGACTTTGCAGTGTTTTCTGCACCTTGTAACAGCTGTCCAAATTGAGATAGCTCACTCACAGACGACATGATCGTTGCTCTCGTCCGTCTGTCCACGCGTTCGCTCGCTCTGGGTGCCAGCGCTTCTCCCCACAGACTCCGCCAAACAAATACACACACACACACACACACAGCATGTCCGGCAGATCGGTGCGGGCCGAGACCAGGAGCAGGGCGAAGGATGACATCAAACGGGTAACGGGTCATGGCAGCTATCGAAAAAGTATGGAAATGGTAAGGGGGAATTTTATAAAAACACCCAAAGGAAATAGATGTTTAACAAAAGAAAATGGAGGCTGCAATCACTCCTTGTCCGTGTTGGAGGGAGGGGGAGGGGGGGGGGGGGAGCAGGGCTGGCCTTAAGCACCTAAGGGGTTCTCGCGCCAGAGTAATCTACTCTCAGCTCAGGTAGGTCTACCCCGGGTGGAGGGGGAAGAGAGGGGTGGAGAGAGAGTAGAGGGGGAAGAAAGGGGTAGACAGGGAGGGATATTGGTTTTCCAGGATCTAGTTCATTATTTTTTTCATTTCACAGTCATTAAAACAAGTGGTATTGTAACTATTTTCAGAGGTGTACATATTTTGTTTGTTACTTGTAGGCTTACATGTATGCAATTTTACATTAAAATGTAGCTTAGATCTGTTTGGTTCATTAACTCGCAGGCACACATTTTGATTACTTTCCATTCCATAGAGATATAAAGTCTATAAAAGACTATTTGTATTTCTATGATTCTACTGACCTTGGCTGGGAACCTGGGGTTCATCAAAATTGTTCCCAATTGGGCCCGCACCTCTTAAGGCTGGCCCTGGGGATGTTGGGGGGTGAGGGGGATGGCTTGAGTGGGTGCAGGATTTTCTGGAGCTCCTTCCAAATGGCAATATTTTGTATGTTCAAAGTTAAAAAGGAGGACTAGGCAGGAATATCAAAATGATCATCTGCAGCTGAGAAAAAAAAGATGATTTGTGCATGAAGAAGCCATGACCAAAGCAAAGATACTAGAGCGGAGACGGAAGCCGGTTACGGAAATGGTGCTGAACATTACCCATGACCCTACTGTGGCTTTTTCGTCGAGTGGACTATCTCGATCCGCTATAGGATCTTTGGTTTCCATGAGATGGAGAGTGTGGAGGAAAGTGGCAGTCGACGTCTTTCACCAGCTCATTCATCAGACCTGGTGTCTCCCCGGCGTAAACGGAGTTTACCTCCTGGCCACTCAACTCGTAGACCACCAGCTCCTTCCTGAAGCGGATATCAAACAGCTGTAAACCGCTGGCGGGACTAGGGCGGAACGCGAACTCCCAGTCAAAGTAGCGAATGTGGTTGTTTACAACGTGGTATCTTGGTCCACGTGGCTCGAACTTGAGGGGGGCGTAGGTTTGAAACTTCTGCCGAGGTCTCAGCGAGGCGTTGTTGGGATCCAAATCCGTCCTTTGGATCTCTCTCGCTCTCTTACTCCCTCTTTCTCACCCTCTTGTCCCGGAATCATTTGGCATTTTGCGGGGACGGCAGCATCTGCGGTTCCTTCCTGTTGGGGGGGGGGGGGGGAGAAACCTGGCCCGTGGCTCTGGAGTTGAAGGTGGACACGTGGGACTTGGGTGGCTCAGCGGGATGGGCAGCGGCTCTGGGGAGTGGGTGACATTTCAGGTCGAGACCCTTCTGCAGGCAATCACACGTACTCTCACCGACGAGAGTTCAGTTCAGTCTGAAGAAGGGTCTTCTCTCCAGAGTCGCTGCCTGTCCCACTGAGTTACTCCAGCTTTATGTCTAACTTCAATTTCAAGAGTTAAATAAAAAACACAGAGTGCTGGAGGAACTCAGTGGGTAGGCGGCATCTGTGGAGGGAATGGATTAGGAGTTGTTTCGGGCCAGGGTTCTTTTTCAATAGGAAGGAACTGCAGATCAAAGATACTAGAGCGGATACTAGTATCTTAGCTGCAGATCAGGCATGATATTCTTCCGATTTAAATTGTAATTCCGATTTTATTGTTTTCCTATTTTCAATTCTTTGTGCCCGATTATTTGGCGGCCAATCAGCCGCTGTCTCTAACGGGGTTGCATCCAATCATCGACCAGCTTCCCTTAAAATTCCCGTCAAATCAACAAATCGGTCTCCTCCCGATCCAATCAGCCGCTGTCTCCAAGGGCATTGTATCCAATCACAGTCTCCTAGGGGCCGTTTGATCAATCACCGACCTGCTTCCCTCACCGAAGCAGACGATGCTAGGGAGAGAGGGAGAGAGAGGGGGGGAGAGAGGGGGAGGGGAGAGGGAGAGAGAGAGAGGCAAGAAAGCAGCTATTACATATAATACACAATAAACAATACATTTATTTATGTATGTTAGCTATGTTAGCTTTCATAGCAAAAGGATTTGAGTATAGGAGCAGGGAGGTTCTACTGCAGTTGTACAGGGTCTTGGTGAGACCACACCTGGAGTATTGCGTACAGTTTTGGTCTCCAAATCTGAGGAAGGACATTATTGCCATAGAGGGAGTGCAGAGAAGGTTCACCAGACTGATTCCTGGGATGTCAGGACTGTCTTATGAAGAAAGACTGGATAGACTTGGTTTATACTCTCTAGAATTTAGGAGATTGAGAGGGGATCTTATAGAAACTTACAAAATTCTTAAGGGGTTGGACAGGCTAGATGCAGGAAGATTGCTCCCGATGTTGGGGAAGTCCAGGACAAGGGGTCACAGCTTAAGGATAAGGGGGAAATCCTTTAAAACCGAGATGAGAAGAACTTTTTTCACACAGAGAGTGGTGAATCTCTGGAACTCCCTGCGACAGAGGGTAGTCGAGGCCAGTTCATTGGCTATATTTAAGAGGGAGTTAGATGTGGCCCTTGTGGCTAAGGGGATCAGAGGGTATGGAGAGAAGGCAGGTACGGGATACTGAGTTGGATGATCAGCCATGATCATATTGAATGGCGGTGCAGGCTCGAAGGGCCGAATGGCCTACTCCTGCACCTAATTTCTATGTTTCTATGTTTCTATAATAAACAAGTGATGCATTATTGTACTCTTACATGGGTATGATCGCACATTAATAAACTTCATCCCCCCCATTCCTTCCCAACCTCAGCCTCACGGACCATAGAGTACTCCTAGTTCCTAAAACCCATTTCCATCACTGATTTCCACCAACGACCCTGATTCTACCTGTCACTTACACACTAGTGGCAATTTACAGTGACCAATTAACCTACCATCACACACATGATTGGGATGTGGGAGGACACCTAAGCAATCCAGGCAGAATATATCATAGAGACACAGGTGTTTAGATCGGGAACAAAAAACAAGCTGCTGGAAAAACAGTGGATCAGGCAGCGTTTGTGGAGGCACGTTTCAGTTCAAGACCCTGCATTAGAATTGCATGTAGAATGCATAATAGATTGCTGAGGGAAAATTTGGAAGGACTGGACATAATTTTCCGATCCACCTTTTGACACTGGTGTGTATATGGATTGTCAAAAGGTGGTTGATAAATGCTATATTATAATATAATCAACAAAATTGAAGACTGTGGGATAAAATTTGCAGTACAGGTAGCAACATGTATTCAGCCTTGCAGAGGAGTGCGGTGGTGCTCCCCAGGGTCTATACCGGGACCACTAGTTTTCTTGATATGCACTAATGAGCTGGTGATGAGCAAAGACAAACTATTTCAAAACATACAGCGAACATAAACTATATATCCTGGCAAAAGAAGAATATCCATAACCCTGATTTGTATTTTGGGAGAGTGCTAAACCCAACAAATGCAGAGAGACTGGTGAAATAAATGGACACAGCAGAGATGAAATGTAATTTAAAGAATGAGTTTAGTTTAGAGAAACAGCAAAGAAACAAGAACACTCCAGTCGAACCATTAATCACCCTTTCATACCAGTTCTATGCTATCCCACTTTCTCATCCACTCCCTGTGCACGAGGGGCAATTTACAACAGCAAATTATCCTGCAAACTCGCACGTCTTTGAGATGTGGGAGGAAATCAGAGCAGCTGGAGGAAACCCGCATTGTCACAGGGGCAACGTGCAAACTCCGCACAGAAAGATGAGGTCTGGTTACAACTCAGTCTCAGGCGCTGTGAGGCACAGCAATGTTTGCAAAGTGATAGGCTTTTGGTAGGAAGAGAAAATGAGTGGCAATATATTAAAGGATACAATTGAAAAATGCAGCCTTTTAATACTTTCCACATCTTAAGAAGAAATATTTTAATACAATTGTAACGGTGATTGCACTGTTTAATGCTAATGTAATTTGAATCACCCTGTAAGCACCTAGTTTCATTTGAAAATATATTGTCTCTGTAATTCTACTTTTCTCAAACGATCTTAACTGTCTCAAGTAGCAGACTGAAATAAAATCAATAAACAGGCTTAGATGAAGGAGTACCTACAAATAATTTTGCTCAGAATATCAATTCAGCAACATATACTTGTACCTTAAATAGTTCCATGAAGTCAACCACATTAATTTTCCTTGGGGACAACTGTTTTTCATTCCTAATTAGAGTGGAACGTAGTACAACCTAGAAGCAGAGACACTATTTTCTGGTTATTTACTGCTAAAGAATATAAAACATGAAAAGGAGGAATTAATCCTTTGAAGAAAATAAAATAGAGTTATTGCATTTGAATTCTGATCTGTGTTCCTAGTAGGTTGTCCGACTGGCTGAAATATAATTCTTTTAGATTACCCTTAATAAATCAAGGCAAATGACCAAATGCTATTTGGCAAGATGAGTGGATTATTTTGAACAACCCATTAAATTATGTTATTTTTTAAATAATTTATCGTGGTGATGAAAAATTTCACATAAAATGATTTTGCAGAGATACAGACGAAACAATTATTGCAAACATGTTGCTGGGAAAACATTTGTGCCCTTTCACGTTTCTGCACCTACAGCTGACATTGGGGGTTAGAATTTAGTAGCAATTGCACCATGCCAGCTTACAATTGCTTAGAAATGTTAGCTTTGAAATATGACTGTGCAAATATTAATAAGCAGTCAGTTAAGCTCACTTTAAGTTTATGTAATCATTTAACTGAATTGTAATGTACTTCAAAGAAATTGAATAATGTTATTATTTAAAGGTGAAAATTTATCAGACATATATATTGGCAGAATTTGCTCAAAGTATTTTCAACTGATCAATGTTGTTTAGATCAAATAGCATGATAATGTTGATAAACCATTAGTAGATGTTTGATTAAAAGAGTTATGAATATTTCTTACATGAGAACTTTCACATGCATTTAGAATGTTGAAGAATTGTTCTTGCCTTGTATCTGCATATCCAGGGGTCTAAGAAAACCATTCAACTGAAAATCAAGTTTGTTCAGCTACTTACTTCCAATCTTCAGATATTTTACAACTGAAATGTCCTGCTTCGATTCAGCATTGGATACTGCCATGAATCAATATGAACCTAATGGGCCTGTCTTACTTAGGCGATTTTTTAGGCAACTACATGCGACTTGGCTGTCGCCACATTTTCGCCGGTGGTCACCGGGGTGTCGCCTGTATGGTCGTGAGTAGACTTCTCAGCCGCGCAAAGAGATGTAGCGTCTTTCTGGTTGCCGCAAAATTTTCAACATGTTAAACATTTTTCGGCGACAGTCGGTTTGACGTACATGAGTGTATCTTGACCTCCTGACGTAGGTGCTATGGCAGGTCGTCGCCAGTTTGACCTAGGTTTTCGCCAGGTGACGTAGGTTCTCGCCGGTGCTGACCGGTGAATTTCATTGGCTCATAGGAAAAACCCAGGACCACAGCTCCACATGGTCAGACGAATATAGTGCGTGGACATTGCGCATTTTGTTTCGGGGACATCGGAAATTTGGAGTTTATTTAAACTCAAAGAACCTCCTTGGGGTATGGGAGTACAATTTTACTTCGGAGTTACGTGAGTGACTACGTGAAGAACCCCGCCAGGACGCATGCGTGCCATTTCGCTTTCACGCTTGCGAAACGACAGGCGGGGTGGAGCGTTCCCCCGCAGCGGTAAGTTTGAAACCGCGACCTGCAGGTAAGTGACTTACTCTGCGGTAGTTTTTTGTCCCCGCGCTGTATTTACACAGGGCAGGACGGCAGGAGGAGGGGTGGAAGGACGTTCCCCCATAACGGCAAGTTTTAAGCCTGGACCTGCAGGTAAGTGATACTGCGGTCTTTATTGTTCCCATACTGTTCTACAGGTGGGGGAAACATGTACAAGGCAAAGAAGTCGACCAGAGCTGCGACAAAGCTGGCGGGGGAAGACCGCGGAGTTGCGGACGCCAGCAGCGGCCGGCGGCACAGGAATCACCCGTAAGGGAACAGCTGTGCCCGACTTCGCCCCCGCACCGGCCAGATTAAACACTGCGTCTGGGCGGGAAGGCAAGAAGAAAACCAAAAGAGTCGTTGACTGATGAGTCCGACTTTGAGCAGCCGCGAGCGGCCAGCGACTGTGAGCGCTGGAGCCGGTTGGAGCGGCTTATGGAGCAGAGCTCCAACATGACAGACTCCGGGAGATGGAGTCTAGTCACCATGGGGATATAAAAAACACCCACAGCAGCACCTTACGTAGGGCTGCACAGTGCATCTCCCTCGTCAGAGGGGAGTACTGGGGGGTCAATTCTGGGCTGACCCTGAAGAGGGGTTTTGATGAACAAAACTACAAGTGTGCAGGGGGTGCAGGAAGGCAAAATCTACTGGTCATGGTGTCCAAATACATACAGCCAGACCACGATGGACACCACTGCAAAAATACTTGGGACCAGGAAACTGCGTATCCCTGAATGTTCCAGTCGTGGAAATAGCATCTGGAAACATGTTGGAGCAGGACTTAGGAAAGCCCTGGGGCTCATAAAGGCGACAACATTAAGGACCTCCTACAGCCAAAGACAGCACCCTTATGCACCCACCAGCAGAACAAGAGAAGCTGGTGAAAGCTCAAAGGTCGGGCATACAGGACAGCGGTCTTTTAGACCATAGCCCAGACCGGCCTTCCTGGAAGATGCGCAAACCCCCAACCCAAAAACAAACCCAGACACCGGCGCCTCAACCTCCACGAAGACCACACAGAAGAAACAAACTTCCACTGGTAACAATGGAGGTAGGTGGGTCTGGTCCCTTACAAATTATAGGAAGAGTGGATAATACACACATTGGTGGGAGATTACACTCTTTTGGATACATGGTGTATATCAACTACAGACACTTATATCCTAAGCAGTATCCAGGGATATACCATTGAATTGTGCAAAAGGGGTAATGAGTAAACCCAACACGATTGGCTGGAATTTGTGTCTTATATCTTTACCAAAAACAAAATAGATGGTGACAGTCGCATCATCATCGAATTGACCAAATTGAATACATTGTACTATATATTCAGTACAAAATGGGAACTGGTAACTGCTAAAGGACTGATTTCCAAAGGCTACTCCATGGCTAGCATCGACCTAAAAGATGCTTACTATTCAGTGCCTACACGGACTGATCACAAACGTTATTTTAAAAAATTCAACTGGATGGGGCAGCTCTGGCAGTATAGAGCTCTACCAAATACATAATCATATGATCATACTAATTGTGGGCATAACTTTGGAGTTGGCCTAACTAGCTGTAACAGCCACCATACAATTGGGTGAAAACTGGGGTTATCATCCATCCAGTTAAATCTAAACTAACGCCTACCAACATAATGGTTTATTTGGGGTTCACTATTGACAGCTCACATGTCGGTGACTTTACCAAAGGACAAGGCTACAGTCTTAACTGAGGCCTGCAACAACCCCACTGACATCAGTGAACCGTCTATCAGATTGGTAGCAAGGGTAATTGGCATATAGTGTCTGCCTTTCCAGCCACACAATTTGGACCTTTGTATTACCAAAAATCTACAAAGGGCAAAAATACAAACACTCAAAGTTAATACTGGTCATTTCGACAGACCAATAAGCCACCAATCAAAGCTTATGGAATTAAAATGGTGGAGGGATGACATTCAGCATTGTTCCAACCCTATCGTTATCAGCAAACCCTTAGTGGTGCTACAAACTGATGCCAGTGCGCTTGGTTGGGGTACTACCAATTTCCATCTCCATCTGTGGAGGTAGATGAAAGGCATCATTATCACAGACACTGGGCATAAACTACCTGGAAATGTGGGGTGCGTTCTATGGCCTAAAGTCATACTGCTCTGGGATAAATCACCAGCATGTTAGACTACAGAGTGACAATCTGACATACAATTTGGTAATGGTGTATCCAGAGAAATATTTGAATATCAGCTACTTACCTACCAGGTAACCCAAAATTCAGTGACAGCCATCAGGTCACGCAAATTCAATAAAATAAGACTTAATCTTGGGAACCAGACCCTGGGACAGCAGGGACAGATGCTTTTCACTGCATTGAGGGGGCAATTGTTTATCTATGCATTCCCTCCTTTTCTGCATCATCAGTCGGGTATTACGAAAAATACATCAAGACTCAGCGTCTGTTAATTGGTAGTGCCGATTGGCCTACTTAACCATGGTTCCCTGTGATACTCGACATGGGTTTTAACCATGTATCACCATCCTGAAACAACCAGATTATTGGTTCATCCCGTAACAGGGGAACCCATCCATGTCAAATACAACAGACCTATCAATTTGTAGAGTCTAAGAAACCTCTACTGCAACTGGGACTAGCGGACCGAAAATTGAACATTATCTCAGCGGGCCACAGACAGTCCACCAAAAAACTATATCTGGTATACATCAGGAAATGGGAGATATGGGAGATATATTGTCATAGAAACAACATCACCTACAGTTCGATGAACATAACGTCTGTTCTGGAATTCCTGGCAGGCCTCCATTATGATGAGGGGCTCAGTTACAGTGCCATTAACTGCGCCAGAAGTGTCCTTTCAACATATCTATGGCGAGGATCAGAGCGTCATTCTGTTGGGACTCACCCCTGGTAACCAAACTTATGAGGGGAATTTTTAATATCAATCCCCCAAGAACCAGGTACTCTCTAAAATGGGATATGAGTATTGCCCTAACGTTGCTAAGGAATTGGTCTCCAGCAACAGCTCTGTCCCTGCAAAGACTGACGCACAAAACAGTCATGCTGATGGCTTTAGTCACGGCACTAAGGGTACAGTCGTACATAAGTTAAGGCTGGACTATATGACTTCTTCAACAGGAATATAACATTTCATATTACGAATTAGTCAAACAGAACAGACCAGGATCATCAGGCCTCAAAATAGAATTTAGGGATTACCCTACAGATATCGTCTGTGTATAATAAGACAATTATTGTTATATATGGAGAACACCAAAAACATCTGAGGCTATGAGATGGCACTACTTATCAGCCACAAACAACCCACAAAAAAGTGTCGGTTCAAACTATTTCCAGATGGCTGAAACAGGTTTTAACAACAGCTGGGGTGGATACTAACATATTCAAATCTTATTCCACCAGGGCTGCAGCTACATCGGCAGCTATGGAGTTGGATGTACCAATGAACCAAATCCTCGAGACAGCAGGATGGATCAGGGGAAAATGTTCCAACTATTCTACCACAAACCAGTAGTTAAACTGGAACTTTGCAGAGTCAATTTTAAGTTCTGTAATATAATTTCACCCCATAAATAGGGGCTATAATTTGTTGTTAACAATTTATCATGGATTTCAATGTTGGATTCATGTCTAAACATGTTAACACAATTCCTCCCACAGTCAATTAAGGCAGATGTGATGCATGGACTCGTTTCCACGGCATGAAATCACAGAGCTTTGAAATCTTCACGTAGTCACTCACGTAAAATAGTAAGATTAAACGAGAACTTACCAGTTCGAAGTTTGATCATTATTTTATGAGGAGTACGTTGAGGGAATACGTGCCCTCCGCTCCCACCCTTGATCATATACTCAACTGGTATTTTCTTCTCTAATCTTACTATGTTCAGTCATTACAGTTATCTGTGATTTCACGCCGCTGCTTTGAAGAATGACACGCATGCGTCCTGGCGGGGTTCTTCACGTATTCCCTCAACATACTCCTCATAAAATAATGATCAAACTTCGAACTGGTAAGTTCTCGTTTAATCTTACTATTTTATATGATTATAATAAATGTATTTTTGTATGCACTGTTGTATGTTCTTTCTAATGTAATAATAATTCAAACTTGTTTTATTGATTTTTCTTTATAGATTTACCATAGGCAATTTCACATTTTATGTACGAAAGGGACGGATTGCATCTTAACAGGTGGGGGACCAGCATTCTTGCAGGCAGGTTTGCCACTGCTACACGGGTGGTTTAAACTGAATAAGGGGGGTGGGGTGTCAAATGGGATAGTCAAGGACAGTTAAAGGGAAAGAGAGTAAAGGGATGGTTAATGACCCCAGAATTAACCAGGAAGGAATCTCACAAAGGGATAGGAGAGTATGGCCAAGTGTAATAGGGATCGATGTGAAAGGTGAGATGCGTAAGGAATTAAAAGTATTGTATATGAATGCGCAAAATATAAGAAGTAAAGTAGATGAGATTGAGATAGATATGTCATTGTGGGGATTACTGAGACGTGGCTGCAGGAGGATTGGGCCTGGGAACTTAATATTCAGGGTTATACATCCTATAGAAAGGACAGGCAGGTGGGCAGAGGAGGGGGGGGAGGGGGGGGGGGGGCGGGGTAGCTCTGCTGGTGAGGGATGGAATTCAGTCCCTTGCGAGGGAAGACATAGGGACTGACGAGGTAGAGTCACTGCGGATTGAGTTGAGGAATTGTAAAGGCAAGAAGACACTAATTGGTGTTATCTACAGACCCCCAAATAGTAGCCCGGATGTAGGGTATAAATTGCAGTAGGAGTTAAAACTGGCATGTAACAAAGGTAATGCCACTATGGTGATGGGAGATTTCAATATGCAGGTAGACTGGGAAAATCAGGTTGGTTCAGGACCCCAAGAAAGAGAGTTTGTAGAATGCCTCCGAGATGGATTCTTAGAGCAGCTTGTAATGGAGCCGACCAGAGGAAAGGCAATTCTGGATTTAGTGTTGTCCAATGAACCAGATATGATAAGAGAACTCGAGGTAAAGGAACCGCTTGGAGGTAGTGGTCATAATATGATTAGTTTTAATCTGCAATTTGAGAAGGAGAACGTTAAATCTGAAGTGTCAGTTGAACAAAGGGGACTATGAAGGCATGAGAGGGGAGCTGGCCAAGGTAGACTGGAAAGGGATCCTAGCCGGAATGATGGTGGAACAGCAATGGCAGAAATTTCTGGGCATAATCCGGAAGACGCAGGATCATTTCATTCCAAAAAGGAAGAAAGATTCCAAGGGGAGTTGGAGGCAACCGTGGCTGACAAGAGAAGTTAGGGATAGAATAAAACTAAAAGAAAAGATGTATAACACAGCAAAGAGTAGCCGGAAGCCAGAGGATTGGGAAACTTTCATAGGTCAACAGAAGGAAACAAAACAGACAATATGGGCTGAAAACATGAAGTACGAAGGGAAGCTGGCCAGGAATATAAAGAAGGACAGTAAAAGCTTCTATAGATATGTTAAGGGAAAAAGAGTAGCAAAGTCAAATGTGGGTCCCTTGAAGGCAGACACGGTTGAAATTATTATGGGCAACAAGGAAATGGCAGAAGAGTTGAATAGGTACTTCGGATCTGTCTTCACTAAGTAAGACACAAACAATCTCCCAGATGTACTGGAGGACAGAGAATCTAAGGGGGTAGAGGAACTGAAATAAATTTTCATTAGGCGAGAAATAGTATTGGGTAGGCTAATGGGACTGAAGGATGATAAATCCCCTTGGTCTGATTGTTTGCATCCCAGGGTCCTCATGGAGGTGGCTCTGGAAATAGTGGACGCATTTGTGATTATTTTCCAATGTTCAATATTGTGGATTGGAGGATAGCTAATGTTATCCCAATTTTCAAGAAAGGAGCGAGAGAGAAAACGAGGAATCACAGACCAGTTACAGACCAATTGCAGACTTCGGTGGTGGGAAAGATGCTGGAGTCAATTATAAAAGAGGTAATAATGGGGCATCTGGATAGCAATAAAAGGATTTGTCCAAGTCAACATGGATTTATGAAAGGGAAATCATGCTTGACTAATCCTCTGGAATTTTGTGAGGATGTGACAAGTAAAATGGATGAAGGGGTGCCAGTGGTTGTAGTGTATCTAGACTTTCAGAAAGCCTTTTGATAAGATCCCGCACGGGAGACTGGTGACTAAAATTAGAGCACATGGTTTTGGGGGTAGGGTGTTGACATGAATAAAAAATTGGTTGGCAGACCGGAAACAAAGAGTAGGAGTGAACGGGTGCTTTTCAGAATGGCAGGCAGTGGCGAGTGGAGTGCCGCAAGGCTCGGTGTTGGGGCCGCAACTGTTTACCATATATATTAATGATTTGGAAGAGGGAATTAGGAGCAACACTAGCAAGTTTGCGGATGACCCAAAGCTGGGTGGCAGTGTGAACTGTGAAGAGAATGTTAGGAGGTTGCAGGGTGACCTGGACAGGTTGAGTGAGTGGGCATATGCATGGCAGATGCGGTATAATATAGATAAATGTGAGGTTATCCATTTTGGCGGCAAAAACAAGGGGGCAGATTATTATCTCAATGGGGTTAGGTTAGGTAAGGGGGAAGTACAGTGAGACCTGGGTGTCCTTGTACACCGGTCACTGAAAGTTGGCGTGCAGGTACAACAGGCAGTGAAGAAAGTTAATGGAATGTTGGCCTTCATAACAAGAGGATTTCAGTATAGGAGTAGAGAGGTTCTTCTGCAGTTGTATAGGGCTCTGGTGAGACCACATCTGGAGTATTGTGTACAGTTTTGGTCTCCTAATTTGAGGAAGGACATCCTTGTGATTGAGGCAGTGCAGCGTAGGTTCATGAGATTGATCCCTGGGACGGCGGGACTGTCATATGAGGAAAGATTGCAAAGACTAGGTTTGTATTCACTGGAGTTTAGAAGGATGAGGGGGTTCTCATAGAAACATATAAAAATTTAAAAGGACTGGACAAACTAGATGCAGGAAAAATTAGCCCAATGTTGGGTGAGTCCAGGGGGCATAGTCTGAATATAAAGGAGAGGTCATTTAAGACTGTGAGAAAAAACTTTTTCACCCAGAGAGTTGTGAATTTATGGAATTCCCTGCCACAGAGGGCAGTGGAGGCCAAGTCACTGGATGGATTTAAGAGGGAGTTAGATAGAGCTCTAGTGGAGTCAAGGGATATGGGGAGAAGGCAGGCACGGGTTATTGATAGGGGACGATCAGGGCCGAATGGCTTCCTCCTGCACCTATTTTCTATGTTTCTATGCGATTATTTTTTAAGCACTGTTATGTGCTCTTTATAATCTAACTAGACTAAGCGGGACCCATTGGGTCCAATTCTCACATGGGAGGCCTGGTCCCCCAATGCAATATTCCACCTCTCCACCAATTCCAATATTCCACCACTCACGCATAGCCTGCTACTGCACAGGCGCATCTGACAGGTTCCCGTTGTGATGATCCTGATCCCCCTCCTCACCTCACCTCACCCCCCCCCTCCCCACTCCACCCCTTGTCCCTCCTCCCCCATGCACTCACTCCATCCACCCCTCAACCCCCACCCCCCCATCCATTCTTTGCAGTACTCAGGCGGCACATGCCATTGGGTTCCCATTGTGACATAGAACACGCAGGTATTACTACGCAGGTGCAACTGACAGGCACGGCAAATGGAAATGAGATTTATTAAAGCTTAAAATGTGAATAACTCTTAAAATATAACGGCAATTTAAACGTTAAAGAGGAGATGTATTCAGTCCATTCTTTCTTGTGGCTTCTCTTGTTGCATTCTGCAGTCGGGGGAGGGAGTTGGCTTCAGCCGGGAGCTGTCGGGGGCCGATGGGGGGAGTGTCCTGTAACCTGGTGAGGGGCACAGCTTCAGGCGGGGCTGTTGGGGGCCGGTGGGGAAGGAGGGATTGTCCTGCAGCTGGGGGAGGGCTTCAGGCAGTGGCCAGTGCAGGGGGCTTTCTGGTGGGCTAGTATGGGTGTTGTGGGCCAAAGGGACTTGTTTCCAGAGGGCTAGTATGGACGTTGTGGGCCGAATGGATTATTGGACTCACAGTTCACTCACTCACTGCTTGTGGACCTCTGGACTCAGGCTCAACTTTCGGACTCAAGCGCGACTTCCGGACTCAATCACGACTTCCGGACTCAAGCGCGACTTCTGGACTCCAGCGTGACTTCCGGACTCAGCATGGCTTGTGAAGGGGTTGGACAGGCTAGATGCAGGAAGATTGTTCCCAATGTTGGAGAAGTCCAGAACAAAGGGTCACAGTTTAAGGATAAGGGGGAAATCTTTTAGGACCGAGATGAGGAAAACATTTTTCACACAGAGAGTGGTGAATCTCTGGAATTCTCTGCTACAGAAGGTAGTTGAGGCCAGTTCATTGGCTGTATTTAAGAGGGAGTTAGATGTGGCCCTTGTGGCTAAAGGGATCAGGGGGTATGGAGAGAAGGCAGGTACAGGATACTGAGTTGGATGATCAGCCATGATCATATTGAATGGCGGTGCAGGCTCGAAGGGCCGGATGGCCTACTCCTGCACCTATTTTCTATGTTTCTATGTGAACTCATAGTTCAGTCACTCACGGCTGGTGGATTCACAGTTCAGTCACTCACGGCTGATGGACTCACAGTTCAGGCACTCATGGCTGGTGGACTCACAGTTCAGTTAACCATGGCTGGTGGACTCATAGTTCAGTCACTCATGGCTTGTAGACTCACAGTTCACTCATTCACGGCTTGTGGACTCACAGTTCTGGACTCAACTCGCACTCATGGCTTCCGGGCTGACTGACTCCGCCCGGCCTCCAGTGCTTTA
Organism: Amblyraja radiata; assembly: GCF_010909765.2. Classification (NCBI taxonomy): domain Eukaryota; kingdom Metazoa; phylum Chordata; class Chondrichthyes; order Rajiformes; family Rajidae; genus Amblyraja; species Amblyraja radiata. Next base: position 61,303,659 of record NC_045957.1, on the reverse strand, counting down.
TTCTCCTCGCCCCCGGAAGGGTCATTACCATCATGGTGACTGACAGGTGAGAAGACCAATCTGCTGATCTCACGGTTTGTTAAACCTTCATAACTTTTCAAATATTCCACCGATCGGAACAAAACTTAGTGCGCTTGGAGCAGAGGAGAACAATGAGGACGGTGGTGAAAAAAATCCTAGCGATATAGGGTCCCATTTTTGCGCAAATTTAAAAACAACACAAACCGGAAGTGGTCAAGATGAGAGTTTTAATAATAGTACAGATAATAAATCAAACTTTTCTTTTGTTAAAGTGATGATTCTTTACAGATTTATGATAGATAATTTCAATATTTATGTGGTTATGATATTTTTGTACACACTGTTGCATGTTCTGATCAACATTTTATTGTATGTTACTTTTGTATGTTTCAATATCAGTAAAGGAAATGCTTGACATTTGACGGCAAATTCATGTACGAATATATTATTTTTCAAAGTAGTGTCTCATGGCATCACTTTCAAATATTTAAATTTCATATATTTTGATCAATAAAACAAACACAAACATTGCACTGCATTGAAAAACAAATTATTTTCATATATTTTGATCAATAAAACAATCCCTTTTTCATGAAAAATGGATGATTCCATTCCTTTCGAGGTGAAAATGACATAGACATTGTCGTGGGGGGGAGGGGGGGCGGGGGTCCAGTCACTGGTTTTTCAGCGAACTGACAAGACCATGACAGTCGCCGGCAGTCACCTAAAAAATGCTAAGTGGGACAGGAGCATAAGGAGAAGTATTCAACGCACTGCAATAAGAATGAAATTATAACAGTTGTCGCGGCAAATTATTATATCGTTCAAGACATAACTCCCTCTAGCCACTTAAGAGACATCATGGGATAAGGAGAATGTCATATTACTCATGTGAGCTTTCCATGAGACTTTCAGAGCTTCACAAAAGATAAATCTTCATAACACAGTCTTTTGATTAATTGTTTCTTTATTGTTGAAGAAAAACAGTAAGATATTCATCCAACCTTCTTCCTTTACTCGTACTCTTTAATCTTCGTCAAACACCAGCATATCGCTTTTAAACGTTAGAAAACTCCTCATGTCTCAGCAAAACTCCACATGGTCGAAGGGTGTTCCTTCTGGCCATGTCGAGCTCTAAAACTAAACTAACAAACTAAACTTCTGCACAAGAGAACCCAGCAGCAAACACGCCCCCGACTACATAATAAATCCCACCCACATATTTACGGGCAGATTAAAATTTAAAGGCAAATGCCATAATTAATGACACACAAGATAAAGCCAAATGGCCACTACAACAGTGTAAACTGTATGATTAAGTTTACTTTTGTGACAAACTTCAATGTATGCCACAGATAGAACCGTAATTCTGTAGTTAACCATATAATAACCATATAACCATATAACAATTACAGCACGGAAACAGGCCATCTCGACCCCTCTAGTCCGTGCCGAACACATAGTCTCCCCTAGTCCCATATACCTGCGCTCAGACCATAACCCTCCATTCCTTTCCCATCCATATAACTATCCAATTTATTTTTAAATGATAAAAACGAACCTGCCTCCACCACCTTCACTGGAATCTCATTCCACACAGCTACCACTCTCTGAGTAAAGAAGTTCCCCCTCATGTTACCCCTAAACTTCAGTCCCTTAATTCTCAAGTCATGTCCCCTTGTTTGAATCTTCCCTACTCTCAGTGGGAAAAGCTTTTCCACGTCAACTCTGTCTATCCCTCTCATCATTTTAAAAACCTCTATCAAGTCCCCCCTTAACCTTCTGCGCTCCAAAGAATAAAGCCCTAACTTGTTCAACCTTTCTCTGTAACTTAGTTGCTGAAACCCAGGCAACATTCTAGTAAATGGCGTAGTAAATGGCGTAGTTATGGCGGAAAATGTATCAGGTAGGAATTACATTCTTCTCATGGGTTTTTTTTGCAAGCTTTATCCAAGCAACAATCATAATGATTGAAGTTGCATAAATATAAAGGCCCTATTTTGCCAATTTCCTATGCACATAAGCAAAGTCCAAAGCTCTTCAAATGTGAGTTTCAAAGAAAATGTCACAGTTAGCCACTTAATTCAAAGTCTGGGAAAACAGGTCTTAAAGGAGAAAGGAATGAGTAGGAGAGAGATGTAGTGAGGGACTTACAGTAAATAGTCCTGGTGGATGAAGGTATAATGGGTTAATTAAAATCTAGGAAACGCATTTGGCAGATATCTTGAAAATTGTTGGCTCCAGCAGATTAGAGGTAGGGAGGCATGGAAGAATTTAAAAATGAGAAGAGAATTTTTAAATCAAGATGATAACTGGGAGCCTACATAGGTCAGCAAGCAAAAGGATGATCGGCAAATGTGATTCTGTAGGCAAGGATATCAATAGCAGAGTTTTAGATCTTCGTAGATTTATGAAGTGCGAAAGGTGGGTAGGCTACACTGGAATCGTACTTCCAGAGGTAACAGTGATATGGACAAGAGATTCAGTAGCAGGTTGGCAGCAGAGGAGCAACGAGAATGAGGATGTTTTAACATTGGTGCAAATAAACGGTTCATAGTTCACCCAGAGATCAAAATAAAATTATGAGATGAGGGATTAATAAATAAAAACTGAGAACATTGCAAATAATCAGCAGGTCAGGCAGCGTCTGTGAAGCGAACAAAAGATGACAGGCTAATGATCTTTCATCAGACGGATTGATTTGATGTCTTGAAAACCACAGAGCACAATTATAATTTCCCCAATATTAGCTGGTGGAAATTGTTATTCATCTAACACTGGACAAAGAAATTGACAATTTAAAGAAACTGGAGTTCAGTGAGTTGGCATTGGATATTATCTGTGCATGAGTGGATTCCAATATTATTTTTTCAGCTGGTACCTCTGAGGGGAAGCATGCTGATGAGATGATGTGACAAAATGAATTCAAGAGTCAACAGTCAAGAGTCAAGTCAAGGGTGTTTAATTGTCATATGTACCGAAACGAGACCATGAAATTTGTTCTTGCAGCAGCATAACTAATCTGTAAACACAGTACTCAATAGATAAATAAATAAGAACAAAAAAAAGGTTCAATACATATTAAAAGAACAACATTTGTGCAAATCAAAACAAAGGCCAACAGTCCCTAGTGCAATTAAGACAGTTTGTATTTTGAACTTTAGTTAGTGTTTGTAGAGTTCAATAGTCTGATGGTTGCTGGGACGAAGCTGTTCCTGAACCTGGATGGTTTTCAAACACTTATACCTTCTTCTCAATGGCAAGAGTGAAATGTAAGCATAGTCAGGGTGTTGTGGATCTTTGAAGATAATGAAGCACCTCTTATAGCTCCTTTGATGGTGGGGAGGTCAGTACCCATGATAGACTAAGCGCTGTCCATCACTCATATATCTTGAGTGGTGACACTCTCCACTTTAACTTGTTAAAGTTACTCTGTGCATGCAAACTGCTGCATTAGCATGTGTTTTTGCAGGCCTGGACAAAGGCATCTCAAGTCTTCTCTGCTCAGAACTTCCTTCGGCAAAATTTCCCCTTTTCCCTCCTTTCCTTTCTGGAGAATCTTCTTTGTGACACAAATAACCACCTTCTGTGCAATAACCTTTATGGTTCAGTGGTTTAACCCTCTTAATGTAATCCTTTGAGTACTCCAAGGAATTTTCAGTTTCAAAAGTAAGCCCAATTATTTTTGTGATGCAGCACTGCTGCGTTGTAAACTTGTATCACTTCATAACAATGAGGATAACAGTCTGAAATGAATTATTTTACATTTTGTTTGAAAGAGGAAGAATTTAAAGCAGAATTTCATAAATACTCTGGACTACACAGTTTTCCTTTCTTATAGCCACTTTCCTCCACTCAGCACTCGAGATTGTTCGCTCAAAGGGAAGATGACCCTAATTGAAGCCACGACACTGACTGAGTGGTCAGTCCTCTTCTATGAGAGTAGTGAATGTATTTTGAGCTGCTGTTCCACCTTGGAGAGGTAGAATCAGAGACGGCATAAGTCAATGTCCTCAGATATGGATTTTTTTACATTGATCACAAGATAAAAATCAGAACATAAACATTAGCTTAGCCCAAAATGCAGCATTATTGGCATTTACAATCAATTATTTCATCAAATAACGCAGATCAAATCTATGACATTTCCTCCAGGTTGCATACTCATTAACTGAGCAATAAAAGAAGCTAAGCAATTTACTGTATTTGTACAGCATGCTTTACATGTTACTCTTCTTTAGTTTTATTGCATATTTAATCGATTTTTGTTTTTGTTAATTGTAGACCATATAATCTGGTATTTTGACATGGGGGTGTTAACAGGACCCAGTGGAATGTAGCTCTCAATAGCTAATTGGGCTCTACCTCATGTTAAGATTTTCCCTTTTTTTTTACAATTCAAATTTAGGCTCAGTATGATTCTGTGATAGTGGGCCACAAAACAATAAAGCTGAGAAATGTTACAGTGCAATGGGCTGGCAGAAAAAATTATGAAGCATTTGATTCTTTACTTGGATTAACAAATATTTAAATGACAGTCACAGTGAAATACAACGTAGGCACCATCTGTTTCATTTAAATTGCCTAGACTTCTCTTACTCTTGAAGCTTTATGCAAAATGATTTTGAATATGTGCTAGTCTGTCTTTTATTTAGATGTAGATTAATCATATGGATTATAGTAATTACTTTCAATAAAAATGTGTGCTTTTCTTAAGTTGTTGCTGTTGGGGTATTAATTATTGATGAAAAGCCATCATTTTCACATTCTTAATTTTTCCATTATTGATTTTTAATCATTCACCACCCATTCCTTAGCTGAGAGTAAAAAGGCTCTTCCCTCAAAGCTCAGTTATCGGATAGGCTTTTAAACAGCAGAAAGTACACCAGACTGTCTGTTCTTGCTTTAAGCCACGAAAAGCACAAGCCAGGGATGGAAGATGCTGACCTGGCCCAAAACCACATGACAAGACTCAGTGTCCGTTCTTCCGTCTGGTGATTTGCTTTGTGTCATTATTTCAGAATTATGATATAAAGTATACAACATAGAAACAGCCATTCAGCCCAACCAATTTATACAAATACTGAGGAAAGAACTGCAGATGCTGGTTTAAATCGAAGGTAGACACAAAATGAAGAAGGATCTCAACCCGAAACGCCACGCATTTCTTCTCTCCAGAGATGCTGCCTGGCCCACTGAGTTACTCCAGCATCTATCTTCTATACAGATACTTACATTTAATTTGCACCTCCAGCTATGCTTCCTTGTCTAATTGCATCAGAATAGCCCTCCTCCATTCCTCTTTCTTTAGGCTTATCTCATCTCTCCTTTAAAAGATTGTTTAATTATACCCCATTCTCTGGGCAGAATTCTCGACTTCATCTCTCGGTCACTTGTTATATTGATGGACTAATTTTCTTCCTCATTGCAATTAGAAGCATTCATGTTGTGTTCAGTTGATCAACACCTTTCATAACTCTAAAGACATCCATTAGGGCAAGCCTTGAACCTTCCCTCCTCAATACAGAAAAACACATGCCTGTACACAATGGCGGACTGGGTCTAAAAATATCGGTTGCCAGGAGACAAAGGGGGCCCACTTCATCAGGGGCCCACTTGCCATCGGGCAAGCTGACACCCTGGCCAGTCCGCCACTGCCTGTACACACTTTGCTGATTAATAAAGTCTCATGTGTGTAGAACCACTCTTAGAGTAGCACTTCCACATTAATTTTTAAAATCATTTTTACAATATGATCATCAGAAAAGTACACGGTGTTCCAAGTATGATCCAACCAAGTTCCAGTCTAATTTAATTGGAAAGGCTCTGGAGAAGTTATAACTATATGTGCAGCACCCTTTGCATAGCATCAGCAGGATTCAGTTCCAGGTTTCTGTTCCTTCTGCACTCTGATTAAATGAGCAGTCGCAAGGTAGAGATTCTAAATTATTTTGCAAATATTTAAACATTTACTGTGGTCCCACATATAAATCCTAGTGAGCTATAAGCTTTGTAAACACATCTTCACAAACTTTCAATGTTATTATAGTTGTTTTTAATCATTGTAATCTTCCAATTTTTTAAACCAATAGCAGACTCCACAGTCACGTTCAGAGATACCATAATTTAACATTTAGCACTACATAATAAACATTTCTGAACTTATTTTGATGCTCATCATTTAAGTTCATCAAAAGGCTTCTGTCCCACTGCACCCTCAAAGAATTTACTTGTTTTCATGTGCCATTGACCTGAAAAGTTTCACTTCACAGATGTTTCTTGACTTGTGAAAAGTGTTTTTTTCCATGATTGCCAATACCCATGGCATTTTGCTGCAGTGTCACAATGTAGATTTGCCGTACCAAATGCACATTGTGTTTGAAGAGGCTATTTTGAACATGTGACCATATGGGGTAAAGTTGCTGATGGTTACAGAATAACTGATTTCTAGTAAAACTTAATTTATTGTATTATTGATCGCTGATAATTGATTATTGTATATTTATTTGTTTTGTTGTGCTAATGTATCAGTCCTAGTGCAAATCAGTCCTAGTGCAAATGAGAATTAAACTCTCTTGGCTCTGGAGAGTTCCATCATTGATCATGGTGGGTGCGATGTTCCCGATGTTGAGGGAGTCCAGAACCAGGGGCTACAGTTTAGGAATAATGGGTAAGCCATTTAGAACGGAGATGAGGAAAAACATTTTCAAACAGAGGGGTGTGAATCCGTGGAATTCTCTGCCTCAGAATGCAGTGGAGGCCAATTCTCTGGATGCTTTCAAGAGAGAGTTACGATGATAGAGCTCTCAAAGCTCTCAGGGGATATGGCGAGAAGGCAGGGGTACTGATTGTGGATGATCAGCCATGATCATATTGAATGGTGGTGCTGGCTCGAAGGGCCGAATGGCCTACTCCTGCACCTATTGTCTATTGAATCTTAAGTGATAAACTAAAATATATAACAATGTTAAAGGCTAATTTATTGTGTGATTTTTTCTACACTTTTACAAATATTCAAACAATGTGAAGAACATACTTAGTGATAACAATGCATTGGTGATTCAGTGGCTGCATTCTTTAAAGTTATATTTCATACCACATGAACAGTACTGAAATAATTATCGGTATATTTATCTGAGTATAACTTATAGATCATACTATATACCCATTGCCATAGGATCTGTGCTCAGATGAATAAATGAGTAACTTTATCAGTAATGTTCAAGTAACCATAGTTAATGAATGGAAGAGAGGAAAGTGAGTTACAGCAGTTTAATTTTTTTCAACCGAGAGATCCAGTAGGCCTTGTAGGACCGAACATTAGTGTTCAGTGTTCACGAGTCTATGGTTGGTCTCGCCGATGTACAGGAACCCACATCGGGAACACCGGGTGCAGTCGATGAGGTTCGAGGAGATGCCTGTGAGCCTCTGTCTCACCTGAAAGGAGTGTCAGGGTCCCTGGATGGCATTGAGAGAGGAGGTATAAGGGCAGGTGTTGCATCTCCTGCAGTTGCAGGGGAATGTACCTGGGGAGGCGGTGGTTTGAGTAGGAAGGGATGAGTGAAGCAAGGAATGGCAGAGAGAGCAGTCCCTGCTGAAGGTGGAAAGGGCTGGAAATGGGAAGATGTGATTAGTGGTGGGATCACGTTAGAGGTGACGGAAATGTCGGAGGTTGATGGGTTGAATGCAGAGGCTGGTGGGGTAAAAGTGGGGACCAGGGGAATGCTGTCTTTGTTGTGTCTGGGTCAAGGGGGAGTAAGAGCAGAACTACGCGACACAGAGGAGATACATGTGAGGGACCCATCTTTGACAGAAACCATGTTCATTAAAGAATGAGGACATCTCGAATATCCTTGTATGGAAAACCGCATCTTGTGATCAAATGCGGCAGAGACGGAGGAATTGAGATTTGGGGATAGAATCTTTGCAAGAGGCCAGTTGGGAAGAAGTATAATCCAGATAACTATGGGAGTCAGTAGGTTTGTAGTAGATGTCACTCGATATCTGTCTTCTGTGATGGAGATAGAGAGATCAAGAAAGGGGAAAGAGGTGTTAGAGGGCAGGTTAGAAGTTAGTGGTGAAGTTAATGAGTCCATGAGTTTTGCATGGCTGCTGGAGGTTGCTGTAGCATAGAAAGAGTTTGGGGATAGGGCCAGCACAGTATATGCCTGGGACAAGGATTGTTCAATGTAACCAACAAAAAGTCAGGCATTGATGGGGACCATGCAAGTACCCATGGCTACACCTTTAACTTGGAGAAAGTGAGAGGAGTCAAAAGAGAAGTCGTTGAGTCAAAAGAGAAGTTTCCTTAAGCGGAGGAGAGCATTAGTAGAGTGGTTGGGTCTTTGCTCCATGAAGAAATGAAGATTTGCCATGTGCACAAATACGGTGAGGTACAAATACAAAGAAAATCTTACCTGCAGCAATGTCTCTTCCATTTCCTGATGCCGTCGTCAGGTCCATACAGTGGATGGAAGAGCCTCGAGCTGGAGTGTTGTGGTAAGAGATTCATGGGTGAGCCACGTTTCTCTGAAACAGTGAACAGCAATCCCTCATATTCCTCTGATACAGTAGTCTTGCTCTTACGTCTTCTAACTGGCTCTGACCACTATTTTGAATACAGGGGCTGTGCATACGTCCCAGAGAGGAGGGGGAGTTTGGGTCTGCAGAGTATGGGATCTAGATTTCAGCTTTAAAAGGTCAAAATGTAGGTGTACAAGAGTCCTCCTGCTTGTGAGAACACGCAGAAGCAAAACGCTGCCTCTCTCCAGCACCAGCTTGCAAATGGTTTAATGCCAGCACTACCCAGCTAGATCTGAACAACACAGTTAATGGTGTGTGCCAAGCTCGCACAGTTGGACACGAGTTCAGCTGCAGGGAGGTTCACCCTCCAGCACTAATAAAAGGGATCATTAGCTAATGTCATGTATAATTACCTCAACACAGTATGGAGACATCAACTTTAACAAGGATTACAGGTTATAATTTTGTTGAGCAGCATAATAATTCAGAACCAAAAAATAAGTTAAAAAATTACCAAAGGAACCACATGTCTAAATTTAGATTGATTATTGATTTATATCTATGATTCCATTTAATTATTGTATTTGGTTTGTCGTGACATCTTAGGAATTGATGAAGTTTATATGAAGTGGATGTCAAGAAATTTAAGAATTTGTATTGACTTTAAGTCTTCTCCATTACCAAACTGCACTCGATAAGGGCACTAAACTATCCCTATTCAAATGCAGAGGAGCAACACAGATGTTACACAAAGGCAACAATTTTTTTAGAACTGAGAGAAGAGGAGGTGAAAGATGGTCCTTAGGAAAGGGTTTTATCCATGAAATGTTGTCCAGGGCTGTTTTCATTCCTGTCCATCTCAGTGAAGAACAAGCTGGATCTCAATGAACCATAACTTGCTTTACCCTCAAACATAACCACACTAGCAGGACCAAAATCAATGTTGTAAAAGGCCTGTCCCACTTAGGAAACCTCCACTGCGACCTCTGGCGACCTTAAGCGACTTAAAAAATCAAGGTCGCCGTGACCTACGACCTCTTACGACCTTCCACGATTATGTGTACGACCTCCTACGACTATGTTGAAGACATCCCTCGACTATGAAGAAGACCTCCTTCAACCTCCTTCGACTATGTTGAAGACGGGCTTCGACCATGTACGTTTTTCTCGAGGATGGTCTCTGGCAGGGCCGGCCTTAGGAGGTGCGGGGCCCAATTGGGAACAATTTTGGTGAGCCCCAGGTTCCCAGCCAAGGTCTGTAGAATCATAGAAAACCAGTCCAGGCATTACATTTTGGACTTCAGCCCCATCCTACCCTTTGGGCTTCTACCCCATCCTAACTTAGTTGTGTGTGTGTGTGTGTGTGTGTGTGTGTGTGTGTGTGTGTGTGTGTGTGTGTGTGTGTGTGTGTGTGTGTGTGAGTTGTCTGTGCGTGATGTGTGTGTGTGTGTGTGTGTGTGGTCTGTGCATGATGTGTGTGTGTGTGGGAGGGAAGGAAGGGAGGGAGAGAAGGGAGTGAGGGATGTAGAGAAAGAAGGGAGGGAGGGAGGGAAGGAGAGAAGGGGAAAGAGAGAAAGAAAGGAGGGAGGGAAGGAGAGAAGGGAAGAGAGAGAGAGGAAGGAGGGAGGGAAGGAGAGGAGGGAGGAAGGGAGGGGAGAGAGGAAGGAGAGAAAGAAGGGAGGGAGGGAAAGAAGGAGAGAAGGGAAAAGAGAGAGAGGAAGGAGAGAAAGAAGGGAGGGAGGGAGGGAAGGAGAGAAGGGAAATGAGAGAGAGGAAGGAGAGAAAGGAGGGAGGGAGAGAAGGGAGGGAGAGGGCCGTCGGCAGGAGCGGATACCTGGATCCTGGCGCACATGTGTGAGCTGAGGCTGAGGTTTGTAAACGTTGCTCCAACCCCCGGCCCGGCCGTCCCTGTATTGTTCACCGCGTCTCCCCGGGGAGAGGGGGTAGAACCGGGGCTGCGTGCATGAAGCACGGCGACTGGAGGGGCGGGAGTGCTGCCCCGGGACCGTGATGGAAGACCCCTCTCACCCTTCTCCATTCCCCATCACACCCCCCTCCTCGTCTACCCCTTTCTTCCCCCCCCCACTCTCTCTCCACCCCTGTCTCCCCCCTCCACCTGGGGTAGATCTACCCGAGCTGAGAGTAGATTGCTCCAGAGATCCTAGAGCGGAGCTTTGGATTACTCCAGCGCGGGGGCCCCCCTTAGGCGCAGGGCCCAATTGGGAGCAATTGGTCCAATCGGCTTAAGGCCGACCCTGGTCTCTGGCAAATCATTGTGAACCATGCAAGCAAGGAAGGAATTAGTTTGGAGGATGTTAGTAAAAATACAACTACTGCTGTTTACAATAGCCTTTTTGCTTCAGCAGCCTTTTAAGAAAACCAGCAGGGGAAGAGCAAGGGTGAAGAGGAAGCGCAAGAAGAGGTCTCAATGGGTGAATGGAGATGATGTGATGGACTGTCCCAGTACACCAGATGACTGGAAGAGAGTGGGGCTGGGCTTCGACAAAAGATGGAACTTTCAGCACACATGTGGGGCAGTGGATGGCAAGCATGCCTTTCTTGTCCCTGTCCCTGTGCCCCTCATTTTACTTATTGTACAGGATGGCATTCTGCTGGAACCATTCCTCAAGGTCCCCCTCCTGCTGCCTGGTGAAGGTGTAGGGCATTACCTTCCTCCAACCCTCCCTCACCACCAATGGGGCATCTGCCTCTGATGCTGTGTCAGACACAGGAGAAAGGGCTGCTTTGCTGCCTTCAAATGAGGCAGTGAAGGATGGGGTGGTGGTGGGGTCATATACAATCACCCTGGTCTCCTCCTCCAGGGGTCTCTCATGCAGGGCTACCTCCTCCTGCACTATCACCTCCTGTGGCATCGCCTCCTGCCACTATTCTTCCTGGGTGGGCAACATCTGCAAGGCAGGTTTTTTTTAGGGATGTGCCCTCCCCCTGCATTGCTGCCTTTTTGGTGCCATCTCTAAAACACGTCTCCTCTCCAAAAAACTCTCCAGCTATGAATGAACATGCCCTGGAGTGACAGAGGTGATGTGCTGCTGTTTAAATCACCTTTTTTTTCTACTGACCTTTTTTTCCAACCTATTTTCCAAGGCTATTACCTTCGACTACCTTTGACCACCTTCGACTACCTACGACTAGCAACACGACCTACTACGACTGACCTCGACTAGACCTACGACTTAAAAAATATCGATTTTTCCCACGGTCAATTTTTAACATCTTGAAAAATACGCCGTGACCTAGCTGAAGCCTCGACTACGCGGAGACCACTTTCGACCATGAAGGAGAGTGACGAAAACCTCGTGGCACAGGAAAACCTTGTGGCACGTGGCGACCTTCCCGCGACTATGGGTCACGGGCAAGGTCGCCTGAGGTCGCGGTGGAGGTCGCCCAAGTGGGACAGGGGCTTTAGGGTCCCAGTTGCATAATTTTGATCAGGCTGATACGAGGATCGAACCCACGGTGGTTAATTACAGTAGTGGGAACTGTAATTGTGTTGTGTCAAAATAAAGTTTAGATGCGCAAGTGCTTCATAACAAGGGGATTTCAGTATAGGAGTAAAGAGGTTCTTCTGCAGTTGTATAGGGCTCTGGTGAGACCGCATCTAGAGTATTGTGTACAGTTTTGGCCTCCTAATTTGAGGAAGGACATCCTTGTGATTGAGGCAGTGCAGCGTAGGTTCATGAGATTGATCCCTGGGATGGCGGGACTGCCATATGAGGAAAGATTGAAAAGACTAGGCTTGTACACACATTTATCTCCTCCCGCCTAGATTACTGCAACTCTCTTTACACTGGCATCAGCCAATCTTCCCTGTCCCACCTGCAACTGGTCCAAAACGCCGCAGCGAGACTCCTGACGGGCACCCGAAAAAGGGACCACATCACCCCGATCCTGGCCTCTCTCCACTGGCTCCCTGTGCGGTTCCGTATACATTTCACGACCCTCCTCTATGTCTACAAAACCCTCAATGGGCTTGCCCCCTCCTACATTAAAAGTCTTCTCACCCACCACTCCACATCCAGGTCCCTCAGATCGGCCGACTTGGGGCTGCTGAATATCCCCCGGTCTAGGCATAAGCTTAGGGGCGACCGCGCCTTTGCGGTTGCAGCTCCTAGACTGTGGAACAGCATCCCCCTTCCCATCAGAACTGCCCCCTCCATCGACTCCTTAAAGTCAAGACTAAAAACGTATCTATACTCCCAAGTCTTTCCTGACGTCCACTGAGCGAGGGCTATATGTATATATGTATGTAGTTTGTTTGTTTATACTATTCTTATAACAAATTTAAAGCACTTTGGCCAACGAGAGTTGTTTTTTTAATGTGCTATATAAATACAAGTGACTTGACTTGACTTGACTGGAGTTTAGAAGGATGAGGGGAAATCTTATAGAAACATATAGAATTATAAAAGGACTGGACAAGCTAGATGCAGGAAAAATGTTCCCAATGTTGGGCGAGTCCAGAACCAGGGATCACAGTCTTAGAATAAAGGGGAGGTCATTTAAGACTGAGGTGAGAAAAAACTTTTTCACCCAGAGAGTTGTGAATTTATGTAATTCCCTGCCACAGAGGGCAGTGGAGGCCAAGTCACTGGATGGATTTAAGAGAGAGTTAGATAGAGCTCTAGGGGCTAGTGGAGTCAAGGGATATGGGGAGAAGGCAGTCACGAGTTATTGATAGGGGACAATCAGCCATGATCACAATGAATGGCGGTGCTGGCTCGAAGGGCCGAATGGCCTCCTCCTGCACCTATTTTCTGTGTCTCTATGTTTCTATGTAACAGTGATTTTTGACTGAAACTAGACTGAGGGGAAGCTTAGAACTGGCAATTTACATTGGGGGTTCGTCTGGGATCTCAACAGACCCCCAAACACAAGTTTGCGATCAAGGGTGTTGAGCTATTTCGATCGCTAGTGCAGAAATCGGGCCCACTATGCAGTTTTCGAATTGATTTTCGGCACTTCGCTAGTCGGAGCGGATCGATCATTGGCTTGGGAAAGGGTCCAATCGAGATCATTAAAACAGAAGCTAGCAAGCACTGGTTAGCACTCCTTTGGGTTAGGGGCCCATAAAACCAGGCGTAGAGTGGCCCAACACTTGGTCGTAGTTGGCAGACTGCAGCTGCTTTAACGAGTGCCTGACGCACTTCATTGGGCGAGGGGTGGCCCAAGGTTCAGATTTGGTATCCAATTGATGGGGTATTGAAACACAGGTCTGGCCTACGCATTGCTCTATCGTTGCTGGGAGCGCTGATTGGAAAGGTGAGTTCCGAAATTCGGCATCGACGACTGCCAGCGCGAAGATGCTAGGCGCTGAACCCTCAGTGCCCAGTAGAGAGGGGTGACTGCGTGAAGATATCCGAGTCCCTCCCTGGAGTGATAGACGAGGAATCTCGTAGAGGTACTGGGCTCGGTGGATAGAGTATAGATTAGCTGAGAATCCTCTAGTCCATTCAAGATTTCATTGGGCAATTTAGTTTGAATTAGCGACCCCGCATATGTGAAGTGGTACGCACCAAAACTATGAGTACGAGGACGAGTCTAGATTTGCAGAATCAAATTTCCAAATACAGAATTTCACATTTAAGTTCTGGGAAAAATCCTTGGCACCTGATGAGCGGAGGGAGATTCTGAGTAAGATGGCCAAAAATCACAGCCGTACGTGGCAGCATTTTTTCTAAAATCAATATAAAGCGCAAACAGGGTCAAGATTAAATTTAATTATATAGAAGGCAAGGCAACTTTAATTAGGCAAGGTGACATTAATTAGGCAAGGTAACTTTAATAAGGCAAGGCAACTTTAATTAGGTAACACAGCTTTAGCATTTCCAAACCAAAGGCAACACAGCTTTAACATTTCCAAACCAAAGGGAACACAGCTTTAGCATTTCCAAACCAAAGGCAATACAGCTTTAGCATTTCCAAACCAAAGGCAACACAGCTTTAGCATTTCCAAACCAAGGGCAACACAATTTTAGCATTTCCAAACCAAAGGCAACACACCTTTAGCATTTCCAAACCAAAGGCAACACAACTTTAGCATTTCCAAACCAAAGGCAACACAGTTTTAGCATTTCCAAACAATATTTTCAAACCACATTAAGGGCACTGACAGGTCAGTAAAACCATTCACAGTTTAGTAGATATGTGTTCAGTGTTATTCACAGCTCAGACTGAGAGACATGACCCTCTCACTCCCCCATCTTGCAGAGACTGTCTGAAGCACTCAACACTTCCGGGTTTTATAGTCCCTCCGGAAGGGGCGTGGCCTTCAGGAGAGAGAATCTCAACATTTTTTAAACATTAACTCTTTTATTTTTCATCGATGGGATAAATCCTCTTGTCCTGCGCAGCGGAGGGGGACTGAGTAAGATAGCCAAAATTCACAGCCGCAAGTGGCAGTATTTTTTCTAAAATCAATATACAGAACAACAGGAAGTGGTCAAGATCAGACTTTTAGTAATATAGATTTAAGAACCACGTTGCATGTATGTCATGCAAATTACCGGGATTTGTGGGAGACCATACGACAGATAATTACTCCAGTTGAAAATACCAAATTTCTAGTAGCCCTAGGACACACAACTTATGAAACCATGGCAAACGTAGTAATTGATGACAGTGCAAGAGAAGAGGCCGTTTTAACGGCCCTTGCAAACACGTTTCAGAAACCAAGTGATTTAAAACTAATTCTGGAAATAAAACCAGAAAAGGGTGAAGGAGCAGACAAATTTCTAGACCGTTTTTCAAAATCATATATGGACCAATCAGGTGACTTAGACTATCAGAATGGAGCAAGTTCCCCACAGTTTTGTGCTATCCTAATGAATTGTCTCCCCACCAAAGTAGCAGATTTAATTAAGACAGATAACAGGAACTGGTCTGAGAACCGAGCCAGTGAAATGGCCAGAGCTGTCTAGGCACTATTGGAAGGAGGGTAGGAACCAGGAAAATTATCCTGTAACCAGAAAGTGAATGTATAGCCAAGAAAGAATTGCCAAGATCTAACTCTGAACCATGGATTCCCAGAGTACCAGCAAATTACGGATTGGGAGAAATTAGGGTTCCAGACTTCTCAGATTATTATCACAACTACTCTCCCAATTTAGAACCCATTCCAATGGAACCAATGGGTAGAATAAAGCCACCAATGTTGCCTAATCAATGCTACATTCGTGGGGGGATGGGACATTGGAGTCGAGCCTGTCCAACAAGGGAGCGAATGAGAGAGAGGAGTCAAAGAAGGGATTTCCAGGATTACAAAGAAATTAGAGATCCTAGAGAATATAGAAACATTCGAGATCCCAGGAATTATGGGGGCTCCTTTAAGTCAAGAGACTACTGGGACCCAAGAGAACAGAGAGAGAGAGATGGCCTGAATGTCAGGAACCAAGAAGCCACACACCATTCATTCAAGCTAACCCATTTTCTCAGTCCAGACTTACCAACCCCTCCAGGAATTGTGGACCTGGAGATAGGACCCCTACTCTAGAACCCCCTCAAATAATTTACCAGACTGAACGAATTGAATGTACTATTGTAGTAAAAACTGAAGATCATATAAAAGAAAATTGGGAACAATCTTATGACTGCCCCAGGAAACCCCTAAGAGCAAAGAACATCGTAAATCAAGGAGCTTGTTACAACTGTATACAAGTAGGTCATTGGAGCAAGGAGGGCCCAGCGAGAAGACAAAATATAGCAGGACGGAATAAAAATCAAGGGGCAATAAAGAAAGTAAGCAAAGGAACATAGTAGCTGGTGTGAGAAAGAATGGCACTAAGGAGAGAAGAAACAAACTTATTGCGCAGGAGGTATGGGAGTGGGGAAAGAAGCTATTATACTAACTTGTTACTGAGTTTGTGCCTAGAGGACAGTATAATCGACAACATACTATCTGGGGAGTGAGGTAAAGAATACACAGACCCCTTGAGAACGGGCAGAAGACAGCAAAGGTAATGTAGCTCCCCAGAAACAGGAATCAACAACCAGGAGGAAATGTAACTGTCCTGTCCCTTTAAGACAAATCTGGGAAGGCCAACCGATAGAGAAAGTTGCTCCTCAGTATCCCTACTCCCTTGAAACTGACATCAGAGAAGAAGAAGAAGACCTACCCTAGTGCCCAACTTTAACATCATCTAGCTATTAATGCCAGCGAAGGAAGGAGAGTAACACTATCTAATCTTTCCTAAAGAAGCAACACCAACAACCCATGACGACTGTTAGAGCAAGCTCCACGTTAAAGAACCGAATTTGTATTTGAAAAAGACATTCCTCTGTGGTTCGGGGCAAAATACTCACTTTGCGTCAAAATTAAGTCATTAAAAAATTAATTTAAAGAGGGCTTATGGGATATAGTCTTAAAAATTGTTAGAGAATTGATTGTTGACTTGGCATTCTTCTCTTGTCTCACCCATAGGAGGATAATCTAAGATGGGATGGGACTATTTAGTTACTATCAAGAAAGGGACAGACCGTAGCGGATATCAGGAATTAAGACATACCCTGGAAATGTAAGGTGGTAGTATAAAATGATGAGGTAGGATGAAAATTTATGAGTTCCCCTCGGAAAGTCAATACTAACCATCCAGAAAGAGTTATTTGGAGATAAAAGGTAACTAGCATAAGCAAGAACCCCTAGACTGAGAGCGGAGTCAACATACTAAGGAAGAAGTACTGGCGGAGAAATGTATTGAATTAGAAGGAGAAACATAAATGGGTGTGGAGATATCAGAGTCGATGTATTTGACCGATGGATCTAAATTGTTGAACTCTTGATGGTAAAGCGGCTTCTACTATCAAGGTGGAAAGAGATTGTCCCTGGAATTGGCATTCTTAATTGAATTTATGATGCAATTGACAGCATATAGAAATTGATTGATTAAATTTGAACAGCTGGGAATTCCACAGGAATTGGAATGGGATTGTGTTATTGGCCACAAGGCTGTGGAATGAGAAGGATGAGATGGACACTGAAACTTAAAATAGTAAATTGAAGGCTGAGACTGAATTTGGTTAAATTGGAACATTTATCATGGTTTGCTTTAAAAAAAGAGTCACGCCTGTAGGGAAATCTGGACTGAACCCAGCTGAAATTTATATGAGACACCATCATCAGATATACATATTATAACATTGTGTGGATATGGAGAGAGCTGATTAGTGTTGATCCTAGCATAGTAAAGAGTACATTATAGAACAGAATAGAAATAGGAATACAGTGATAGAGTAGAATATAATAGGATAGTAATAGTGAAATGGAAAAGGGATAGTATTGCAGAATTACAGTGAATGTATGGGAAAGCATTGGTGCATGAATGGTAACTTGCTTTGTCCCACGTTTTTCAGGAATTATAGGTTATAGGTTCAACTATGGAAAGGGATGGAAGAATGGGCAACAACATGGATGGATTTCACTCCCATCAAAACTCGGGAGGTGAAGACTCATCAGACGGAAATTGTGAAGTTACGCCCACGAAAACCCGGGAAACTTGACAAGCTTCTGGGAAGAAACATCATCATCTTGTGTTGCTGATAGATGGGAAATGTAATGGACACACATATGTATATCTGGTTAGCTGATTATTTGACTATTTGGTTACCATAAATGATGGGTTATCATATATGATAAAAAGGAAGGAATGTTAATCCTGGTCAAATTGGGGAGGCCAGGACCCTAAAATTGAGTAAAGGCTTCTGAGCTGCTTGGCCATTTGGTCAATTTAAAAGTGCTTTCTGTAGAAATAGGACAAGCTGCAGAATGGTGCAATTTGTCTAAAGCCTAGATCAGAACTGCAGGAAGAGAATGGGAACATCTGCAGACCCTGACAATTTGGTGCAAAATGCATAGAATGGATTGGATTAATGCAAACCAGACATACACATTATAAATAATGTTGCAAAGCTTTACTTTGCTGAATGTTGATTGGATTAGGTATTGAGCCTTGTCTGGTTTTCTTGCATATCAGGGCAAATGTTGCAATGTTCGTTTCCTCTGAGAAACACTGTTTGAATACAATGTATTAGCCACTGTATTATTGGGTTAGGGAAATGTCTGTCATGTATGGGGTTAATCGATATCTGTAATTGGATTGTAAGGAGACCACCCCCATGTGGTTTGGCCCCTCGAGGTCTGTGGACCTATAAAAATCCGCTACCAAGAGGTCCTGTGTCGATCTTCTGGGAGAACGCTTGGGACTGCGTGAACTTCTGGAGTGCCTCTGTTTGAGCGAGGCCAAGAGGGCTTTATCAGGCAGATACGAGGATCGAACCCGCGGTGGTTAGGTACAGTAGTGGGAACTGTAATTGTGTTTTGTCAAAATAAAGTTTAGATGCACAAGTGCTTGACTCAGTGATTTTTGACTGAAATGAGACTGGGGGGAAGCTTAGAACCAGCAATTTACAGTCCCACCTGCCACCCTATGGCCCACACCACACTAAACCTTTCCTATCCATGTATCTGCCCAAATATCTTTTGAATGGTGTTATCATACCTGCCTCAACTATCTCCTCTGGCAGCTCGTTCCATACACCCACCACCTAATCTGAGGAAAGACATTCTTGCCATAGAGGGAGTACAGAGAAGGTTCACCAGACTGATTCCTGGGATGTCAGGACTTTCATATGAAGAAAGACTGGATAGACTCGGTTTGTACTCGCTAGAATTTAGAAGATTGAGGGGGGATCTTATAGAAACGTACAAAATTCTTAAGGGATTGGACAGGCTAGATGCAGGAAGATTGTTCCCGATGTTGGGGAAATCCAGAACAAGGGGTCACAGTTTAAGGATAAAGGGGAAATCTTTTAGGACCGAGATGAGGAAAACTTTTTTCACACAGAGTGTGGTGAATCTGTGGAATTCTCTCCCGCAGAAGGTAGTTGAGGCCAGTTCATTGGCTATATTTAAGAGGGAGTTAGATGTGGCCCTTGTGGCTAAAGGGATCAGTGGGTATGGAGAGAAGGCAGGTACAGGATACTGAGTTGGATGATCAGCCATGATCATATTGAATGGCGATGCAGGCTCGAAGGGCCGAATGGCCTACTCCTGCACCTATTTTCTATGTTTCTATGTTTCTGTGTGAAATACTCTCCACTCTTCAAATCTTTCTCCTCTTGCCTCAGATCTATGTCCTATATTTATGGGAGATCATAGCAGGTGCTGAATTCTCCCTTGCAAGAAGACAGTGAGAAGATGGCTTTATCAGGATAGCTGGCTTCCCAATATTGCAGTGCACCACTAACCACTTTGTCACTTTGTGTAATATTAGGGGAAGGATGTTTAGTATAAGAATATGCAAGTGATGTGTGGCCATGCAAGACGCTTACTTAAGAAACTAAATAATCTAATCAAATTCTGGAAAACGCTCCCGATGTCTTTAATAGGCTGAATAAATGCTATAAAAATGATCTTTTTACCACAAATCCTATATTTATTCCAATCAATACCTATATATCTTCCAAAAAAGTTTTTCAAAAAATTGGACTCAGACATTACAAATTTTGTATGGGATTATAAATCCCATAGAATACAAAGAACACACCTTAGTAAACCAAAAGAGATGGGTGGTCTAGCGCTCCCTAACTTTATGTACTATAATTGGGCAGTAAATATTAAAAATATGATTCACCTGCTGGACAACTCTGCCCAGCAGGTGGACTGGATTGTAATGGAGAGAGAGGACTGCTCTCCGTGTAATACAGGAGCGACTCTCCTCTCACCAATGAATCTAAATAACAAAAATTACAATTAAAATCCAATTATACATAGCACAATTAGAACTTGGAAGCAAATAAAACAGAATCTAAAATTAAGAAATCTATCTCTTTTAATGCCAATAGTCAACAATCCGTCGTTTAAACCTTCAATTATAGATAAATCATTTACACAATGGGAAAGAATGGGAATCAAAACTTGTATGAATTTGGAAAATTATTATAATTTCAACAATTCCAACTGAAATATAATTTGAGAAATAATCAATATTTTAAATATCTTCAAATCCATGACTATCTGAAAAAATACACAAAAGACTATCATAACATGCCTCCAGACTTACTGGAGGAAGCAATGAAGACAAAGGCTGAATCAGCAAACCTAATATCATACTTATACAACACTATTTTAAATATAGAAATACCTACAACTGATGGTATTAGAAGAGACTGGGAACAAGAATTATCTATAAAAATTTCAAAAGAGAGCTGGGATAAACACTTACTATATGTGCATAAATGCTCGATCAACGTACGACATACTCTAATTCAATTCAAAACATTACATAGACTATACTATTCAAAAACCAAAATAAATAAACTTTTCCCTAATGTCTCACCCATTTGTGATAAATGTCAGTCTCAAGAAGCTACCATAGCGCACTCTTTTGTTTTTTGTATAAAAATCCAAAAATTCTGGAACGAAATATTTGAAATCTTCACAAAATTATTTAAAATAAAACTTGTACCAAAAGCAGAATGGATTATTTTTGGAATAACGGAAGGTAGCCCCGAACTAAACGTGTTTCAAAAGAACCTACTTAATTACGGGCTAATAATGGGAAAAAAGCTTATACTCAAATTCTGGAAAAATGCTCCTATACCAACAATAAAAATGTGGATTTCAAACATGTTCGAAACATTACACCTGGAAGAGATGAGACTCCTCCTAGCAGGCAAAGCAGACCACTTCCAAAAGACGTGGTCTGCATTTATGGAACTACTACAAGCATAAGGTGCAATAGTAATTTAAAATATAAATGGTGCCAGGATCCGGTAACGGGGGGTAAAAAAAATACGGTTGGTATATCCCTTTTTGCAGAGTTTTGTGTTATAATAGAGCGATTGTCTCTCTTTTTGTTTTTTCTTTCTTTTCTAGGGTCTATTTCCTTTCTTTACTTCCTTCTCTAACTTCTTTTCTAAGGGGCTTTCTTTTCCCAACACTTTCCTGCACCTTCACGACTCTTTTTCACTTTCCTTACTTCCTTTATTTCTATCTTTCTTAAAGCTCAAAAAATGAAGTGGTACAACAAATGTAATAAGATATATGTGATGTGTATTACTGTACTTTATTGTACTTCTAATAAAAATATTTTTAAATAAATAAATAAATAAATAGATAAAGAATAAAAAAGATGCCATGGAGGTGCATGTCCTGACTTCAGTCATGATACATTTTATTTTGCTGAAATCAACTGTTTCTTCCATATTTGAACCTCTATGGGTACCAAAACCTATCGCTTGATCGTATGGGTTCTGTTGCTAGTGCACACATGGGAAGTTTACTTGGAAGAAAATCTATACTGTGTAGGAAAGAACTGCAGATGCTGGGTTAAATCGTAGGAAGACACAAAATGCTGGAGTAACTCAGCAGGACAGAGAGCATCTCTGGAGAGAAGGATGGGTGACGTTTCGGGTCGAGACCCTTCTTCAGACTGATATCAGGGGAGTGGGTGAGCCACAGATTGAATGTAGCCAGAGACAGTAAGTGGTGGGAGAACTGGGAATGGGGAGGGGATGGGGGGAGAGGGAAAGCAAAGGCTATTTAAAGTTAGAGAAGCCAATGGTCATACCGCTGGGGTGTTAGCCGGCAATGTGATGTAACAGACTGATTCTGTTGCCTGGCTTGTTCTAGCAGAGTTCTGCAGTGCTCCCCAGGGCTGCTGTAAACATTTGTCATGATACTCTCTGCATTGCCAAACCTCATTATAACGAGGTGCCTGACCCTACTATCAGCTGAATAACAAATAGCCATGGAGCGGCAAGAGAAAAAGGAGGAAAAAGTCACATAGACAGCTCCTTTCTGAATGTGCTGCCCACAGCCATTGACCTAACTGCTAAACCAATGAACCCGACCCAAATCCCCACCGGACAATAGTCCACGTACTTATTTCCCTCCTTACCACACCATATGCCTGCCAACAGTATAAAAGTTTAAATTATCACAGTATATGTTATAAACCAATATAACTTTAAATTCTAAACTATGCAAAAATCACACAATGATTAGAAGATGCAGCATAGAACCTCCTCAGCTAATTAAAATATGCAAGTTAATCTAAAAACAGATAACATTTAATCCAAACCTATGTAACTTCTGCAAATAGAAAGGAACAGAATGACATAAGCATTCCATAGAAAATGAAGTGTGCAACCGAAAGAGATCTAGGCGCCTTTGCAGACCATATGTTAAATATATAATGGCAAACAACAAGTAACAAAAACTTGCACTTATGTACTTTTCACAACCGTTGCAGAATATTTCAGTGCTTTCTAAGATTTTTAAAGTCTAATTATTTTTATCAAGTACGGTTGTAATGCTGCACACAGCGAATTCCCAAATAAAGCATTGTAATAAGAACCAGGTTGAAGGTTAAGTAACTGCCTGAATAATTATGTGTTCCTGCTAGCATGTGTGGAGAAAGAAACACAGATGAAATGTCAACAGTCCATTTCCCTCCACAAACGCTGCATTTGACCGGCAACTCTCTTTGTTTTGCTCCAGATTCAAGCATCCGCAGTCTCTTGTGCATCCAAAAAAAGATCATTTTCATTTTAAGTCATTTGATTATCCTTCTTCAGAACTCAAGAATAGACAGAGCCTTCATTTACATCACAGGTTAAAAAACACAACTTCCAACAATACTGCACACTCTCAACAAAGGACCTCTCCAGGTTATATACACCCGACTGAGGTGCAGTGCATTCAGAAAGTATTCAGACCCTATTCACATTTTGTTACGTTACAGCCTTATTCTAAAATAGATTAAATTCATTTTATCATCAATCTACACACAATACCCCATAATAATAAAAATGAAAACAGATGTTTAGAAATTTTTGCAAAGTAACTAAAAATAAATAACTGAAATATCATATTTACATAAGTATTCAGACCCTTTACTCAGTACTTTGTTGAGGCACCTTTGGCAGCGATTACAGCCCCAAGTCTTCTTGGGTATGACACTACAAGCTTGGCACACCTGTATTTGGGTATTTTCTCCCATTCCTCTCTGCAGTTCGTCTCAAGCTCTGTCAGATTGGATGGGGAGCATCGATGCACAGCTATTTTCAGGTCACTCCAGAGATGTTCGATCGGGTTCAAGTCCGGGCTCTGGCTGGGCCACTCAAGGACATTCACAGACTTGTCACAAAGCCACTCCTTCATTGTCCTGGCTGTATGCTTAGGGTCATTGTCCTGTTGGAAGGTGAACCTCCACCCCAGTCTGAGGTCCAGAACGCTCCGAGCAGGTTTTCATCAAGGATCTCTCTGTACTTTGACCGTTCATATTTCCCTCGATCTGACTAGTCTCCCAGATCCTGCCACTGAAAAACATCCCCACAGCATGATGCCGCCACCATTGTGCTTCACCGTAGGTATGGTATTGGCCAGGTGATGAGCAGTGCCTGGTTTCCTCCAGATGTGACGCTTGGCATTCAGGCCAAAGAGTTCAATCTTGGTTTCATCAGACCAGAGAATCTTGTTTCCCAACATCTGAGAGCCCTTTGGATGTCTTTTGGCAAACTCCAAGCGGGTTGTCATGTGCATTTTGCTTCCGTCTGGCCACTACCATAAATGCCCACGGCTCTAGGTGTCAGCTGCTCTACATCGGTGAGACCAAGCGTAGGCTGGGCGATCGCTTCACCCAACACCTTCGCTCAGTTCGCAATAACCAAACTGATCTCCCGGTGGCTCAGCACTTCAACTTCCCCCTCCCATTCCAAATCCGACCTTTCTGTCCTGGGCCTCCTCCATGGCCAGAGTGAGACCCACCTTAAATTGGAGGGGCAGCTCCTCATATTTCGCTTGGGTAGTTTACACCCCAGTGGTATGAACATGGACTTCTCCAATTTCAGGTAGTCCTTGCTTTCTCCCTCTTTCCCCTCCCCTACCAGCCCTCCCACAGCCCACTGTCTCCACCTCTTCCTTTCTTCTTCACACCCCCATCACATCAGTCGAAGAAAGGTCTCAACCCGAAACATCACCTTTTCCTTCACTCCATAGATGCTGCCTCACCCGCTGAGTTTCTCCAGCATTTTGATCTACCTTCGATTTTTCCAGCATCTGCAGTTCCTTCTTAAACACCATAAAGACCTGATTGGTGGAGTGCTGCAGATATAGTTGTCCTTCTGGAAGGTTCTCCCATCTCTACAGAGGAACTCTGGAGCTCTGTCAGAGTGACCATCGGGTTCTTGGTCACCTGCCTGACCAAGGCCCTTCTCCCCCGATTGTTCAGTTTGGCCGGGTGGCCAGCTCTATGAAGAGTCCTGGTGGCTCCAAAGTTCTTCCATTTAAGAATGATGGAGGCCACTGTGCTCTTCAGGAGAAATTGTTTTATACCCTTCCCCAGATCTGTGTCTCAACACGATCCGGTCTCGTATGTCTACAGACAATTCCTTCATCTTCATGGCTTGGTTTTTGCTCTGACATGCACTGTCAACTGTGGGACCTTATATAGACAGGTGTGTGCCTTTCCAAATCATGTCCAATAAATTTAATTTACCACTGGTGGACTCCAATCAAGTTGTAGAAACATCTCAAGGATAATCAATGGAAACGGGATGAAGCTATGCTCAATTTTGAGTTTCATAGCAAAGGGTCTGAATACTTATGTAAATATGATATTTCAGTTATTTCCTGTTAATGACTTTGCAAAAATTTCTAAACACCTATTTTTGCTTCTTCATTCTGTGGTATTGTGTGTAAATTGATGTTAATTTTTTTTTAATTTATTCCATTTTAAAATAAGGCTATATTAAAATATAGAAAAAGTGAAGGGTTCTGAATACGTTCTGAATACACTGTATGACACAAAGATGTGTCTGGGAGATTGGAGGGATGGATTTGTTGGCTGCTGCTGGGCTGCAGACATCTTCTCTGTGTGGGAACAGTTTGTGCCAATGTTATGTTATACGCCCTGGTTTAACAATGCATTGCCCTTGGTATCCCCATGTTTTTATTTAGCCATACAGTATTGCCATGCAGTCACATTTCTGACTTAGGAACAGTTTCCAGTAACAGAATCCCATTATAAGCCTGGAGAGTAAGGATGTTGCACTGTTGCATCCACCATGTTCTTTGTCCATAAGACTTTCCAATCAGAGATGAATGTGTTAGAAACATAGAAACATAGAAACATAGAAATTAGGTGCAGGAGTAGGCCATTCGGCCCTTCGAGCCTGCACCGCCATTCAATATGATCATGGCTGATCATATTGAATGGCGGTGCAGGCTCGAAGGGCCGAATGGCCTACTCCTGCACCTAATTTCTATGTTTCTATGTTTCTAACACATTCATCTCTGATTGGAAAGTCTTATGGACAAAGAACATGGTGGATGCAACAGTGCAACATCTGTTACTAACTGAACCATGATTAACAGAGCCGACAAAATGTTGCCGCATCTCTGTAGGTTGTGGCCAAAATGTCAAGTGATCTGGTAATGAACAATGACAGACGTGAGAAAGGCTACAACCATAAACCCATATTTCAATTATGTTTTGAGGAAGCGATGGAGAAGCCCAACCTTTTCATACTGAAAAAGATGATTCCATTATAAACACATTAATTATTTAAGAAATGAAGCAATAAACGGTAAATGTAAATATAATACCAAAACTGGCACAAGGTTCAAACTCCATCTGGTCAGATAAATTTTTTTTAGAAAAATTCTATTGTCAGGAAATTCTTCTCAAAAAAACATCCAATGTACTTCCAATGGTTGGTTGCTGAGTGAAATTATTTTTCATTCTCTCAACCTGCCTGATGATTCCAACACACACGTGGATGGCCTCCTTTTTATCCTTGTAAATTTAAATGAATCCTGGACTCTGTTACACATATTCTAATCCATGCCAAGCCCCATGCACCCATTCTACTCTGTGCTTGCTGACCTGCATTTCCTGCAAATAAAACAAACACTTAGGTGTTTAATATTTTCCACATTTGTTTTTAATTTCAATTCTCCCTATCTCTAAGCTATAAAACCTTCCAGGAGGTTCTGACATACTCATCCCGAAATGTAATCATCCATCTTTTGGGAATACCTTTAGCCACCAAGGTGCTGAAATTCGGAATTCTCTCCCAAAGCTCTCCGTCGTTTTACATCGTTTTTTTGGTCAGTCATTCAATCATCTACCCTTATGTGCCTTCTGGAGTCCAATGGAAATTATTGGTGTTTGCAATATGAATGGGGCAGGGGAAATGGAAATTATTCATGAAAGGATTCAACCAATTAAAATTTAAAAAATAGGCAGTTGTAAATTGTTTCACGTTTGCCTGTTTCATGTTCCCTCCCATGACAAACTTCACCCACCTGATTGTTGAAATGGGGCTAGTGGAAGGGATGTATTTTAGATGTTTCTATGTAGATAGCTTTTTTCATTTTCATTTATCATGGCCTTATATAGTAACTAGACTAAGTGGGACCCAGTCACACGGGAGGCCTTGTGGGGGTTGTGAGGGCGGGGGGATTGTGGGGGCATGTTGTAGGGGTCGGGGGGGTTGTGGGAGGGGGGGGGGTTGTTGTGGGGGGTGTTGTGGGGGAGGAGGGTTGTGGGGGATGAGGGGGATGGGGGGGGTTCTGGGGGAGGAGGGGTTCTGGGGAGGGGTGTGTGGCGGGGGGAATGTGTGGGCTGGGGGGTGTGTGGGCGGCGGGATGTAGGGGAGGGTTGTGTGGGGGTTTGCGTGGGGGGTTGAGGGTGGGTATGTGGGGGGGGTGCGTGCGGGGGGGTGTGGGGGCGAGTGGGTATGTGGGAGTAGGGGGGCTTGTGGGGCAGGGATGTGTGGGTGGGTGTGTGGGCAGGGATGTGTGGGTGGGGGGTGGGGGGGTGGGCTGCTGCTTGGGGCTAGGCTGCTGCTTGGGGCTAGGCTGCTGCTTGGGGCTGGGCTGCTGCTCGGAACTGGGCTGCTGCTCGGGGCGGGTCTGCTGCTCGGGGCGGGGCTGGGCTACTCGGGGTGGGGCTGGGCTACTCGGGGCGGGGCTGGGCTGCTTCGGGTCCCTTTGAAAGTCCGATTGGATACCTCCGCCGGCTACCCTCAGCTCCAGTAAAGACGCAATGGCTCAGGAAGCGGTGGACCATCCCGGGGAGTGACAGGGGAAGAGACTAATCCGCGCGACACCGACTGGCAGAAGAGATCGATCTGTGCATACGCAGTTTTTAAGATTTTTAAACCACGCTAACTTTTACGACATTCAACCGATCGCAACGAAACTTGCCGCACTCATAGCACAGGAGAATGGTGAGTGAACTGGCGAAAAACCGTAGCGCTATCGCAAACCGTTTTTGCACAAATAGAAAGACCGCCAAACCGGAAGATAACAAGATCAGAGTTTTAGTTATGTGTAGATAGATGTAATCCTCCGGGAGTAGAATATTTCTGCAAAATGATTTTTACTCTTTCATTAAATTTGCCTGCTATGTTTAATTTGCTGTGATAAAATGTTCGTAATGAAAAAAAAAGTAATTGTTAATTTAAAAAGAACGCTGGGCTACTACCACAATGTAATAGTCTTCAATACTTCTAATGAGACAGTGATGCTATTAATCCTCAGAACATAAGATTAAAGAGCTCTCCTGGGGCAGTGCAGTTCAATAGCCTTCAATGCTGTTGTACTGATATGTTATTAAAACATTGCCTGCAAATAAAGGTAGTGCACAACCACAGAGGGATTAACTTTCCCTAACTTAGCAGTAACAAAGATTTAATGAGCTGTTAGTAATATTACAGACAACCAAAATTACACACAAATAGAATATATACCTGTCAGAAAGAATGGATAATTAATTGTGATAAGCAGGCAATCCTATATTGTTGAAACCTCTGCTTTTAGCTGTCAGTTATTTTTATCCTGAGACTCATTTATTTTTGGCGCATGATCTTCTATTTATTTGAATGAATCATCAGTGCAATTCCTGCTCATTTTATTTAAATCATTTTTAAAAAGCAGTGACGCCAATTGTAGTTTGAAGGCAAAGAGACAATTGAGGGCCAGGCTGCTTTGCAATCGGGAAACAGAGAAGTACAGGCTTACCGAACAGCGGCATCTGACCAACGTTTCATTGTTTCTGCTACCTGCTGCGACAAACCAGCTTGGGGAGCTGCCTTCCGGATTGGCAGGTCAGCCTTTGGCAACTGGTTTTCCAACGTTTTCTCGTTTCTTGACAACAGAGGAGTAGGTCATTTGGTCCATCATGTCCATACTAACTCACAGACCAATCCCATTCACCCCACTAATTATTCCTGTAACAATTTCTCCCCATATTCCCATCAGTGCTCCCATTTCATCTACACTCATCCATGGTAATTTACAATGGTCCATTTAAATATCAACCTCCCCATCTTTGGAATGTGGGAGTAACCGGGGGAACCCAGGGTAAACCCATGGGGTCACAGGGAGAATGCACAAACTCCATGCAGACAGCACCAGAAATCAGGATTGAAATCGGGAAAGAGAGGGTAGCAGCTTTACTAGCTGCTGCACTGTGGTGGTAATGTTGACACATTATATTGGCCAAGTATTCACATGCAAGGAATTTGCCTTGGTGTGCCACCCACAAGTGACAACATGACATACAGTAACAGGAATGACACATAAAACATTAAAAGTTAATAACAAAACATTATTGAGTAAACATGTGAATTAAATAAATTACCAGAGCAAAATTTCTCTTTTCTAAGCAGGTAGACACAATATGAGCAAAGTCCCTCCTGTAGTTGGTAACAGTAAAGCTTCTTAGTTTAGAGATACAGCATGGAAACAGGTCTTTTGGCCCACCAAGTCCACGCCAATCATCAATCACCTGTTCACACTAGCTCTATGTTATCCCACATTCTCATCCCTACACTGCTCACTAGAGGCAGTTTACAGAGGTCAGACCTACAACCCCAGAATTTAAATTCCACAGCTGCATGAAACCATGGTTGCTGGATTCTTAGCTAAGGCCTCCAAATTACTAGTCCGATAATTCACCAATTGAGTAACCACCACAGCTGGTGCATGCCAGCATTGCCAGAATTTATACAGACAATTTGGCTGGGACCTTTCGAGTCATATGCCAAGAACTGCCCACTAACCTTGGCTGGATGAAAGCCTGACCTAACAGTTGAATGCAAAGAAACTCACCTGCTGGGTGCAGTAGTTCCTGACTTCTTGTTGCCTCCAAGATCAGCAAGGTCTGGTAAACCCAGCTAACCAAAATTAACAATAACATGGAGAAAAAAATCTATGGTGTAGAGCATCAATATTTTATTAAAATGATTGACCTCAACCTAGATGTTTGCTGATTGTTATCCAGTGAGCATGTTTGACAAAGGCTGTGGTCAGGGATGTGACTTTTAAATTGTTACATCTCCCAAATCCAAATATTGCCTTCAGAGATGAAACTTCCCCTTGAGATGTGTCTATCTGTTCAATCAGAAGTGAAACCCTGTATATTTTATAATACATGGATTTGGATTATTACAAGAGTTCTTGCAAAACTGACCGAACATGATTATTGTTTTGGTGCTATGACATCTGAAACATTATTATATAGTTTTATAACAATGCATTCTGTATGTTCTTTGAAGAAAATATTGTCAAGATATTTTCAATGATTTGTGTGAGAGGAGTTAATGCACATATCTGTGTCAAATGGTTAAATAATTAGCTGCAACAAAGACGGCACTTCAAAACTATTTCATTGGCGGCAATGTACTTTGGAATATTGGGTGTTAAATGTATTTAGAAATGCTGATTCTGTCTTTCTCGATATACCTCAGTCGAATCTACTTTATACTGGATTGTATTAAAATGTATAGCAATAGGTTATATTGACATGACTAAATTAAATCCATACTCACCTACAAAATCAGACGGGACTCTTCTGCTGCAACACAAGGTATGAGTGTTAACTGCAGCTTATGCAGTTTTTCTTATTTATGCTAAATTCTGCTGAAAAAAAAAATTATCAATGCACTTTATCAAATGTAAACTTTTTGTGAATATTGGTCCATGAGAATATTTTTCAGCTAACCCTGTCTGAATTAAATTTGTGGACCGAAAATATTTCAAGGCTGAAGAATAAGCATTGCAAGATATTTACATAGTAATTCATTTATTTTCTGAAATATATTTGAAATAACTTTAGTTCACTTACCACAATTTAAACCATGTCTGAAATCTGAATGGCTGAATTATTTTAGATATTCATATTTTGTACGCATAGCAATTACTGTATCTCCATTTAATACTAAATACATTTATAATTGTGTAGTATATTTCCAACTGATTACAGCAGGATTTTGGAAACCACAACCAAAATAACATAAGACAATTGCATTCAGTCTTTAGACAGCAGCCTAAACAGCCGCTATGAGGATCCTATTCAGTCTAGTGAATGACTACAGAACAGCAGCAGATAGCTTTGCTGTCAACGACTAAAGGATGGACTTTGCTGATATTAAGTGTCTATCCATTTGGGAAGCAAAAACAAATATGCTGTAGACCCAGCTTTTGTCATAGATAAATAGTTCTTTCTGTGGTGAACCCAAGAGTATTTAGAACAACCCTGCAAAGTCCAATGAAGTGTCAGATAAAGCCAGCAATGCCATCATTTATTGTCAGCAGAGGGCTTCATCACTTACACTGATCATCTAAAAAATTGCCAATGATTGATACTGATGGCAATGATGATTACTCTTGCAATAAGCTTAATTAAAATAATGAAGTACTGTTGCACCCAATTTAGTTGTTGCATAGGCAGGATAATGTATAAGAGGCACAAGGAAGTCACCAATGTGCAATGCACTCATATTTCAAACATGACACAGCTGTGGAGCTATTGTTGGTTATGTGTGTGTTATTTCCTAATTGTTGTTGAAACAAATATGGCCATTGAAAATGCAGGATGATTGCAAAAACAAACAGGAAAGGGATTATTCTTAAAATGCATTGTGGTTTCTGGGAAACTCTGTCAGGTTTATGCAAGACAGTAGCCACCCTGTGCTGACAGCTGAATTCAAACCTGCTTTCCCATTGTTGCTAACCCTCAGTCAAAGGTTATAAAGGGCCTGATGTCTGCAGTGAAGGGAGCCAGTCTTGGCCTTTCTCATTCCAGGTAGCCTGAGCTACATGGCCCATCTGTTGGGTGCTAATGTCAGCTCATTTTTCTTTCTACAAGCACAAGGCTAGCTTTCACACAGATGCACTGTGTCTCCGACTAAGCCACCCAGAAGGCTGGTCACAACACAGGTACTGTGCTGGGATATTTCACTGGCACTGATTCAGATCCACGGTATATGTTGTACAGTGCATAAATGCAGAGATAAATATCTGGTAAATATCTTGTAAAAATCTCAGCTAAAACTAATGGTATTTTCAAAAAGATTATGGATTCATTCTTTGTCATTTTCATTTAGGATTTCATTTTCATTTTATTTAAGATGTCATGTTTATCTTACTGGCAAGTTATGAGGTTATCTATTGCAGCTGATGATTCCATCAAAATACTTTTCACAGCTGTCTTTAATAATATTTCTCAAGTGACATGTAGCAAATAAAGGCAAAAAAGTGGAGCACAGAATCATTGAATATTTACGACACGGAAGGCAACTATTTACTCCATCTTGCCTGTGCTGGTCAGAAAAATGAGCGCCCTAACCTTCCAACATTATCGTGCGATGTGCTGTGACCTAACCGTACAGGTCACAACACCTCAAGCACACATCAAAGTACTGCTTAAATGTGTTGAAATTCTCTGCCTATACCTACATTTCAGGCAGTGAATTTCAGACCATTCCTTTCCTTGGGATGAGAAGCTTTTTCTTCACCCTCCCTCTAATACTTCAACCAATTATTATAAATTTATGCTTCCTAGTTTGTGACCCTAGATCTAAGAGAAATCTATTCATCAAGGCTCCTCATAACTTTATATACCTCATCTAAGTGTTCCCTTAGCCTCAAAACAATATTACTGTAGCTTATTCCATCTTTCCTCACAGCTACAACATTTCCAATCTTGGCAACAGCTTTAGAAATCTATGTTCAGTTTCCAGTACAATCATATCTTTCCTATGACATGCTGTCCAAAACTGGCAGCAATACACAAGCTGTTGTTATATATCTTCATCAGCTGCAATAAGATAAACTCATAACTTGCCAGTAAATTAATGTTATACAGTGTAGGAAGGAACTGCAGACCCTAATTTAAACCAAAGATAGACACAAAATGCTGGAATAACTCAGCAGGACCGGCAGCACCTCTGCAGCGAAGGGATGGGTGACGTTTCAGGTCAAGACCCTTCATCAGATCAGAGTCAAGGGAAAGGGAAACGATAGGTATAGATGGTGATGTAGAGAGATATAGAACAAATGTTATATAGTGTTCTACCATAACTTCTCTGCTCATATATTTTATGCTCCTGCTAATGAAAGCATTCCATGAACATTTCCCCAACTACCTTATTGACATGTGCTGCTACCTGTAAGAATATGGGGAAGTGCAAACCAAGATTTCTCTGTCCCAGCACACCACTCAGTATCCTTCTATTTATTATGCATTGCACCATCCTAGATGCATTACCTTACACGTCTCTAGATTAAAATGCATTTGTCATTTTTCCATTAAATTGTGGGCAGCAAAGTGGTGCAGCAGGTAATACAGCTACCACTCAGCTTCAGTTACCTGGGGTTACTTCTCACCTATGGACCTCTTTAGGACCGAGATGAGAAAAACATTTTTCACACAGAGAGTGGTGAATCTCTGGAATTCTCTGCCACAGAAGGTAGTTGAGGAAGGTTCGAGACCCCTGACCGCGAGAGAACAAAGAAGGGAAGAAGATTGAACTTTTTTTGCCTTCCATCACAGTGGGGGAGTCACTGTGGTGGATGTTCATGTTAAACGTTTATTTGGGTGTCTTGTTGCTCTTTATTGGTGTGACTGTGCAGCAAATCAAATTTCTCGTATGTTGCAAAATATACTTGGCTAATAAAGTACTATTATGATTATGATTATGATTATGAAGTTTGCTTATTCTTCCTATGACCCCTTAGATTATCCCCAGCTGCCCTGGTTTCATCCCATATCCGAAAGGTGTTCTAGTTGCGCTGTTCCTATAAATAAATCACCCATACTGCAGATGATTCAGGGGGGAAAACTGAATATGCTGGAAACCCTCAACAGGTCAAAACAGCATAGGCTTCAAGAGAAACAGCGTTATTGTTGCAAGTCTGCCACCCTTCATTGGACAAACTTAATTCTAATTCCCTTTCCCCTGACCTGCTGAGTGTTTCTAACACTTTCATTCATTCATTCAGACCTCCAGCATCTGCAGATTTTTTGATTTTGAAGATGGAGTTATGGGCATTAGAGAGAAAAGGTTACAGGGAACTACTGTAAATTGGGAAATTACATTGATGTGATTGCTCAGAGAGCCAGCAGTGACTGAATGGGTTGTTTTGCCTCCTTCAATGTCATGAGAAATACTGACTGAATTACCAATATTATCTTGTAGTCTAAAGCAACTCTACTCACTGTCAGCCATATAACCAATATTTCCATCACCTGCAACCTGCAGTATTTTCTGAATTGTTCCAAAGCTTTTATTAGACACGTAGATCCATTTGTACGACAATACACCAGGTCTCCCGTAGATTTTGAAGAAACAGCAACAAAGAGAAGCAGGAGAAAGCACTGATTGGCTCTAGCCCGAGTGGGAGGAGAGTTAGAAGTGAGTCAGAGGGGGCTCTGAGGGAGCGGCCTTGTGAGGGAGTGCCCTGTGAGAAAAGTGCGAGTCTTTGGCTCGAGAGTCTTCGGCGAGGAGGCTGAGGAGAGGAGGCTATGCAAAATGCTGGAGAGGGAGAGACG
This sequence comes from Amblyraja radiata, assembly GCF_010909765.2. Classification (NCBI taxonomy): domain Eukaryota; kingdom Metazoa; phylum Chordata; class Chondrichthyes; order Rajiformes; family Rajidae; genus Amblyraja; species Amblyraja radiata. Next base: position 61,269,256 of record NC_045957.1, on the reverse strand, counting down.
AAAGAAGGAGATGTCAAGCAAGCTGATTCAGTGTGATGCTTGCAGTATGTGGGAGGTCAAGGACACTGCTGGTGCCTCTGGCTGCTACAAATGTGAGAAGTGCATCCAGGTACAGCTCCTGAAGGACCGTGTTGGGGAACTGGAGAGGCAAGTGGATGATCTCAGGTTCGTCCGAGAAACTGAGTCGTTCCTCGACAAGTCATACAGTAAGATTGTTACACCTAAGGTACTGGAAGAGAGAAGGTAGGAGACAGTGAGAAAGGGAGGGAAACATGGAATGCAAAGGTCCCCGGGTGTTGTACCTCTTGTGAACAGGTTCACCCACTTAGAAGCTGTCGGGACAGAAGACGTTATCACACTGGGCGGCGGACTGGCTTGCGATGCGAATAGGGCTGTTGAGCCAAAACCAAAAAAAGAGACCAACGTCAGGCAACGCCATTGTAGTTGGAGACTCCATTGTGAGAGGTACTGACAGGGGTTTCTGCGGCAACAGACGGGATTCGAGGATGGTGTGCTGCCTCCCTGGTGCCAGGATCCAGGATGTCATGGAAAGAGTGCAGAAAATCCTCAAGGGCGAAGGTGATCATCCGGAAATGGTAGTGCATGTCGGCACAAACTATGTCGGAAAGAAGGGGAAGAATATTCTGCAGCGTGACTTTAGAGAGCTCGGAAAAATGCTGAAAAGCAGGGCCTCCAGGGTGGTTATATCCGGTTTGCTTCCAGTTCCTCGTGCTGGCGAGAGCAGGAACAGGGAGATATGGGACCTGAATGTGTGGCTGAGGAACTGGTGCAGAGGGCAGGGATTTAGATTCTTAGATCACTGGGATCTGTTTTGGAGTAAGGGGGAACTGTACAAAAGGGACGGATTGCATCCTAACAGGTGGGGGACCAGCATTCTGGCAGGCAGGTTTGCCATTGCTACAAGGGTGGTTTTAAACTGAATAAGGGGGGTGGGGTGTCAAATGGGATAGTCGGGGATGGAGTTAAAGGGAAAGAGAGTAAAGGGATGGTTAATTACCCCAGAATTAACGGGAAAGGAAGCTCACAAAGGGATAGGAGAGTATGGCCAAGTGTAATAGGGATCGATGTGAAAGGTGAGATGCGTAAGTAATTAAAAGTATTGTATATGAATGCGCGAAGTATAAGAAGTAAAGTTCAGTTAGAGGATGGTAGATATGACATTGTGGGGATTACTGAGACGTGGCTGCAGGAGGATCGGGCCTGGGAACTTAATATTCAAGGTTATACATCCTATAGAAAGGACAGGCAGGTGGGCAGAGGAGGGGGGTAGCTCTGCTGGTGAGGGATGGAATTCAGTCCCTTGCGAGGGAAGACATAGGGACTGATGAGGTAGAGTCACTGTGGATTGTTGAGGAATTGTAAAGGCAAGAAGACACTAATTGGTGTTATCTACAGACCCCCAAATAGTAGCCCGGATATAGGGTGTAAGTTGCAGCAGGAGTTAAAACTGGCATGTAACAAAGGTAATGCCACTGTGGTGATGGGGAATTTCTATACGCAGGAAGACTGGGAAAATCAGGTTGGTTCAGGACCCCAAGAAAGAGAGTTTGTAGAATGCCTCCGAGATGGATTCTTAGAGCAGCTTGTAATGGAGCCGACCAGAGAAAAGGCAATTCTCGATTTAGTGTTGTCCAATGAACCAGATATGATAAGAGAACTCGAGGCAAAGGAACCGCTTGGAGGTAGTGATCATAATATGATTAGTTTTAATCTGCAATTTGAGAAGGAGAAGGTTAAATCGGAAGTGGCAGTGATGCAGTTGAACAAAGGGGACTATGAAGGCATGAGAGGGGAGCTGGCCAAGGTAGACTGGAAAGGTATCCTAGCAGGAATGACAGTGGAACAGCAATGGCAGGAATTTCTGGGCATAATCCGGAAGACGCAGGATCATTTCATTCCAAAAAGGAAGAAAGATTCTAAGGGGAGTTGGAGGCAACCGTGGCTGACAAGAGAAGTTAGGGATAGAATAAAACTAAAAGAAACGATGTATAACACAGCAAAGAGTAGCCGGAAGCCAGAGGAATGGGAAACTTTCATAGGTCAACAGAAGGAAACAAAACAGGCAATACGGGCTGAAAACATGAAGTACGAAGGGAAGCTGGCCAGGAATATAAAGAAGGGCAGTAAAAGCTTCTATAGATATGTTAAGGGAAAAAGAGTAGAAAGTCAAATGTGGGTCCCTTGAAGGCAGACACGGTTGAAATTATTATGGGCAACAAGGAAATGGCAGAAGAGCTGAATAGGTACTTCGGATCTGTCTTCACTAAGGAAGACACAAACAATCTCCCAGATGTACTGGAGGACAGAGGATCTAAGGGGGTAGAGGAACTGAAATAAATTTTCATTAGGCGAGAAATAGTATTGGATAGGCTAATGGGACTGAAGGATGATAATTCCACTGGGTCTGATGGTCTGTATCCCAGGGTCCTCAGGGAGGTGGCTCTGGAAATAGTGGACGCATTGGTGATCATTTTCCAATGTTCAATAGATTCAGGATCAGTTCCTGTGGATTGGAGGATAGCTAATGTTATCCCAATTTTCAAGAAAGGAGCGAGAGAGAAAACGAGGAATTACAGACCAGTTACAGACCAATTACAGACTTCTAAGGGGAGTAGGAGGCAACCATGGCTGACAAGAGAAGTTAGGGATAGAATAAATCTAAAAGCCGCTCGCAGCCGCCCGAGCTGCTTCTCTCCCCCCCCCCCCCCCCCCCCCCCATGGCCTCAATGCGGTGGCTCCGTGCAAGTAGTGTCGCAAATGGGTTGCTGGCGTGATCCCCGATCCCCTTCTTCACAACGCCCATGCCCTCCCCGCAGCTTTACCCCGGGCCAGATTCCCTATACGCTGCGAAAGGAATCCCACACCGGGAAATACGGTATTTAAAAACATAGAGCACCAAGAAATGTACTTACCACATTATCGTTACACAAACTCCATTCTTATCTCTTTGTTTCTTAAAATACGCTTAAGATAATGGCTATCCATATTTGAAATAACCCGCCAAGAAACTAGCGCTGCACATGCGCAGTAGGTACCTTGCCTACCCTGACGGCATGTGACTGCTTCCCACTAAGGTCATGGATGATGAAGCCATACCCTCACAGGCAGATGTCAAGGGAGCAGAGAATCTTCAATTACAGGTGGTCCAGGGTTAGGAGGGTCGTGGAAAACACCTTTGGCATCCTTGCCAGCAGATTCAGATGCTTGCTGACTACGATGGAGCAGGAGCCCAAGAATGTGCAGACCATTGTCTACGCGGCATGTGTCTTACACAACGTAATCCATACCAGAAGTGCAACGACAACAGCCATGAACGAGTGGACGAGTGGACAACCAGACAGGCAACATCACACCACCTAATGGAGAACTGGAGGACAGGATGCACCTATGGTGTCACTGAAGAGATTGCCTGGAAACACCTGCAAAAAGAGAGCCAAGGACCAGAGACACCATCTCAGCATTAAGGATAAGAGGGAAATCTTTTAGGACCGAGATGAGAAAATGTTTTTTCACACAGAGAGTAGTGAATCTGTGGAATTCTCTGCCACAGAAAGTAGTTGAGGCCAGTTCATTGGCTATATTTAAGAGGGAGTTAAATGTGGCCCTTGTGGCTAAAGGGATCAGGGGGTATGGAGAGAAGGCAGGTACAGGATATTGAGTTGGATGATCAGCCATGATCATATTGAATGGCGGTGCAGGCTCGAAGTGCCGAATGGTCTACTCCTGCACCTATTTTCTATGTTTCTAAAAGAAAAGATGTATAACACAGCAAAGAGTAGCCAGAAGCCAGAGGATTGGGAAACTTTCATGGACAACAGAAGGAAACAAAACGGGCAATACGGGCTGAAAAGAAGAAGTACGAAGGGAAGCTGGCCAGGAATATAAAGAAGGGCAGTAAAAGCTTATTTAGATATGTTAAGGGAAAAAGAGTAGCAAAGTCAAATGTGGGTCCCTTGAAGGCAGACACGGGTGAAATTATTATGGGCAACAAGGAAATGACAGAAGAGTTGAATAGGTACTTCGGATCTGTCTTCACTAAGGAAGACACAAACAATCTCCCAGATGTACTGGAGGACAGAGGATCTATGGGGGTAGAGGAACTGAAAGAAATTTTCATTAGGCGGGAAATAATATTGGGTAGGCTAATGGGACTGAAGGATGATAAATCCCCTGGGCCTGATGGTCTGCATCCCAGGGTCCTCAGGGAGGTGGCTCAAGAAATAGTGGACGCATTGGTGATCATTTTCCAATGTTCAATAGATTCAGGATCAGTTCCTGTGGATTGGAGGATAGCTAAGGTTATCCCACTTTTCAAGAAGGGAGCGAGAGAGAAAACGGGAATTACAGACCAATTAGCCTGACTTCGGTGGTGGGAAAGATGCTGGAGTCAATTATTAAAGAGGTAATAATGGGGTATTTGGATAGCAATAAAAGCATTAGTCCAAGTCAACATGGATTTATGAAAGGGAAATCATGCTTGAATTTTTTGAGGATGTGACAAGTAAAATGGATGAAGGGATGCCAGTGGATGTAGTGTGTCTAGACTTTCAGAAAGCCTTTGATAAGGTCCCACACGGGAGACTGATGACTAAAATTAGAGCACATGTCCCACTGAGTTACTCCAGCATTTTGTGTCTAAGTCACTCTTGAGGATAGGCTTTGAAGTTTCTCTCCCAGAGAACAATCTTTGCATTTGCTATTTTCAGTGGTTCTTCCAAATGATGTTGAACATGGAAGAAGGAGTGTGTGCATGGATAGGACAGGTTTGGTACATGGATAGGACAAGTTTGGAGTGATATGGACCAAATGCTGGATGGTGGGACTAGTGTAGCTGGGACATGTTGGCCTGTGTGGGCAAGTTGGGCCAAAGGGCCTGTTTCCATACTCTATTACTCTAAAACTTTATGACTCTATGAGCACAATAGCTTATGATCCTCTTGATGCGCTACATTCTATGAATCTCTGGATAAAACATGGCCTCTAATCTGAAAATAAACTTGAAGTAAAAAAAATTAAATAGGTCTCAAAGGCAGATGGAATGTACTGCTGTTGTGTAGCAATGTATACAAAAATAAACTGTTAAATGAATATTTAACCCACTGTGTACAATTTATTGGAAATATTGTGTTAAACATTTAAACTTACTTAGCTATAATCTGTCATTCAGCACAGAAACAGGCCCTTCGACCCAACTTGCCCATGCTGACCAAAATGCCCTATTTACACTAGTCTCACCTAGTTTGGCTCATATCCCTCTAATTCTTTTCTATGTACCTGTCCAAATATATTTTAAATATTGTTATAGTACCTTCCTGAAATACCACCTATGGCAGCTCAACACATATAATCACCACCTTCTGTGTGAAAAAGTTGCCCCTTTAGGTTCTTATTAAATCTTTCCCCTCTCACCTTAAACCTATGTCCTCTGGTTCTTGATTCTCCCACTACAGGTAAAAGATTCTGTGGATTCACCCTATCTAATCCCCTCATTATCTTATCCACCACCATAAGATCACCCCTCATCCTCCTGCACTCTAAAGCCCCTGTCCCACTTAGGAGACCTAAACAGCAACCTGTGTTGACCTTGCCCGCCACCCAAAAAAAAATCAAGGTCGAGGTGACCTGCAACCTCCTACCACCTCCCATGCATATTGAAACCTTCCTCGACTATGAAGAAAACCGGCTTCGACTAAAAAATTATCGATTTTTAAAACGGTAACCTATTTTTAGTCAAGGCCGGTTTTCATCACCTGCAACCTAGATGAAGCCTCGACCAGATAGAAACCACTTTCGACCATTAGGGAGAGTGACCAAAACCTCTGGTGACCTCATGGAAACCTTGGGTGGCGGGCAAGGTCACCAGAGGTTGCTGTTTAGGTCTCCTATGTGGGACAGGGGCTTTAGGAATAAGGTCCTGACCTGCCCAACTTCCCCCTATAGCTCTCGCCCTCACCCTGGCATCCTCGTAAATGTTTGCTGTACTATTTCCAGCTTAACAGGGCTATGGGAGTTGAGATAATGAATTGAGAGGGTGAATGCAGAGTCTTTTACCCAGAGTATGGGAATCAAGAATCAAAGGACATTGGTTTAAGGTGAGGGGGGGAAGATTTAATAGGAACCCGTGGGGCAACTTTTTCACTCAGACGGGGATGGGTAGATGTAATAAGCTGCCAGAGAAGGTAGTTGAGAGAGGTACTATAACAATATTTAAAGGACACTTGGACAGGTGCATGTATAGGAAAGGTTTGGAGGAATATGGGCCAAATGCTGGCAAATGGGATTGGCTTTGACGGACATCTTGGTCAGAATGAATGAGTTGGGCTGAAGGCTCTATTTCCATCCTGTACGATTCTATGGCTGTGACTCTATAATTGTTATCTACATATTTATCCCTAGGCTTTGTATTAGAAGATATTTATTCAGAAATGAATGACAATGATGAATTTATATTGGAAAAGAGGAAATGAAAGCTTCAATTTTTCTTTTAATTTGATATTTTAACATAAAAACTAAATATGTAATGCAAATATGTATATCAGCAAACAGTTTCATGCTATTCGAAAAAAAATCAATAGATACATTTCAATTTAACTATTTTCATTTGACTTAAGAAAATCAAACTATCCACATTCAGCAATCATATACATACAGTAGATGACCAGAAAACATTTACTAATTTGCTTACCTTAATGTACAGCTAACGAATTGGTTAAACACACAGTTTATAATTTCACCAAATGTCTGCAACTCAAGTATCTAAGTGAATAAAACACCTAAACTTCAATGCCTCAATGACAGTGGTGCAGCTGGTAGTGCTGCTGTCTTCACAGCTCTAGTGAAATTGTCATCGCCATTGATCATGGAAACAGGCCCTTCAGCCCAACCCATTCATGCCAACCAGGATGCCCCATCTGGTTTACCTATTACCTGCCATGCTTTGTTCTGCCCCTCCTTTCTTCTATCTTTCTTCCCCACCGCCTACAATCAGTCTGAAGAAGTCCTGACCCAAAACGATACCAATCCATATTTTGCAGAGATGCTGCCTGACCCGCTGAGTTACTACATCACTTTGTGTCTTTTTTTTTGTATACTAGCAACTGCAGTTCCTTGTTTCTACATTTTGACTGCCTCGTCTAAACTAGTTCCATATGCCTGCATTTGGTCCATATTCCTCCAAACCTTTCCATCCAATGTACCTGTGCAAGTGTCTTTTAAATGTTCTTTAGACTTTAGACTTTAGAAATACAGCACGGAAACAGGCCCACAGAGCCACGCCGACCAGCAATCACCCTGTGAACTAACGCCTACACACCCCAGGACCAATTTTACAACAAATAACCTACAAACCTGTACGTCTTTGGACTGTGGGAGGAAACTGGAGCAGTCGGAGAAAACTCACACTGTCACAGGTAGAATGTACAAACTTAGTACAGACAGCACCCGTAGTCAGGATTAAACCCAGGTCTCTTGCGCTGTAAGGCAACAACTCTACCGTTGTGCCATTGTGCCGCCCAAATTATTGTAACCTGCCTTAACTACCTTCCTCGAACAACTCATTCCATATACTCACCACCATCTGAGTAAAAAAGTTTCCCATGAGGTTCCGATTAAATCTTTCCCTTCTCACCTTGAAGCTCAATCCAGAGCTCTGATGCTATATGTGTGGAGATTACAGATTCTCTCCAGGATCATGTGGGTGCCCTCCAATAATCCAAAGACTTGCAGATTGATATGATAATTGCCTACTGCAAATTGCTTTCAGTGCATAATGAGTGGTAGAATCTCAGGAGGTGGGGTTGAGTGGAATGTGGGAAGAATAACATCAGCATAACTGAAATGGGTGCATGAATGCCAGCAGAGACATGGTGCAGCATGTTTCCATGCTGGGTGACTATGAAAAGTGAAATAACAAACTCAGTTAATGTTGTTGTGACTAAAATAAATGAATGGGAAGACCTCATAAATTTGATCTCCTGGAACCCGACACATTGAACACACGGAACAAACAAGAATTTCCATCTAATTGATGATTTCCATACACAAATTACATTCCCAGTGGTTAAAATGCTGGGAGAGAAATTTTGTGAAATTATCCAAACATAAATTGTTGGTTTAGTTATTAAAATGATTACTTCATTGAAAAATATAGGAAAAAAAAAATCAATATGATGCTTCTCTGGGGAACAGCTGTAAACTAATGTTGGTTATCCCATTGATCCACGTACAATGTGACTTAGTGCCAATAAGGAACGCTGAGCTGGAGACTCTGAGTGGCAGCAGCAGAAACAACATTGCAAAGAGTCGCCATGTTGAAAGTTCCTCATTAACAACATAAATCAGATCCAGCAGAGTCTGCTTCGAAATGAAGACTACATGATGAGATGTTCAACTAAACAATAGATATTTTTTTAAGAGTGCAGAAATTTCACTACAATTTGTAATCATCACTTTACAAAATGTCATTTCTAGTTATCCAGACCAGGAAACCAAGGAACAGGCCCAAATTACATAGGCTATGCAAATGTGGTGTAATGCATGTCTGCAGTTCTATCGATCTGTGCACATGCAACTCAAGCATTTATTTTTTGAGGATAGGGTCATCTTTTGCAATGATGGAACTTGTTTCATTAATTTGCTGACATAGTTTAGTTGAGTTTAGTTTAGTCACGGAGAGAACATCCAAACTCTGTATAGACAGCACCCATAGTCAGGATCAAACCCGGGTCTCTGGTGCTGCAAGTGCTGTAAGGCAGCAACTCTAACGCTGCGCCACTGTGCCACCCTAGGTTTGTGTTATTCTTAGATAGTCCGCAACATGCCAATTTTTCTCCAGCCCCTCACCTCTTCCGCCATAATTTCCACATTACTATTGCAGAGGAGTCACTCTTCTAGACAGTTCAGGCCAAACCATTCAATGATTCGTGCATCAGTTACCATTGAGGATTGTTGCCTTAGCCATCCAGTTTTGATTTCATGCAATGCTGGTTCATTAGCTGCGCCGTGTGTAATTCCCCATACTGCACCAATAATAAAGGCCTGTGCTGGCACGTTGCAAATTGAGGACCATTGTCCCTGTAACTATATCTGCTCAGAGGCAGCAGACATCCTTATAACTATAAAACTCTGATCTTGGATGTGTATTTATTTGTGTGTGTGATGTTCATGTGCGTTTCACATCTCCTTGAAAACACGACGTGCTACCAATGAAATGTTTACATAATCCGATGGAGATTTACACCGTAATGTCAAAAATTGCGTTATCTGAAAATTTCATGCATTATTTCTCGAGTTATTTATGAAAATGTTCACAAATCTCAAATAACTTAGAAAATAAACGAGATGGTCTCCCTGATGATGTCACAATTGATCTGCCTGCTCGTGCTGTGAGTGACGTCACCCCTGTTATGTCTTCTGTACTTCTTGGCATCTTGACTTTCACTTCTTTAAATTTTTCACTTAGCGTTTTTAAACTGCTGCTCAGGTCGTGCTGTGCGCTCCGCTGGGCTCCTTGAAGTTCATGGCAGCAGCGGTCGTTATCGCCACGCGGGCGCGATGCAGAGCGGTGGGAAGGTGGCTATGGCGGCCATTACTCCCTCTGGGAGAGGCCGTCTATGGAGACCTGCGATTCCTCCGTCGATCGCTGGGACTCGGGGAATAGTGATGCCGTTTCCTCACTGGTGATCCAGATCCCTGGCGATCTCTGGCCATCACGGGGGACGACCTCCTCTCCATCTCCCTCGCCCGATCGTCTGTCACGTGGGTGGGTGGGCTTCCCCTCGCAGAAGCCATGCTTGGTCAGCCCTCCGCTGCTTTTGACCGTCCCGCCCGCTCAGCGTCCACGCGCCTGGTGGGGAGGTTGTTGCCGCTCAAAATGAAGAAAGGACATTCAGAATAGCACAGAGAATTTAATTACTTCTTCCAATGCACATTGAAGCACAGCATGATGAGTGGAATGAATGTACTACTTTCCAAACTCTCCACTTATGCACCCTGTCAAGCAATTCCTAGCCCACTTCTGGGAGAGTTGACAAATCCCACATTGGTCTCATCAGGCACTTCAGAACACATGGAAGAAACAAATCATCCTTAATCTTGAGGGAGGAAAGAAATATAAAGGCAAATATTTTTCTTCCTCATTATTTGTAAGGCTTGTCAAATTGTAAGTCCAAAACGAGCTATAAGGAGCATTTCTCATAGACACAGAGTTATATAGCATGGAAAACAGTCCCTTTGATCTGACGTACCATGCTGTCCTGAGCTAGTCCTGTGTGCCTCCATTTGGCCTCTATCCCTAGCAGCATCAGGAATGATGGCAGGTTGTTAGTGACTACACTGACACACTCAGAGTAGGCTGAAATCACGTGATATACTTTATTTATAGTGAAGGTCAGTTGTGACAAGGAGTCCAGGTCCAAGCGGGCTCGCAGTCCCTCGTCGTCTGTGAGGAGGCACCGGCAATCTCAGGTTTGTCCCCAGCAGCTCAGTCTTGCCTTCTATGTTGGCAGTCTCAGGCTTGTCCTGACAGCTCACTTTTTTAACTTTCTCCCCCTTTTTTCCTTTTCTGCTGCTTTCCTCTCCTGCTGCCTCCCTGGAGGGAGGTAGGACTGACGATGTGCAGATGAGTTGATCCAATAACTGCTAATTGGACCTAGCTGTTTCTCCTTTGGACGCTTATTCCAGGTGCGGTCTCACTAATGTCCTGTAACCCAAAACATCACCTATCCATGATCTCCAGAGATGCTGCCTGACCTGCCAACTTACTCCAGCACTTTGTGCATTCCAGTAAACCAGCATCTGCAGTTCCTAATATGCCACATGACATCTCACTCATGCCTGGGTGCCCCGGTCATTCCTTCTTCTTGCTGCTTCCATCCGGCAGAAGGAACAGAAGCAGAAAAGTGCACACTGCCAGACACATATTCCCCTTAATCATCTGGCTTTGAACGGTCCTTCCATAAGCTAGGGTTGTATCCCATTCATTTTTACCCCATTGTGGACATTGGACCTGGTCTATGGAACTGATATGTTATAATACTGGGAACTACTGTATATTCTGCACTCTGTATCTTCCCCTTTCTATCTATCTATCTATCTATCTCTATCTATTGTGCTTGAGGTTGGCTTGATTGTATTTATGTATGGTATACAGTATCTGATTTGTTTGGATAGCGTGCAAAACAAAGCTTTTCACTGTACCTCAATACCGTCACAATAATAAACCTAAATCTAATTTTGATGAGTTTTAGCATGGATTAGTTTAGTTTCGAGATACAGTGTGGAAACAGGCCCTTCGGCCCATTGAGTCCGCACTGACGAACGATCTATCCTACACACTAGGGACAATTCACAGAAGCCAATTAACTTACAAAGCTGCACATCTTTGTAATGTGGGAGAAAACCGGAGAACCCAGAGAAAACCCATGCGGTCACAGGGAGATCATACCAACTCTGCAGAGACTGCACCCCTAGAGAGGATCGAACACGGGTTTCTGGCACAGTAAGGCAGCAACTCTACTGCTGTGCCACTGTGCTTCTCCAGAGTTTAAAATATCCAAAAAATCCAGGAATATATTTTTCCCTTGGTAATTATTTAGTTCATTTTCACAGATTTCATGAATTTGCACTAGGCGCAAGATTTCCACTCCAGGGTGAACTTAATGATAATTGATCTTGTCTACATAAATGTCCGAGCACATGGTTCCTAACAACAAAGATGAAGCTGCACATCTTTTATAATTTGCTCTGAATCATATGATAGCTATAAATAGCAACCATACCACATGACAAGAATCTTTCTACACCATTTTTTATCTCAGTTACTGCAACAAGAAAATTTGCCTAAATCCAGAAGAAAAATGATTACAAAGAACCAGAGGACCTCACTGGTTATGCAGCATCTGTGGAGGGAATGAACAGATGATATTTCGGGTCAGAACCCTTTTTCAGACTGTAGCTGCTTCTTGACCCGCTGAGTTCCTCCAGTACTTTGTTTTTGAAGCAAGATACCAGCATCTGCAGTCTCTTGTGTCTCCATTTGGGATCAACTTTTCAAAGTTTTGGCAAGAGTATCCACAGAACAGAATAAAAGTTGGAAGATATCAAGGCACAGCATGTCTCACTTATGCAATGACCCAGCCAATTTTGAAAGACTAAACAGACCCTTCAGAGCTATTCTATTAGATACCTCCAAAAAACTCTGAACCAAACCATTATTAGCTTTTGGTACACAAAAATGCTGGAGAAACTCAGCGGGTGCAGCAGCATCTATGGAGCGAAGGAAATAGGTAACGTTTCGGGCCGAAACCCTTCTTCAGACTGAAGAATTAGCTTTTCATTATTTTTCTGTTTTTTCTGACATATGTATACAGCCTAAATGCAAGCACCATTCATCATGCAAACCCATAGATAGGTTCAATACATTCAGTAAATTCCTTACATGGTATAAATTGAGACTCAATTTAGCTCAACTGCATCTTAAACATAATTAAAGGCACCATGCAAATGAGGCTTACATTACCTTCTCATTACAGAGCGCTTTAGAGCTTTTATGCAATTTTATAGATGTATAGCACTTATTAAATCATTCAGGATATAATTGTAGCCAGTTTTATTATCTCAGCAACTGATTTAATTCCTCTACAATTTAAAAAAAAAGATTGCAATTGAAAACTTAGGGATGCAGTAGCAGATTATCGCTTCAGTGATCAGCTTCATAATTGTGCTTAACGTTCAGTTGTTGAGTTTTGTATCTCACTGGCAACACAATGGTGAAAATGTCTCCAAGCAGTGTATCACCCCTTGTACGACCCCAAGTAATACTTTCAATTACTTGAACAATTCCTTCCCTGCAACATTGACTTGTTTTGAATCTTAATGCAGTAGCCTGCTCAATGTTCCCAAACAAATTAACTCTATTTCACAAACTCAGCAAAAAACACTGCCGTCATGAAATGCTTTTGTATAATTACAATGTAAAAAGGTTTCCTTCATTTTTCACATTTAAAGTGATTGGGTATGTGTTTTAAAGTAATTTGTGTTAATTATTCAATAGTTATGAAAATGTTTATTGGAACAAATCCATACATTTTATTATGCCTGTAATTAAGGATTATAAAAATGTTTGACAGTTTGTTTTTGAGGGTATAAATTACTGCCTATTGAAACATTGAAAGGAAACAAGAAGCATTTAATTTAGGCATGAGTAATGAACCATAGTCGTCAGTGATGTTGTAGTAAAGAAGCAATTCTGAACAATGACAACCATGTAATTAAATTCACAATCAGATTTAAAGGATGAATTTTATCAAATAATTTACAGCTGGAATTGAATTTGGGTCTTAGAAGAGTGTTACAAAAATTGAATTTAAACAATCAGTTGTTTTAGGAGGGAAAAAATTCTCAAAAGAAAAGTGGAATTGTTTAAGGTTAAAGGATTATGACAATAATAAGAATAGTAAAGCTTCGATGGAGCAACACAAGGAAATTAAAATAAATGCAAGAAAAATAAAAAAAATATTGGAAGCTGATATCAAGCATTATAGATAATAGATGTACAGAAAATATAGATTCAACAATAATACAAGTACAGAATATTTTACTTTCAAAGGACAAAGGACAAAGAACATTTATTGTCACATACATCAATTGGTGCAGTGAAATTTGAGTTACCATGCAGCACACAAATAAGATAAACATAACACTTTAGAATTTAACATAAAACATAAAAAAACATCCCTCCACAGCGGAATCAACGTTTCCCACTGTGAGGGAAGGCACCAAAGTCCAGCCCTCTTCTTCTGTTCAGCCGTGGTCGGGGCCTATTGTGGCCTCATCTTCACAGTGGAGAAGAAAGATAATAGCACCCCAAAAAAAAATTTGGAAATTGTGAAAGGGAGAAATGTACAGGAATTGGTATCAATGTGAATGTAATTTGAATTGCAGCCAGACAAATCTCAACACAAAATCTTATCACATTAGGTACAAATTGGTAGAGAAACATGCAATGCGAAAATTCAGTTATTCCATCCCCTAGAGTGAACCCTTGGATGTTTGTGCTTTCACCTCTTGAAGTGGTATTTGAGTTTGAGAACTACAAACACAGAGAGAAGAATGCTACCAACTGCACAACAGGTTGTGATTCTGTGCTGACACAAAAGCTCAGCGGGCCAGACAGCATCTCTGGAGAGAAGGAATAGGTAACATTTTGTGTTGAGACCCTTCTTCGGGAGTCTGAAGAAGGGACTTGACCCGAAACGTCACCTATTCCTTTTCTCCAGAGATGCTGTCTGACCCGCTGAGTTACTCCAGCTTTTTGTGATTCTGTACTGATCGGACATGCGGTACTGCTGTGTCATGTTTGAATATTGAGTAAGCACTGACTTCCTTTTATCAATGGACTCATTGTGATCTTTCTATCTTGCCATAACATTTGAATTTCACTGTACCTTAACTGGTACATGTGACAATAAACTGATCTTGACCTTGAAACCTTGAAATAAACTACCGTAGGAACACAACAAGTCAAGCAGCAAAGGTAGACACAAAATGCTGGAGTAACTCAGTGGGACAGGCAATATCTCTGGAAGGAAGGAACTGGTGACGTTTTGGATCGAGCCCCTTCAGAAGCTGCATCTTGGAGGCAGAGGACAGTCGGCATTTTGGATGGAGGATCAAACACCAAAATGTGAGTGGATAGGGAAGAGAGTCAGTATAAAGAGGTGAGGAGAGGTGTCAAAGGAGCTAGTCGGTGATATGTGGAACCAGGTGAGGTGGGGGTGTGCTCATGTGCTCATGGAGCTATGTGGGGGAGAGGGCGAAGGGCATTTTGAGTCAGAGAATGGTGGGCCATAGTGGAAACAGAAAAGGGGAAAACATTGGGCAGATGCCTTCTGCTTGGTACTTGCAGCTGATGGAATAAAGAAATTCAATTTTACCTTGTCAAAAATGTTGCCAAATAACTAAAGATATGTGTGAACAAAGCCTCTTTTTGTTCCACCTGCTCTGGCTTCTTGTTTGAAACTTCTTCCAGGACAATACGCATTATTATTCGGCCATGGGAAAAACAATTCATCTCACTGGGTGAAAAACCATGGGATTGCGTAGAATGCGAATTTTATACCATTCTGAAACTTCAAAGAAAAGTAATATCAGACTACGTGTAAAACCTGCAATGCATCCAACCTCACTGGCTTCCTGATTAGTCAGTTAGTTTAAAGTTGCATCCCCACCTCCCTCCATCCACCTCTACCACCTCACTAGTCTGAAAAATGGGTCTTGACCCAAAACGTCACCCATTCCTCCTCTCCAGACATGCTGCCTGTCCCTGAGTTATTCCAGCATTTTGTGTCTCTCTTCGGTTTAAGCCAGCATCTGCATTTCCTTTCTACACATTAGTAGTATTAAAGGTAGACAAAACGCTGTATAAATCCCATTGGAGGAGGCGAAAATGACAGAGGATTATTTGTTGTATGTGACAGCTGGTAGGGTGGAACGTGAGGACAAGGGGGACTCTGTCCTTGTTACAAGTGGGGGGGGTGGGGAGCTACGGGATATAGAGGAGACGCTGTTGAGAACCTCATCTATAGTCAAAGAGGGGAACCCCTATTCTCTAAAGAATTATGTCATCTCCGATGCCCTGGTTTGGAACACCTCATCCTGGTTGCAGATGCGGCATAGACGGAGGAATTGGGAGTAGGGGATAGAGTCCTTACAGGAAGCAGGATGGGAAGAAGTGTAGTCCAGATAGCCATGGAGTTAGTGGGTTTGTCATAGATGTCGGTCAGTAGTATGTTACCTGCGATGGAGATAGTGAGGTTTAGAAACGATAGGGAGATGTTGGAAATGGTTCAGGTGAATTTGAGTGCCGGATGGAAGTTAGTGGTGAAATGGATGAAGTCAGTGAGTTCTGCATGGGTGCAGGAGGTGGCACCAATGCAGTCGTCAATGTAGCGGAGGTAGAGTTCGGGGATAGGGCCACGGTACGCCTCGAACAAGGATTGGTTGACGTACCCTACAAAGAGGCAGGCATAGCTAGGGCCCATGCGTGTGCCCATAGCTACGCCTTGGATTTGGAGGAAATTGGAGGAGTCAAAGGAAAAGTTGGTAAGGACCAGCTCCGCCTAAGTGGATGAGGGCATTAGTAGATGGGGATTAGTTGGTTCTGCGGTCAAGGAAGAAACGGGGGGCTTTAAGACCCTCCTGGTGGGGGATGGAGGTGTAGAGTGACTGGACATCCATAGTGAAGATGACAGAGTGGGTGCCTGGAAAACGGAAGTCATGGAGGAGACTAAAAGCATGTGAGGTGTCTTGGACATCGGTAGGGAGGAATTTGGCTAGAGGGGATAGGATGGATTCGAGGTATGTGGAAATCAGTTTGGTGGGACAAGAACAAGCAAACAATGGGTCTGCCAGGACAGTCAGGTTTGAGGATTTTGGGGAGAAGGTAAAATTGGGCCTTGCGGGGCTGGGGATCGATAAGGTTTGAGGCTTGAGGGGCAGGGAGCCGGAAGCGATGAAGCCAGTGACGGTGTTTGGAATAATGGCCTGGTGCTCGTCTGTGGAGTCATGGTCCAAGGATAAGTAGGAGGAGGTGTCTGAGAGTTGGCGCCTGGCCTCAAACTGGTAGAGGTCAGCGCGCCAGACTACCACAGCACTTCCCTTGTCGTATTAAACTTCTCTTTGAAATTGCAGGAAATTCCATTTATAAAGAATCCTTAATTTATCCTTAATTAAATTTTGGTTTGCTGTAGATTTCCTGAAGTAATGCCAGCAATGCCCATATATTGAAAAATAAACAAATATTTAAAATGTAATAATTATTAGCATGCTAATTAAAGCCAGTCTGTGTACGTAAAATCTCAATGGACTGGTGTCACCTTTCTTCCATTACAGCTTCTGACAAATGTAACTTCTAAATAAGCAGAAACTGCTTTTACATTGAGGCAAAAATTAAATCTGAGGTTCATTAT
Source organism: Amblyraja radiata (assembly GCF_010909765.2). NCBI lineage: Eukaryota > Metazoa > Chordata > Chondrichthyes > Rajiformes > Rajidae > Amblyraja > Amblyraja radiata. The sequence continues at coordinate 61,252,268 of NC_045957.1, read as the reverse complement.
TATAGATAAACATTAAGATTTATTGGTTAGAATGTGTGTCCTCTACTTTCATCTGGAATTGACAATAGACATGAATTGAATGAAACTGAGTCTTCTCGGCATAAACATAGACTTTCACTCACAGCCAGTTCATTTCCCAAGCAGGGAATTACTGCAGATGCCTCAATTATACTGCACTTATGAAAGTGGAGTGATTTTAAAATAAACTGTACCTGTATACAATAATATCATTGTATGAGAGATATTTCCAAAACAGAGCATGTTTAATATCCAAAAATAGACACAAAGTGCTCGATTAACTCAGTGGGTCACGCAACACTTCTGGCGAACATGGATAGTTGGCATTTTGAGTCTCGCCATGAAACGACACATATCAAATTTCTCCATCTACATCTGCAGTTCATTGTGTCTACATGTTTAACATTCAGTTGTGGTCAAATTATATAAATGATTTTGCATTATAATGCAAGTTCTAACATGATCCTGCGTGTGTTATAACAACTTTGTTTCGGTGGGGGTTGGTACCACAAATGAAGAAATGTTTCTCTGCTAGAAGGGTGAACAAATCACAATCAATTTAGGCTGTGATCCCAAAAGGCATTGCAAAACAAGTTTTTTTCTCTCTAAATATCCTGTGAATCGACTTGAATCATTATTAACTTTAAATATAATCTCAATCAAGCTATTAAGGAATCTAAATATATACAAAATGAACATTTTCTGCCAAGAAAATATCCATGCCCAAAGAACTGGTTGAGAACTTGAGGGATCGCATCATGTAATGTTAGTTAACAAAGGAAAATATTACCAGCAGTGTTTATTTTGTGATGGTATAGCACATTGGCACCTCTAAAAAACTAAAAACTAGATTTTCACATTTTTAGCATTTTAAGTTTTATGCTCTTCAATTTTAAATTGTCTGTTTTATTACAAAAAAATGTATTATTGATTTAAATCTTTTTATTTGAATTTCACAGCAATTTGCATACATACAATGATAACAGACAGTGACAGTCAAGGCATAATTGTGCAACAGTATGTAAGCGACCCTCAAAGCCCTTACCCTTACCCACCTTCAACCCACCCGAATCAGGTCGGAATCAAACGGGGACAAACAACACTCACATACGTACACATCCACACAAATATGGTAAGATAAATGAAACAAAAAGTACTAAAAAAAAAAAAAAAAAAAGTCATTAATAACAGTAAATAAGTACGTAATTAAATAAATAAGTGTGGGGAGGGGGCGGGGGTTAAGGGGAGAGCAGCTGCAGTAGAGCAGAACAATGGTGGAGAGCACTCAGTCCTCTTCCGAGTCCGGGGACAAGTTGAGAGAGTTAACAAGTTGCAAGAAAGGGTTTCATGTATCTAGGAATGTCTCGGTAGAGCCTTTGAGAGAGAACCTAAGTTTTTCAAGCTTTAAATTGTAAAGCACCTCCTTAATCCAGCGGGCGTGTGTCGGGGGACAGGTGAGCCTCCAGTTAAGCAAGATCAGTCTCCGGGCTAACAAGGTTGTAAAAGCTAGGACCCGTTTCACCGCAACAGAGAGGTTGGTGTTGGGAGAGGTACCGAAAATGGCTGACATTGGGTTTGGAGGAATAGTCTGGCCGTAGGCTCGGCTTATCAAGTCGAAAGCACTCCTCCAAAAGGCTGCTAGCTTAGGGCAAGACCAAAACAAATGGCTATGGTTGGCAGGAGATTGATTACATCTGTTGCAGGTGTCCCTAACAGCGGGGTAAATTCTAGATAATCTTGCATTTGTGTAGTGGACTTTGTGAAGGACTTTGCATTGGATTAGGCCATGACGGGCACATATGGAGGAAGAATGGATCAAATCCAAGGCAGAGTCCCATTGCTGGTCTGTTAGTTTCGTATTCAGCTCACCCTCCCACGCAGCTTTTAATGAGGTATGAGGTTTCAATATAACCGACCCTAACAAGTTATACAAAACAGAGATGCATTTCTTCCGGTTAGGATCTAGAGCTAAGATGGTATCGGTCAGGGTTTCAGGGGGGCGATTTGGGAAATGGGGGAATGTCTTCTTCACAAAATCCCTAATCTGGAAAAAACGAAAAAGGTGGGAGTTTGGGAGGCTATAGTTGGACGAGAGCTCCGCAAAAGACGAAAAGATGCCATCCTTGTATAGGTTTTTGTTACTACTGATACCGTTGCTATGCCAGGTTTTGAATGCGTGGTCTGTACTTGAAGGTTTAAAGATGTGGTTTTTAAGCAGTGGGGTCAAGATGGAAGGGCCTTGTAAACTGAAGTTTTTCCTGAGTTGACTCCATATCTTGAGCGAGAGGGACGCAATTGGGCCTGCACCCACAGATGTTATAGGAAGGGGAAGTTGGGAGCATAGGACAGACCGCAACGGGAGATGTGAACTCGCCTTTTCCATGTGTACCCAGGTCGGTAGGTGGTCGCAATCATCATTCATCCAATACAGGAGTTTTTGCAAGTTAGCTGCCCAATAGTATCGCCTAAAGTCAGGAAGTGCCAAACCGCCGTCACTCTTAGGAGACTGCAGTATCGCCTTTCGGATTCTAGCCGGTTTGCTACCCCATAAAAATTTAGATATTGTCCTTTCTAATTTATCAAAAAAAGATTTAGTGATAAGTATAGGGACGTGCTGGAAAAGATACAGGAATTTGGGTAGGACGACCATCTTGACCAGATTTATCCGGCCCACGAGGGATAGCGGTAAAACTGACCAGCGGTCAAAATTTCTTTCAGCTTTCTCAACCAGAGGCAGGAAGTTGAATGAATAATGAATGAATGAATACGTTTATTGTCATTGCACAATACTGTGCAACGAAATTCCATTACATCTCCTCCGGTTAAAAAAATACAAACACGACAACCATTAACACATATGTACACTTATTAGTAAAAAATAAATAGGTATTTTAAAAGAATTTAAAAGAATTTAAAAGAATTTGGCGGCATTTCTTGGAATTACATTTTGCTTCCCCAGCATTCTCTGTTGGAATTTAGCTCTTTTATTGCACATGGGTAGAAACTATTCTTTAGTCTACCGGTGCGAGCCTTCAGAGTCCTGAATCGCCTCCCAGAGGGTAGCAGAGTAAAAAGGTGGTTGGCAGGGTGGGATGTGTCCTGCTTGATATTTGTGGCCCGGCGCAAGCATCGGGCCCTATATATGTCATCCAAGGAGGGCAGTTGGGCGTTTGTAATGTTCTGCGCAGTTTTTATAATTCCCTGCAACGCCCTCCTCTCAGCCACAGTACAGCTGGCAAACCACACCAGGATTCCATAGGAGAGGATACTCTCCACGGCGCATCGGTAGAAGGACAACAGCAGCGGCTGTGAGACGTTTGCTCTCCGCAGAGACCTCAGGAAATACAGCCGCTGATGTGACTTCTTCACGAGAGTGACGGTGTTCATTTGCCATTTGAGGTCCTGGGAGATGTTTATTCCCAGGAACTTAAAGCCAGTGACTCTCTCCACCATGTCTCCTTTGATGTATAAGGGAGCAGGTTCCGCAAGTTTGTGCGGAACATATCAGATAAGGGTGTTGTGATAAAGACGCCGAGCTAGCGAAACCCGTCCTCCGCCCATTTGAATGAGGTTAAAGAGCGAGGGAGCTGCTTAGCCAATGAGTTAATCGGTAATAGCTCACTCTTTTGGTAGTTAAGTTTATAACCAGTATACGCGCCAAACCGTTCTAAAATATTCGTAATCACAGGGAGAGAGCTGACTGGGTTCGAGATGTACAGGAGCAGGTCATCCGCATACAATGAGACTTTATAAGTTGTGTCGAACCGTGTAATACCTTTAAAGCCCTTCTCTGAGCGTAACCAGACCGCCAAGGGTTCTATCGCGACAGCAAACAGAAGTGGTGATAACGGGCAACCCTGTCAGGTACCTCTCTGAAGGGGGAAGTGGGGCGACAGTGTGCCGTTTGTTTGTACTGAGGCCATCGGGGACGAGTATAATAGACTGACCCAAAGAATAAAACTGTTACCGAGGCCAAACCTGTCCATCGCCTCATATAGGTACCTCCACTCGACCCTGTCGAAAGCTTTTTCGGTGTCGAGGGAGACCACTATCTCCGGGGTCTCACTACTCGGTGAATGGATGATGTTAAGGAGACACCTAGTATTGTGGGAAGACTGTCGGCCTGGTATGAACCCTGTTTGGTCTAACGAGATAATAGAGGGCATCACTCATTGAAGACGGAGCGCAAGGGCTTTAGAGAGGATTTTGAGGTCCACATTCAGGAGTGAAATTGGTCTATAGCTACTACAAAGCAGGGGATCTTTCTCCTTTTTAAGAATTAGGGAGATAGTAGCCCACGACAAGGTGGGCGGTAGGCGACGATGTAAAAACGCCTCATTGTACATATCTCTCAGGACTGGTGCGAGGAGAGCAGAGAAAGCTTTGTAACATTCTACAGTGAAGCCGTCAGGGCCGTAAATATGTATTATTTAAATTAGGTGATCAGGCCCTTAAACAGCTTAAGGATGGTCATAACAGCAGCTGGGACATAATTATGTGATGTACAACAGCAATAGTATCACGTGAACTGTCACGGTGGCGCAGCAGTAGAGTTGCTGCCTTACAGCATATGCTGCACTGGAAACCCGGGTTCGATCCCGACACTGAGTGCAGTCTGTACGGAGTTTGTACGTTCTCCCCGTGAGCTGCGTGGGTTTTCACCCGAGATCTTCGGTTTCCTCCCACACTCCAAAGACGTACAGGTTTGTAGGTTAATTGGCTTGGTAAATGTAAAAATTGTCCCTGGTGGGTGTAGGATAGTGTTAATGTGCGGAGATCGCTGGTTGGCGTGGACCCGGTGGGCTGAAGGACCTGTATCTCTAAAAAAACATTTAAAACTGCTATGTTGAAGGCTGAGTATCAACATCATCATTTTGTTTTCTGACAACATAACACATATGTTTGGTGATTTTTTGAGGATACATCTTTTTAATAATGTTAACTTTTAACATGTGTTGATTGTTTACTTTTTAGTATTAGTTTATTAAATCAGTTGATTGGTCACAAAATCAAAACAGAAGACAGAGTATATATATTGATGGAAAAAAATTGTGATTAGTGTAGTTTAATTTTTAATTGAAATGCGTACCGGCAGCTCTTTGACTACAAACAAAACACTAATTATTAGTATGAATTACTGAGAAGTTTGCTGTTCTTCTCCAGATCTGAATTTCTCTTCAAAGGTAAAGCAATTATTTCTAGGGTTATTTGTGGTGCAGTTGTAAGAATATTAACCACTAGTTCTTTCTGATTCCATTAATAAAGTTGGCTGATAAATTATTGTTCAGCTAAGTACAACATACTCACTCAGCTCAAATGCCAATTACCAAGTTTAGTTTAGTTTAGTTTAGAGGGGCCCCTCGGCCCACTGAGTCTGCAGTGACCAGCGATCCCCGCACATTAACACTATCCTACACACACTAGGGACAATTTACACATAAACCAAGCCAACGTCTTTGGAGTGTGGGAGGAAACCAGAGAAGATCTCGGAGAAAACGCACGCGGTCACGGGGAGAACATACAAACTCCGTACGGGCAGCACCCACAGTCAGGATCGAATCTGGGTCTCTGGCACTGCAAGAGTGCACCGCTGTGCCACCGTGCTGTTACAGTCTGTCATACAGGTTCTGAACATTCTAATCTTTGCATTGCCAGGTTGAATAGAGTTGATCATAAAGAGTCAGAAAATTGCAGTTTAAACTTTTGCAATATTTACACTTTCATTCATTCATGCTTACTGAGGAAATAAAATAATACGACTATAGAATGATGGAACAATTACAGCAGAGAAAAAGAGCATTTGACATTGAAATTGCACAAATGTCATCATCCTTCAATTCCATCAGAATGACCACTCACTATGAGAGAATATTTTATCTCACATCACTTACTTTGCGTTGCCAATCCTGTTAAATCTGTGTTCCCTGATGCTTGAGAATTTCATCAATTTTGAACTGATTCTCTTATTCACATGTCTAGAAATGTTAAAACCTCCCCAAATCACTGCTTAGCTCTGCAGAGAATAACCCTAGATCCTCCAGTTCGCTCATGTAATTGAAGCATTGTGACACCAGGATAATTCTGCTGGATCATTTTTGCAACTTCTCCGGCGCTTTCATAACCTTTTTACAAAAAAATGAGAGAAGCTTGCTGCTCTTGTCCTGAACTTGAACACTCTTTAAAAGTAAAGTACTGATTTCTATGGCCGTTTGTAGCTCAGTTGTGAAATATATCATCTTTCTTGAATGTGATTTTCTACTTGTGGCTGAACAAATATTTTAGTGAAGTTCAACATAAACCCTTTGCTTGTGTCCAGCATAAACTCCAGGCTTTTTTAAATTACTTTCTCAAACTATCCTGGTTCCTTTAAAGATTGCAAAGATTTAAAGATGCACCCTTTTCCTGCATCATCATTGGCCCTAGTACATAGTCAAGTGTCAAGAGTGTTTTATTGTCATATGTCCCAGTACAGAACAATGACAAAAAAATCAGTAAATATATATATTTTTAAACAAATAACAAATAATAATAGTGCAAAGACAAAAACAATGCCCCCAAGTCTATGTAGTTCGGAGCATATTTGGAGTTTGTAGTGTTGAATAACCTGATGGTTGTAGAGAAGAAGCTCAGCTCTCCTGAACCTGGATGTTAGTTTTCAGGCTTGTATACCTTCTTCCCGATGGCAGGAGTGAAATGAGAATGAGGCCAGGGAGTAGTGTGTGTCTCTGATGAAGCTGGCTGCCTCTTTGCGGCAGTGACCCGTAGATCCCTTCGATGGTGGTGAGGTCAGTACCCATGTTTGACTGAGAAGTGTACACCATATATTGCAATCTTTATTGTGATCAAGTTGCCGAATCAGGCCGTGTTGAAATCAGACAATATGCTCCCTACTGTATACCTGTAGAGGTTCAACAGAGTATTTGTTGATTGAATCTTCTCAACGCCCAGGAATGTGAAGCTTTTGACTCACAATGACAGCATGTCAGCACCTCTATTACCTTAGATGTTTAAAAAGATTCAGCATGACACCTAATACTCTAAAAAACTTCCACGGATGCATTGTAGAGAGTATGCTCACCGCACCATAGCCGGGCATAGTAATTCCAAGGAACATGAATGTAAGAGGCAGCAGCGAATGGTGGCCAGAGGCTGAGCCCTTCCCTCCGTAGAAAGCATCTACATTAGGTGTTGCCTCAAGAAGGCAGCATCTTTCACCAATGATTCCACAAACCCCCTCCCCTTCCACCCCAATCCCTCCCATCCATGTCATGCCCACTTCTTCCTGTTATTATCAGGCAAGAAGTACAGAAACCTAATGCCCACACCACCAGGCTCTGAACAGCTACTCTCCGACAATCATCACCTGCCCTATTCTTAGCTCAGCAATGGAACTGAGACCACCTTTTGCACTATAAAGGACTTGTTTTCTAATTGTATTTTTTCACAAATGTCGTGTTTTTGCAGTTTATTTTGACTGTCTTGCAGAATTTATGTATAATGTATGCTGTGTATGTCATCTAAATCTATGTGCCTGTGATGTAGCTGCAAGCAAGTTTTTCATTGTGCCTGAACCTCTCCAGACTTGTACACATGACAATAGATACTTGACTTGAAATATTTCATTCCTGAACAATGATACTGAACACAATTTCATGACCTGGAGTGCTATATGCACCCCATACCTGTTATATAGTGCTTCCATTAACTCTTCTTTGCGTTTGCTGCTCCTTCAAATCTTTGTTCAAAGGCCTGCAACTGAATCAATAGGTCATCCAGTGAGGAAGTAAACCTTTATCTCAAAATTCTGTTTTTGTCTGGGTAATTAAGGACAATTACCCCTCTTCTGCGAGTGTGATTTCAGTCACTTTGTTCATTCCCGAGTGGATGGTAAACATCGCCTCCAGGCTCTCCAGGTAGACGCGCGTCTCCTTCTCCGAGATTAAGGTTTCCACACCAACATGGCAAAGCGGCGAGACTGTCCCTCTAATGTCTGCAATTACAGTGTGAAGATTTAAGGGTTTTGCAAACTGCTTGGTTTGTTTTTTTCCCACTGACGGTATGGTGCTTAAAAATCCTTCGATCTTGTAGTTAGCTGTCAGCAGGGTTCCACTTGGCAGAGTGTGTAAATCCCTGTTTTCCTCAGTAGTAGCTTTGCCTTCATTTAAATTACAACAGCAGCATTTGCATTTGTGAATTTGCAGCTGTCTGCCAGTGGCGACTTCTGAGTTGATGATGCAGAATTCTTTGCTTTGATAACCCACCAGCTTGCGTTTGTAGAACATGATTTACATAGAACAATGCCCCATCGCATTTTATAAGGGTAGAATTTATTTTAACCAAGTCAAGACAATGACGAGAATGTGAAGGGAATAGGAAGGGAATGTCAATGCGGGTTCTGAATGGCTGATGACGCTGCAGCAACACCTAAATGAAGAGAGGGAGATGTCATTAACAACATTAAATATGGGAAGGTTTTTTCCAGATATTTAGTAAATTTGAGTCTAGGCAGCAGAAAGGTGACTTAGAAGCAGCCTGGAAAATTAGGTGCAGTATCACTAGTTTGGAGGGAATGCTGAAGGCAAATGATGCTACAGTGAGATTAGAGGTCTGGCGATAACACGGAGACAATCTTTTAGTGGAAGATTGGAGAAAGTATTGGCAGTGGAGATAGGGGTCGGTGGGGGTGGGGGCGGCGGGAAAGGGGCAAGTGCATTTGATGCACAAAACCAGGAAGAAGTTTTGGAGTCACAAGAGACTGCAGGTGCTGCTGGAATCTGGAGCGATGAACAATCTGCTGTCACAACTCAGCGGGTCGAGCAACATCTGCGGAGAGGAATGGATAGTCGACGTTTTATGTCGATGCACTTCATCTGGACTTTTTGACTAGTCTCAGCAAAGATATTTAACCATTCAGATGCAGGAAACAGTCTGCTGGAGTCGAGCAGCATCAATTGGGGCGGGGGGTCAGTAATTGCCAGCTTTTCAGGTTGAACCCCTGCACAAGCATCTTCAGCCTCATGTGTCTCCATTGTGCCTTTTAGTTCTGGGTCTCCCACGCACACCACATTGTGTGAATATTGTGCTTCTACGTTACAGTATCCCACTTAAACTCTTTAATGGGACCATTCTAAAATGGAATTTGTAGGTTATCACAAGAGCCAATGGGAGATAAATTGGACATTCTTCAAGAACGGGCTTAGGAATTACCACATATGATTAATCCATCTCTTTAACCAAAACTAGGCAATGTGCCAAATTATATTACCTGTTCAATGTAAAGATTACAGTTTGCAATCAATGATAATTGCATTGTTCATTGATTATTGCCTCTGCAGGGCTCCCGTGTTCTCAATTTCCTGCAGAGACCATTCCCTCCGCAACTCCCTGGTTCTCACCCAAACCATCCTCTCGCCAGGAACTTTCCCCTGCAACCGCAGGAGGTGCAACATCTGTCCCTATACCTCCTCCCTCAGGGACGCCAACAGGCACGGGTTATTGATTGGGGACGATTAGCCATGATCACAATGAATGGCGGTGCTGGCTCGAAGGGCCGAATGCTCTCCTCTCGCACCTATTTTATTTAAAAAAAAGATGCTGCCTGACCTGCTGAGTTGCTCCAGCAATTTGTGTTTATCTTCAGTATAAACCAGCATCTGCTGTTCCTTCTACACATTTTGACTAACAGTGGTTACAACCAGCCTGTATTGCTTGAGGTCCTCATATATATTTCTTAAAGCAGAGGTATATTGTGTCTGCTGCAAGTGGTGGAGTTCAATATTAAGTCCACTAATATTGAGTTCTTCTAAAAATACCCAATGGTTCAATAGGAGACACTGTATCATTCACAACATTTCAACATTGCTTTGGAGACCATAGTAGAGAGAGCTGGTCAGATGGAGTCTAAAGAAGTGTCTTGACATGAAACATCACCCATTCCTTCTCTCCAGAGATGCTGCCTGTCCCGCTGAGTTACTCCAGCATTTTGTGTCTATCGCTGGCCTGATGCGCTGTATACCAAATTGCACAACCATCAGGAAGTGGGTGGATAGACACAAAAAGCTGGAGTAACTCAGCAGGTCAGACAGCATCTCTGGAGAAAAGGAATAGGTGGCGTTTTAGGTCGAGACTCTTGTCAGTCTGAAGGAGGGTCTCGACCCAAAACGTCACCTATTCTTTTTCTCAAGAGATGCTGCCTGTCCCGCTAAACCAGCATCTGCAGTTCCCTCCTACACAGGAAGTGGGAGGAGATGGATTAGGCAGGATTCAAGATTCTATGCAATGCCACAACAAAGATGTATTCATGACAGTATTATCATGGCTGATTAATGTAACTTCAAATATAACACCCACTATTTCTAGTATTAGCTTATCACTACTGTTATTCAACTATTAAACAATAGACAATAGACAATAGGTGCAGGAGTAGGCCATTTGGCCCTTCGAGCCAGCACCGCCATTCAATGTGATCATGGCTGATCATCCCAAATCAGTACCCCATTCCTGCCTTCCATATCCCCTGACTCTGCTATTTTTAAGAGCCCTATCTAGCTCTCTCTTGAAAGCATCCAGAGAACCTGCCTCCACCGCCCTCTGAGGCAGAGAATTCCACAGACTCACCACTCTCTGTGAGAAAAAGTGTTTCGTCGTCTCCCTTCTAAATGGCTTACTCCGTATTCTTAAACTGTGGCACCTGGTTGTGGACTCCCCCAACATCGGGAACATGTTTCCTGCATCTAGCGTGTCCAAGCCCTTAACAATCTTATATGTTTCAATGAGATACCCTCTCATCCTTCTAAACTCCAGAGTGTACAAGCCCAGCTGCTCCATACTCTCAGCATATGACAGTCCCGCCATCCCGGGAATTAACCTTGTAAACCTACGCTGCACTCCCTCAATAGCAAGAATGTCCTTCCTCAAATTAGGGGACCCAAACTGCACACAATACTCCAGGTGTGGGCTCACTAGGGATCTGTACTACTGCAGAAGGACCTCTTTGCTCCTATATTCGATTCCTCTTGTTATAAAGGCCAACATGCCATTCGCTTTCTTCACTGCCTGCTGTCCTGCTTGCTTACATTCATATACTGATGTACAAGGACCCCCAGATCCCGTTGTATTTCCCCATTTCCCAACTTGATGCCATTTAGATAGTTATCTGCCTTCCTGTTTTTGCTACCAAAGTGGATGACCTCACATTTATCTGCATTAAACATCATCTGCCATGCATCTGCCCACTCCCCCAACCTGTCCAAGTCACCCTGCATTCTCATAGCATCCTCCTCACAGTTCACACTGCCACCCAGCTTTGTGTCATCTGCAAATTTGCTAATGTTACTTTGAATCCCGTCATCCAAATCATTGATGTATATTGTAAATAGCTGCGGTCCCAGCACCGAGCCTTGTGGTACCCCACTAGTCACTGCCTGCCATTCTGAAAGGGACCCGTTAATCCCTACTCTTTGTTTCCTGTCTGCCAACCACTTGTCTATCCATGTCAGCACTCTACCCCCAATACCATGTGCCCTAATTTTGCCCACTAATCTCCTATGTGGGACCTTATCAAATGCTTTCTGAACGTCCAGGTACACTACATCCACTGGCTCTCCCTTGTCCATTTTCCTAGTTACATCTTCAAAAAATTCCAGAAGATTAGTCAAGCATGATTTCCCCTTCGTAAATCCATGCTGACTCGGACCGATCCTGTTATTGCTATCCAAACAAGCCTCACATTCATGTGCTCCATCATTTACTTCCACACAAAGTACTGCTGCAAATCTCTCATTAACAGAAGCAGCAGCACCAGCCAGCAGGTGATGGAGGCAAATGTGATTGCATGAAAAGATCCATGGAACAAAGGTTGATCATTATTGTTGCCGTACTCATTACAGAGGCAATGAGGCTGAAGGTGACAGAATCATCATGCCTGATTTTCCCCCTAACATCCCATTTTTTACTGTCCAACAACCTCCTCTCATCTACATTAAGCACATTCTTCTATCTAGTCCCTCTCCCTCACCATAACCAATGTCCCCTTCTCCTTTTGGGTCAGCGAAAATCCAGTCTGGCTAAGCCCTGCTGAAAAATGGGTAGAGGGGGGAAATTTAAACAAAATTCCACTCCTGAAGTCCAACTGAAGACAAATGCTAAACTGTAACGATGGACAACTGTGCAAAGTAGCTTAATGAATGAGGGGGTCCTGCTTAAGAACGCAGAAAACAAAAGCCCTGCAAATGGTCTAAATCTGAATTAAAAACAGCATCCCAGCATTTCCATTATGCTAGAGATATTTAGCTGGTCAGGCAACATATGTGGAGATAGAAACAGGCTTAACTACTTTTCATCAAATGGATTGATGTCACATGACATTGCAGAACTTACCCATGGCATTCAAGTAACTGCATGTAGACCATCACAGTTTTACAGACTTTCAATACCATTTTCTACCACTTTAAAAAGAATGAGAGGTACTTAACCGAAAAGTAAAAGAACTGCTGATGCTTGACTCTAAAATGACAGATACACATTCAAGGGGCTTATGAAAGGTCACCGATTTGTTCCAACCTGCTGTCCGGCTGAAAAGTGAGGTCCAATTTGCTAGCTGATAAGAGGAGTGATGGCAAAAGATATAGTGGAAGAGGAAATTCCATTCATGTGTTTTAATTTCTCCCCTGTTGTCCACTGAATCCTGTAAAATGTAGCAACTGCAGCTTCATTTCTATAATGCCATTTAGTAAAGCAGATAATAAAGGCAAGGTTTCTGACCAGGTGTCTTTATTGATGGTAATACAAACTCCAGCTAACAGCAGTGACTGTTACAACAGTGTATCCAAGGATATGACACATGGTGCATACTGTCCTCAAAGGATATATACAACCTACAAACAAACCTAGGTGAACAATATGCATCTACCTGTACTACTTAACAATTTGCAGTCAGAAATTTGTATACATATATATTCAGTCAAAAGATACAAATTTAATTGCTGACACAAGAAACTGCACTATTTAAAATAAATACTGGAGGAACTCAGTCAGTAAAGCAGCATCAGTGAAGGGAGTGGACAGATGGTATTTCTGGTCAGGATGTTTCTTCAGGCTATTTGATTGTTCCCCTGACTTAACATCTGATTTTCTCAACTGCAAGCACACTTTCGTGACTTCTGAGATGTGATAATTAATCCTCTCCTGTGTGACATTCACTTCATTTTGGCTCTCCAAATTGGCTCTCCGATTTGCCTTGGGATCAATGTCCAGATTATCAAAGAACCAATGCTGCAACTCAACTCAGGCTCATGTTTTCAATCACTTTCAAATGCTGCACCTCTTGATCGATGTACTCTTTTCAGCATCTGCTATTCATTTTTACCATAAGTTCCTGACTACCAGCTCTCCAGCTTGACAATTGTTGATAGCCGGAAGGTTGGCTTATTTTCACAGCATCTCCACTTGAAAGCAACTCTCCCAAACCTGCGGGCTGTGCCACCTTGTTCAAAAGGGAACTGCAGATGCTGGAATATCGAAGGTACACAAAATTGCTGGGGAAACTCAGTGAGTGCAGCAGCATCTATGGAGCGAAGGAAATAGGCGACGTTTCGGGCCGAAACCCTTCTTCAGACCTTTTCTGACCTCTTCTTTCCTCCATCATCCTTCAAAGTTAGCCTACACCGAGCTCAGGAACATTTACAAGATTCTACTCTGCTGGGGAATATCTTGTGTTGATAATGGGGATAGTCCTACACATCATCAGAAACAATGTCATTGATGACTCAAGAACTACTTTGATCATTAAAAAATGGCTATCATATCACATTTCTTGCGATGTGCAATCAAAGCATTCAACTGCCCACTCATTGTTGGATGATCTGGGCACATTAACACGTGTCAAGTTCCAATAGAGCAGAGGAATGTGACTAAGTGTGTTAAGTTAAACATTGTTAGAAACCAGTTTCTTTAAGAGTCGGGCTGGTGTGAAAACTGACCTCAGTGCTTCAATCGTTCATTCTGCAGAGCTTCATGATCTAATACTTTTATCGATTTTGAGTGGTTGTCCACCAGTAAAGGAAAATGTTCCATTTCAATATGCATGTGTGATGTGTTGGAAGGGATGAGCTGATCTTCTCCGTGTTTGGAGCAGAGTGGCAGGCAGTTTTGCAATCCTGCCACACCGAGCAGAACTCTACTCAAGCTGTAAACAAAGTACTGGAGGAACTCAATGGGTCAGGGAGCATCTGAGGAGGGAATGGACAGACGACACTTCAGGTCATGACCCTTCTTCAGAATGATAAAGGGTCTTGACCAAGGGTCCCGACCGGAGGTGATCAAGGGGTTAAGCTATAACACGATTCCCAGATCAGTGGGTGGGATGGGGGCAGTTAGAGAGTGACCGCAGACAAAAGAATGTAGGAGTCGCAAAATACAGAGTAGACAGACTTGCCCGGCAGTCGGGCTGGGCATGTCCTCCACACAAAATATGTTAAAAAGCAAACAAGCTGAGCCAACGCCACAGATGGAGGACAGACAATAGAGAAATTGAGTTACCTGAAGTTGTAGAATTCAGCATGGAGTCCTAGATTTCTTGATCAATCGTATATCTATCCATAATAGCCTTTAAATATGCAAAATTAAAATGTTGATCATGGATGCCAACTTGTATGCATACTTTTGGCCAGCACCAATGTACATTTGCTCTGTCTCCTGACACGTATTGTACCCTACCAAATAGGGATGTGACATTGGTCAATCCTGGGATGTCCTGCAATATTTCATTCAATTTTGTTAATTGCAGTTTGAATAATCTGTAGTTAATGTACATATGCCAGTTTGTGTGCCAGCTTGTGCATGCACATAATCCCTTATATGTAACAATGGTCAATTAGCTTTGGTCAATGATCAATGTTCAATGGTCACATTTAGTTACATGTAAAAAAAATCACAAATCCCTGGAGAACATAGATAGGCGAGGACCCTTGTCTGAGTACTTTTCATCTGTATTAACGGAGAAGGACATGGAAGACAGTGAGATCAATGTGGAGAATACTAATATGCAAGGGCAGTTGGAGATCAAGAAGGAGGTGGTATTGCCAATGAAGTATTTTTCAAGTGGTGCCACTGTTGTAATGTTGGACAAGCCAACTTACAAACAGGAGGCCTCCGTAAACCACAATTTAATAATGACCTAATAAACTATAGGATGAAGAATAAAATTATCCAGGAGACCTGGAAAATCCATTGCACTTTTTCAAAATAGATTGAAAGGACATTTTACTTTCGTCTAAGAAAACAGATGGGATCTCAGTTTAACATTTCACCTGAAAGACAGTACCTACATTACGAATACCCTGAAACAGCAGCCTAGATTTTGAGCTGTTGAAGACTCTAGAGTGGGACTTAGTTCCAGATTCTTCTCTTACAAAGAATTCTAACTGAACCTTAGCTAGCACAACATCTGCAGAGCTGATCGTGCCTTGTAAATATTAATTGCTTGCTGTATCACATCTGACAGTTCAATGACTCATTTTAATACTCTTTCAGTTCATTGGTGTCATCAGCCAGATAGAAATGGATATATTCCGATATATTTAGAACAGATTTAAGGGTATTTCCAAGTATACCCTACATGAGCATCACCTCGTTAAAACACAATGGTGTTTCCTTGGGAATCTTGCAATGTCCTACACAAATCTTGTGCTTGTTGACAAACCAAATATTGATGAAAGATCCTGGTTAATTGAGAGCACCTCTGATTTGTCGGTACAATTATTGGCTCCTTGTGCCTTTGAGGAACCATTCAAAGGCAGGTAGCTGCGTGTTTCTTCATTCTGATATGATCTTGAAAGGGGTAAATTTACTCAAACCCCAACCCCAACAAAAAATGTTTACTAATTTATGAATAGATATTTAAGGCACGCCCATTATGTCTCAAGGTATGTCCTGGACGAAAGAGAGGCAGAAATATTAGATCATTACTATCTTTCACAGTCATTGGTAATGAGTAGCCTCCACGTCTAGCAGGTTCATGGCTAGCTTAGGAAATGAGAATTCCATTCCCTCCTTTCTCCACTCAAACATTTCGAGAAAAATATTTAAAATCAACCATGTTACTTCACATTTAAAGTTAGGTTTCTATTGCTGAGCTGATAAGTTAGGATTATAGTGTTTTTTTGTCAGTGTATTTTCAAGTAAGAGCAAAATCAATGTTTACATTTAAGAATTTCCAAAGCAAGTCTCTGAGAAGATCCACTGAGACAGAATTTGCTCTTGGTTAAAGAATGCTCACAGACCAAAGCCCAGAGAGCTTTGGTTTGCATTGGTAAGAATAGGGAATGACCTTGTGGAAGGCTATGTTAAATGCAGTTTTTCAGATTTGTCATTCTCGCCAGGAATTAATTTGTAGATGTATAACATCTCTCATCAGTAATTTTCTGATTCAGAAACAATCAGCCATAGGTTGCATTTTCACTAGTCAAGGACCAGATCAGCGTCAACAGTGAACAAGGACGAAAAAAACTAAAGATAGACAAAAAAAGCTGGAGTAGCTCAGTGGGTCAGACAGCATCTCTGGAGAAAAGGAATAGGTGACTTTCAGGATGAGACCCTTCTTCAGAAACCAGCATCTGCAGTTCCTTCCTACACAAGGATGAAAAGTTTTCTGACAGTTATTGAGGTAAAATAATAAGTATATTGTGATAGCATTGCAAGTCGCATACATACAGTGCATTCAGAAAGTATTCAGACCCCTTCACTTTTTCCACATTTTGTTACGTTACAGCCTTATTCTAAAATGGATTAAATTCTTTTTTTTTAATCAGCAATCTACACACAATAAAAAAGTGAAAACAGGTGTTTAGAAATTTATGCAAAATAAGTAAAAATAAATAACTGAAATATCACATTTACATAAGTATTCAGACCCTTTACTCAGTACTTTATTGAGGCACCTTTGGCAGTGATTACAACTTCAAGTCTTCTTGGGTATCACACTACAAGCTTGGCACACCTGTATTTGGGTAATTTATCCCATTCTTCTCTGCAGATCCTCTCAAGCTCTGTCAGATTGGATGGGGAGTGTCGATGCACAGCTATTTTCAGATCCCTCCAGAGATGTTCGATCGGGTTCAAGTCCGGGCTCTGGCCGGGCCACTTACGGACATTCACAGACTTGTCACAAAGCCACTCTTGCGTTGGCTTGGACGTGAGCTTTAGGTCGTTGTCCTGTTGGAAGGTGAACGTCTGCCCCAGTCCGAGGTCCTGAACGCTCTGGAGCAGGTTTTCATCAAGGATCTCTCTATACTTTGCTCCGTTCATCTTTACCTCGATCCTGACTGGTCTCCCAGTTCCTGTCGCTGAAAAACAACCCTACAGCATGATGCTGCCACCACCATGCTTCACCGTAGATATGGTATTGGCCAGGTGATGAGTGGTGCCTGGTTTCCTCCAGACGTGACACTTGGCATTCAGGCCAAAGAATTCAATCTTGGTTTCATCAGGCCAGGGAATCTTGTTTAGGTGCCTTTTGGCAAACTCCAAGCGGGCTGTCATGTGCCTTTAACTGAGGAGTGGCTTCTGTCTGGCCACTCTACAATAAAGGCCTGATTGGTGGAGTGCTGCAGATATAGTTGTCCTTCTGGAAGTTTCTCCCATCTCCACAGAGGAACTCTGGAGCTCTGTCAGAGTGCCCATCTGGTTCTTAGTCACCTCCCTGAATATGTTAGTAAGTCTCTATCCTAAGGCCCTTCTCCCCCAATTGCTCAATTTGGCCAGGCTCTATGAAGAGTCCTGGTGGTTTCAAAGTTCTATTTAAGAATGACAGAGGCCACTGTGCTCTTCGGGACCTGCAATGCTCCAAAAAATGTTTTCCCCAGATCTGTGTCTCAACACAATCCTGTCTCGGAGGTCTACAGACAATTCCTTCGTCTTCATGGCTTGTTTTTTGCTCTGACATGCACTGTCAACGGTGGGACCTTATATAGACAAGTGTGTGCTTTTCCAAATCATGTACAATCAATTTAATTTACCACTTGTAGACTCCTATCAAGTTGTAGAAACATCTCAAGGATAATCAATGGAAACACGATGCACCAAAGCTCAATTTTGAGAGTCACAGCAAAGGGTCTGAATACTTACGTAAATGTGATATTTCAGTTATTTATTTTTAATTATTTTGCAATAATTACTAAACACCTGTTTTCGCTTTTATATTATGAGGTATTGTGCGTAGATTGATGATAAAAAAAAATGACTGTAACCAATTTTAGAATAAGGCTGTAATGTAACAAAATGTGGAAAAAGTGAACGGGTCTGAATACTTTCTCAATGCACTGTACATATAACTGTGCAAGACAGCATTTTTCTGTGGTATAGAAAAGGTATCACTTCTACTTATTCTGCTTATACTTATTTTAGGGATCTGTCTAGTGCTAGCAAGTGTGGCACGTATTATTCATATCTCGTTTCCCTGGGAGATTAATAGATATTCTTCAACAGTTCATGCAGAGAGATTGCTTCCTCAGTGCTAAATCTGAACAACTATCTGATTGGTAAAGTCAACCACGTGACGTGGGACTGTGAATAATAGCAGATTAACTTCCTTAAAGAACCGGTTAGGATTTAAAACTTCATAGGCAGTATCTGCTGACCATTTATTTTTAGTTTTCCAGATTTAAAAAAAATCAAGAAATTAAATAACTAAGGTATGATCTGCACACACATTTATTAAGATTGCTTGTTCACAACATATGTCTTTGTTGTGAGATCCTTACTATACTTCCATGTATGGTATTAGAGGAGCAATGAATAACATTAAATGCTCTGCCATGAACAGAGTGGTGTCTCCAGGTTCTGCTTATCCATCCAATTGTAATGGGATAATTACAATGGCAATGAATTCTACTTCCCAGTCTACTTCCCAGTCTACTTCCTTTGGAGATGTCCTAGAAGTTAACCTTATATGTTCATAAATACCTCAGACATTGTAGCAGAATTAGGCTATTTTCCCCTTTGCGTCTGCTCTGCTATTCAATCATGGCTGATCTATTTTTCCCTCTGAACCCATTCTCCTCCCTTCTCTCCATAACCTTTGACACTCGTACTTATCAAGAATCTATCAATCTCCACTATTAAAATACCCAACGACGGCCCCACCACCATCCGTAGCAATGAATTCCACAGATTTGCCACCCGCTGGCTAAAGAAATTCTTCCTCATCATTCTAAAAGTACATCATTTTATACTGAGGCTGTGACTTTGGTCCTAGGCTCTCCCGCTCTTGGAAACATCCTCTACACAACCACAACCACAACCTTTCTTTATTCGAAATGTTTCTATGAATTACCCCCCTCCCACACCATCCTTCTAACCTCGAGCCTAGTACATGCCCGGAACAGTTACACATCCCTCATACCCCTTGGACCTCTTCCTATTTCTCATTTTTAAGCGACAACATATGAAACTACATCAGGTTTCAGATACACTCAGCAACAATCTCAAATGCTTAACAATCTCTGATTTGTGATATTGTTCATCCAAATTTTATGCCTGGATAAATTAGTAATATCCAACTAAATAATGGGAAGAATGTTGTTGCTTTGACTCTTGAAAGTTAAGGCAATAGGAATTTATCTGTTAAAAACTTCCAACCTGTACTCAAATCAATCTCAAGAAACAAGAATCATTAAAACACATCAGAGAGGTTATGAGCCTCTATTGTAAACATCCTGGCCAGATTTCCTGTATTCTCATACAATGTAGAAGGAACCAATCAGCCCAGCGAGTCTATGGCTGTTCACATAGCAATTCCATTCCCTTACTAATTACATATGCAACCCATTCTGATCTCTTTCATTTCCTCACTTTAAAATCATTCCATGATTGAGAAGTATCAGTTGTCTAAATCGCAAGTTCAAGAATTTCCTCCATAAACCTCTCCATCGTGCTATTGTTCTCACCTCTTTACCTACTCTAAACCTACCCCTGGCAGGTTTTTGGACACCTGTCCTGAACATTCCTGATATGGTTTATTGCCAGACTTTGATACTTTTTTCCTGAGATCCTGAGATGTTTTACTCCCATAAACTTACGGATGCTATTTGTATTTATTGATGAACAATTTGCAATCATAAGGGCAATTGATAGTTACCTCTTTAGCTGGGTACTTACGTTGTGTTGGTATCGTACAGGTGTAATCCAGGGAGAAAGTCATCAAGTTAACAATTCCCTTCTCCCCAATTTGCGTTGATCTCAGGAATGTTAAGAATGTTAGGATAAAGATATTATGTTTCAATGTTTATGGAAATATTTATTCTGTAGTTAGAGATCAATCATAATTTAAATAGAAATAGAAGTGACAGTTGTGGTCCAACAAAAGCTCCCTTGCCTAAGTCAAGAATAGGGTTTCAAGCATTGCCTGCAAATGGCCACATCAGCTGTGTTGGTAGCACAGGCCAATACTGAGCAAATTGCACAGTCAGATGTGATGTCCTTCTGACCAGTCACCGAATTCAGGCTTGTTAGCACAATAAGCCAGGCATTTGAGATCATACGGTGATTATACAAAGCAGCATAGTGGAGATTTTCTTGGTGTTTCGGCAATGTTGCGCTCTTAGTCACCATCAAAACAAGTTTCCAATCATTTTTTTATTTTTGTGAGATTTTGAGTGTGGAGGCAGAGAGATGGAACTGGAGAGATGCTCCTAGGACAGCGAGGAATTGAATCATCTCCTTTGTTCTGTCACCACTGTATAATTCTATGACATTGACTGCTGCATCTACATGTTTTACTGCAGTGACTGTATTTCAGAGGACACTTTTGATTATATAAAGAGGAATAACATGAGTTTTCTAATTTATCACCAGATGCCGGGAAGACAGAGTGTTCCAAGAATTTGACTCTCCACGAATATGGTGAGCATTAATTAAAAATTGACGGTGAACAGGTGTAAAAGATATAGGGTGACCCTGTATTCCCAGAATCTAAAATTCAAACATGAGACAGCCCAAAATCAGCTTTCAACAATACTTCTTGAAAGATGCCTTGGATGTTACAGCAGCAGAACTGCCCATTTTTGGGGGGAACAAAATTATGCCACCACTTCTAATGTATGTGATTCCATAGACCATGAGCACCCTAATGCCATTTCTTCTTTGTGAATCCTAGCAGAATAGGCAGGTTGCTCTGCTGAGCTGACATCACAGTTAAGATCAGTTGTTTCAGCAACATTGTCTTGTTGACCACGGCTAATGAGGCTCAGGACCACACTTACAGTACCTCATCATGGGCTACTCTCACCAAACTGCCATCGGCCAACTCAGTCTGGGGCATGTTAGCTTGACTGAAAGATTTACATATCACACAGAACGGTACGCACAGGAACCACAATGTTCGTGCTGAACATGATGCCTAGTTAAACTGATCTCATTTGCCTACTCATAATCCATATCCATCTATTCCGTGCACATCATGTGCCTATCTAAAAGTTTCATAAATGCAAGTATGGTATATGTCTCCACCACCACCCCTGGCAATGCGTTCCAGGCCTCTGTGTAAAAAACTTGTCCCACTCATCTCCATTAAACTTTCCCCCTCTCACCTTATAACTATGCTCTCTTGTGTTGGACATTTCCAACCTGGGAAAAAGTTTCTGACTGTCTACCCCATCTATACCTATCATCTATATTACTAAAAGTCTGATCTTGACCACTTCCTGTTGTTCTGTATATTGATTTTTTTAATAATGCTGCCACTTACGGCTGTGATTTTTGGCCATCTTACTCAGAGTCCCCCTCCGCTGTGCAGAAGAGGATTTTTCCCATCGATTAAAAATAAAAGTTATTAGTGTTTAAAAAATGTTGAGATTCTCTCTCCTGAAGGCTACGCCCCTTCCGGAGGGACTATAAAACCCAGAAGTGTTGAATGCCTCAGTCTGTCTCTGCAAGATGGGGGAGCGAGAGGGTCACGTCTCTCAGTCTGAGCTATGAATAACACTGAACACATGTCTACTAAACTGTGAGTGGTTTTACTGACCTGTCAGTGCCCTTAATGTGGTTTGAAAATATAGCTTGGAAATGCTAAAGCTGTGTTGCCTTTAGTTTGGCAATGTTAAAGCTGTGTTGCCTTTGGTTTGGAAACGTTAAAGCTGTGTTGCCTTTGGTTTGGAAATGCTAAAATTGTGTTGCCTTTGGTTCGGAAATGCTAAAGCTGTGTTGCCTATGGATTGGAAATGTTAAGCTGTGTTGCCTTTGGTTTGGAAATGCTAAAGCTGTGTTGCCTTTGGTTTGGAAATGCTAAAGCTGTGTTGCCTTTGGTTTGGAGATGCTAAAGCTGTGTTGCCTTTGGTTTGGAAATGCTAAAGCTGTGTTGCCTTTGTTTGGAAATGCTGAAGCTGTGTTGCCTAATTAAAGTTGCCTTGCCTAATTAAAGTAGCCTTGTCTAATTAAAGTTGCCTTGCCTAATTAAAGTTGCATTGCCGAATTATAGTTGCCTTGCCTTCTATATAATCTTGACCACTTCCTGTTTGCGCTTCAAATTGATTTTTGAAAAAACGCTACCACATACGGCTGTGATTTTTGACCATCTTACTCAGTCCACCTCCGCTCATCAGGTGCCGAAGATTTTTTCCATCGATTAAAAATAAAAGAGTTATTAGTGTTTAAAAAATGGTGAGATTCTCTCTCCTGTCAATCACGCCATGAAGGCCACACCCCTTCTGGTGGGAGGGGGAGGGACTATAAAATCCAGATGTGTGTGCATGGCTCAGTCTCTGCAAGATGGAGGAGTGAGAGGTCACGAATCGCTGTCTTTAGTGGCCTTGCACCCTGCTTGTAATGGTATGAAACTGCACTTCAATTTGATGGCCTTGCACCCTGCTTGAAGTGGTAAGAAACTGCACTTGAATTTGGTGCCCTTGCACCCTGCTTGAAATGGAATTTCAATGAATAGCCGTGAGTCAACTGCCAGCCCACCAGCCGTGAGTGAGTGAGCTGCCAGCACAACAGGCTTGAGTGACTGAGCCACCAGCCCAAGAATCCATTCAGCCTACAATGTCCATACTAGCCCTCTGGAAACCAGTCCCATCAGCCCATAACACCCATACTAACGCTCCACAAATCCCCCCCCCCCCCCCCCCCCACCACTGCCCACCAATATTGGAATTGGTGGAGAGGTGGAATATTGCGTTGGGGGACCAGCCCTCCCGCTTGATGCTGGGACCCAACGGGTCCCACTTAGTCTAGTATCAATCGCTCAATCTCCGATGTTCCAGAGAAAACAATGCAAGTGTGTCCAACCTCTCCTCGTAGGTGACTCCTTCTATTCCAAGCAACATTCAGGCCATTTATCTGCCCATTTCTACAGCTGATCTATAACCCGCTGTATCTCTGGTAGCATTCCTCACTCTCTTCAAATCTTTCAATTTTGGTATGATCAGCAAACGTACCCATCGGTTACTCACCACACCACTCACACTACATTTACATCCAGATCATTTATATATATATATATATATATATATATATATATATATATATATATCACAAACAGCAGAAGTCCCAGCACAGATCAGTGTAACTCCACTGATTACAGACAGGAATATCTACCTTCTATCGCAATCCACTGTCTTCTATGAATGTCAGTTCTGAATCCATACGACCAGTTCATCGTGAATCCCGTACATTTTAATCTTCTGGATAAGCCTACCTTATTAAAATCCTTACTAAAATCCATGTATACAACATCCACCGTCCTACCTTCATCAGTCTCCTTGGTCATAACCTCGAAAAATTCAATCAAGTTAGTGAGACACAACCTGCCGCGTACAAAGCCATGCGGGCTAATTTGCCCATTCTCTTCCAAATGGGAGTAAATCCTATCTCGCAGTATGCCCTCCAATAGTTTCCCTACCACTGACGTGAGGATCACTGGCATATTATTCCCTGGATCCTCTCTACTTCTTTTCTTAAATAAAGAAATGCGCTGCCAGAACACGCCCAGAGAACCCGACGGCCCAAACAAAGGAAGACACAGCAGGTACAGAAAAATGCTGGAGAAACTCAGCGGGTGCAGCAGCATCTATGGAGCGAAGGAAATAGGCGACGTTTCGGGCCGATACCCTTCTTCAGACTGATGGGGGGTGGGGGGGAGAAAGAAGGAAAAAGGGAGGAGGAGGAGCCCGAGGGCTGGGGGATGGGAGGAGACAGCTCGAGGGTTAAGGAAGGGGAGGAGACAGCAAGGGCTAGCAAAATTGGGAGAATTCAACGTTCATGCCATCCGGACGCAAGCAACCCAGACGGAATATGAGGTGCTGTTCCTCCAATTTCCGGTGTTGCTCACTCTGGCAATGGAGGAGACCCAGGACAGAGAGGTGGGATTGGGAATGGGAGGGGGAGTTGAAGTGCTGAATCACCGGGAGTTCAGCTAGGTTATTGCGGACTGAGCGGAGGTGTTCGGCGAAACGATCGCCCAACCTCCGCTTAGTCTCCCCGATGTAAATCAGCTGACATCTAGAGCAGCGGATGCAGTAGATGAGGTTGGAGGAGATACAGGTGAACCTTTGTCGCATCTGGAACGACTGCTTGGGTCCTTGAGTGGAGTCGAGGGGGGAGGTGAAGGGACAGGTGTTGCATTTCTTGCGGTTGCAACGGAAAGTGCCCGGGGAGGGGGTGGTACGGGAGGGAAGGGAAGAATTGACAAGGGAGTTGTGGAGGGAGCGGTCTTTGCGGAAGGCAGAAATAGGGGGAGATGGGAAGATGTGGCGAGTGGTGGGGTCACGTAGGAGGTGGCGGAAATGGCGGAGGATTATGTGTTGTATTTGCCGGCTGGTGGGGTGAAAGATGAGGACTAGGGGGACTCTGCCCTTGTTGCGAGTGCGGGGATGGGGAGAGAGAGCAGTGTTGCGGGGCATGGATGAGACCCTGGTGCGAGCCTCATCTATGGAGGCGGAGGGGAATCCCCGTTCCCTGAAGAACGAGGACATTTCCGATGCCCTGGTGTGGAACGTCTCATCCTGGGAACAGATGCGGCGTAGGCGGAGGAATTGGGAGTAGGGGATGGAGTCTTTACAGGGGGCAGGGTGGGAAGACGTGAAGTCCAGATAGCCATGTGAGTCAGTTGGTTTGTAGTGTATGTCGGTCAGAAGTCTGTCCCCTGCGATGGAGATGGTGAGGTCAAGGAATGGTAGGGAAGTGTCGGAAATGGTCCAGGTGTATTGGAGTGCCGGATGGAAGTTGGTGGTGAAGTGGATGAAGTCAGTCAGTTGTGTGTGGGTGCAGGAGGTGGCCCCAAAGCAGTCGTCAATGTAATGGAGGTAGAGGTCGGGGATGGGGCCCTGGTACGTATTGAACAAGGATTGTTCAACGTAACCGACAAAGAGGCAGGCGTAGCTGGGGCCCATGTGTGTGCCCATAGCTACGCCTTGTGTTTGGAGGAAATGGGAGGAGTCAAACGTAAAGATGTTGAGGGTGAGGACCAACTCCGCTAGGTGGAGGAGAGTGTCAGTGGCTGGCTATAGGTCCTCACCCTCAACAACTTTACGTTTGACTCCTCCCATTTCCTCCAAACACAAGGCGTAGCTATGGGCACACACCATAGTTTAGCAGAAATCAAGGATCAAATGAATTTATGAGTTCTGAATGAGATCATCCCAATAATTCCTCCATCAGCTGCCGTTGCTTTTTTGATTCTTCTCAAATATGGAGAAAATAAATTTACCGGTTATAGCAATAAAGGCAGATGGGCGCAGCAAGGAAATGGTTAAATTATTAGACCAGCACCAAAGGCCTGGAGTTTTGATCAAAGTTCAACCCCCATTACAACAGCTGGGCAATTGAAATTAAAGTAATTAAATGAATCAGGAGTTAAACAGCTAGCATCAATCATGGAGACCATGAATCCAGCAGATTTTTGTAAATTACCATCTGCTACACTAATCTCTATTAGCGCTTTCTCTAAATAGGCAGTTGTACTCCTGTGATATTAATAACTCTTCTCTTGAAGTCAAAATGCTGCCCTTACCCGATCTGGCCTGCATGAGACTCTAGACATATCAATGAGATCCCCTCTGAAATGGCCTAACAAGCAAGGTTCAAGGGGAACTTAGGGATGTACAATAAACATAATTGTAAAACTTGTCCATAATCCCTATAGGAATTAAAAAAACAAACATTTTAGACCATTACTAAACAGATAATACTTATTTTGTTGAACACCTCCACTCAATCCACCTAAACATACCTGATCTCCCGGTTGCTAAACATTTTAATTCCCACTCCCATTCCCATACTGACCTTTGTCCTGGGCCTCATCCACTGTGAGAGTGAAGCCCAGCGC
Organism: Amblyraja radiata; assembly: GCF_010909765.2. Lineage (NCBI taxonomy): Eukaryota > Metazoa > Chordata > Chondrichthyes > Rajiformes > Rajidae > Amblyraja > Amblyraja radiata. The sequence goes on along the minus strand of NC_045957.1, from coordinate 61,225,933 downwards.
AAATTGGAGGAACAGCATCTCAGTTCGCTTGGGCAGCTTACACCCCAGTGGGATGAATATTGACTTCTCTGACTTCAAATAACCCTTGCTTTCCTTCTCTCTTCATCCCTCCCCCTTCCGAGTTCTCCGACAAGTCTGACTGCCCCGATTAAATTTTATCTCAGTTTGCTTCATTGGCACGTTCTCCTAACAATGATCTATTCAAAATTTTCCAGTGCCTCATCCCCAATGATGTCTCCTTTTCACACCTTACCCTTCCTTATCTTTGTGTGTCTCTCTCCCCTGACTCTCAGTCTGAAGACGGGTCACGACCTGAAACATCACCCATTCCTTCTATCCAGGGATGCTGCTTGTCCAGCTGAGTTACTCCAGCATTTTGTGTCTATCTTCGATGTAAACCAGCATCTGCAGTTCCTTCCAACATACTTTCAAAGATGCGTTTGCATACATGTTTATTTCTTTGTTCCCCATTATTACTGCAGCTCTGAGTGAAGGTGTCATTGTCATTGTCATTGTTCCCCAGTTCTGCTGTGTAAGAGAAAAGACTATACATTACAATCGAACCATCCACAGTGTACATACAGGATAAAGGAAATAACGTGAATAAGGTTTACTGCAACAGATGCCTCATCTACTTTAGTGCCACCTGCCTGCATTTGGCCCATATTCCTCTAAACCTTTCCAATCCACATACCTGCCTAAATGCCTTTTAAATGTTTTTATAGTACCTGCCTCAATTACCTCCTCTGGGAACTCGGTCCATCAAGGCCTGCAGGATCTCCTGGCTGCCATTCATTTTAACTCCTCTTCCCATTCCCATACTGACGCACAGTGGAGCGGCGGTTGAGGTCCAGAGACCAGGGTTCGATCCTGACTATGGGTGCTGTCTGTGTGGAGTTTGTACGTTCTCCGTGTGACCGCGTGGGTTTTCTCCAGGTGCTCCGGTTTCCTCCAACACTTCAAAAACATGGTTTGTAGTTTAATTGGCTTCTGTAAATTGTCCCTAGCGTGTAGTATAGTGCTAGTGTAAGGGTAATCGCTGGTCGGCATAGGCTATGTGGGCTGAAGGGCCTGTTTCCATGCTGTACTTCTAAAGTTTAAAAATATTTCTGTCTTGGGGTTCCTCCATTGCCAGAGTGAGGCTACAGGCACACTGGAGAAACAGCACCTCATATTCCTTTTGGGTAGCTTACAACCCAATGTTCTCAAAAGTGAATTTGCCAATTTTAGGTAACTACTTAACCCCTCCCCTCCTTTTCCCCCCATATGACCTCCCCCCTCCCGCTTGCCCCACCTGAACACACCTATTACTCCCCTTCCATCTGCCTCACCTTCTTCTCACAATTTGCAATTCTTGAAGGGTTTGCCTGACACCTTTTCATCTCTGGATTTTGTTCAACCATCTACCTATCAAATAACCCTCTTCACCTCTGTTTCAAAGGTCTTTTATTGTCACGTGTACCAATTAAGGTACAGTGATATGCGATTTACCATGCAGCCATACCAAAAAAAAGCAACAAGATACACAACTACATAAAAGTTACCATAAACATCCACCACAGCAGATTCCCTACATTCCTCACTGTGATGGAAGGCAATAAAGCCCAATCTTCTTCCTCTTTATTCTCCCACAGTCGGGGCAGTCGAACCATCTGTCAGAACGATCGAAGCTCCCGCAGCCGGCGATCGAAGCACGCGCGTCGGGGCGGTCGAAGCTCAGCATCAGGGCGATCAAAGCACCCGCGTCGGGGCGGTCGAAGCTCCTGCGGCTTCGAGCACCTGAAGTCGGTCTCTAACCAGAGTGCGGGCTCCATGATGTTAAAGTCCGCAGGCTCCCGCGGTTGGAGCTCCGAGGTCGATCCCTGGCAAAGGCACTGAGCAAGCTCCATGATGGTGTCCACAGGACCTGCGGTTGGAGCTCCCGAAGTCGGTCTCCATCAAAGGCCGCCAATTCCTCGATGTTAGGCCGCAGTGCAGACGGAGATACGATTCGGAAAAAAAATTAATCGCATCACCGTTGAGGAAAGAGATTAAAAAAATATTCCCCCAACCCCCCCCACATAAAACAAGCTAAAGAACTCTAAAAACATACATTTAACACGTACTATTAAAGCAACAAAGAAGGATAGGACAGATTGACTGTTGGCGAGGAAGCCAGTGTTTGCCTATTATCTACCAGACTTTATCCTGGCGCTCCTCTCTTCCAGCTTTCATCACCCCTCCCCACAAAGTCTGGTCTGAAATCAATTTGAATCAGTCCAAAGATGGAATCAGTCCAATCACAATTGGCCTCACCATCCAAATACGGAGAGATTGGTTCTTATTGCTAAATTTTTCTCATTAGGAGTGCCAGTATTAGATGAGGCATCCAAGATCCTCCTGAAGCAATATGGCAGGTGGACCTGGAAGGGTATGAGCAGTTTCTGTCCCTGCCTGGGCCATTCACATATTTAGACGTGCAAATTGTACTTTCAAGGCCCACAATTGCCATTCAACCAATTTCAAGCAGCAGTCATTAATGCTCCTACTAAACAAAAGAATTGTAACATTCAAAGTCCCTAAGCTCTGAGGAATTAAAATTTATGGCAGTTAAAAAGGTTTCTCTTTTATACAGTATTTTAAAAACTTTTATTGTACCTACCATCATCCGTTATCTTATCTCTGCATGAGTTCCACAGTAAACAGAGTATATCCTTAAAGTGAAAATTACAGCAATCTGGCATTCATTCAGCTATTTTATATCCCAGAATTAAATATCTACACAATTGAACATTTCTGATTTGTAAACCAGATATCCAGTTATTGTGCATTCAAAATATTAAGATTACTTAACAAACTTTGTTCGTTATTCATTACAGAAAAGCTGGAGAGTGCATCACGCTATTTTAAAAATGCATGCTCAACTGTTTAAAGCAACTCATAATTCATCACATTAAATATATATTAGCACAAATTAGTCATATTTACTTGGCTCATTTTATCCTAATGTGCTCCAAAGAGAATGATTTGTGTGAACACATTTTGAAGCTGCATGATGTCTTTATGGTAGCAAAATGAATTTGATTATAGAGGCTCAAAAATGGCTCAAAATTATAAGGAGAAATTTTCTAGACATTGCCCTAGAAGGGATTTCCACTGGCGAGATGTGCATATCTATAATCTGGACAAGCTACATGTCCTTTTATTTGTGCAGGAGTATGAGACATGAAAAGTCAAATAATCTATTTATAATTAAAGAAACATTTTCATATATTTATCGTTGAGATTCATAGATTCATAGTTATACAGTATGGAAACAGGACCTTCGGCCCAACTCATTCATACTGACAAAATGCCTATCTAATGCAATCTTAATTGCTTGTATTTGGTATACTCCTCTAAACCTTTCCTATCCAAATGGTTTTTAAAAGTTGTAATGGTACCTGCCTCTATCACTTCTTCTGGTCTGGAACGGTTAGAACACATTGGGCGAACTAGCTAATTGGATACAAAATTGGGTTGCAGATACGAATCAGAATGGTGGTAGAAGGTTATATTTCAGACTGTAACAAGTGGTATACCACGAGGATACTTGCTGCTTGGTTGTTCGTTATTTATATTAGTGATTAATAATTTGAATGTGAATGTAGGTGGTCGGGTTAGCAAGTTTGCAGATGACATTAATATTGATTGTATGGTGGATAGTGATGAGTTTAGTTTAGTTTAGTCTGATTTAGAGATAGTATGGAAACAAGCCCTTCAGCGCACAGAGTCCGCGCCAACCAACCCTACACTAGTTCCATGTTATCCCAGTTTCACATCTACACACTATGGGCAATTTACAGAAGCCAATTAACCTACAAACCTGCACGTCTTTGAAATCTATGACGAATTCAATTTAGGGCGTCACGGTGGCGCAGCGGTAGAGTTGCTGCCTTACAGCGCTTGTAGCACTGGAGACCCGGGTTCGATCCTGACTATGGGTGCTATCTGTCAAGAGTTTGTACGTTCTCCCAGTGACTGCATGGGTTTTCTCCGAGATCCTCGGTTTCCTTCCACACTACAAAGACGTACAGGTTTGTAGGTTGATTGGCTTAGGTTTGTATATTTGGGAAAATGTAAATTGTCCCGAGTGTGTGTGGGCCCAAGGGCATGTTTCCACGCTGTATCTCTAAACAAAACTAATCTAAGAAACCGGAGCATCCAAAGAAAACCCATAAGGTCACAGGGAGAGCATACAAACTCTGTACAGACAGTACCCAAGGTCAGGCTCGAACCTGGGTCTCTGGGGTTGCAAGGAAGCAACTCTACCATGCCACCCTGATGGTTATCTACAATTATAATGGGATCTTGATAAAATAGGCAGAGGAATGGCAGATACCAGAGTTTAATTCAGATAAATGCGAGGTGTTCCATTTTGGTATAACAAACAAGTTACATAGATAATCGTTGGGCCCTGGGTGGTGTGCCATAACTGAGTGACTGAGGTGAGGAAGGTTAAAAGATTTAAAAGTTACAAAAATGGATTCAGCTGAAACTGGAAGAAAGACAGGCTGTTACCTTTCTCCTATTAATTGCAAAGCCAGCAGAAAACGCTTACCCTTGCTCCTATTAAACAAGGCTAACAAAGATGTTTATGCTCCTTTTCCCATAACAAGCGAGATAACAAGCACAACTTCATGAATGTTTCCTCTATAATATAAACATTAAGAGAATGTTCATACACTCTGCTCCTACCCTTGATCTATGAGATTATAATGTTTGTCATTAAGTAAAAAAAACAAAATGCTTGTTCTGCAGAAAAATAGCCTTCTCATCATAACCATATATGGCTGACCCTTCCTCTCTCGGAAGAACCTGTCAATCTTAAGAAGCTGTCAATCTTAAGAAGCAAGAGGCTGTACAATGCTCTGTAAATAAGGTATTGCTGAATCGCTGATTATTGGAGTATAAATATATGTACTTAATCATTGCCCCTATGTGTGGGGATTACTCTGTATAGTCTGTATTTACTTACTGTAAGAGTCTTTACCACACCCACCTGACGAAATAAAGATTTTACTGCTTGAGTACTGATTTTTATTTGCGTTTTTGTCTGTTTAAGATAAACTGAACCACAACATTGGTGTAGTCGAGCAGGTCTTGCTGGAAACAATCACTGAAGACTGAGTAAGAGGCTACAGTTTGGCCGGGGTCTCGAAGGGGGAAAGAAAGTGCACTATCGGACCCCTTGAGTATGAATTCCTGAGAGTACCCGGGAACACTGTGGTCCTTCGTCCAAAATGATCTGGTTCCCTGCCAAGATCTTTCAAAATAGACAACGCAAGGTAAGACAATTTTTGGGATTGTTGACTCAGACTAAGTAGGCTGTCTGAAGTATTAAGCCGATATTGAGCAGAGTGATGGGATAGGCTCAGGATAAGAGTAATGTGGGAGTTCCGGTACGTTGGAGCTTCGATACAGCATATGTGTTATTTGGATCCAGGAAAACGTAAAGATTACATAATGATTAGATTTTAACAAAAAGAGAGAATATGGTTGGCCAACAAAATATTAAACAATTGGTATGAAAAATGGAAACCTAAGCCAAATATCCGTGGGGTCCCCTTGTCTGACATGGCGACCTTGTTTACAGAGAGAGGGGGATGAGGAACAAATTCAGGGAGAGAAATAATTGGAAATAGTGTAGACCACCTCCCCTTTGCCCTGGACACCAGTCACTAACAGCAGGAGCTACGACACTAAGATCCCGTGAAGCGGAAGGGACTCCAGTACGCCTACAGGGAAGGGCACCCCCAGAAGAATGAAGAACTGATAAGGAAGATGAGCAAGAAGAAGGGAGAGGGCTTAAGGCAGAAGAGGAAGAGCAGTGAGAGAGTTAAACAACACAGAGCACCAGAGAACGAGAAAGATTCTGACCTGTTTGAAAAATAGAGCTCGTCTCCCTGGTGGAGAGAGAGGGGAAAGTCTGAGTATTCGTGCAAGTGTGAGGTGTGGCAAGACCCTGAATGACAGGGAATCGGACCAATCCCATTACTGGGCTTAGCTAATTTCTACCGGCAGTGGATACATTGCTGGTGTCCTCCGCCAGGGCACAACAGCAACTCTCTCTCTAACTCTCTCACTCCAACAAGAAGACTTTTGCAACTTAAAAACAGCGCTTGCTACTGCACCAGCTACTGCATGCCTTAACCCTCCCAGTCCAACCGGCCATTATTAAGTGCAATGCCCAATACAAGTGGCCACAACAAAGTCTCCCGGGGGAATGCCCCAGCTGACATTATTGCCCAAACAGTAGATTACGAATTCTGCTCATTGGTCCCCACAGAACCAAAGATTCTAGTAGACATAACGGCTCTTTCAGACAAGGGAATGTAAAGTTAATTAATTATATTGTGAGGATTATTGAGAATCAATGTGCACAATGTGCTTCAATTGGTTTCTGTGTAAAATGTAAATCACGACAAATGCATTTGCGACAATTGACATTTATTTTAGCAGGGATAATAAAGGGGGATGCAGGAGAGGCTGAGAATTTTATTACATAATTATGCCTTCCTCCAACTTTCATATTAAATTTGTACCTGTAATTTCTTTTTTCTATTACACTATATAGACTTACTTACGATGTCGATAAGGAGGGAAGAGAATGTGGAAAGTAGCTTACACTTTGAAGCTTTTAATGAAATTGCCTTTGTCTAACAGAGAGAGTCCAAAGTGTGTTTTGGGTTGAAACCGTTCTTCAGTATGTGTTGTACTTATGAACAAAGTATGAACATTTTTGGTGAATGATTTGTTTAAATGTCTTGGTCAATAAAGTTAGTGGAGCACTGACCTTGGCTAGCCAAGCAACTTTCTAGCTGTGTTTGAATACATTTTGTAATTACGCGAGGAAATGAAATCCTGTATCTCCAGTGGTATAAACTCAAGGTTATGTAAAATGGCTGGCTGACAAATAACATTTTCCTCTGATGCAGCCTATGTATGAATCTTGTCTGCAGGACTGCTATCTTATTGTTTTTCTTAAATTATATTTAAGAAGTATATGGCTTCTGTTTTATAATTCTCCAAAGTTAGCTTGTTCAAGGTTAGCAACACAACAGCACAAGACATAGTGCCTTTGCCCGATAATATCATCTATCAAAATGTAAATTACTCATTTTTTGGTGTATCAAAGTTTGGTGTATCAAGAGTTTTGCATGATTTCCTTGAGGAGTATATAACTTCTTGAGTGAGAATGTTATTGCTTTAACGTGTGTGAATATCTGAGATTTAGCACATTACATGAGGTGTGGAAATTTGTGAGTGAATGGCACAGAAAAGAGGGTGTAGAGTGAGTGAGTTTAAAGACTGTTACTTGTTTGTGGAACCAGTTCTGGGTGAATGTTGAATTAATCATATAATTAAGATGAAATAGGATGTTATTGAATGAGCTTGCTCATTTACATGATAAATCTTTGTAGAGTCTCATGTGTTTTAAAAGGTAGTGTCTCTTTAAGAAGTTGCAGCTGTATGGGCGGTGAGCATGGGACAAAGTTATTTTATTTTCCTTTGCTCTTTGAACCTGTATTGGCTATCTATATGGAAATTAACTGTGTTGATCAGCTTTGAGGTGCTCCCGTATTGATTGTTATCGAGGATGACACATTTCCACCAATACGGACAGACTGTGGTCTGTGAATGAGGAAGTCGAGGATCCAATCGTAGTGGGATGTGCAGAGACCCAGATCTGAGAGCTTGGTAACCAGCTTGGAGGGGATGATGGTATTAAATGCCTGACATATGAGTTCTTGTTGTCCAAGTGGTCCAGAGCGTAGTGGAGAGCCAGTGAGATCACATCCACCGTTGATCTGATGTGGCGGTAAGCGAACTGCAGTGGGTCCAGGCTTTTGTCGAGGTATGAGTTGATTTGCGCCATGATCAGCCTCTTAAAGCACTGTCACCACAGACACTAGTGCCATTGGTTGATAGTCATTGAGGCACGTCACCTTACTCTTTTAAAGCAGGTGGGAACCTCAGACCTCAGAAGTGAGAAGTTGAAAATGTCTGTAAAAACTCCAATCAGTTGGTCCGCCACAGGTTTTTAAAACACGACCGGGTATACCATCAGGTCCAAGCTCTTTCCGAGGGTTTACCCCTCTGAAGGATCTTCTGACATCGGCCTCTGTGAATGTGACCGAAATACCATCATGGCGAATGGGGGCTCGAGAAGGCACATCAGTGTTCTCCCTATCAAAGCGTGCGTAAAACGCATTGAGCTCGTCAGGGAGTGATGCTTCGCTGACATTTGAGCTGCCTCCTGATTTTGCCTTGTAGGAGGTGATTGCATTCAAGCCCCACCACAGTTGCCGAACATCCGTCTCATCCTCCAGCTTGGAGCAGAAGTCCCTTTTGGGCTTTTTGATGACCTTACCAAGGTCGTATCTGGACTTCTTGTAGACCTCTGTACCTCCAGACCTGAATGCCCAGAATCTGGTCTTTTGCTGGAGAAATGCACCATTCTTCCAACCTAGCATTAATAAGGATTATTCACTCTAGGCAACTAAATACATCGTCTGAATACAAAAGTATGATTTGTTGCATAGTGCCTGCCACTCTGCTGTGGATGTATTTATTCCATTTCCTTTCTGTTTTGAGATTGATTCAGAAACATAGAATCAATTAAAGTTTATAACACAGAGGAAGATCATTTCGCCCATCGGGCCCATGCCAGTCAAAAAGGAGCTACCTGAGCTTAGCTCACCTTCCTGCCCCGTCAGTAACTTGCTTTATACGTCCGTTTTGAACAGAGTTTCACTTGGGTGCATCTCCTGCTGGCTCCATCCATTAATCTCCGTGGCAAATCTGCTTTTACAATGATATACTCAGTGACCGGTCTGGATGGAGTCCCTGGATGCATTCTGAAATCATATTCTATCCACAGGCTAGGGAGTTTGACAACATCTTCAACCTTTTACTTCAGCAGCCTATCTCTCCTGTTCCTATCTGAATTCGAAGAAACTTCCATCAGCCCAGTCCCCAAGATAGGTAAAGTGCCCTATGCCAGTGACTACTGCTCAGTAGCTCTGAGATCGACCACGATTAAGTGATTTGTAAGATTGGTTAACACCCATGTCTGTGCCAATCCTCCGGACAATCTAGTCCCCTTGCAATTTGCAACATGAAAAAGACATCTATAGAGGATGCCAGCTCCTTTTTACTACAATAAGCTCTGGATCACCTTGCAGTAAGAATACCTATGTCAGGATTCTATTGACTACATTTCTGCCTTCAACACCATAATACTGAATAAGCTCATCCCCTAAATTCTGGACATTGGTCTTGGAGCCTCCATCTGCAACTGACTTTGGGACTTCTTAACTGGCAGACATGAGGCGGTTATAATTTGTCATGACATTTCCCTCACCCTGACCTTCAACACTGGTGCCTCACAAGGTTGAATGCTCAGCCCCTTGCTCTACTCTTGTACACACATATGTGTGATCAGATTAAGTGTCTATTTAATTTTTCAGTTTGCAGATGATAGCACTATTGTTAGCCGGATCAACAATGAGAAAAGGGTTGAGAACTAGGGCACCAGGACAACAACCTAGCCCCTAATGTCATCAGGGCAAAAGAGTTAGTTGTTGATCGAACGAAGCGAAGGGGTGAACACAACCCTGTCATCACCGATGGGTCTGCTGTAGAGATAATCAACAGCTTCAAGTTTCTACGCAAACATCACCAGTAACCAAACCCGGTCTCACACTAATTTGATGATCAACAAAATGTATTTACTTTCTTATCTGTCTGAGAAAATTTGGCATGTCACAAACATTCTCTTAAAATTTCTACAGATGCGCTATGAAAAGTATTCTGATGGGATGCATCTCAGACTGGTATTACAACTGCTCTCCTCTTGACCGTTGAAACCTGCAGAAAGTGCATTACAGTCCGATCCACCACAGGCTTGTTCATCACTTCCTTCCATCCAGTCCATCTTCACATGCGTTGCATCAGGAGGGCTGGAATTATCACCAAAGATGCCTGCTATCCTGGCCATTTCCTTTTCTCTCTTCTAGCCTCCGGGAGAAGATACAGCAGTTTGAAAGTTTGGACATCTAGACGCAAGAAAAGCTTTTCCCCCCCACCGTTGCCCTGAAACAATCTCCTTTTTAACATCCCCTTGCTGGAAGTGCTGCTACATATTCCTACTCTTAACTCTACCTCATTCAGTTATTCCATTATTGTATTGAATATTTTCTGCACTATTTCTGATTGCATTGCAACCGTGCACTAGACTATTGCTTTGCATTCATCATATTATTTATTATAATATTTATCATTATTTATGTATGCTGTTTACTCTGTACGTTTCATGTGAATTTTTAATTTCATTGGGCCCTGATGTACAATACCCTCCATAATATTTGGGACAAAGACCCATCATTTATTTATTTGCCTCTGTACTCCACAATTTGAGATTTGTAATAGAAAAAAATCACACATGGTTAAAGTGCATATTGTCAGATTTTAATAAAGGCCATTTTTATACATTTTGGTTTCACCATGTAGAAATTACAGTAGTATTTATACATAGTTCCCCCATTTCAGGGCACCATAATGTTTGGGACACATGGCTTCACAGGTGTTTGTAATTGCTCATGTGTGTTTAATTGCCTCCTTAATGCAGGTATAAGAGAGCTGTCAGCACCTAGTCTTTCCTCCAGTCTTTCCATCACGTTTGGAAACTTTTATTGCTGTTTATTAACATGAGGACCAAAGTTGTGCCAATGAAAGTCAAAGAAGCCATTATGAGACTGAGAAACAAGAGTAAAACTGTTAGAGACATCAACCAAACCTTAGGCTTACCAAAATCAACTGTTTGGAACATCATTAAGAAGAAAGAGAGCACTGGTGAGCTTATTAATCACAAAGGGACTGGCAGGCCAAGGAAGACCTCCACAGCTGATGACAGAAGTATTCTCTCAATATTAAAGAAAAATCCCCAAACACCTGTCCAACAGATCAGAAACACTCTTCAGGTGTCAGGTGTGGATTTGTCAATGACCACTGTCCGCAGAGACTTCATGAACAGAAATACAGAGAAATACATTAGATGGTCGGCATGGACCCAGAAGGCCTTTTCCTGTGCTATATCTGTAACTCTAAGATGACATAATGTAAGCATACAACTTAGTTTAAGCAAAACAAATCACACTCCATTATGCCTTGTGACCTTTTTCCTTCATGTTAACTTGCATCAAGAAAATGAGTGAGATTTTTCCCCACAGAAAACACACTGGAACCACTAATGACGCTGTGAGCACAGAATGGACAAATCCTAAATCCAAGCAACGATCCACAGAGTTAATTGATCAGAGTTGAGATGCTACATTTGTTCTCAGCAGGAGTGGATGCAGCCAATAATTCTGCTACTGCGTGCAACCCACTAAATGATGTGATAATCATAGTCACAAATTGATAGTGTGGAAACAGGCCCTTCAGCCCAACTTGCCCACACCGGCCAACATGTCCCAGTTATGCTAGTCCCACTTATCCGTGTTTGGTTCATATCCCTCCAAACCTGTCCTGTCCATCTCTCTATAATTGAGACTTCTGAACAGTTCACTCATAAACTAGGATATAGTCCCATTTCTCTAACCTAACTCATTACGGACATTGTACTTTTGCTCTGAAACTGTTACGCAACAATGCTGAGAACTATATACTGCAGTCTGTATCTTTCTCTTTGCTCTAGTTATTTGTACTCGAGTTTGGCTTGATAGTGTCCATGTTATTATATGACTTGATTTGAATGGATAACACACAAAGGTTCACTGTACCTTGAAACAAGTGACGATAATAAACCTAAACCTAAATGTGTCCGTGTCGGGATATGCCTATAGACATGCAAAAATGTGCATATGCAACTATGTATGTGTATATGGATATGCATGAGTGTGCATATAGGGATGCTTGCATGCGTTGGGCCAGTATGTGACATTTTCTGGTCTTGGTGACAAAGTGAATTTTAGGGTAAAAGGGGGAGAATTTTGAACAGTAAATGTATTTTCTTCTACATATCTACTGCTGGGCCAGCTATAGACAATAGAGCTGATGCAGTCTGAAGAAGGGTTTCGGCCCGAAACGTCGCCTATTTCCTTCGCTCCATAGATGCTGCTGCACCCGCTGAGTTTCTCCAGCATTTTTGTGTACCTTCGAGCTGATAAGGCAATTGTGTAATGTAAATAAATAGAAGGATGGCAACATAAACTTTTATTTTGAATTAATATGGTTTGAAAATGACACTTTGCAGCAAATCTGTTTAAACATAGAGCCCTAATGTTGCAATCATAGATCGGTACTTACTATCCACTCTGCCCTACATCCACATCCACTCAGATGTGGATGTATCTGCCTACAGACTTCTGACAAACTATTAAACAGGAACAAGACAGCAAGGTTCTTCAATCAGACAGAATAATTCTCACTGAGACACACACAGTCTAAACCAGGAATAAAAATTAAATTGAATTGAAGGATTAGTTTCAGAGATTAGAGGAGAGAACGTTAAAAAAAACAGTAAATTTAAAGAAAATCCGCAACATTGTATTCTGAAGAACTCCCATAGTTGTAAAATTACATCTTCAGTGTGAGGAGGTGTGCTTGGCAATAATTACAATTTAACGCACTGTTACAAATTCAGTAATACTTGAAAGCACAAGAACTAACTATTTCTGACATGTTCATTGGGTAACCGGTCGGTATATGTAAGCACAGCATTGCTGTGAGAAAGGAAAGTTGCTCCATCGATTAACAAGGTACTGCTTTAATGAGTCTGTGTACGAGTTCAGAAAGTACTGTTCGAATTTCTGCATTTAACTCCGTATTCGCAGATTCAGGAAGCTGTTCTTCAATTTTTTCCATGATATGAGTGCTGGTCAGCGCAGTTGGCATTCAGAATGCAATATCCATGCCATTAGGTTGGTAGTTAATAAGCTTGTACAGTAACATCTGGAAGAAGTTGCAAGTTAGTTTTGAATATGCCTCAAATGTACATACAGTGCCCTCCATAATGTTTGGGACAGAGACCCATCATTTATTTATTTGCCTCTGTACTCCACAATTTGAGATTTGTTACATTATGGTGCCCTGAAATGGGGGGGGGGGGGGGGGGCTATGTATAAACACTGCTGTCATTTCTACATTGGGAAACCAACATTTATTAAAATGGCCTTTATTAAAATCTGACAATGTGCACTTTAACCAGATGTGATTTTTTTCTATTACAAATCTCAAATTGTGGAGTACAGAGGCAAATAATTAAATGATGGGTCTTTGTCCCAAATATTATGGAGGGCACTGTACTACCCGTTCATATTTGGCTTGTGTTTGTCAAAGTGTGAATCCAATCACAATTTAATACTCTAACACTGCAATCATCCATTCAGTCAAATCAAATGGTGCTCTGCAAATTGTTGCACATTATTCACATTAATAGTTATCTTACAATAATCCTTAACGTGTTTGCTTCCTCAAATGGTGTTTGCCATTCTGAAACATCATGTATTTTATGGGATTATTTTAATATTAATTTGAATCTTGCTCAGTCAACAGAACAACTGGTATCCGTGTTTAAGCACTTTCTGAATAAGGAGAAACAGATGGTTACTTCATGATTAAGCACTGGCTGTTCAAGAAAGTTTTTTGCTAGAATAGTCAATTAATCCTAAAAGAAACAATTATTCAGCAATGTATCCACATCATTAACCAAATAGAGCCTTTCTTTAAAATAAAATCAAAAACATAATAGGGGTCTCTCCCAAACAACTTTTGAATTTTATTTGCTTTCCGATTCTAAGAATCTCCAAAATAGTTGCCCATCAAAATTCCCGAATGCTTGCACAGGAAGGAAAGCAATTTTATTTTATGGTTGGGGATGGTGATCAACTGGTTTGGATGATAAGAATAACATATCTCCCTATGTAATTTTTAGCAGGCAAGAGAAATATCAGGATGATGGAAGAACACTAAGGCACTGCTTCCACTTAACAACTTACCACTGCATGTGTGTGGAAATGTTAAGATAAGAATAACACTGCAATGATGCTCTTGCAGTGAACGAGCAAGAAGGTGCTCAGTATCAGACTCTCATGTGGATAACATCCTGCTGTCAAAGTATCCAATGCAACAGACATACGGAAGGGCATACCAAAAAGAAGTTAACAATTTCAGATGAAGGGAATATGATAACTGGTGAAATAATGTAACCATGAGATGTATGCTATTGTTACCAGATTTATGTTCAGATAACTGTAGTGTCTCTGAAAGAAAGATATACTGAAATCTAAAGAATTGGTTTCCGAGAACCCAACGGTAGGGCTTATTAATTTTGTAATAATTTGCCAAATAGAGTATATAGTAAAAAAAGTACAGAATTATAGAACACAGAAACAGACTCTCGACCCACCATGTGTATGCTAACCATTATATATCAATCCATACTAATACAATTTTCCAGCAGTTAAAGGCTTATTTTGGTTTGGCAGTTCAAGTGCTAAATTGAGTTGAGCAACATACAAACTGGTAGATGTGATAACAAAGGAGAATCTGAAACATGTAGAAGACATTTTAATCTCAAACTAGAGCTATCTATATCCCCAAATGACTTTTAATTTTCCTTTTTTGAGTCTCAAATATCTGAACTAAACATTGGGCTGCCTCAACGTGGGCAAAGTTGGTAGAGCTGCTGCTTCACTGGGTGCAAGATACCCGGGTTTGATCCTAACCTTGGGTGTTGCTTGTGTGGAGTTTGCACGTTCTCCCTGTGAGTGGGTGGATTTACTCTTGGTGCTCCGGTTTCCTTGTGCATCCCAAAGGTGCGCGGGCTTGCAGGTTAACTGACCCTAATGTGTAGGGAGCGGATGAGAAAGTGGGATAACATAGAACTAGCGTGAACGGGTGACGATGGTTGGTGTGGACACAGTGGACCAAAGGACCTATTTGCACGCTATGTCTCTAAGCTAAACACTAAACTAGTGTCCACTTGGATCTGAACACAAAACTAACATGAAAGCACAAATTAAATAGATCAAGGTTCCTGAATTGCTCCCAACAAAAACACCATTGATTGAATCCTGCACATGATTAATATAATTTTATTTCAATTTATCATTACATTTTAATTTAATATTTAAAGAAAAAATAGTAGTTATATTACATTTATAATATGTAATTGACTCTGATCAATTTAT
The DNA here is from genome assembly GCF_010909765.2 of Amblyraja radiata. Taxonomy (NCBI): domain Eukaryota; kingdom Metazoa; phylum Chordata; class Chondrichthyes; order Rajiformes; family Rajidae; genus Amblyraja; species Amblyraja radiata. The sequence goes on along the minus strand of NC_045957.1, from coordinate 61,210,718 downwards.
GATCCAGGGAAACAAAATTCAAAGGTAAAATGAAAATTCATTACATATCAATACTTGACATGGCATTGAAACTCAAAGTTTAAAACAAAAAGTTAATTCCTTACCTTCCCCTCTGTAACAAATCAACAGACTACATAATATGTAACAGGCTCATACCTTAAATCTTCCTGATCATCTAGTTTGCAATCCAGTTTCAAAATGTTTTTATTATCTAATCCCACAGTTAATATAGCGACTTCTGGGTGCACATTCTTTAGGAAACTTGCCAGTAACATTGGGATCATGATTTGAGGCTATTACTGTCTTTGTTACGTTAGATAACTGAAGTTAGTTGACCATTCATTGACAAACTCTCAAGACTACATTTTCCAAGATGCATTTTGAAGCGGGACTGGTTTATAAGTTTTCTTCTTCACGCAGGAACTGAAACACTGATGAGAAATCTTTCTGTGTGTAACCTCGTGCACACATCATCCTGTAAACCTGATGAGACAATGATCCCAATAGTGCAGGGGTTTTAGTGTTTGTGGCAGAGTTTTGTGCCAATCCTAGATCCTAAACAGAAGAAAATGACCGTTAAAAACCACTTATTAGCTCTGAATTTGAACTTTATTATGGCTATTCAGATCATACTTAGCTATACAATTATTATAATAAATTAAAGTTCCAGCATTTCATTTCTCAATAAGCTGTCTGGAGAAAATTACATTTAAAAATCACAAACCAAGCTTCTGAAAAGATCAGATTAGTTTTGTATGTAGGAAGGAACTGCAGATGCTAGTTTACATTGAAGATAGACACAAAATACTGGAGTAACTCAGTGGGTCAGGCAGCATCTCTGGAGTAAAGGAATATGTGACGTTTTTGGCCGAGACCATTCTTCAGACTGAGAGTCAGGGGAAAGGGAAGCTAGAGATATGAAAAGATACTGAATAAATCAGACTTGGCACCCTAAGGAGCCCACAATGGTCCACGGTTGGCTGCGAAATAGGTGATAATGAAGGGATATGAACAGTGAATCTAGTAGGACAATTAGGTTGGGGGGGGACAGAGATAGAGGGAATGCAAGGGTTACTTGAAATTAGAAAAATCAATATTCTTACCACTGGATAGTAAGTTGCCCAAGCAAAATAAGAGGTGCTGTTCCTCCAATTTACAGCACATTTGGATTTTCAGATGGGCTTTGACTAGTGCCATTCAGAGATTATGAAACGAGATTAAAGCTCACATTACTGGGGGTAATATATACTGGTGTGAATTGAAGATTATTCAATGTCAAAAAACATAGGACATTGGAATAGTCATCACTGACCATAGGATGCATAGGCAGTGACAGAAGAACATAGTTCCAGTGGTGAGTATTGCACCGAGCTGGTGAGTGGCTGCAGGGGAATGATTCTGTGACTTCTTGATATCAGTAGACTGGGGTATGTTCAAGGAGTTGGCAATGGACCTGAACAAATCTGCCACGATTGTTACCTATTGCATAAGGAAATATGTGGAGGAGTGTATTCCCAACAACACCATACACGTGTACTACAGGGTCATAAAATGTCCAGGAACGACCTTGATTAGGCCATCAGAAAAGCAAACAGACACTTTTGGTCCAAACTGGCTGCGGCAGGACTTGTACACCATCACTTCCAACAAGACAAAACCAAGTGGTTACTCAAGCAACAGCAAGGGATAACTCCCAGACAAGCATAATGCTTTCTACACTTGCTTGAAAAAGGAGAACATCAATGTACCTTCTTGGGCCCTCATTTCCCCAGCGACCTGAATCTCTGTCACCGAGGCTGATGTCAGAAAATTGTCAAAAGTTCTGCGTTGGTACATATGAGACAATTAAATACCCTCGGCTTAATAAAGATGGAAGATTGCTTTTGTCATTGGAAGCCAAAACTAGTGGTGTATCACAGAGATCAGTTCTAGGATACTTGATGTTTGTTTTAACACGAGCGACTTTCATGTGAATATAGGAAGTTTATAGATGATACAAAAATTGCAGATGTTGCTGACATTGAGGAGGGTAGTCTTAGGGCACAGATTGATGTTGATCACCTGGTAAATTAGCAGGGGAATGGCAGACAGAATTTAATCTTCGTGATGCATTTTGGAGGATGGTCTAATAAGAGTGGGACATATACCACGAATGGTAAAGCCTTTGGGAATATCGAGGAAAGGGAATGCCGTGTCTAGGTGCAAACATAACTGAAAATGGCAGCATGGTTGTTTAGAGGAGCGAAATATACGAGACGTTTGCCTTCATTAGCCCAGGTAGAGTACAGGATGGGGGAGGTCTCAGTATAACTCCATAAAAAATTGGTAGGTCAAAGACTGAATACGGAGTGCAGTTCTGGTCACCACTATGTTATGTGGTATGGAGCAAATCAGAAAGAATCAAAAATAGAAGAGTTGACACCTGAGGAATTATGTTTCTTTAAGAACGATCCCTGCTGAATAAAGAACAATTGTACACTAGATGTCAAATGAGGTGAACATAAGATTATTACATTCTTAAAGTTACTTTGTTGTTTTTCAGATGCTTGTTGTCAACACCTTGACTAGATAAATAATTATAAATAACAGTGATTGGAGGGAAGCAAGTCACATAATCTTATTGTGGACAGGATTTGATTGTCAACAATTAGCTTTAATGGTATTTTGAGGGCACCCCAAAATAAGATGGTTAAGGATGAGATTATCTGGAAACTGAGTGTAGTTTTCCTGCCTTCACTAAACAGACTGATTACAATGTGATATTTGATGATCTAAACATGACAGGAAAAAAATGGATGCTAATCGCTTCTTTATTTTTTTTAAAACAACTGTACCTTTGCCATTAAGGCTGTAGCAAATCCACCTTGGTAATCATTAGCAGAAGGCACACCATCCATCACTCCTGGTACCGGGTTGTAGGTATCACTTGACCAGCAACGACCCGAGCTCATATTCAGAATTTTCGCCAGAAGCTTCGGGTCAAGCCCCATCCTGTCAAAGGTTGCAGTTGAACAGTTTTAAGGTCAAGATTCAAGCAGGGTTGACCAGTTATCTGCTGTTTGACCCCATAAAGCCATTTGTCTCATTCTGGTAAGCGTCTTCTAAAATGATATTGCTTATATTTTGGATTTATGACATGACATTAAAGTGATTCTAACTCAGCCCAGCATATACAAATTGAACCAAGCTATTAAATACATGGTCCATAAATTTTAAAGAGGAAGTATTTTCAATGGCTTGCACAGGCTGTATATATATATGTAGTTTAAAACAAAACATGAACATAACATTCCATTTTTGTTTTACTAATTTTGTACTTTATAACATGTAGAACCCTATATCTAATGGCAATAATTCTTCCTTTTGCAATTTCTATATATGACACACACAAATTCCCATACACATCTTTATTGCCTAACTCTATCAAAGTCGTTACCTAAATTTAAATGAGTGGTCCACGTGCCATACAATTAAAAAAAAAAAAATGTTATAATAGGGGAAGCAGTTTGTCCATGCAGGGAAGCAAAGATATGTCACTTTTTTCACATATGTCTAAAAAGTTGGTGTTATATACATAAAAACTTATTCAAATTAAAACCACTGCCACCACAGTTGTGCAGGTAACTAATTTTTTTAAATTGCAAGTTTGGACATCCAATAGAGTTCTACCATGAGGCGTTGGATGGTTCAGCAAAAACTAGTTAGGAGAAAAGACTGGAATATTTTGAGAGGCAAAATAAAGTAAAATAAGAATAAAAAATATAATTATAAAATATACAGTTATTTTCTGGATGAAGGTAAAATATGCTTCCAACTCAAAATTAATTGCAACTTGATCGATGCAATTGATAAGAGAAGGTTGTGGCAAGGATGTTTCCATTAGTGGGAGAGTCTAGGACCAGAGGGCACAGCCTCAGAATAAAAGGACGCACCTTTAGAAAGGGGATTAGGAGGATGGTGAATCATTGCCACAGACGGCAGTGGAGGCCAAGTCATTGGTTGTTTTAAAGAGGAAATTGATAGGTTCTTGATTAGTAAAGGCGGCATAGGTTATGGGAAGAAAAATAGATCAGCCATGATCGAATGGCAAAACAAACTTAATGGGCTGAATGGCCTAATTCTGCCCCTATGTCTTATGATCGAATATTAAAAACAGAATATGCTGGAAATGCTCAATAGGTCAGGCCACATCAGTGGGATACATAACACAGCAAACATTCAGGTCAGAAACTCTTCGTCAGTACTGGTAAGGAGACAAAATGAATTTGCGAAGCTGCAGAGATGTGCAGGAGGAGATTCAAGATTCAAGATTCAAGAGAGTTTATTGCCATGTGTCCCTGATAGGACAATGAAATTCTTGCTTTGCTTCAGCACAACAGAACATAGTAGGCATTGACTACAAAACAGATCAGTGTGTCCATATACCATTATATAAATATATACACACATGAATAAATAAACTGATGAAGTGCAAATAACAGATAATGGGCTATTAATGTTCAGAGTTTTGTCCAAGCCAAGATTAATAGCCTGATGGCTGTGGGGAAGTAGCTATTCCTGAACCTGGTTGTTGCAGTCTTCAGGCTCCTGTCCCTTCTACCTGAAGGTAGCAGGGAGATGAGTGTGTGGCCAGGATGGTGTGGGTCCTTGATGATACTGCCAGCCTTTTTGAGGCGGCGACTGCGATAAATCCCCTCGATGGAAGGAAGGTCAGAGCCGATGATGGACTGGGCAGTGTTTACTACTTTTTTTAGTCTTTTCCTCTCCAGGGCGCTCAAGTTGCCGAACCAAGCCACGATGCAACCAGTCAGCATGCTCTCTACTGTGCACCTGTAGAAGTTAGAGAGAGTTCTCCTTGACAAACCAACTCTCCGTAATCTTCTCAGGAAGTAGAGGCGCTGATGTGCTTTCTTAATAATTGCATCAGTGTTCTCGGACCAGGAAAGATCTTCGGAGATGTGCACGCCCAGGAATTTGAAGCTCTTGACCCTTTCAACCATCGACCCGTTGATATAAACGGGACTGTGGGTCCCCATCCTACTCCTTCCAAAGTCCACAATCAGTTCCTTGGTTTTGCTGGTGTTGAAGGCCTGGTTATTGCGCTGGCACCATATGGACAGTCGCACGATCTCTCTTCTATACTCTGACTCATCCCCGTCAGTGATACGTCCCACAACAGTGGTGTCGTCAGCGAACTTGATGATGGAGTTCGCACTTTGACCGGCTACGCAGTCATGAGTATAGAGTGAGTACAGCAGGGGGCTGAGCACGCAGCCTTGAGGTGCTCCCGTGCTGATTGTTATCGATTCTGACACATTTCCACCAATACGAACAGACTGTGGTCTGTGAATGAGGAAATCGAGGATCTAATTGCAGAGGGATGTGCAGAGACCCTGTTCTGCGAGTTTGGTAACCAGTTTGGAGGGGATGATTATATTAAATGCCGAGCTGTAATCAATGAATAACAGCCTGACATATGAGTTTTGTTGTCAAAGTGGTCCAGAGCGGAGTGAAGGGCCAGCGAGATACCATCCACCGTTGATCTGTTGTGGCGGTATGCGAACTGCAGTGGGTCCAGGTTTTTGTCGAGGTAGGAGTTGATTTGCGCCATGCTCACCTCTCAAAGCACTTCATCACCACAAGCGTTAGTGCCACTGGTCGATAGTCATTGAGGCACGTCACCTTACTCTTCTTGGGCACTGGTATAATTGATGCCCTTTTGAAGCAGGTGGGAACCTCAGACCTCAGAGGTGAGAGGTTGAAAATGTCCGTAAAAACTCCAGCCAGTTGGTCCTCACAGGTTTTTAGAACACGACCAGGTATACCATCAGGTCCAGGCGCTTTTCGAGGGTTCACCCCTCTGAAGGATTTCCTGACGTCGGCCTCTGTGACTGAGACTGAAATACCATCACAGCGAATGGGGGCTCGGGAAGGCACGTCGGTGTTCTCCCTATCAAAGCATGCGTAAAACACATTGAGCTCATCAGGGAGTGATGTTTAGCCGACATTCGTCATGCCCTCTGGTTTCGCCTTGTAGGAGGTGATTGCATTCAGGCCCCGCCACAGCTGCCAAACATCTGTCTCATCCTCCAGTTTGGAGCTGAAGTCCCTTTTGGCCTTTTTGATGGACTTACCAAGGTTGTATCTGGACTTCTTGTAGACCACTGTATCATCAGACATGAATGCCCGGTGTCTGGTCTTCAGAAGAGAAGACCCCCCCCCCCCCGACCAGCTCTGTACTGTCCTCACCTCTGGGGGTGCACTCTTCAATTGCTGCCTGTAGGCAGGAAAAAGCAGCACCGCGGTATGGTCGGATTTACCGAAGTGAGGGCGAGGGATTGAGAGATAGGCATTCTTGATGGTGGTGTAGCAGTGGTCGAGGGTGTTAGGTCCTCTGGTGCAGCAAAAGACATGTTGATGGAATTTTGGTAGTGATTTCTTTAGGTTTACCTTATTGAAGTCCCCAGCAATGGTGGTAAATGCCTCAGGGTAAGACGTCTGGTGTTTGTTGACCACGGCGTGCAGCTCCTCCAGTGCCAGACGGACGTCTGCCTGGGGTGGGATGTAGACCGCGGTCAGGATAATGGAGGTGAATTCCCTTGGGAGGTAGAAGGAGCGGCACTTCACCGCCAGATGTTCGAGGTGTGGAGAGCAGGAGTTGGACAGGACTGCCACGTCTGAGCACCACGCAAAGTTGACCATGAGGCAGACGCCCCCTCCTCTCCCTTTCCCAGATGCCTGCGTACGATCCATACGATGGATGGAGAAACCATCAGGCTGGATCGCTGAGTCTGGGGAGCTGGGGGTGAGCCATGTCTCTGTGAAACAGAACTCGGAGCATTCCCTCAGCTCCCTTTGGTAAAGCAGCCTTGCCCTTAAGTCCTCCAATTTGTTTAAAAGGGACTGTACATTGGCCAGTAAGATAGTAGGGAGAGGGGGCCGAAGTCCCCTGCGTTTCAGTCTGACCTGAAGTCCTGCCCGTCGGCCACGTTTCCGGACAAAATGGAGGCCTCCCCTTTGTTTCCAGGTACTGTGCTTGATGTACCTGCTGTTTCTGCGAGCCTGCGCTGGAATGGGGATTCCTTCACAGACGGCAGCTCCAGCTCCGTAACGAACGGGGGTTCCCTCAAAATCGGCAGCTCCAGCTCCGATGTTCCTGGAAGATCCAGCTCGTCGGCTCTGGAGGTCATCCCGGGGTCTCCAGGTACAGTATCTGCGTTCCTCCGTCGGGTCGGGTGATTTCCAGCGAGTGTGGGAAAGTTTAAAGTCCGGGACTCCCGCAGCTGCGGGCGATCGCAAAATTGCGAGAGCCTTGAGGTGCTCAAGCAGCTTGTCCAATAGGCACCGTTTTCTGCCGTTTTCCTGATTCAGGTGAGTTGATGGAAGTTGTATTTAAGCCTTTTATGCTCTGGTGATCCGCAAAAGTCGCCGCAGGCAGGCGCCATCTTGTAGATCACTGACTTGTGTTTCTTATAGAGTAAAACCAGGGCGACCATGAACATAAACTGTTATCAATGTTATCTCATCAATGAGTGAATGGGAACTAAGGCAAAATAATTTAGGAGTTGCGAAACACAAAGCAGGAAAACATTTCAGGCAAGTCAGGGTGGTAATATCTTCAACTGCTATCTCTGTTCTCTCGATCTCTTTCACCCATTGGTCAAATTACTTTATTTACAGCTTTTCCCGACGGTGACCGAGGTTTTACCCTATCAGAGGTACTCCTATTCTCCCTGCACCTTAATAAGACAATAGACAGTAGACAATAGACAATAGGTACGGGAGTAGGCCATTCGGCCTTTCGAGCCAGCATCGCCATTCAATATGATCATGGCTGATCATCCCCAATCATAACCTGCCTTCTCCCCATATCCCCTGACTCCGCTATCTTTAAGAGCCCTGTTTAGCTCTCTCTTGAAAGTATCCAGAGAACCGGCCTCCACCGCCCTCTGAGGCAGAAAATTCCACAGACTCACAACTCTCTGTGTGAAAAAGTGTTTCCTCATGTCCATTCTAAATGGCTTAGCCCTTATTCTTAAACTGTGGCCCCTGGTTCTGGACTCCCCCAACATCAGGACTATGTTTCCTGCCTCCAGCGTGTCCAAACCCTTAATAATCTTATATGTTTCAATAAGATCTCCTCTCATCCTTCTAAATTACAGAGTTTACAAACCTAACCACTCCATTCTCTCAGCATATAATAGTATCGCCATCCTGGGAATTAACCTTGTAAACCTACGCTGCACTCCCTCAATAGCAAGAATGTCCTTCCTCAAATTAGGGGACCAAAACGGCACACAATACTCCAGGTGTGGTCTCACGAGGGCCCTGTACAACTGCAGAAGGACCTCTTTGCACCTCTTGTTATGAAGGCCAACATGCCATTCGCTTTCTTCACTGCCTGATGTCCCTGCATGCTTACTTTCATTGACTGATGAACAAGGACCCCCAGATCCCATTGTACTTACCCTTTTCCCAACTTGACACCATTTAGATTGTATTGTATTGTATTGTATTCAAATTTATTGTCATTGTCTCAATTAGAGACAACGAAATGAATTTCCCTTTACACTCAGTATCATAAAAATAAATAAATAATAAATAATGAAACATATTAAAAATAAAATAGAATTTAAAAAAAAAGCACAAACACAGAAAGTCCACGACACAACATAACACAATGGCACCAAGGTGAGGAAGGCACCATAGTCCAGCCAGCCTCCCCTCCGATCTTCCCAGATGTTCACCCGTGGTCGGGGCCTTCCGAGCACCCGCAGTCGCCACCCCGGGCGGCCCGATGCTCAGGCCCTCTCGCCGGGCTGATGGAACGCCGACGCCGAACCCCGACGGTGAAAATCCTCCTCAGCGGCCCAGACCTCCCGATCAGCCACCTCCCACCGGAGTCCGCAGCTCCCGAGTCCGCGGATAATAATCTGCCTCCCGGTTTTTACTACCAAAGTGGTTAACCTCACATTTATCCACATTAAACTGCACTGGTCATGCATCTGCCCACTCACCCAACCTGTCCAAGTCATCCTGCATTCTCATAGCATCCTCATCACAGTTCACACTGTAAGTAAGTAAGTAAATTGTATTTATATAGTACGTTTAAATCAACTCGCGTTGAAACCAAAGTGCTTTACATAGAAGGAATAATTAAGTTTCCGTACATCCATAGAATTTTTTTTTATCCGTACATCAAAATTCTCCACTGTGGGGAAAGGCATCAGAAAGTTCAGTCCTCTTCCTCTGTGATCACCCGAGGTCGGGGCCTATTTGTGGCCTCCGCAGCCAGTCTGATGTTTTCAGGCCCTCTTGCCGTGAAGATGGAACTCCGGCATCGGGTGAACACTTCTCAGCGGCTTGGAATGTCTGGAGCGGCCGCTTCCTCCCCGGAGACCGCGGCACCCGAAGTCCTCAGGTCGCGCTGGCTGGAGCTCCGACTCTGGCGATCTCGGATCCCAGACTCTGCGGTGTTTTAAATCCAGCGCTGGATTTAGATGCTGGACGCCCGCAGCCACAGCTCCTCAGATGTTGGTGTCGGCGGTCATAGCACTCCAGAACTTACCGCACGGCCACCCTGTAAGGCATTGCCCGCTCCGTGGTTTCCCAGCGCTGTGCCGCCACCGAAGCTGGGGTTCCGGCCGATCCCGACAGGAAACGCCGCTCCAGTCCGATGGTAGGCCGCGAGGAAGGGGGGAAGAAGCAACTCGGAGGGAAGCCGCCTCTCCGACCAGATAGGGACTAGGAAATAAAGTTTCCCCCTTCCCCTCCCCCCACTACATAAAAGAAGACCTCCAACAAACATTTTGGTTTAACCAGACTAAAAATAAAAATAAAAAAGGGGTGAAAGGACGGACTGCAGGCAGAGCAGCCATACACAACGGCGCCCCACTCCTGCAGTCCACCACTGCCACCCAGCTTTGTATCTTCTGCAAATTTGTTCGTTACTTTGAATCCCTTCATCTAAATCATTGATGTATAAGCTCCTTTTGGCTCTTATCCCGTTCTAACGAAAGGTCTATGATCTGAAACTGAAGCTGTGTTTCCCTTCCCATAGATGCAGCCTGACCTGCTGAGTATTTCAAACAATTTCTGTTTTTATTTCAGATTTCCAGCATCCAGTTTTTTTTTTCAAGTGCAAATACTAACCTGGACTATAACTAACCTTACTCATAATAGTATTAAAGTCTATTGTAAGGACCAAACCTAGGTTTATTACATGGAAGGTCAATTATTAGACATAAATGTATGGCATGAAGTGCAGTAATTTAGCAAATCTCACAAAGGAGTTTCAACCCTTAAATAGTCATGTTTTGAAACTCCCTAAAACAGCCTTCATATACATCTCAAAACCAAGTGCAGGAGTAATTCAGTGGGTCAAGCAGCATCTGTGGAGGGAATGGACAGATGACATTTCAGGTTGGGACCCTTCTATAGACAGAGTAGAGTAAGAGGGAGTAACCTGGAAAAGAGAGGTGGAGCGTGGCAAGCCCCAACAAGTGAGAGGTAAACAGAGATGGTTGACTGCTGGGTGAAGTGACAAAGGCTAGAAAATGAGACCAAAAGGTGTCAGATAAGGAAAAAAGGAGTGTGATATAAAGCCAGAGGGTGGGATGTTGGTTGAAGGGATAAGGGGGAGGGCAAAGACTGACGGGTGGTAAAAGCAAAATATGGGACTTGGGGATTTGAGATGAGCAGAAAAAGGAGTAGGAAAACGCAGCGTGACCCCCTTACATCAGTGAGACCAAACATAAACTCGGTGATCATTTTGCCAAATACTTGCTCTCAGTCCGCAAAGACCTACTGCAGCTCCTGATTACTAACTATTTAAACTCCTTTTCCCATCCCAACCTTTCTGTCCTTGGCCTTCCCTATTGCCAGTGTAAGGCCACAGGCAAACTGGAAGAAAAGCACCTCATATTCCAATTGTTATCTTAGCTTGCATCTCAATGGTATGAACATTGAATTCACCAATTTAAAGTGACACCATCACTGAATTGATTCTAATCACATATAGTAATTTCTTTGACTGGTTAGCATGTGAACAAAAGCTTTTCACTGTACCTTGGTAAATGTGACAATAATAAAACTAAATTGTTAATAGAAGGGATTTCTCGTCAATTTGATTGGCCATGCGTTGTTACAGTATCAATGTTGTGTGCTTGCAAGGGAGGTTACATGGAAATAGGTTTCATCGCTCCTATAGGGTGATTTCACGAAAGGTCACTGGAGCGTAAATCCCCACTCACGTGATCGAAAATTTTAACTGGGGGACAAGCGTCACTTCCGGTACATGTTAGTGGATGGGAAAACACGCACTTTCACACCCGTTAAAAACATCGAAAACGGCCCGTTTTTGAGCTGCAATTTACGGAGCCAGTCGGGGTGACCGTGAGGCACAGCTACCTAAATTTACAGTCCAAAAAAAAGATAGAAACTAAGGTAAATACAAGAGGGAGCTGAAGGGGCCAAAAAGGCGGAAGTTGATTGCGGACATTTTTCGTGGAGATTTAAAGATCCAAAATATCGGGAATTATCGCGTTTGCTCACTGCATTTCATCAAAAGTGGCATTATTGACTTTGTTATCTTTATTCATTTGTTATATGAACAGTATTAAAAGTTAGAAACCCATCAGTAAAATTGCAAAATCGCCCATGGTTCTCAGGTGGGTTTTAACATGCAAAATGAACACGCTTCTGAAGCTCCATTTACCATTTAAATAATCGTAAGCTTGCATCTGAGTAAAATTGATTTCCAAACGCATTGAGAGTTTACGATTATTTAAATGGTAAATGGAGCTTCAGAAGCGTGTTCATTTTTCATGTTAAAACCCACCCGTGAACAATGGGCGATTTTGCAATTTTACTGACGGGTTTCTAACTTTTAATACTTTTCATCTAACAAATGAATAAAGATAACAAAGTCAATAATGCCACTTTTGATGAAATGCAGCGAGCAAACGCGATAATTCCCGATATTTTGGATCTTTAAATCTCCACGAAAAATGTCCGCAATCAACTTCCGCCTTTTTGGCCCCTTCAGCTCCCTCTTGTATTTACCTTAGTTTCTATCTTTTTTTTGGACTGTAAATTTAGGTAGCTGTTCCTCACGGTCACCCCGACTGGCTCACTTAATTGCAGCTCAAAAACGGGCCGTTTTCGATGTTTTTAACGGGTGTGAAAGTGCGTGTTTTCCCATCCACTAACATGTACCGGAAGTGACGCTTGTCCCCCAGTTAATATTTTCGGTCACGTGAGTGGGGATTTACTCTCCAGTGACCTTTCGTGAAATCACCCTATACTGCTTAAATCCAACTCAACTTTTTTTTCCTGTTTGCCAAGTTCCCTTTAAGTGAATCTCCAGATCCCGCTTAAATTTGCATTGTAATCAATTAGGCCTGTGTAATAGAAATGGAGTTCCCTAATTCATGTCATATCTAATTTGTGTTGTGGAGACAAGAGTTATGTGAGAATTACCAATATGACAAATAAAAACATAATTCACCTCTTCCTTGATCATTGTCTTAGCCTAATTACCCATCTGACAGTTATGAACACATGCTTAACAGGGCGAGGTAGAGATCAGAGCAAACTGTATCATGTGATTGAATCAGAGAAGAATGAGCAAGTGACATAGCCGATTACAGACAAGTACTTGGAAATCTAGGTCCTGTAAAAGTTCTATAGAACTGTATATGCACTTTAACCAGAGTACATAAATAATGACAAAGAATCATCCAAATTGTTAAGTACAGATCACGCAGAATCAGCTGCTGTTGAAATTTCAGCCTGGCAAGCTTTTGTTTATGTTTTGAAAGTCTCCTTTGGTGTGCAATCAATAATGACTTTCTTTCTCACAAAACTTGACTTTACTTAGCAGAGGCACAAAAGTTGAATGTGTATCAGTTCAATTGGACATTCCCATGCAAAATGATTTACACTGTAATTAACAGCAGGAGTGCTTTTTTGTCAACATTTCAATCAGCCGTCATGTACCTTTTGTTGTTTACACTGGGCTTCAATACGCTCCAGACAAATGGACTCTATGTTCTTCACCCAAATGCTTCTTATGTATTTTGAGCTGTCAAGGGCTAAGGATTTTCACTAGGTGGAAGGGCTAATACTTTTTCCAAGGAAACCGAGAATTCACTTGAATTGTGTTCTCTGACCTCTCCCATGGTGGAGCTCAATCACGGTAAGAGTATCTGTTCTTGGAGTCTGGTGTTAGAAGCGTACAAAAGGGCCTATCAGGAGTTTTGTGTCAAATTCAAGCTCGTTCATTCTCAAAAAGATGTGCTGGCATCTGGAACACGATGGTGAATTTCACCAGAAGCTTGAAAGTGCGCGTCGTCAGACAGGAACAATTTCTTCCCCTTTGTTATCAGGTTTCTGAACGGTCCTTCTGTAAGCCAGGGTACTGAGTGATTCACCGCCACCCAATTGCGGACATTGGACTTTGGTTCTGGAACTGGTGCATGACAATGCTGAGAACTATATTGTGCTGTCCTTTTGCTCCATTTACTGTTTGGTTTGATTGTATTTATGTATATTATCTACCTTGAATGGGTAACATGCAACAAAAGATCATCCTGGCCACACACTCATCTCCCTGCTACCTTATTATCTGAATGGTGGCCGATTAGGAAAAGGGGAGATGCAACGAGACCTGGGTGTCATGGTACACCAGTCATTGAAAGTAGGAATGCAGGTGCAGCAGGCAATGAAGAAAGCAAATGGTATGTTAGCATTCATAGCAAAAGGATTTGAGTATAAGAGCAGGGAGGTTCTACTGCAGTTGTACAGGGTCTTGGTGAGACCACACCTGGAGTATTGCGTACAGTTTTGGTCTCCTAATCTGAGGAAAGACATTCTTGCCATAGAGGGAGTACAGAAAAGGTTCACCAGACTGATTCCTGGGATGGCAGGACTTTCATGTGAAGAAAGACTGGATAGACTCGGCTTGTACACGCTGGAATTCAGAAGATTGAGGGGGGATCTTATAGAAACTTACAAAATTCTTAAGGGGTTGGACAGGCTAGATGCAGGAAGATTATTCCCGATGTTAGGGAAGTCCAGAACTAGGGGTCACAGTTTAAGGATAAGAGGGAAGTCTTTTAGGACCGAGATGAGAAAATCATTTTTTACACAGCGAGTGGTGAATCTGTGGAATTCTCTGCCACAGAAGGTAGTTGAGGCCAGTTCATTGGCTATATTTAAGAGGGAGTTAGATGTGGCCCTTGTGGCTAAAGGGATCAGGGGGTATGGAAAGAAGGCAGGGATGGGATACTGAGTTGGATGATCAGCCATGATCATATCGAATGGCGGTGCAGGCTCGAAGGGCCGAATGGCCTACTCCTGCACCTATTTTCTATGTTTCTATGTTCAGGTAGAAGGTACAGGAGCCTGAAGACTGCAACGACCAGGTTCAGAAATAGCTACTTCCCCACAGCCATCAGGCTATTAAACTTGGCTCGGACAAAACTCTGAACATTAATAACCCATTTTCAGTTATTTGCACTTTATCAGTTTATTTACTCATGTGTTTTGTAGCCTACTATGTTCTGTTGAGCTGAAGCAAAGCAAGAATTTCATTGTCCTATCAAGGACACATGACAATAAACTCACTTGAACTTGAAGATGTTCACTGTACATCGGTACAGTAATAAACCTAAACTTAACTCATCGATGGCTGCCTACATTGAGAGGTACTTCCTAAAATATGGGAAGATTTCTACTTTTTTCAGGGTCTCATTACGTGCCTATAATTTCAGAAGTCAATGTTATATAGCAGCGACAGGTTAGTAGGAGGACATTTGTTTTACCAATCTCTCTAATGCCCCTGTCCCACTTAGGAAACCTGAACGGAAACCTCTGGAGACTTTGCGCCCCACCCAACGTTTCCATGCGGTTCCCGGAGGTTGCAGGTGGTTGCCGGAGGTTGCAGGTAGTGGAAGCAGGTAGGGAGACTGACGGGAACCTCCGGAAACCGCACGGAAACCTTGGGTGGGGCGCAAAGTCTCCAGAGGTTTCCATTCAGGTTTCCTAAGTGGGACAGGGCATTAAGCTTTAATGAACCAAATGCTGATGAGTCCAGAACCAGGGGCCACAGTTTAAGAATAAAGAGTAAGCCATTTAGAACAGAGACGATTCGTTCACTGACTGCAGATGAATTTGATTTTTTTAGTCTTTACTGCTGATTGCGAGTAGTTTTAGATGAACAATGGATAATCCCAACCTCCTTATTCCCAGAAATGTACTCACCATTGGGGACCCACTAATTTTCAGAAAGATATCTACAATGTTGACATGTTTCTACCTCATTTTGGAATAGTCAACACCAACATAATATTAGTTAAATAATTCTGCTTTGGAAGAACTACCTAATCATCGAGGAGATTGACGGCAGTGTTACTTTCAGGGTTAATGTGGATAAGGAAGGAGAAACCAGTTTAGGAAAGTTCTACAATTTCATATTAAACCATTGCATTGACCAGATCAATTAAAAGTTTTCGGCCAGGAAAGCCATTCATGTTGCTTAACAAATGCATCCACGACTGTTCCATTTTAAAATATGCATTGTTAAAAGAAGTAGCTGTACAGAGTTGCCTTCTACTCAACTAATCTGTATCTTAATAATAATAATAAATTTTATTTATGGGCGCCTTTCAAAAGTCTCAAGGACACCTTACAGAATTTAACAAGAGTAAAAAACATATAATCGGAGTAAAATAAATAATAAAGACATCACCAGTACACAAATTAAAGACAGAATTCGATCCAAAGACAAAAAAATCAAAAACACAATGTGAAGAGAGAGCAGCGGCAGCTAAACCGCGCCAGCGTCCACTCCCCCTTCCGACAGCCATCTTGGACACAGAGTAAAATAATCATTTACACACAAAAACATCCCCCCACAATGGTTACCACTGTGGGGGAAGGCACAATGTCCAGTCCCCATCCCCAATTCTCCCAAAGTCAGGCCTATTGAGGCCTCCGCTATTGCCTCTACGGAGGCCCGATGTTCCTGGCCGTTCTCGCCGGGTGCTGTTGCCCCGGCGTCGGGAGAGTCCACTCAGCGGCTGGGCCACCTGGAACGGCCGCTTCCTTACCGGAGACCGCGGCTTCCGAAGCCGACAAGGCCGGCCGGTTTGGAGCTCCCAGGCTCCCGATGTTGAAGTCGGCGCCGCCCGCTCCGCTCCGCAGACCCGCAGCCCGGAGGTGTTGAACTCGGCGGTCACAGCTCACCGGAGCTCCAGCGCGTCGATCCAGCGCGGCGACCCAGCCAAGGCATCGCCCGCTCCGCTCCGCGATAGCGCTGTGTCGCCACCGAAGCCGAGGTGCTGGGCGGTCCCCGCCAGGAAACAGCGCTCCACGCCCGCTAGTAGGCCACGAGGACGGGTCGACGGGGCAGCCCGGAGAAAAAGCTGCCGCACCGACCAGGTAGAGACCTAGAAATATAGTTACCCCCTTCCCCCCACATTAAAAAGTCTATTTCTCCCACAAACAAAACACAGGACTCACTAGAACTACAAAAAAAAGTGAATTAAACGGACGGCTGCTGGTTAGCAGCCGTTCCCCAAGATGGCTCCTCCTCCTCGTACCTTGTTCCTTTTATTTCGTTCTCAGAAACTTATCAAGCTTACCCTTAAAGCTATCTTTCGTGTTCGCCTCAACCATCCCACAAGGAAATAAATTCCATATTCTAACCACACTCTGGGTACGGGAGAATCCAACTTTGATCTGTAAGTAGGGTCTGAAGAAGGGTCTTCAACCGAAACGTCACCCATTCCTTCGCTCCAACATTTTGCGTCTGTCTTTGGTCTGCAAGCATTTGGGCCGACAACTGCCACACTAATAAAGAGCTGGTTTATTTTCTCATAAAGGTGGTGGCATAGTTTACTTTAAAACTAAGAGCGGTGACATTAAAACCAAGTGCACTGTGGACACCTTCTTCAATTACAGTCTATTTTGGTTCTGGTTTTGATGTAATTAGGATTGTCTCTATATTTGAAACACACACTGCGGAGAAGGCATGTACCACACAATTATATTTTACTTGCTAAGTAGCCTATATGTCCATTACTGCTCTGCTTTGGTCTCAATGACTGATCAGGTAAAATGATCTATTATCAAATTGATATAGAACAGCTTTGCAATTGCTGGTTCATATAACATATAACATATAACAATTACAGCACGGAAACAGGCCATCTCGGCCCTACAAGTCCGTGCCGAACAACTTTTTTCCCTTAGTCCCACCTGCCTGCACTCATACCATAACCCTCCATTCCCTTCTCATCCATATGCCTATCCAATTTATTTTTAAATGATACCAACGAACCTGCCGCCACCACTTCCACTGGAAGCTCATTCCACACCGCTACCACTCTCTGAGTAAAGAAGTTCCCCCTCATGTTACCCCTAAACTTCTGTCCCTTAATTCTGAAGTCATGTCCTCTTGTTTGAATCTTCCCTATTCTCAAAGGGAAAAGCTTGATCACATCAACTCTGTCTATCCCTCTCATCATTTTAAAGACCTCTATCAAGTCCCCCCCTTAACCTTCTGCGCTCCAGAGAATAAAGACCTAACTTATTCAACCTATCTCTGTAACTTAGTTGTTGAAACCCAGGCAACATTCTAGTAAATCTCCTCTGTACTCTCTCTATTTTGTTGACATCCTTCCTATAATTGGGCGACCAAAATTGTACACCATACTCCAGATTTGGTCTCACCAATGCCTTGTACAATTTTAACATTACATCCCAGCTTCTATACTCAATGCTCTGATTTATAAAGGCTAGCATACCAAAAGCTTTCTTTACCACCCTATCTATATGAGATTCCACCTTCAAGGAACTATGCACGGTTATTCCCAGATCCCTCTGTTCAACTGTATTCTTCAATTCCCTACCATTTATCACGTACGTCCTATACACTGGTCCTTGCATCCAAGTGTGTTATAAGTAGTAGAAGATCCACCTGAATATAAAAGTGATTCTTATCATTGTGTGCTGCTGAGGGGGCTTAGGCAATGGTTGCTTAGTGATGAAGAAAATGGATAACAGATGTCAAGTAATAATCCAGCTTGCCTGGAACAATCATTGTTGTCCAATAATCTGATGACAGATAAAGTTGGGCAAGTTCATAACGAATAACTAATTATGTTTAATTTGAGTTGAAATGGAACCTTTGCAGGTTAATTCAGTGAGAATCAGTACAATCTAGGCCAGGAAAATGTAAGAGGCAGCGAAGTAACATTACAATTTAAACCAAATTTTGCCAAAGATGTTCTTAAAAAATTCATATGATTAAGATGTTCCTCAATAATATACTTTTTATCAAGCCATGTCATGGTGATTATCAAAAACGAGTGTTTAAACATTAAAAAAAAAACTCAGTTCACATTGCAAGGTTAATAATAAAATGTTACTTTAAAAATCCTGTTACAAGGGAACCATAAAATTATTAATTTTTAAAAAGTTGTCCTATTGAAAACTTCAATTGTTTAACATTATGGGGAAAAATAACCCGCTCAAAGCTAAATGGGTTTATAATGCCATGAATTGAATCTCTTGATCTAAGTGGGTTTTTGAAGTGAAACAATGTCCTTACATGTCACAAAAAAAAGGGACCAATGGGGAGAAAATATAAAAATGATCATAATCCCATTTCAACATCCAGGGACAAAACTTTTGTTTCTTTTTAAATAATTCTGGGGGAACATAGTACAAGTTCAAAGCTCAAACACATGAACGTGTTAATAATACTGCAATCTCAATTTTGCATTCATTCCACTTGCATGTAACAGAGGTCACCAGGTTAGATTAAAGAATGTCTCTGGTGACCCATTATGTTTATAGGTCAATTTTTGAAAATGCAATTGGTTTTGAGAAAGATTTCTTCATATCTAATAATTAAATACATTTTAAAAGACATACCAATTTTATGTAGTAAACCAATTTTTTTTGTAGACAAAAAGATGCCGGGAGACATATCGTTCTTTGTTTTTTTTGTCTGTGGCGGATTGTCATCCTCCAAGTTATTTAAGCTGCTTAAGGACCTGGCTGCCTAATTTATTTAATACTTTTTTAAACCTTTACTAATCTATTTGGAATATTAAAAATTCTAAAAATTTGAAATCTAGTTTTTAACGTTTTAAGAAGTAACCATCGACTATCGACAAAAAGAAGCATTAAACACACATTAATGTTCAAATTATATTTTATTCACCCACCCACCTCCACCTGCAGAAGCCAAGAGATGTTGAGGGGGATGAATCAGTTAATAACTATAGCAACAAGAAAAATCATAACGTGATTTATGTATCCTTATTAAATGTAAGAAATGAAAAGTAGCCATTACAGTCATGAACAAAATCTCCCGAGATAGCTCACTATTTAATCTGCAACTTTCAAACGCTGCCATTTAGCATGACACAGATCTCTTTGGGGGAAACCGTTACTTCTTTAATTCAAAACATTTTTTCAAGTGTATCATTATAAAGCACGTTACAACTTTTGTTATGTTATCCTTCTTAGAGCCATCCCACAAGTGTACACATAACTGACAGCTTAAATTGGACATGTTATTAAAATCAGCTACTGAAATCTTTGCCTTCCACTGGGTCCATGTTTGTAATGGCCTAAAACCAGTCTACAACATAATTGTCATTCAGATTGTGCCGCTCCTAGCAAGTCATGCTTCAGTGGAGGGGACGGAGTTTTCATTTGAAATCAACAAATTAATCCTGGACAGGTATCCAAAAGGCCAAGTTTAATAGGAAGCAGCTACTGGGCCCTCAACCATGATAAAATGCTATTGCTGTTTCCCTGTAAATTGGGGGAACGTGTGATATTTTCTACATTGGAACATTGTTGCTGTTTGAATGATCTACTGCTCAGGCTATCAAAATGCTTGACAGACACGTCAATCTTCATAATAACATGTCACTGAACACACTAGCACACACTTACAAACACTCCAGCATCCCTCAGTGCAGAAAATCCCAAACCGATTTATTAAATAAAACAGGTCTTCACCTTAATGTGAACGCCCATTAACAATGTATGTGCTACAATTTTTTTATACTGTAAATTTGCCAAGTGAGGAAGTTTTGAGCATCAAATGATTACATAGGTAGCTTCTCTTTTGTGGCACTGTAATATTTTCTTGTAAATTTATATTCGCTGATAGCAATTTTCTCTGGCCATTTAGAAACCTATAAATCTGTAGGTGATAACCAAAGCCTATATTAAATAATAATTCTACAATTCTTTGGAAAGCACCACTCGTATAGAGAACAGGCTGCACTGATTCAACTGGAACATTAACACATTTTGTACTGCATAACTCTTACTAACTACATATTGGAATCTTAAATTCAACAATAACAAAAGAAAACAATTTCACAAAATAAGCTGAATTCTTAAGCAGAGCTAATTTTCAAATGTGTGCTCCATTTAGTTGTAATTGGAATTCTGCCACACGATTGAATCAGGTCTCCACCACTGCATAGAACAGCTCTAATTAATGTCACAAATTATTCCCTTTGTAATTGTCGCCTTGGTGCACCGTTTCTTCTTGCCCTCTCTCTAGCCTCTGAAATAGTCAACCATACTTTACTCCTTTCACACATCTACTCTGTTGTCCAGTTCCACAAGAAAACCAATGCTTTGTTAAAATTTATATCCATCAAACCATAGCCAATGAATCACCTACAATGCTGTTACAAATACGCACCATTAGCTGTTCCCAGATGATTTATCCTCATTTCCCTTTTCTACTTCATTTATGTCGTCCCCCCCCCCTCCCCCCCGTGACATCACCAATGGATTGAGTCAGCAGTTAGCTGCAGACCACAAATGATAGCAGTACCTCCCCACCTCAAGTATTTAGTGCTCCCTGCCCATTGGCCAAATGCTCATTCAAATATTAGTCCTGTTGACCCCAAACTTTCTCCAGTAAAGATAAGAAACACTGAAGCCACAATTTTCGACAAATTGCAGACCTTTACTAACAATTCCTTAGTCTTTTCAAGTCACGCAGCTTAAATCAGATTGTCTACAAACTCAGCAACCTATTTCACACAAGCCTTTTCTGACCTAATGCCCTGTCTCGTGAAAACCACTTACCTTCACCAATTCCTTGCATCTAACTGTCTCATTCCATCAGACACTAAAGCTCGCAATTGTGTCTTTGTAATCTCCAAATTCAACTCTCTCTTGCCCTATTTCTTATCTTTAAAACATTAAAATGTTGATTTAACTCTCCCTCCTGTCTTGTTTTTCCAATCTTCCACCAATTTCCACTCATTGTCAAATTTATGTTTAAATCACTTCATGGTTATATCATCCTCTCAGGAATCTTCTCAAGGCCAACAAGCCCTCTGATGTTTTTTTGGTTCTCTAATTTCATCATCACCACACTCAACATTGATAGCTGCACCTTCAGCTTATCAGGTCCTTTGGTCCAACATTCCCTCTCTTGAAAATTGACTTCTCCACATCATTCCAAAGTCCTTCACTTCCACCCCGTTGACAAATCCTAGACGGTCACCAATGATCATCTTCTTTGGTTCATCATCCATTTATATCTGGATGCATTTCAAAATATTTTTACAAATTAAATATATAAGTGCTGCTGTTGCTGGCCCATTTTCTTCTCTAATTCTGAACCCACCATTTTCAATATTTAATGGTTTCTACAAGTGCCGGTGTTGTGATTTAGCTTAAGTATGAATGCAAGTTCATATGATGTTCACTGAAGGAGTTACATCCTCTGCAAGTAATAATAATTTAAAATTATTATTTTTAAATAGGTGTTATGCACATCTAAAAACTTCACTGAGTAATTATTTTTTATTTTAAAATGATCTAGTACCCACTGTTGTCAAATACACAATAGAAAAGTGTCCAATAAGTGAATGGATACAATTACCGTACGGGTTTTTATGATGAAAAAATAAATATAATTGAAAGGTCCATTGTCAAATTGAAATTCATTTTAAAGGTACACTTTTTAAGGACATTTTATTCAAAAGACGTCTTTTTGCTCAGAATACTTCATTATTTTTGAAAGGCTAAATTCTGCACTACTTCACCTGCATTCATTGAAAGAAATTTAACGTTGACAAATAATAGGGTATTACCATAATCCTGTGGAAAATCAACTGAGATACTCCTGTAAGAAAAACTGTTTCCTAAGTGGCTTGTCGATCTTCCCAAAATCTGCTATATACCAGGCCAATTTTCTGGGTTGAGAAGAGGCAGCAAGAGCATTGAAGCATGAATAGATTAACAGTATAACACCCCAAAGTGTGCATGGTCAGAAAGAAAATCAAGTGGAAAAGCTACTCTGAATGTGAAAAGAAAGACAATTCTAATTTGGCAGACAATCAAAAATCGTTTCGATTCATTCGACTTTTTCTTACAAACAAAACATTAAAATAATGAAAATAAACTGCCGATGGGTTTCTGAAGAACTGCAACTTCAGAACTGCAATAAATTAAATACCCAAAAGGCTTATAATCCTTGGCTGTCAGATCCAGACAATAATGATGATTGGTAAATGCATACAAACTGTTTCAGGTTTCTGTATTGCAGATTGCCATCTAATATTTGCCTTGGGGGAAATAATAGTAAAACGATAACAAAATTCAATTCGTCCAGTGGTTTCTCTCCGATAGTCTCTTTTAAAGGGTTAGGCCTCACTACCCAATTTGGTAACTGTTTATTAAATGTGACTAAATTGAATCTTATTCCCCAATGTAACGCATCACAATTGCTCTCAACTAGTCAACTTTCTTATCTGCTGGCAGTAACTCTGAATGTATTAGCACACTTAACCTGATAATAATCTGAAAATGAAGGTCAGCAAAGCACAAGAGAGTAGGTATAATAGCTTAGACACAAAAAGCTGGAGTAGCTCAGCTGGACAGGCAGCATCTCTGGAGAGAAGGAATGGGTGATGTTTCAGGTCGAGACCCTTCTTCACACTAGCTTAACCAACAAGTGTGGATGTCATTGTCAGTGATCAAGGGAGATTAGGATAAAATGTGGTGTGGCGATTCAGAAGTGAGAAAACAAACTCATGGAAATAGAAAGCTGGCGATAAGGGTTGTTGGCGGAGAGGAACAAAACAAGAGATGGGGGTGCATGAGGAGAGAAAGAGTTGGAAGAGTAGAGAGTATTTTTCTAGAAGATGTGTGATAGGGAAGCAGAAAGAATAGATTTGAGTAGATGATTAAAAACAGAACAACAAAAATCAGCCTTAAGACTTTGTTCAGATTAGAGATAGTTTAGGGGCTTATGAACAAGGCCACTGTTTTATGCTTTTAATGACATAAGATTTCAGGGTTTATTTTGTTACCACATGTCATTGTTAAATTTCTCCAAAGCAAAATGCTGCAAATACATTTTAAATGACGACTTTGCTTTCCACAATGACAAGGGTGGCATGTTGTTTCCTTATTATCCCATTAAAAGCAATGCACTATCTCTATTTTTTTAAATAGTTTTCCCGGCCTTCCAGTCTCACAGATCATCCTTGTTGTTCTTTCCTACTCTTTGGCATCTTCAAATCTGTTTATTTACAACTTTCGCCAGCAATGATGGAAGGTGATCCACCCAAAATATTAACTGATTCTCTCTCCATAGATGCTGCCAAACCTCAGAATTTTTTCACGCAATTTTTCATTTTGTTTAATGATCGAGGAAACTGAGGCGTGTGTCCAAATCTTTGATGGGGTCAGGTTAACATTGCAGTTAATGAAACATATAGGAGTCCTAGTTTTATAACAAAGCCACGCGAAGGAAAAACAGGAAATTGAGTTAAAACTGTATGGAGTTAAGGATGTCGGAGTAATAATTCAGCTATTTCTGCAGGCACAAATATTACAAAGGATACAAATGCTTTGGCGGAGGTACAAAATAAATTTTGTAAATGCAATAAAATGTCTCATCATTACACAGTCCGATTAAAATTCTAGGCACGTTTGAAATTACATGGTAATGAGAAAATTTTATACTGTTAAAAATCATAAACAAATTAAAGAGAGAAATTATTTCCAACAGGTGATGAGCCTATAATGACAGGGCACACAATAAAAAAATATTAACAAACTCAGAGGTAACACACAAAAAAACTTGTTTTACTTGTTAAGTCTCATAGATTATAGGGTTGTTCAGCACAGAAGTGGGCCCTTCAGCCTACCAGGTCCAAGGTAACTTTTTGCCTATCTTCCCTAATCCTATTTGCCCACATTTAGTCTGTATCCTAATCCTATGCCCTTATTTAAGTACCAGTACCTGTCTCTTATTGATTGTAATTGTATGCAACTTCATCTCCTCCTCTGACAAGGAATTCCAGATATCAACCACTTTCTATGTTAAAAAAAAGCTTCATATTATTAAATAATATATTAATGCTCCAAAGATACCCACCAATGAACATCTCCAACAAGAGAATTCTACCCATCACTGTGTGACATTTAATTGTATTGTCACTAAAACCTGCTTTATCACCATTAAACAGAAGCTTAGCTAGATTTGGCACAAAAATACTATGGCCAGAAGTGATCAAAGAGTATTATGTGAAAATTATCATATATAGCTTACATCTCAAATGATTCCTATTGTCTATAAAGCGCAAATCAAGAGTATGATGTATACTTTATATTTGGATAGATCAATGCACGTCCAATAATACTCAAGAGGCTCAGTACCATCCAGGACAAAGCAGCAACATACAAGGCTTAAAATTCAATGCTTTCATCAGCAGGTCACCATAGATGCATTGTGCCAACCCTGTAATGACTGCAACCAAAAAAATGGTGATATAACATCTTCACATTCCTTGCCAACCAAGGGGTTGAGAGTGAACCACGGAGTTGCAGAAAGAATAGTCTCTGCGGAAGGTGGAAAGGGGTATAGATGGCAAGATGTGATTAGTGGTGGGATCACATTGGAGGTGATTGAAATGTTGGATGTGGGGGTGAAAGGTCAGGATCAGGGAACTGCCTTTGTTGCGCCTGGGGGGAGAGGTAGTGAGATGAGAACTATGGGATGCAGAAGAGACACGTGCGAGAGAAGGAGAAGAGAGGAGAACCAAGTTCACGAAAGAATAAGGACATCTCAGAAGACCTTGCATGAAAAACCTCATCTTGGGAACAGATGCGGTGGAGACAAAGGAATTGAGAGTAGGGGATAGTATCTTTGCAAGATATTTTGGTATAAACAAGCATCTGCAGTTCTTTATTATGTACCTCCAGAAATATTTTTGTTCCTCGGGATTACAGCAACTTCAGTTGCTTGTGTCTATCAGTGCAATAGCACAGTGATACAGTGCATTCAGAAAGTATTCAGACCCCTTCACTTTTTCCACATTTTGTTACGTTACAGCCTTATTTTTAAATGGATTAAATTCATTTTTTAAATTATTAATCTACACACAATACCACAGAATGAAGAAGCGAAAACAGGTGTTAAGAAAATGTTGCAAAGTAATTAAAAATAAATAACTGAAATATCACATTTACATAAGTATTCAGACCCTTTGCTATGATACTCAAAATTGAGCTTAGGTTCATCTTGTTTCCATTGATTATCCTTGAGATGTTTCTGCAAATTGATTGGAGTCCACCAGTGGTAAACTAAATTGATTGGACATGATTTGGAAAGGCACACACCTGTCTATATAAGGTCCCACAGTTGACAGTGCATGTCAGAGCAAAAACCAAGCCATGAAGACAAAGGAATTGTCCGTAGACCTCCGAGACAGGTTTGTGTCGAGACACAGATCTGGGGAAGGGTATAAAACAATTTCTGCAGCATTGCAGGTCCTGAAGAGCACAGTGGCCTCCGTCATTCTTAAATGGAAGAACTTTGGAACCACCAGGACTCTTCAGAGAGCTGGCCGCCCAGCTAAACTGAGCAATCGGGGGAGAAGGGCCTTGGTCAGGGAGGTGACCAAGAACCCGATGGTCACTCTGACAGAGCTCCAGCGTTCCTCTGTGGAGATGAGAGAACCTTCCAGAAGGACAACTTTATCTGCTGCACTCCATCAATCAGGCCTTTATGGTAGAGTGGCCAGACGGAATCCACTCCTCAGTAAAAGGCACATGACAGCCCGCTTGGAGTTTGCCAAAAGGCATGAGAAACAAGAATCTCTGGTCTGATGAAACCAAGATTGAACTCTTTGGCCTGAATGCCAAGCATCACGTCTGGAGGAAAACAAGCACCGCTCATCACCTGACCAAGACCATACCTACGGTGAAGCATGATGGTGGCAGCATGTTGTAGCGTCATACCAAGCTTGTTGCGTCATACCCAAGAAGACTTGAGGCTGTAATCATTGCCAAAGGTGCCTCAACAAAGTACTGAGTAAGATGTCTGAATATTTATGTAAATGTGATATTTCAGTTATTTCTTTTTAATTACTTTGCAAAAATTCTTAAACACCTTTTCTTTTTTTTTTTAATGGGGTATTGTGTGTAGATTGATGATTAAAAAAAAAAAATTTGATCCATTTTAGAATAAGGCTGTAACGTAACAAAATGTGGAAAATTGAAGGGGTCTGAATACTTCCTGAATGCACTGTATAACACTAACTGGATGTGAACATAGGAGCTATGAATAAAACATGTGAATGACATAAAAGTTATTAGTTTAGTTTAGTTTAGAGATACAGCATGGAAACAGACTCTTTGGCCCAGCGAGGCTGTGCTGACCAATGATCACGTATACACTAGTTCTATCCTTGGGAGAATTTATAAGATGCCATTAACCTACAAACCTGCACATCTTTGGAATGTGGGACGAAACCAAAGCACCTGAAGAAAACCAACGCGGTCAGAGGGAGAATGTACAAACTCCGTACAGACAGCATCTGTGGTTAAGATCAAACCCGAGTCCCTGGCGCTTCCCCATTTCCAATGGGGAAAAATGTTTTTCTACAGAAGCACAAACTACTCAGCATTGTTTCAGTTCAGTACCCTTGAAAAGGGGCCCATTTCCTTCCACAGGTGCTGCCTGACCTGCTGCGTACCTCTAGTACATTGTTTATGCTCAAGATTTCAGCATCTGCAGTCTACTGTCTCCAAGATGTTTTTCAGCCTGGCTTTAAATGATTCAATATTCAGAACAAAGCTACAATATTTCTCATTTAAAAGTAAAGTAACCTTAGTCTTAAGCGGATTTTAATAGGTAGCAGCAAAATAATTTGTGACACCAAGCTGACCTCAAAGCAGCAGCTACATGGCAAAAGTATCACTTAGTACTTAGTCAATCAATCCAGTTTCAATGACCAAATGAAGATCACAATTGGCTGTTCCAGAGGGTTGCTTTTAAAATGTAAATGGCATAATATATTGACAATCCAATTAGTCTCTTCTGGCTTAACTCCTCTTTTATCTCTGTTTCATGATGACAGCTTAATAGGTAGGAATGGTCTCACATCTGAGGCAAGGCCACGATAGCTGAACAAGCATATCTTCAAATTATAATAAAATGGCTTGACCAGTAAATACTGTTGCATTAAAATTGCAATTGCAAAATGAAATTTGCTGCCCAATGCAGACACAGCTACATAATTCATGATGATATTACTGTATTGGAGTAGCACAGTGAAAACTCGGAGTAGTTACAAGCACGAAAACTGCAAGTATGATATATGGTGATCACACATTATAAGTAAAATCAAATTGATTTATGTCATTAAGAAAAAGTTTGACATTTAGATTAAAACCATAGACTTGCCTTACGTCCTAACGACAATACTGACCCTGTTCATTGATAACAGAGTATTCAGTCTTTATATCAAATCAATTGGCTATCTCCTGTCCATAATCTCTCAGTCTTTTTTACACAAAATGACAGTGGAAGCCGCTGGATATTACACCAGCCTGCAGGGCCTGTAAACTTTAGGCGCAGACAGGATACAGTTGACTGAGATAACTCCTCAGCTGCATATCAGACTCCGAGAAGCAACATTGGAGAGCAGACACCGAAATATATGAAGGGAAAAAAAGAACAAACACCCTTAAGTTGAAAAGATTTACGTAAAAAAACCTTAGTAACAGACTTTTAAATGGTCCCTCTTTGAGAAAAGTATTAAAAACAATGCAAGAACAATTGTGCAAGTTACTGCGAGAAGCACAGATTACTACTTTCTTAGTACAAATTATCCATTGGAAATATAGTTTAATATAAATGAATGAAAACTTTTTACTCTAATGAACCAATTATCTAGGCTCTGCTACTTCTAATTAGAATTTGCTTTATTTGAAGGATTGTGGAAGAAGTTGAACTAGTAGAGACATAATTGAGCTTAAGAAATACAGTGAAATGATGTCTGTTTAAATTTTTTTTAACTTCTCACATCGTAAAATCTGTCAATAATTATTAAAACCATGCATTCAAGTACTCGTTTGCGATGAAAAAAATGCTGTGATTTAGAACATTGAAAGGTCATATATTTCAGCCCTGTAAATACAGCTGAACTTTTAACAGGCACTGCTGCAAAGATAGTGAGATTGAATAAGAATGCACATGGTATCTTTCAATTACTTTTTAGCCTCTTCCTTCTTTGCATGTAATAATGTTTCCCCTTCCAGATCCTCGAAATGTGGTATTGCAAAATATTAGGCCTCAAAATATCAGAGATTCACTTATGCATTGCTATGTTGAACATTGAACAAATTATGGAATTAACTTCCAAAAATTCCAATTAAAATAATGGAGCATATTATTCAAATTTTCAAAGGTATTTTTTAAAGTAGAAAGTTAAAAAAAAAGAGGTTCATCTGATCGTATCTAATGGGTATTTGTTACTGTTTCTGTAGATGGGCTATTGATGAAATATTATTTTGTGTGAATCAAAAATCAAATGTGAACAGCATTTTGGCAGAATAGTAATGATTAATAGTTTTGAAAATGCCTGGAACTGTAATGAAACAAAAAAGAGCTTCCTCTTGAGATTTATCTTTGTATTCATTATTGAATACTATTTATTTCATCCTTTAAGTATTAAACAATGAAATAATGCCCAAATGAAACCAGACAGTTTTCTGCCCACTTTTCGGCAGCTTTGCAGGTCCTTCCAGGACCACCAGGAATGCATAGTAATGAGGTTCATTTTTAAACAATGGAATGAAGAAACAGTAGTCTTATTTATGGCAGCTGGTGCTGATACTTGCTGTAGCAATCTAATCAAAAAGTTGCAAACTCTGCCAGCATTTTGGGGCAGCACAGTGGCGTTGCGGTAGAGTTGCTATCCAACAGCGGCAGCTGTTTAATCCTGGGTTTAATCCTGACTATGGGTGCTGCCTGTAAGGAGTTTGTATGTTCTCCCAGTGATCGCGTGGGTTTTCTCCAGGTGCTCCGGTTTCCGCACACACTCCAAAGACGTACTGGTTTGTAGATTAATTGGCTTTCATAAAATTGTAACTTGTCCCTAGTGTGTAGAATAGTGCTGGTATACAGGGTGATCGTTGGTCAGTGCAGACACGGTTGGTCGGAGGGACTGTTTCCACCCTGTATCTCTCAAGTTATAAGGGGTAGTGGCAAATGTCAAAACTGAAAAATACTCAAGTACGGTGCTCCTGAGAGAATATTAATCTTGAGATCTGAGGTAACGGTTTTACAAACTGAAAGACAATTCAAAGGAAATAATTTAAAATTTCTCATGTATCTTGCGACTGGCAACCAAATTAGTCAGCATCTACAAGGATGATGGGCAACGGTTTCATTTTGCAGGTTTGCGTATCGGCTGAATTTTAAAAGAGTTACAAATTAATGGATAATGGAGATTGGAAGGCTCACAATGGAATATGTCGAGGATGAGGGTGTAAATAACAGGCAAAGTAATCAAATCAAAAACAACCTATGATACGGAGATGGAAGAAAGAGGTCTTTTGAGGGAGGAAACACAGGTAGGATTTTCAATGTAATTTCCAACTGGATATTGAAGACAATATGCTATCTACAATGATAGGTGCAGAGGAGATGGAACCAATGTGAAAAGTATGAACATTTAGGTAGAGGACATTAGAAATGGTGAAGCAAACTTAATAAAATAAATCTACAATTCTTCCAAAACGAGATATCAGAAATGTTGGATAAACCTAACTGCATGTCATCAAGGTACATAAGAAATCCATTCCATGATTTGTATGTATTTAATTGTCTGTTTCCCCTTATAAACTCTAGGAGCTGGAGCCATCTTTGGCCAAAATTGTTAAAGACTGCAGATTTTCTTCTCTGAGCATTACTGCACTTGAAAGATTTTAATGACAAATTAAACATTATCATTCCATAATTATTTAACAAATACCTAATACTGAGGCAGAAAGGAAAGATATAGCAATTTAAAGACAGTCAGCAGTTGGAGCTTGAGTAAATCTTGTGATGTTTAGAGATCGTATTAGAGGAAATGGGATTAAAAAGTCCTAGTTTCAGTAAATCACTGGGAACTCAGACAGCAACAAAGGCAAGAGAAATACTGGTTTCCAATCTTTGGGAATATGTTCTTGATTCCATATTATTTAAGGGGCTGTCCCACTGCGGCGACCTAATCTGCGAGTTTAGAAGTTTCCCCTCGACTCAAACTCGCAGCATGGTCGACACGTGGTCCTAGGAGGTCCTATGAGGTCACTGGAACTCTCCTTCATGCTCGAGGTAAGTTCCCACATACTCGCAGCCTCAGTCAAGTCAAGTCAAGTTTATTCGTCACATACACATACGAGATGTGCAGTGAAATGAAAAGTGGCAATGTTCGCGGACTTTGTGCAAAATGGCAACCAAACAAACAACCAAACAAACTACAAACAGAACAGAATCACATATTCTTTTACATATTAAATATTGTGGGCAGAAGGAAAAAGGGAAAATAACAGCAATTTAAAAAAAAAAAGCAGTAGAGTGGTACAGTAAAGTTAGTCCCTTGGTTCTTGGTTCTTGGGTCCTCCAAAATATTCCAACTGGAATTTAAACTGGAGGTGGTGAAGGGAGGGATTAAGCCAGAAAGGGTACAAAGAACACACACTATAGAATTTAACATAAAACATCCCCACACAACAGAATCAAAGTTTCCCACTGTGTGGGAAGGCACCAAAGTCAGTCTCTTCCTCCATTGTTCCCCGTGGTCAGGGCCTCCCCAAGCCCTCCACAGTTGCAGCTACGGGCGGCCCGATGTCCAGGACCGCTCGCCGGGGTGTTGTAAGTCCGACGTCGGGGCTGCGGGACGTCCTCATCGGCGTGGACACCAGAGTCGGCCCCCTCCTACCGGAGTCGGTGGCTTCCAAAGTCCGTAGGCCGCGCCGGGTGGAGACTGCTGCTGGCGGCCCTCTGCAAGGCGCCCCAGGACTCCACGATGTTGTTCAGCGCCGCCCGCGTTGGAAGCTCTCCGCACCAGAGCTCCACGATGTTGGAGCAGCGGCCCAACGCTCCGGAGCTCCAAACGGTGACCCAGGTAGGCATCGCCCGCTCCGCGGTGACTCCAGCGCTGCGCCGCCACTGTAGCAGCCCTGGTCCGGTTCCCGGTCCCCGGCAGGAAAGGCCGCTCCGATCCAGCTGGTAGGCCGCGAGGTGGGGGGCGAGGACGCGACTCGGAGAAATAGTCGCGTCCCCGCCTGGAAGAGACTGGGAGACGGTTTCCCCCTTACCCTGCCCCCCTCCCCCACATAGAAAAGTTAAAGTTTCCCTGGTGAGATAGTAGTTTACAGTCCTAATGGCCTCTGGGAAGAAACTCCTTCTCAACCTCTCCGTTCTCACAGCATGGCAACGGAGGCGTTTGCCTGAACTTAGCAGCTGGAACAGTCCGTTGCAGGGGTGGAAGGGGTCTCCCATGATCTTATTGGCTCTGGAGTTGCACCTCTTGATGTATAGTTCCTGCAGAGGGGCGAGTAAAGTTCCCATAGTGCGTTCGGCCGAACGCACTACTCTCTGCAGAGCCTTCTTGTCCTGGGCAGAGTAATTCCCAAACCAGATTGTAATGTTTCCGGATAAGATGTGCCCTCCTAAAGTCCACGATCCAATAAAGTCCAGCTGGTCGCGGAAAAATTTTCAGCATGTTGAAACATTTTCCGTGAGTAAAAATTTGTCTGCATGGTTCTTTTGAACTCGTAGTGCAGTGGAGTGGTCTCTAAAGGACTTACCATAACTGTGCCAGCCGTCTTTTACCTTCCTCTTCATCGCGGATGTGAATTTCAGACAGCACTCCACCGCTTTCCGTGTGTGTGTGTGTGTGTGTGTGTGTGTGTGTGTGTGTGTGTGTGTGTGTGTGTGTGTGTGTGTGTGTGTGTGTGTGTGTGTGTGTGTGTGTGTGTGTGTGTGTATGTGTGTCTGTGGTCGGGCTCGCGGTTTCATCGCTGACGGGCGATCCAGCTCGAGGTTTTCCTGGCGAGTGCCCTCGAGCTTGAAGGTCAAAGACACTCTTCTGAACTCGTGGATTAGGTCGCCGCAGTAGGACAGCCCCTTTATTGTTCAAAGATAGATTTAAAGAGATAGCAGGTACTGCAGAAGAGCAGACATTTTAAAAGGAAATGTCCAATATAATCTTACTGTAGAGTTAATATAGCCAAGCTACGTCTAGATGGTTAAGGGAAACTCAATATGTGTCCTCTCATTGGACTTGTAACTTCAAATATGTTTAAAATTACAAATTCAAAAGACAGATGCAGCATTCACCTACTTCCTTTGGTGCATACTGAATGACGGGGCACAATGCTAAATTTATTCAAGCTGAAAAATCAGGACACACTTTCAGCGCAAAAGGCAGCTGCTTTGGATGCTCGGTCAGCTGAAAATCTCAAGACCGAAGGACAGGTTCGTTTGGTAAGGATATCAGCGGCTACATCTACATCAGTGCAAAGTGAATGGTGATAGTTGTCGAAGCAATGGGGAAGGAAATGTTGAATAGAAACCCATCAAACCTGATTCCTAGATTCATTGTTTCAGCAGTTCCGATCATACTAATGGCGAGGAGCATGTTGTTACAGATCTTTGCTGCCTAGAGGTAACAAAAATACAATGGGAGAAAAAGTGTTAAATATCTTTAAAATAACACATGATTATTAAATTTCAAATATGCTGAATGCCCTTATTGCTGAAAAACACGTTTAAGGAACAGTAGTAAATGTCTCAGTCTGCGTGAAATTTTATTTTGACAATAATCCAAAAGAGGCAACAGGAACATTAGCAGTTCCTTCTCCAGCCTGTGCTGTTGTCAATTTCAATGATTACAACGGGGTGGGGAGTGATGTTTTGAGTGACTGCCAACTGTTTTCTTGACTGGCAAAGTCAAAATAATTCTACTTACAAAAGTCTTTTCAAGACTGCTAATTACAATTTGCAAAAATGAAACTTAATTTACCAGCCTATCTTCATGTACTTACAAAAAAAATCTTAGTTCTAAGTACATAGAGTTCCAAAAATAGACTGCAAATGTAGGAACATGAAATATTCCCACCGGTGTGGGTAATTATTAATTAAATTACATGGTTCCAGAATTAAATTAGATATTTGTTCTTGTTACCTGTCCTGTTCCAACCCCTCCACAGTAAACCACATTGGTTCCCATACAGCTCAGCAATTCTTTAGCTGCATTAAATTCTTCTTCCAATCCGCCAACCATGAATGTGAGGTTGCCAGCTCGAGCAGCACCAACACCTGAAAGTAGCACATGGGCATTTGGTTTTAAAAGAATTGTAATATCTTGTTATACTTCCTCCACCCCTTTAACGTGCTTTATATAAAAATGAGCACAGCAATTACGCTAGCATTGTCAAAGCTTATAAACAGAATACTATTACAATAGGCCAAGTTTTCACTCTGGACAAGAGATTGATAAATAGCTTCATAGTCTCATTTATTAGACCTGAACTAATGCTGACAACACTCCTCAGCTGGTTAATCTTTCGACAGCTGCAGTTTTTCAGTTGTACAAACACTTATGTTAGATGAAGGAATAATACATTAATATAGCCAAATTGTGATTTGGGAAACTGCTTGATAAATCTTTAGTAATAAGTCCTTAAAAAATACACTATTCATCAATTCACTCAGCAGATCAAAAATGAAAGATCTTTAAACAGAAAAATATCCACATATTTTCTATGATTTAACAAGAGCAAAAATAATTCAGATGACAAATAATGTCACAAAATATTTGTATCCAAGTAAAACTTTCCAATAAAAATACGACTGCAGCTTATTTCCAAGTACAGATAGTCCAGTCCTCCTCTCCTTTTTCATTCAAACCTCACACAGTAATATAGTTCTTCAAAAGCATATGCCAACATTTCACTTTTCCAACTTAAACTGTTCTTATTGCAGCATGCCTTGGTTAGCCTCAAGCTTACTATGTGTTGCCTACGTGTGTTATTTAAGTCTTTGTTGTGGTTAAAGAAGATAAAGCATCTTGAACAAGCTCTTAAGGATTTTATACATTGTTTTTTCCTCAAGTGCTAGACAGATGCACACATTGTCATTGGGGTCATAATTCCTAGACATTAGAGTCATGTCAAAATATTTTCCTTCAAATACCGATTTGATAGCATTGAAATGGGTATTTGGGAAATGCATTTTAAACAGAATGGGAACAGATACATCAGGTGCAAAGTAAGGCGATGCAAAAGTCATACTTAGTATGCAATGTGTGTGCTGCTGTCTTCAAAAGGTAATCAGACACAATCATTTTCTACAGATGTAGCTTCACTAGGGGCTGCTGTCACTGGGGCAGTTTATGACTTGTTATGGTGTCTCTATTGTTTACCAATGACATTTTCTGAAAGGGAGACAGCTGGGATGGAAAGCTGGTAGCAAAAGAACAATATAATCCTGTGAAGGTAATCAAGAAACTTGTGTGCGTTAATTAACTTTACACTTTATCATGTTCAATTAGTCTTCTATTCTGCCAAAGATAACCATGCACAATTGGTTTAAGACCATGCCATGTTTTATTTGTAACCAGTTTCTGTTGTTATTCCCATTTCTGTGTTTGACAGTCCTCCAGAGGCTTCAAATGCACAGATGTACAACTCTGTGAATGGCTTAGTCAATCTAAATCAGTTTAAAATACACCTCTTTATTTAGTGGTTGATTTAAATCTTCATGCTTATTCCCTGATCAAGGCATACAGAATTCTGTAACCCTATTCCACACGATGTTGTTACTACATTTTGTGAGGAAGTATTTTTGGTATGATTCATCAGCTGCAAAGTGTCTACCCTTTTGCACAAGTGTCACTTTATATTAGTACTACACTGCATTTATTTGTATGCTGTAACTATTATCATTTTTTATTATTGAATGTGTTTCAGGGTTGGAACCCAATTAATTAGTCTCCCTCCCAAAAGCTCTCTCGTACTTACTGCACTAAAACTACAAGAATGATTTAAAAATGTAATTAAATCAATTTCCCAATGCACAATTACAGGAATACTACTTTGAGATGATTAAAATGCAGGTTTTTATTGGTTGTCGGAGAGCGATTTACTCGTACTACAAGCGGATGAAGAAAATTTGTTCTGCGATCCCGTTCCCGTTTTTTGTAAAGTTGCTGGTTGATTGCATAGCTGGATTGAAGTTAAACGCGACTTCTAACGCCTTCAGCATCACGGATTGTAAGTGCAGGACAAAGAAAAAGGTATGTTGTTTATTTAACATCTTATCTTGCTTTTTGGTGTGGTTTCATTTTAATCTGATGATGCGAAATATGTTATGTAGGCCCCGATATCGGCTGTGTCTTGCCTGCCGATATCGGGGCATAAATCATGGCAGCGGCCACATTCCGAACTATCACAATCCAGAAACATCCACTCTCAAGATAATCAAATTCATTATTTTTTTTGCACAATCCTGAAATTAATGGTTGCCCGGGTGCCAATGGCCACCTAAAGTCCCGCTGGGCAACCTAAAGGTCGGGTCATTTTGCCCGGCTTGGCAAGCACCTGCCGTTCAACTCTGAGCAGCCTCCCCTCTCTATCTCTCTTTCTCTGTCACTCTCCATCTCCGCCCGCCATCCGTGTCCAGGTCTCCGCTCTCTGCGGCTCCTTATCCGCCGGCACGGCCGGCTGCCTTGCACATACGCACTGCCACAGCCAGCACATCCTCCCCCTGCACATGCGCACAACCACGGCCAGGACATCATGTGCTGCACTGCATATGCGCACTGCCACGGCAACTGGTCGGCGCCGGGCACTTTCTCCCTCCCTTTGCATTGTGGGAGATCTGGCCGCCATTGCAGTTTGGTTGCCGCCTCGCGGCGACCACTGAAAACCAACACAGAATCACTCCCTGGAGCTGGAGTAACTCCCTGGAGAAACTCTTGCTTCTTGGTTTCCTGGTCCTCCAAAATTATTCTAAATGGAATTTAAACTGGAGGAAGTGGAGGGTCCACCACCAAACTCCAAACTCTGAACAATAACAGCCTATTGCAGTTTATCTGTTAATTTATTGTGTATATATATGGTCTATGGTATATAAACACACAGAACTTTTATCTCCTGTTCTGTATTATGTTTACATATTCTGTTGTGCTGCAGCAAGCAAGAATTTCATTGACCTACCTGGGCCACATGACAATAAAACTCTCTCGACTCCCAAGTAAACTTGACTCCTTAAGCAAAAAAGGGTCCTTGGGGGAAAAAAGAGCTACCTTAAATTTAGTTGCGTCAGGTTGGGTAACTGTGGTAGGGTGAAGACTATTCCATGCTTTAATTGTGCAGGGCGAACTCCATGGAGCAGCCAGCTTCTCTGGACAGAAGAAATTGGGTGACGTTTCGGGTAGAGACCCTTCTTTAGACTTCCTCTGGTTGTAGTGTTTTTAGTTTAATTTAAAGATACAGCGTGGAAACAGGCACTTCGGCCCAACGAGTCCACGCCGACCACCAATCACCCGTACACTAGTTTTATCCCACACATTAGCGATGTAAGTCAAGAATGTTCTATTCTCTTGCGTCCCAGTTAGAACAATGAAATCCTTACTTGCAGCAGCACAACAATGTGCGTGTGTGTGTGTGTGTGTGTGTGTGTGTGTGTGTTACATATACCCTTACACTCAATCAATTTCCCCCGCACAATTAAAGCATGGAATAGTCTTCACCCTACCATAGTTACCCAACCTGACGCAACTAAATTGAAGGCAGCTCTTTTTTCCCCCAAGGACCTGGGATTAATAAAGTTCTATCATCTAGTACCGTGTGTGTAGGAAGGAACTGCAGATGCTGGTTTAAACTGAAGATAGACACAAAAATCTGGAGTAACTCAACAGGCCAGACAGAATCTCTGGACAAAAGGAAAATATTACGTTTTGGGTTGGGTCTGAAAAAGGTTCGTGCACACCTTTGGAATGTGGAAGGAAACAAGACCCGGAGAAAACCCATGCGATAAAAGGGTAAAGGAGCAAACTCCATACAGACAGCACCCATATTCAGAATCAATTCTGGGTCTCTGGCACTTTAGGCAGCAACTTTATAGCCAATGTACTGCCCCATAGTCTTGAACTGAATTAAAACATACAGTAGCTGTAAAGGGAGACATAGCGTCACTTCGACTCTGTGCAAAATCTTTAAGTACATTAAGACTGAAAATGGATAGTTTCTTTTTTTAGTAACCAAAAGTTATCAACGTATAATTTTTTGTGTGTTGGAAAACTAAATATAGTGGCACAGCTGGTAGACTTGCTGCCTCACAAGCCAGAGATCTGTGTTTGATCCTGTCTTTGGGCTTTGGCTGTGTTGAATTTGCGCATTCTCCCTGCAAGCGTGTGGGTTTCCTCCCACATCCCAAAGACGCATTGACTTTGTAGGTTAATTGTCTAATTAAAATTGCCCCTAATGTGTAGGGAGTGGGTGAGGATAGTGAGATAACTGAACTTTTGTGAATGGGTAGATAAAAATGCTGGAGAAACTCAGTTGGTGAGGCAACATCTATGGAGCGAAGGAAATAGGCGACGTTTTGGGTCGAGACCCTTCTTCAGACTGATGTGAGGGTGAGGGGGGAGGGGGGTGGGAAGAAGAAAGGAAGAGGCGGAGACAGTGGGCTGAGGGAGAGCTGGGAAGGGGAGGAGAAAGCAGGAACTACCTGAAATTGGAGAAGCCAATGTTCATACCGGTGGGGTGTAAACTACCCAAGCGAAATATGAGGTGCTGTTCCTCCAATTTGCAGTGGGCCTCACTCTGGCCATGGAGGAGGCCCAGGACAGAAAGGTCAGATTCGGAATGGGAGGGGGAGTTGAAGTGCTGAGCCACCGGGAGATCAGGTTGGTTGTTGCGAACTGAGTGGAGGTGTTGTGCGAAGCGATCGCCAAGCCTGCACGTGGTCTCACCGAGGTTGATCATACGCTGAATAATCCAACCACATTTTTGTTTGGAGGTGGAAAGAAATAATAGAAATTGCATTTATTGCAACGTGTAAAAAGAGTTGAGATACTGGATTATAATTTTGCTGCATGTCATTGTGGTATATATCATGTATTGATTGGTGAATATGTTTAATTTGTGACTTTATTTGAAGTTGAAATATGTGAATGCTTTATTGAGCATCATTCCGACTGGTAACTACACACTTCGCCCGAGCACATTATTACACGCGTCATGCAAACCGTCTTAAATGACCACCTAAACTGTCATTTGGCAACCTAAAAAGATTTTGCCTATTTACCTTACCAATGCCTCTCATAATCATATACTTCCATCAGATCACCTTCGGTCTCCTTCACACCAGGTAAACAGCCCAGTCTGCCCAATCATTCCCCCTAACAGAAGACCTCCAATCCAGGTCACATTCTCCTGAATCTCCTTTGCACTCACTTCATTAGAATTATATCCTTTTCTATAGTGTGGCACCCAGAACTGCACACAATACTCGAAGTGTGGCCTTACCAGCATTTTGGAAAGTTGCAACATATATCCCAATTCTTATATTCAGCCCCGACTTATGAAGGCTTGCGTTCTTCACAATCCTTCTTCACACTCCTCATCTGAATTGCACTCATTGTCGAATTTATTGTTGTATTTATCATTACTGTATGCATACTGTTTGCTTTGCGAGATGCTTTTAGACAAGGAATGTCATTGCAAATTATATGACAAACTAATCTAATCTCATGACCTGCGCTGCCATTTCCAGGGAACATGGTCTTTATTTGACTATTTGACTTCCAAAATGTGTCACTTTACACATATTAGGATTCAACTCTACCTTTCAACACTCTGCCAAATCGTCCAATTGATTTACATCTTGCCTTAGGTAACATTTCGGTAATTTTTGCGGTATCAGCAAACTCACTAATCGTTATTCCTACATTGACATCCAGGCTGTTAATATATAGCATGAACAAAAATGATTGCAAGCATAATCTAACGCACAAAGCAACGTTTAAGCACAAATAACACAGATAAAATGTGTGCAAATAAATCTGATTACTTGACTCATTGTCTAGCCTTAGCATTCACAGTCCTATTGTGCTTGGTGAAATGTTCAGATTATGTTCAGATAAGATCCCAAATTCATAGCAGTTTTTCTTGGAACTTCCTTGTCAGAATTCACCCCATCCCGAATCAAGGTTCAATAACTACAGCAGTACTCAAAAAATTGCTGTCACATGTTCAAGAGTACTTCATCCAGCCTGAATGAGTACACCTTAGTCATCACCGGTTTGATCAAGAAATGTGTTGACAACTACATCCCGATATAGAAAATTAGGATCTATGCTAACCAGAAAACTTGGATGAATAGAGCAATTCTCTCTCTGCTGAAGTCTGGATCCAAGGTTTTCCAAGAAGGATGACTGTACAAGCAGCCAAGAATGATCTCTGCAAGGCTATCGGGGATGTAAGGAAGAATTCCAGAGTTATCTAAAGTCTCAATCAACCAAATGCTAAGTGACTGTGGCAGAGTGTGAATGCCATCAAAGGCTACAAACTCAACTTGGGGGGGGGGGGGGTCTCTGACATCGATGCATCTCTACCAATGAGCTCAATGCTTTTCATGCTCATTCTGAACAGGGAAACAAAGTTCCGCCAAGGCATGTCCACCATCCTGTCCCTTACATTGCAGTGGCAGAAGTTTGATCTGCTGTCACAAGGATAAACTCTCAGAAAGCGGCCGGCCTGGATAGAGTTTCTGAATGGGTTCTGAAATTGTGCGGCAATCAGCTCACCACACTGTGGTCAGCCTCTCCCTTTGTGTACAGGAAAAATAGATTTAAGAAGGGTGCCGTCTCCCTTGCGCTATATTTAGCTGTGGATCAGCTGGATAATAAAGAAGATCAGGATGCTGTTCATTGATTACAACACAGCCTTGAACACCATAATAATGAAGAAATCCATCCCTAATCTCCTAGCCCTTGGCCTTGGGGTTTCTATGCACAACTGGTTTGTGGACTTCCTGACCGGCACACTTCATTCAGTTAGAATTGGTCATAACATTTCCTCCGTCTGAACCCTGAAGTTGGGTGCCCTTCAGCATTGTGTGCTCATTCTCTGTACACCCATGACTGTGTGGCCAAGCTTGGTGCCAACTCGGTCTTTTAAGTTTGCCAATGGTATCACTGTTATCACCCGGAACAACAACAAAGATGAGATGAAGTATTTAGCAATAACCAACAGCTTTGAGTTCCAAAACATCCATAATCACCAGCCACCCAATCTGGTCGCTTTACACTGATGCGATGATCAAGAAAGTGCATCAGTGTATTTACTTTACTCGGTGTCTGAAAAGATTCGACATGTCAACAAAGATGTTTTTGAACTTCTACAGATGTGCTATAGAATGTACTCTGACGGGATGCGTTTTAGCCTGGTATAACAAATCCGCTGCTCTTGACCGATTGAAGCTGAAGAGAGTGGTTAAGACAATGCAGTCCAGAGGCTCGTCACTTCCTTCTTTCCACTCCACCTTCATGGTGCATTGCATCAGGAAGGATGGAAGTATCATCAAGGATGCTTTCCTCCCTGGCCATTGCCTTTTCTCTTTTCTAGCCTCTGGGAGAAGATACAGGAGCTTGAAAGCCCAGACGCCCAGACTTAAGAACAACCTCTTCCCCACTGTCAGAATCAATTACCTCTTCCGCGCCCTTTCCCAGATACTCTTACTATTAACTCTATTTCTTTTTGTTATTCTGATATTGCGCTTTAATATTAGAACATAAAACAGTGAAGTACAAGAACAGGCCCTTCGGACCATGATGTTTGTGCCAAACATGATGTCAAGATTATCTCATCATCTACCCGCATATAATCCATATCCCTCCATTCCTTGCATATCCATATGCCTATTCAAAAGCCTATATTCCTTCGCCATATGCCTATCCAAAAGTACCACTATTGTATCAGCCTCAACCACCAACACTGGCAGCATGTTCCAAGCCACTGTGTAAAAACGTTGCCCTGCACATCTCATTTTAAATTTGATTAGCATGTATATGGTTTACTCTGAGAGGTTCATGTGGACAAGGAATTGCAGTGCATCCTGGTGTATGATAATAAACATGGCCAAATGTGGCAATATCCCTAATTGTTCATTTCTATCTGTTTGCAGTAATTTTTACAGTTCAACACACCACTGTACTCTAAAGCCCCTACTGATGTGCAGCTGCGTGGGACAAGAGTCAAGTGCAATGGCTTCTCTTCAAAACCTGTACCTTAATCTTTCGGGTACAACAAGGATTTACCCTTTGCCTCATCACATTCCGCATTTACCTGCTGTCCCTCAACAAGGACATGGAAAGCACAGTATTCTTCTAGAATGCTGCTACCACCCATGAGCCATCACCAAACTGCCATACTGCTTGCCTAACATTTGGCATTACCACAAGCAAAATAATTCCTCTCATTATGTACTGGGAAGGCCTTAGCCTTTTCCAATGCCCTTCATAACAAACTGTGCTCCCTAATCACCAACCTTACCCTATCAATTGCTACTTCCTTTTCTGTTACATCGTCCCATTGAATCTCACATCTGGTCATCTGCTACTGAAACCCTCACTCTTTTTTGATATCCCTAGTTTTCCAACTCCAAAACCTTAGCTGGTCTCCCTCATTCTATCTTACATTTATTGGAAGTTATCTTTAAATTTGCTGTTATGCTCACATTTGCAATATCCCATTCAACTATCATTTGCACTTGTTGCTCCACACCGATTCCTAATTAAGCAGCATCTATACTTTGTCCCTCCCCACCTCGATAACCTCCTTCACCCTACAATCCTCTAAAATGTCAGTAAATCTACAAACCTCACCCCTTGATCTTTCTAAATGTTATGTGAATTCAATATTAACTTCAATGGCCAAGGCCTCAAAATCTGTTCCGTCTCAAATCTCTTCATCGCTATATATCTGTCCACCTTTACTATTTCCTTTTAAACCTTCTCACCAAAATTTTAGACATGTGGATTTAGTATCCCCGCATATCTCAATGTCAAACATTCCAGTGAAGGGCCTGTTTTGCTGTCGAAGGGTTGGTTTGCCGTATGTTACATGGTGCTGCTATAGTAAGTAAACAATGTTCAATTTGAACAGTAGAAATAATTGCATGTGTAGAACTTAGAAAAGTACAGCACAGGAACAGGCCTGTCGGCACAAAATGTCTAAGCTGAACATAATATCAAGATAAACTAATCTCATCTGACTACACATAATTCATACCCCTCCATTCCTAGCATATACATGTGCCTATCTGAAAGCCTCTTGTATACCACTATGGTACGTGCCTCTACCACCATCCATGGCAGTGCATTCCAGGCACCCATCACTCTGTATAATAAAATCTTGCCTCACTCCTTTAAACTGCCTTTAATCTTAAAAAATATGCCTCCAGTCATTGATAGAAAACAAAATAGATAATGAACACAAAATCTATAAAGTCATCAAAGTAGTTTAGGTTAATTTGAATCTGAGGGTATTAACAAACTTTACACTTGATATCCAATTACAACACAAAATCAATCAACAAAACAAACAAAAACAGCTTTGTAGAAACCTGAAGAAGCCAATCAAAGCCGATTATTTTTTTTTAAAGGACTGAGAGATAGGATTGTAAACTGTTTATACAATAAACGGTTTTAGATCATGCAGAATGTCCAAAATAACAAAAGGCAGATTTAAAGCAGTTGTCAAGAAAGTACTTTGCACAAAGAACGGATCAGTCTTTGAACAGTTGTGAAGACAAGACCACTAAGAAAAATCTGGATGCTTTGAAGAAGAAATGGGGATTTGCTTTTCCATGAATACAATTAGATTCATCACATGTGATGCTGCATCTATATCTTGCGTGAATGTACAGCAGATAACCGAGATGTTAAATCCAGCCCAAATATCAAGGAATAGTTATGATGTCCCTGTAGTTACAGCAAGATCAAACCAGAGTTTTATGAATTCATTGCTTGGTCAGTAACACGCCAAGAGACGTTAACATCACAAAACTTGCAATTTACTCTGCTGCCTTCAAAACTCAAAACTATTAATAATGTGTATGAAGAAATTTAGTGTTTTCAACCAGTAAATGCAGCTATTATTTTTACGTGGGTTAACAGCTGAAGAGCAACAAGGAAGCTGAGCTGATATCTATTTTTCATTGCCAATCTTTCAAATTTGCAAACAACTTGCTCCCATACCAGACCAAAGGTGGCAGAGGCCAATGTGACATCTGAAGACCATGCCATAGGTTGGGCAGGAGATGCTTAATGAAACTGGTCAATGGGGATAAACATCAGAGGTGGTATGCTCATTTGACTATTTTTGCAAGACCACTGTGAGCTTTGAGCAAAGAGACACGATGTTTACAATAGCTTCATGTATCTTTTTGGTATTGATTTATTAGTGTCACGTGTCCAAAGATATCAGGCTGAGGAAGAGTCTCAACCCGAAACATCACCTATCCATGTTCTCCAAAGATGCTGCCTGACTTGATGAGTTACCCCAGCATTTTGCGTCCTAGCAGTTAAAAACCTTATTTTTTGTGTGTTACCCAAGTAAATCTTATGTGCACAATTACAATCAAGCCATGCAGAATATTGTGTTTCAGCTAGAGAAAGTGCAGATAAAAGAACGTGTGCAAGGGCCACATCGAGGT
Organism: Amblyraja radiata; assembly: GCF_010909765.2. Lineage (NCBI taxonomy): Eukaryota > Metazoa > Chordata > Chondrichthyes > Rajiformes > Rajidae > Amblyraja > Amblyraja radiata. The sequence continues at coordinate 61,166,644 of NC_045957.1, read as the reverse complement.
TTTATTTAGGGGATCTGCAATACCCATAGGTTCAAGAGTTTGATAACAGCGGGAAAGAAGCTACCCTTGAATCCGATGATCTGATTTCTCCAATTTGAGTGGTGACAGAGTAGTGCTTCCCTCACATCTGCGAAAAATTACAACTCTTCCAAATGGCTTTTAAAATATCCCTGGAATCATTCCTCTGTTGTTCTGGTAAGAAGTTGCAATAATGGAGTTTGGAAAAAAGTTTCAGGAGTCTGGCATTGGATAATGCAACCCATCCTCTGAGGCTGGCTGGAGGGCATTATAACTTCACTTTGAGGATGTTAGCCTGGGGGAAGGAAGATTGGTTGTCCTCTAAATAGATTTTGAAGTGTTTTGAGATGGCACTGATGAAACCATCCAGTGAATGGAAGTACCTACTGTATATAACCCTAACCTCCGAAGAACGCAGAAGGCATTCCAGTTGACCACAAGCTTAGTGCTAAATTTGAGATTTCAAATTTCAATCACCTATCAAAAAAATTAAAGACAACACTTTAACACAGGAAACAATGCTTGCCTTTGATGAGAGATGGTTCCTAAATCTGGATCTTTTCACCATTTTTAGATTCTCCATTGTTGAGGGATAATGTTCTGTAGTGGCAGTAGTGCAAGATACATATTTTCAGACACAATGATGCATATGTCAATAATAATTTGGAGCTCAGTCTCAGCATAGTTAATGCAAGCGTCTAATCTGTACCACAACGTGATATATTGCTGATAGAAGGAATGTGAAGAAGGATCCCAACCCGAAACGTCACCTATCCATGCTCTCCAGAGATGCTGCCGGACCCACTGTGTTGCTCCAGCACTGTCTTTTTTTAAAACGATGTATTGCCATTGGTTTATTATTGCCGTGTTCCAAGATGCAGTGAATATCTGTGTCTGCATGCTATCCAATCAAATCATTCTATTAAGCCCCACTCAAGGACAGCAGGTGATGCAGCAAGAAAAATACAATTGTACACAATATGATGCTACAGCTTTAAACCTTCTGTAATGGGGCAAAGGTTGAAGACTTTCCAAATGTCCCACAGATTAGCTCCAACCCAATACAAAACTTTTTGGAAGCAAGATGCAATCAATGTTGCTGCCAGAAAAATCAAGGAGATTGTTGGAGTGATATGACCTAGCTCAAACCCAGTCCGAACAGGGATGCAGACACAAGAAATTGCAAATGCCGGTTTACATGACAAGACACAGAGTGCTGGAGTAACTCAGCGGGTGAGCCAGCATCTCTGGAGAACATGGATATATGACATAGTAGGTCGGAAGCCTTTTTTAGATTGTTTGGTTAAACTCTTCTGGGAGCATCATCACATAGAGTTAGAATGGCTTAGAATCTTTGAGGAAACCTTCAAAAGTCCTTGAGTCTATTAAGCATGGAGAAGTCCCCTCACATTTAGCTGACCTCAGATAATAGACTTTCCAGGTAAATAAGGGAAGAAAAATTGCGAAATCTGGCCATTTAGACCAAAGAAATCCCTTATTCCAAAAATTCAGAAGAATGCCAGTTACCATCTACAAAAACTCAGGTTTGGAGTTCTGAACGTGAATACTACAGAGATGATAACCACTTCAAATCAGTATTTTGTCTTTCCAAATGCTGATTGACCAGCTGCACATATTATTTTTAAGAAGGTTGTTTCATAGATTTTTTATATTCCTTTTGAGCCAGTATATAAATGTCCGACTGAGGAAGGAGGGGCAATGAACCTGATCTTTTGTAGTGTTTTGGGAAGTGAAAGAGCGCCAGTGGAAAAACATTTCAGAGCAGGTGACTGTAACTCTCAAAGTTTTATGGCTCTTCTGGATAAGAACTAGGATAGACTGGAAATTAAAAAGTTTTGAACCACGAGTGGTGGTGGACTGATTTCAGAATGATAGGCAGAATCTGAGTCAACAGCACGTAAATAGGCTCTTCGACCCAGCATATCCACATATCCACACTGACTAAGATGCCCAACACACCTGTCGCACTTGCCTGCATTTGGCCCATATCCCCTCAAAAATGTTTCTGGCCATGTATTTGATCAAGTGACTTTTAATTGTTGTAATTGTGCCCACCTCTATCACATTCTCTAGCAGCTCATTCCATGTCACTCCCTCTGTATGGAAAAGGTTGCCCCATCGGGTCCATTTTAAACCTTTCTCCTCTCACTTTAAACCACGCACTGCTATGCGCTCCGACACTCTGATCCTGGACAATATACTGTGGCTATTCACCTTATCTAAGCTCATCATAGTTCTATTAAGCTCTATAAGGACACCCTTCAGCCTTCTACGCTCCAGCCTCTCCTTGCAACTCAAACCTCCAGGTAACATCCCCGTAGATATTTTTTGTACCCTTTCCAGTTTATTGATGTCTATCCTATTACAGAGCAATCAGATCTGTACATAGAACTCCAAATGTGACAACCAAAATCTTCTACAACTGCAACACAATTGTTCAACTTCTGTACTCAATGCCCTGACCGATGAAGGCAAGTATGCCAAACTCCTCCTTCACCACTCTACCACCTGTGTCGTCACCTTCATGGAATTATATACAATATATCAATAATAAACAACAGTGAACACCACTCCCTGTGATACACAACTTATTACAGGCCTCCATCTTTACCACCATCGTCTATTCCCACCTTCAAATTTGGATCCAATTGGCTAGCTTGCCTCAGATCCCATGTGATGCAACCTTTGAGATGAGCCTACAATGCACTACCTTGTCAAAAGCCTTTGCTAAGGTCCACCTAGATTGTGTCTACTGATCTGCCCTCATTTATCTTCGTTGTCACTTCTTCAAAGAGCTCAAATTCATGAGATCCGATTTCCCGTGCACAAACCTATGCTGTCTTTACCTCCCCCCTCGACTCCATCCAAGGACCCAAGCAGTCTTTCCAGGTGAGGCAGAGGTTCACCTGCACCTCCTCCATCCTCATCTATTGCATCCGCTGCTCTAGGTGTCAACTGCTCTACATCAGTGAGACCAAGAGCAGGCTTAGCGATCGCTGCGCCCAACACCTCCACACAGTTCGCATTAACCAACCTGATCTCCCGGTGGCTCAACATTTCAACATCCCCTCCCATTCTGAATCCAACCTTTCTGTCCTGGGCCTTCTCCATGGCCAGAGTGAGTCCCACCGCAAATTGGAGGAGCAGCACCTCATATTTTGCTTGGGTAGTTTACAAAGTACCCAAGCAAGTAGCGGTATGAATGTTAAATTCTCTAATTTTAGGTAACTTTCACAAATACTTACACTCTGTTCCCCCACTTCCTCCACTAAAAGAGCGTTAACCAGCAATGATGTATCCCTCTTGGGATCGCACTGTTCCTAGCCAACAATCAGCCCATTAGGGAACTTCCCTGCCTGTGGTCATCTGTTTTCAATCCCAACTTTTATGGGATTTTTTGTTTTCAGTTCCCCCCCTAAACTCGCCCACCAGCGGTCTGAAGAAGGGACCTGATCCGAAATGTTGGCTATCAATTTTCTTCAGAGATGCTGCCTGACCCACTGTAGCATTTTGTGTCTGTCTGTAGTTCTTTTCTTTTTATTACACTCCAGCATGACTATTACTAGAACTTGCAAAGTACTGAATAACTAAACTTTTATTGCACTGGCTTTTGTGGAATGCCTTCAAATTTAGAAAGGAGGAGAAGGAGCAACATCCTGATTCAATAACTCCAAACGTGAACAGTTTAATTTTCAAGTATCGGTCATACATCTGTGGAATGTTGCAACCTAGTTGGTTGTTGCATTTGCAAAACATTAAGTCCACTTCAAAAGCAATTTATAGGCTGTAAACCCCTGAGAACAAAAAAATAATTGTATCAATCATTATGTTTCATTGATTGTTTGGTCCATTTCATGATTAAGCACCCAGCCTTGTGTATGCAAAACAAGAAACAAATAAAGGCGACAGATCAAGTGACAAACTTTGCCACAGAAAAAATATTCATGTTACTTTTTTTCATTCTACAAAGATCTGCCACAGTGTAAATTCTATAGTAAGGGTATGTAATTGCTCTTTTATAGAAATAGCATTTTATAATTTGTTAATTTCTCATTGAGACAAAGATTTCTCACAAATCTTTGTCCATATAGATATATGGGGCTATGAGGCTATGGACAAATGGATTGTGAGCAAAAAACAAAGTGCTGCAGCAACTCCGTTGGTCAAGCAGAATTTGTGGAGAGAATGGAAGGAATTCCATCCTTCCAATCGGTAGTAAAGAAAGCAAACAATGCTGGCATTTATTTCAAGATGGTTTGTATACAAAAACAGGGATGTAATGCTGAGGCTCTATAAGGCCCCAAAGTGCGGCCGTACAAGTGAGTGGTGCAATATTGCGTTGGGGGAACAGCTTGCGTTGGGGGAATGGGTGAGTGGTGGAATCTTGCGTTGGGGGAGCAAACCCAACGTGTCTGGTCTGTACTTGGTCTAGTTACCACATTAAAAAGTCTAAACATTTCACTTAAGTATTATCTCCAATGGAGATAGTATGGCGTTTGACTAACAGCTTGGTCAATGGAGCAGAACTTAAAACGGAGAATATGTGACAGAGGTGAGGAAATTAAAATTGTTGATGGTCAGGAGATTAATATTAGACTGGGTACATCTCAGAAAAGTATTAGGGCTGGAAAAGGTTTTGGAGCTGGGATCAACATTTTAAAATCAACACAAATAATCATGACATACATTATTCAAAGATTTCCTCATTTCTTTTACACCTTTGCTACCACTTTCTCGAGCTGTGAATCTTTAAGCATTTTAGCATTTAAGCATTAACACAGAATCCAAAAGGCAATTTAAGCATTATATTGTCATGAAAATATTAAAAACCCATTTAATTCTTAAATACATCAGAGTTAATGCTATTAATGCTGAATTTCATTAATAATGTTTGAAATACACAAGGGTAGAAATTAAATCTTGGCCACTTTCATTAAATGCACCGTGTAGTAGTGAAAGAACGTTTTTGAAATTTAAGTCAATGGACTCCAATGCTGAATGCTTTACCGAAAAATGCCTCTCTGGAGAATATAATAGGGTTGGTATAATTTTGTTTTGTTTTTTGTTTCTCTTGTTGGAAGTGGGGTACTAGTCACTGAAAATATTCATTATTACTGAGTGGCCTTTACTAGTTTAGATGCAACATAGCTCAGAGCTGGCAGCTGCTGCAATTGAGGGCTTGGTTCATTATTTGCTCATAATGACCATCAGAAACTAGTCAATGTCATATCAGAATATCTGTCAGCAGGACTTTTAATTAGCCTGGGTTTGAATTCTGATAACTATCAGAATGGTATGCTGAGGAGGACATCAAGAGGAGCTTGATAACAGAAACTCAGAAGTTAAGAAAATCGTGGAAAAGCTTAACTGGGTCTTTTTGACTAAACAGACAGAATCAAGAGGGGAAGAAAAGTTAATTATTACCCATAATCAGCAATTATGATTTGGCAAAGAGCTTTCTTTAATGAACTGCTCTAATGATGAAGAACCAACATCTACTGAAATATAATAGCACATTAGCATAACTGTGTATGCAAAATACATAGACGTGCTGCCACAATCTACTTGTCATTGAATGATTAAGCATGAATTTATAATTAGAAAAATCCACAGTGTAATTTATTGCCCTCTCAGATGTTTCTGGTTCATTAACTGGCTACAACTGAACAATGACCTCTAGTGGGCTACAATTCCTAATTCTTCTTTTTCCTTCTTAACTAAGAATATACTGTACTTTATAAAATTTGCTGCTGGGTTAAAATGGCAATATAAAATCCCCAATATATTACATTTCAGTTGCAATATTCCATTGATATTAATATTCCAATCTGTATCCAATCACCTACAATAATCTATCCTACCACTAAAAGATTAATCCAAATGCTCCCATTTCTATATAGGAGTCAATGACTATTCAACCTTTACCATTACAAAAATTGTACCCCTAAAAACATAATCATCAAAAATGCTTCAACGTAAAATGTTACACTTGATATTGTGTGACAAATATAGATCACCGATGTACTCAATTTAAACTAAATTTTCAACTGTGCCACTTTAATGACAAATTTTGCTCTTTATTCTACATAACACTCCCTTGTATGTTTTGAGAGCTAATAATTGTCACCATAGTTTACTGATTTATTTTTACCTAAATGTCTTCCAATTATGCATAGGTTCAAACTTAGGTAGTGGCGGCGCTGGTAAACGGCTGCGGATCGCCTGCAGTCCGTTTGTCTTTACTTTTTTATGTTGTTTTTTTTCGTTTTGTCTAGTTAGTTTTTGTTTTTTAGGTTGTGTTTATGTGGGGGGGGGGGGGGGGGGGTGGTTGAAACGGGGCTTGCTGTCTCTCTCTTCGGGGGAATACGACTTTTTTATCGTATCCCCCTTCTCTGCCTCCGTCTGCGCTGAGGCCTGATGGCGGAGCTGGCGGCCTCGAGACTCCGGAGGCAGAGCCAGTCAGGACTTGCACTGGGCTCGCTCCCGTGAGGGCGGCCCAGCCCGAGGGTGGAACGGCGCTCCCGTCGGAGTGGCCCAGCCCGAGGGTGGAACGGCGCTCCCGTCGGAGTGGCCCAGCCCGAGGGAGGAACGGAACTTCCGTCGGAGTGGCCCAGCCCGAGGGAGGAATGGCGCTCCCGTCGGAGTGGCCCAGCCCGAGGGAGGAACGGCACTCACGTGAGGGCGATCCGGCTCGGGGCTGGAACGGTGCTCCGGTGGCTGGGACGGCGTTCTGGCGGCTATGATCTGAGTCCGGGGTTGAGCCGCGGGCCAGCGGCTGCGTCCGTTGGACTGGAGGGCGGCAGCTTCGACCACCCCGGGCCGCGGTGTTTGAGCCGGCCCGTTTGCGGGGTTCGGTGAGCCGAGGGACTGTTTGTACCATCGCCCGGTGGGGTATCGCCTCAGCGCAGAGGGAGAAGAGGAGGGAAGAGACTGCAGTCCTAAGATTTTTGCCTCCACCACAGTGAGGAGGTGTTTGGAGGACTCACTGTGGTGATGTTAATTTGTGTTTATTGTTGTTATTATTGTATGATTGTATGTATGACTGCAGGCACGAAATTTCGTTCAGACCGTAAGGTCTGAATGACAATAAAGGCATTCAATTCAATTCAATTCAAATTCAATTCAAGAAGTCATCTTTTTGCAGTCTGCTATCTTATAAGTGATACATATACTTTTAAAGATCATTCTGAAGATAGAGCAAACTTGGAATACCGTGTGTAAAAAGGCAAACGAATTGCAAATCCATGATTCAACATTGGCTATTAGGTAAGACTTAAGGCAAAGTAGATATAAATTAACAGAAATGCTATGGCAGAGGGCAGATAAAGGCTTACTTCACCTGGAAACAGCACTAGAATAATGCAAGTTCATTCTGTATTTTATAATTATAAATGCAAAAACTTGGAAAACATGCATTAAAAAAAAAAAGAAACTCAAAAGCAAAATCACCTTAACTATCGTAAACAAAAAATGCTGGACTTATTCAGCGGAACAAGCAGCATCTCTGGAGAGAAGGAATAGGTGACATTTGGTCTGAAGAAGGGTCTTGACCCGGAACATAACCCATTCCTTCTCTCCAGAGATGCTGCCTGTCCCGATGAGTTACTCCAGCATATTTTGTTTATCTTCAGAGTAAACCAGCATCTGCAGTTCCCTCCTGACTGAATTATAGTAGAGGTAAGCATGACACAACTATTCAATATTCATGGGAGCCTTAAAATAATCTGTAGATTAAAATCCCACCCCAGTCAAAAACATGTTGAAGTTGCTGGGTGGCATAACAACCAAAAATGTACGTTGACAGTACACTTTTTGATCACTGAATACTATTTGCTATTCTTTTTAAAATATGCAACTTTTAAATCATGCATAATCTTACTGATTAAGATTAACCTGGGATACAAAATATTATTGGTGAAACATGTCTTTATTTCATTGCAAAACAAAGAGTCTTATAGGTGACTAGACTGTGGGACCCATTGTGTCCCAGTCACACGGGAGGCCTGGTCCTCCCAACGCAACCCATTCCCCAATGCACCATTCCACCACTCACCTGTTCCCCCAACACAACCTGTTCCCCCAAAAGCAATATTCCACCACTCAAGGGAGGGGGTGTGGGGGTGGTCGCAGCAGACGCAGCTTGCACTGTGCTCACCCCGCACCTTCAGCTTTCGGCCTCACGCAGCAGAGGCTTCCGGTTCAACTCAGCAGCATCCGGATGGTCGTGCTGGTCGCCACAGAAGCAGTCCGCAGGCTGCTCAACACACTCTGCGCTGGCTGCTCAACACACTCTGCGCGAGCTGCTCAACACACTGCGGCCCTTCAGCTTTTTATTCTCCGCGCGGCGTTATTGACAGCGGGTTCTGTAAGGGGCGGTTGTTACGATTTTTAAACCTTCATAACTTTTGTAATATTTCACCGACCGGAAAAACCTTATTTGACTTGCAGCAGAGGAGAATGGTGAGTAAGGTGGCGAAAAATCGTAGCGCTATGGGGGATCATTTTTTGTGCAAATCTAATTCCAACGCAGACGTGGTCAAGATGAGAGTTTTAGTAATAGTATAGATAAGGTGTGGACGCAATTGGAGGGCAGAAAGACATTTTTAAATACCACAGAATCTTGCACAAACATACTAAGATTAATGGATTAATTCAAATGCTAACCAAACCATACTTGTTTTATAAGTAAACTGGAATAAAACCAGAAAATGTTCTGATGAAGGGTCCCAGATCTGAAATCTCTTTCCACAGATGCTACTTTATCTGCCGAGTATTTTCAGCATTTTCTTTTCATTCCAGTTCACCGATTCTCCAGGCAAAAATTGTGTATTCTTTATATTGGCCCATACAAGCTTCTAGGTTTACAGCAAAACCTTAACAAAACCTCACAGCTATGGATCTATAATCGTCCATGAGCTGCAATGTGTATTAATGCCTTCTGAAACAGCCCAGCAAGACATTATGGCGGCACAGTGGTAGAGTTGCTGCCTCACAACGATCCTGACTACGGGTGCTGTCTGCACAGAGTCTGCATGTTCGCCCTGTAACTGCGTGGGTTTTCTCCGGGCGCTTCGGTTTCCTCCCACATCCCAAAGACGTGCGGGTTGTAGGTTAATTGGCTTCTGTAAATTGTCCCTAGTGTGTAGGATATAATTAGTGTACAAGTGATCGTTCAGCAGCGCAGACTCAATGGATCAAAGGGCCTGTTTACACTCTGTATGTCTAAAACTATACATGAATTCAAGGTACACTACACGCAAAAAGCTGAAGTAACTCATACTGAAGGAGGGACTCGACTTAAAACATCACGCATTCCTTTTCTCCAGTGATGCTGCCTGACCCGCTGAGTTACTCCAGCTTTTTGTGTCTATCTCCGGTTTAAACCAGCATCTGGAGTTCCTTCCTACACATTAATTCAAGGTAATCAGGAATAGACAACTAGGATTTGGGCACGAAGACTGGCAGTGCTGGTGATGCAAACACCATATGAATAAAGTAAATTTTCCTTTCATGGAATATTTTCACAAATTGCATTTAGTTCTTCATTTTTATAAGGTTTGATCAAGTAAGTGCAACATCAGATCTATCTTATTCGCCACTTAACCTGTCAAGCGATTAACCATGCTTCATTTAGTTTCTGCTTATTTGACAGAAAGGTCGGTATGGGTATGGGAGTTAAAATGATAAGCAACTGTAGTGGAGTACCTGGGGGGAAAGATTGTGTTGGAAGGGATGAGCTAACCAAGTAGTTGTGGAGGGAGTGGACTCAAGGAAAACGATAAGAGTATGTGACAGGTGGGATCATGTTGAAGGTGGCGGGGGAAATAAAATTTGCAGAATGATGTTTTGGATGTGGAGGCTGATCAAGCGAAAGACAAGAATCAGGTGAACTCTTGGAGGTAGGGGTACCGAGAATAGAACTGCGGGACACAGAGGAGATGGGTGAGGACTCCATCTACAACAGCATGGAGGAAACCACTTTTACTGAAGAAAGAAGAAAACTTAGATGTCCTCGAATGCAAAGTCTAATTTCGGGAGCAGATGCAGTGGAGACAGTGAAATTGAGAGTAAGCGATGGTATTCTTGCAAGAAGGAGGGTAGAAAGAGGTGTATTCAATTTAACTGTATGAATCAACGGGTTTGTAGTGGAGGTCAGTACGTAGTCTATCCTCCATGATGGAGACCGAGAGATCGAGAAAGGGATGAGACGAGTCAAGAGATGGTCCGAGTACATTTGAGAAAAGAATGGAAGTTAGCAGTAGTTGATGAAATTTGCTCCAGGCGGAGGAGTAAGCAACTTGAGGGAACCGATTGTGTCTCTGGTCAAGAACAAATTGGAGACCTTCCTGTTGGGGAATGAAAGTGTAAAGCGACTGGACATCAATGATAAAGACAAGGTGATTGGTGCCGAGAATTTGAAAGTTAAAGTGATGAAATGTCCAAGGTGCCTTGTTGGGCAAATGGGATGTAGGGCAAATAGGACTGGACAAGGGGGGACAAGACAGAATTAAGGTCCTTCAAAAGGATGTTGGTGGGGGAGGAGCTGGCAGAAACAATGGGTCGACCAAGGCAATCATGCTTGTGGATTTTAGGAGGAAGATAGAAACGAGCTTTGCTGGATTGGGGTTGGGGGAGGGGATCAATGACAGTTCGAAGATAGTGGACTGGTGTTTGTCCAATAGGGTCACAGCTAAGGGGTAGGTGTCAATTCCATCTAGGGATCTCAAAAACACTTCCAGGTGAGACAGAGGTTCATCTCGTCTACTGCATTTGGTGTTCCTAAAAAGACAGGCTTAGCTGGGCTTCATCTTTCACTTATACCTCCCATGTCCGAATCATCCTCTCACCTGTATCACTTGCCTGGCTTTCACCCACCTCTACTACTCTATTCGTTTCCTGCCCCCTATTGCATCAGAATGTAGAGTTGTTGCGTACCCATCCACTCCACAGATGCTGCCTGACCTGTTGAGTTTCGTTTAGAGATACAGTGCAGAAACAGGCCATTCGGCCCATCAAATCCGTGCCAGCCAGTGATACACTAGCACTATACACTGGCCCTTTACATTGGCACTATCTTACAATCCCTGGGGACAATTTACAATTTTTATCCTACAAACCTGTACGTCTTTGGAGTGTCGGAGGAAACCGGAGTCCTCAGAGAAAGGACTCAAGGGGAAAGCGTACAAACTCCGTACAGACAGTACCCATGGTTGGGATCGAACCAGGGTCTCTGACGCTGCAAGGCAGCATCTCTACCGCTGCACCACCGTGCTCCAGCATTTTGTGTTTTGCTCCAAGATTCCAGCATCTGCAACTTCTTGCATCTCCATTGTACCAAGTAGTTCCATTCAGCTACTCAAACTCAAGACACTTTCAGACATTTGTATTCACTGAGTCTGAGACTTACTGAACAATTAAAAGGGGCCATATCTTCCATTAAACTCCCAAAGAAAACCAACAACTTGGCAAGACATGCTGGGACATAAAACCTATTGACTTCAATGTGGTTTCCAGGCCTGCGTGAAAGTAGTAAGGGGAAACAAGATATTTTTTTTTTGGAAGATAATTTAATTCCAAATGTGTGTTTAAATAAATTAAAATGCTATTTTATTGCTTCGTTTATTGGTAAGAGACAATTTCAAACTGTTAAATTCACCAATGGCTTTGATTGTAGGGAAAGTTCTACCGCAAACCGTATAAGATGCATTTTATGGGCAGTACCTCCACATTAGACCACCTACAGTTTAGTCATTGTTGGGATATCGGCACTGGACTAAATCAGTGAAATAGGCTCTCAGTGTCCTGCTCAGGTGACTTCAGGTCTACGAAGACTAGCAAATGAAAATTCAGGAATTGGATCTGTTCTCACAAAAGACAGCCTCACTTCATCAGCAGTATAAAAGATCAAGATAAGAGAAGCAGTTTATTGCCATAGATTCTTCATTCTTAAAATGATTCTCAGCTGAGGTAGCAAAGGGTTCAAATTCAAAATCTAAAAAAGAAGTAGCTTTATTGTTTTTGAAAAAATAGGTTTTGTGGTTCAGTGAAACAATCAGTTTCTTGGTAAACTATGGAACAGCTTATTGCAAAGTCAATGAAGCCCCTGTCAAGAAATATTATTTTCTGCATATCGAAAATTGACCTGGATCATTAATTGGTCCATTAGTAGAATGGCTAATAGTGTGCGAATAGGCAGGCTTCCTCAACAATTTTCTCCCCACTTTTCTCTGAGGGGCCACAACTGTTGCAACATGTACGAAACAAAGCCATTACTTTTACTGAATGATGCTGCAAGATGCTCAACAGTAAAGAGAAATTATTCATTTTTCCTTTTAAAAAATGACAAAATTATTAAGAAATGCACCCTTCTGGTTTAAATTTTCAGTTTTTGGCAAAAGCAAGTTTCAAAGCGCTCCTAATGACTCTCAGCAGTGACTCGTTATGCTGCGCTGGTCATCCCTCCTGGCTTTGCTCACTGACAGCCAGTTTGAAGAGAAAGTCTACCAGGGCTGCTGCCTGTCAACAAACACCAGCTGGTCTACTAAGGTTCTGCGGTCATAGGGAACAGCTGACACTCTGGGCATTGCTAACCATGCTGAGAAACGTGCCACCCAGCTGCTGTGTGGTCATGTCCATCTGGAGATCCTCGGCAGACAAATCTCTACGCCTGTCAGATCTCTTCAGCTGGGCTTGTTATACAAATGCAGTTACTCAAGTGTGCCCTATTACAGCCAGCTAACTACTCTTCAAACTAATCTTAAACAGGCAAGCAATTCACATTTTTTCTCATCAAAACTACCTCATTTACTCCTGGTTAGTAATTCTCTTGGTACAGTATGATATGACTGCAGGGACTTCCATATGCAGTATTTTAACTGTTAAAGGTGCCTACAACATTCAAATATTCCAACCAGGCAATATATCTATTAATAACATGAGAAACATATGTTTAAAGTGAATAAACAGAATATATAGAGCGTTTCTCATTGGCTAATGAGCGTAAAATAATGATCACTTGATAGATTCTGTCAATGATTCCTGAACATAAATTTATGCAAAACAGGTGCTAGCTGCCCTTGGGTTAAAAGCGATTTCACATACAGAAATGTATGCAAAAATATTTTCTTTTATCTTGTAAATTATTAAAATATGAGTAACGGAAAACAAGAGAAAACATGGTACAATTTAACACAATGCACTTAAAGAGAAAAGCAGTGTATAAGCTGAAGTGATCTAACTTTACTCTTGAGAGAAAAGGTAAAATTCTTGAAAAATACTATAAATAGAAATGCTTGTTATACATTTGTTGAATCAAATGAATTCTACAGGGTGTAGGAAGATCATTTATTATGGTAATAACTAAAAAATATCAATGGGCAGGATATCTATTTAGTATCAATATTTACACACTTTTTATCAATATTGTTTCATCATCAATCTGCAAACCATTCATAACATCCAGAATTTAAGAGTTCACAAGGATTGATATGTTCATATTATTAGTAAAGATCATTTGCTTATTTACACTTTCTGTTACTTTTAAATTTCAAATTATCACAAAATCAGATTCAAATTATAAAATGTATCTGCATTCCAATACTGTATAAATACACAACATTGAACAATTTCTTACATTAATACAACTCCATTACTTAACCCAATCTGCCAATCAATCCCTCTTCACTGGGATCAGTCTATCACTTACTAGCATTCACCCCACCCTGTTCCCTCTTATATTTCTCCCCTCTACTTCATCACAATGAAACAAAAGTCCCAACGCCAAACATCATCTGTCCATTTCCTTCCACAGATGATGCTTAACTCGATCAGTTTTACCAGCAATTTTTTTTTTGCTCAACTCAATGTGATAATCAAATAAGAATAATCTCCTGACATGAGTCATCACTGTTTCTTCACCAGGTCAAACTTGCACAGTTATAATACTGTCATTTAATTTGAATCCTCTGAAGCTAAAGTACCACGTTTCATCAGTATTAATTAATGGATGAGTCTCTATCCTTTATTCTCCCGAGAACCTTAATATATCTCATTACTGTGCCAAAGACAAAAATCCCTGACCTCTGACCAAACATTCCAAAACCACAATGATCGTCAATATATTTAATCATATTTATAAATACGCCTGCTATCTCGACCCGAAACGTCACCTAATCCCGTTCTCCAGAGATGCTGTCTGACCCACTGAGTTACTCCAGCTTTTTCTGTTTGACATCGCATATTTTGACCATTGGCTCCCCATCAGTTGCTGGTTTCAACTACCCTTCACCTCTCCCCAAATGTTTCACATTATCATCTTTCTTACTGATCCTTAAGAATTCAACATTAGTAGCCTTTGTGTTCCCGCTTATCACCTTCCTAGCTGATATATCATTCATCCTTCCCTAAACCCAAGCCCCATGGCTGCATCTGCCTTTTGTCTGTACTTGTCTTACTTATCATTCACCTGCCTCTGTCTCACAATGAATCTCTCCCCCTCCCCTTCCTGTCTCCATCTGCCAGTCATCCTTCATCCATCCTTGGTCCACCAATCACTGACTGTGCCCTTTCTCGTCATACCTCCTCTCCTCTTTAAATGGTGACCTTCCCTAAGTAACAAAATAACAAAAAAGAGATCACCGGGTGGTGCCAGCAATGGCTGCCTCGCCAGCAGCTGTTAGTCCTTTCACCTTTTTTGTTATTTTTCGTGTGTCTAATTGTATATTTTTAATGTTTCTTAGTATAACTTATATGGGGGGTGAAGGGGGGGAATAGGAGGAAACCGTTTCTCAGTCACTTACCCGGACGGAGGTGCGTCCAGGAGATTTCTCTGTATCACATCTTCGTGCCCAACCAATTCTCCTACCGGAGACGGCCCAGAGCTTCAGCAGCGGCGCAGCACTGAATTAACATCGCAGAGCCGGACGATGCCTTGCCGGGGATCGCCGGTGTTGGAGCTCCGGAGTGTTGGGCCTGCTGACTTTAACACCGTGGAGCTGTGGTTTGCAGAGCTTCTAGCTGTGGGCACGACGTTCACTTTAACATCGCGGAGGCCTGGGATCTTTTGCTGGGAGTCGCCAGTGTTGGAGCTCCGCACAGCTCAGGTTGTGGACTTCGGAAGCCGCTGTCTCCGGTAGGAAGCAGCCGATTCGGAAACTCCAAGCCACGAGTGTGTTTCGATCCGTTCCACACTGGAGTTTCGATCATCCCGGCGAGAGGGCCTGTACATCGGGCCGTCCGTAGCTGCGATTGCAGAGGGTTAAAAAGCCCCGACCACGGGTGAACAATGAGGAAGATGACTGAACTTTATTGCCTTCCATCACAGTGGGAAAAGTTGATTCTGCTGTGGTGGATGTTAATGTTAAACTTTATCATGTATTGTGTTATTTTTATTTGTATGGCTGTATGGTAACTCAAATATCACTGTATTAATTGGTGCATGTGACAATAAATGTGAAATTAAATTAAATTAAAGTCCTGATGCAAGGTTTCAATCTGTAATGCAACAACCTCAACCCTCCACAGATGCTGAATAACCACAGAGTTATTCTGACAGGTTGTTTATTGCACCAGATTTCAGCATCTGCAGTCTCTTGTGCATTGATTCCAGCAATACCACTCAACACTCCACTGCTAAGCATTATTGCTTCAAAGTAAGGAATATTGGCCATTTGGGGTCTGTTGGTTTTCCACCCACTCCATCCTTTCTCCCATCCTCTTCCTCATCCTCATCCCAAATCCTCTCAAACTTTATTTACGACATTGATATCTTTCATTTTAATAATTTGGTATTTGGTACACATTTTTCTCTAGTTCTTTATACAATACAATACAATTCAATTTATTGTCATTTGGACCCCTTGAGGTCCAAACGAAATGCCGTTTCTGCAGCCATACATTACAAACAAATAGACCCAAGACACAACATAATTTACATAAACATCCATCACATTGCTGTGATGGAAGGCCAAAAAAACTTTTCTCTCCACTGCACACCCCCCCCCCCCCCCCCCAGATGTCAGAGTCAAAGTCAAAGCCCCCGGCGGGCGATGGCGAATTGTCCCGTGGCCATTAAAGCCACGCCGGGTAATGCAAGGCCGCACACCGGGTTCTAGATGTTAGAGCCCACGGCGTGCACTCGCAGCCCGCAGCCATTCCAAGCCGCGCGGGGCGGTGCTGTAAGGGCCCGCTCCAGGAGCTCTTCAACCCCGCAACTCGGGCGGGAGAAGTCGCCGTTGCGGGAGCCCCGAAAAGCGGACTCCCTCCAGGGACCCGCGGGCTCCCGGTGCCGCCGTCCGCCAAACCCGCAGTTGCAGCCACCGAATCTCCGGGGGTCGGGTCGCAGCAGCGTCCACCACAGCTCCACCCGCCCTGGACTCGGCCAGCTCCGCGACGGTGAGGTGAGTAGTCGGCACCACAGCCCCCGATCTTCCTGTTGGAGGCCGCTCCTCGTGGCAGCCCCAACGACAACGGAGACCCGACAAAGAAAAGGTCGGGTCTCCCGTGCAGGGAGAGATTTAAAAGTTACCCCCTCCCCCCCACACCACCCCCACCCCCCCACACACATACCCCAACAAAAAATAACAAAAACTACATAAAAACATAGACATAAAATAATAAAAACGCAGACGGACTGCAGAGGCCGCTGCTGACGAGAGTCGCGCCGCCTACCGGATTATGCATTAGGTAGTAGTAGTAGGCCCCCTCGGTTATGACTGACCATGGGTGATGCATCCTAGTTGTTGACTGCTTGCTCCAAACCTCGGCTAGAGCAGCGTCGCTTGTGGCTGAAGAGACCAATGCGGGAGTGACAGTCTCTGTCGCAAAGGTCACATTCGTGTGTGGTCTCTGGTTTGTTGAAGTTGCTGCGCTCCTTTCTGCGTGCCTGCTTGTCTGCTGCTGTGTTCATCAGTTTCTCTTCCACCATTTTGAGATGTTGGTTCCGGGTACCTCTCCACCTCGTGTGGTCAGCTGCAACGCTCTCCCAGGACTCCACATCGATGTCAAGCGCCTTCATATCTCTCTTGCAGACATCCTTGTAATGTAGCTAGGGGTGGCCGATGGTTCTTCTCCCAGATGTCAGCTCTCCATAGAGGATGTCTTTTAGAATACGACCATCCTCCATGTGGTGGACATGGCCCAGCCACCGCAGTCTGCGCTGCCTGAATAGAGTGTACACACTGGGAAGGCCAGAGCGAGACAGGATCTCGGCGTTGGACAGTCTGTCTTGCCAGGATATGCCCAGGATACGGCGGATGCTTCTAGGTGGAAGGTGTTGAGTCTTCTCTCCTCCCTGGCATATGAAGTCCATGTCTCATTGCCGTACAGCAGCGTGCTGTTGACACAGGCGTTGTAGACTGCTGTCTTCACTGTCAGCTTTGGGTTGGTCCACACTCGAGTTGTGAGGCGAGCGAGAGTTGTAGCTGCTTTCCCGATCCTCTTGTCAATCTATGTGTCCAAGGAGAGGTTGTCGGTGATGGTGGAGCCGAGGTACGTGAACTGATGGACGACATCAAGTCCGTAGTCGTGGATGGTGATGTCAGGCGGCTCCTCTGTATCCTGCCCCAGGATGTTCATCTTCTTCAGGCTGATGGTCAGCCCGAAGTCCTTGCATGCCCGATAAAAGCGGTTCATCAGTGACTGTAGTTCCTGCTGGGTGTGGGACACAACTGCAGCGTCATCGGCAAACTACATGTCTCTGATGAGAGCTTCACGTACTTTTGTCTTTGCTCTGAGGCAGGTGAGGTTGAAGAGCCTGCCATCTGATCTAGTACGCAGGTAGATTCCCCTCTGTTGCAGTGCCGAAGGCATGTTTCAGGAGCAGAGCAAAGAAAATCCCAAAGAGTATGGGAGTGAGGACGCAGCCTTGTTTGACGCCACTGCGCATGTCGAACGGCTACGAGAAGCTGCCATTGAACTGCACTGACCCCTTCGTGTTGATGTGGAAGGATTCTATCATGCTCTGCAGTTTTGGTGGGCAGCCGGTCTTTGGCAGAGCCTTAAATAGGCCATCTCTGCTGACGAAGTCGAACGCTTTGGTGAGGTCAATGAAAGCAACATACTGGGGCATCCGCTGTTCTCTGCTCTTCTCCTGGTGCTGGCGAAGGGAAAAGACCATGTCCATTGTTGACCTTCCAGCTCGGAAACTGCACTGTGACTCTGGGAAGACACGTTCTGCCAGCTTCTGCAGGTGGATCAAAATAACCCGAGCAGACCTTGCCGACATTGTTGAGGAGGGAGATGCCTCTGTAGTTGTTGCAGTCGCTTCTCTCGCCCTTGTTCTTGTCGAGGGTAAGGATTTAGAGGTAGGATTCAGAGGTAAGGATTTAGAGGTAGGGGTAGGATAGAGGTAGGATTTCACAATAAGAATAAAAGGTGAAGCCATCATCAGTCAAAAGTGAATTCAGCCCTTAACACAATGGAGCATTAAGTGCATAATAATAATAATAATAATAATAATAATAATAATAATAATTTTATTTATAGAGCACTTTAAAAACAAACATAGTTGCAACAAAGTGCTGTACATCACTAATCATTGACAAAAAAGTTAATACACACCAATAATAACAGTTAAAAGATGGAGTAAGTAAAGATATTCAAAATAAAGAAATATTAAAAACACTACAAGCAGGAGCAAAGTCTCATGCATGGTCAAAAGCCAGGGAGTATAAATGTGTTTTAATACTGGATTTGAAGATGGACAGTGAGGGGGCCTGTCTGACGCGCAACGGCAGAGCGTTCCAGAGTGCCGGAGCAGCAACAGAGAAGGCTCTATCCCCTCTGAGCTTCCGCTTAGACCTCGGTACCTCCAGGAGCAGCTGATCAGCTGACCTGAGGGACCGGGCAGGAGCAGCTCAGAGAGGTAAGGCGGGGCGAGCCCATTCAGAGATTTAAAAACAAATAACAGAATTTTAAAATGAACTCGAGAGAGCACCGGGAGCCAGTGGATGGAGGCCAGAACTGGTGTTATGTGCTCCCTCTTTCGAGTTCCAGTTAAAAGGCGAGCAGCAGCATAAGTTAGGAGGTTGCTGTCTGATCTCAACTGCTCCTCCAGGAGCCTCTGTTCTTCATCGACAAAACTGCAGTAAAGAAGTCAGAATTGGCAATTGTAATGATGATAAATGGATGACAACTTCTGAGATACATAACATTTAGAAACCACTCGCCACATCTTCCCATCTCCCCCCATGTCTGCCTTCCGCAAAGACCGCTCCCTCCGCAACTCCCTTGTCAATTCTTCCCGTACCACCCCCTCCCCGGGCACTTTCTGTTGCAACAGCAAGAAATGCAACACCTGTCCCTTCACCTCTCCCCTCGACTCCATTCAAGGACCCAAGCAGTCGTTCCAGGTGCGACAAAGGTTCACCTGTATCTCCTCCAACCTCATCTACTGCATCCGCTGCTCTAGATGTCAGCTGATTTACATCGGGGAGACTAAGCGGAGGTTGGGCGATCGTTTCACCGAACACCTCCTCTCAGTCCGCAATAACCTACCTGAACTCCCGGTGGCTCAGCACTTCAACTCCCCCTCCCATTCCCAATCCGACCTCTCTGTCCTGGGTCTCCTCCATTGCCAGAGTGAGCAACACTGGAAATTGGAGGAACAGCACCTCATATTCCGCCTGGGTTGCTTGCGTCCGGATGGCATGAACGTTGAATTCTCCCAGTTTTGCTAGCCCTTGCTGTCTCCTCCCCTTCCTTAACCCTCGAGCTGTCTCCTCCCATCCCCCCACCCTCGGGCTCCTCCTCCTCCCTTTTTCCTTCCTTCTGCCCCCCGCCCCCCATCAGTCTGAAGAAGGGTTTTGGCCCGAAACGTCGCCTATTTCCTTCACTCCATAGATGCTGCTGCACCCGCTGAGTTTCTCCAGCATTTTTGTGTGCATTTAGATTAGTGTTTTCATTAAATGACTGATTTGTTAAGAAATGTATGCACCTTGATTAAAGCCTCATCAAGCTAAATATAATTGCTGTGCGTGGACACCAAATGTCCTCGACATAAATCCCATCAATTATGGGATGATTGCTACACCTATGATCCTGAAAGAGGGTCTAGGCCCACAACATCAACCATCTCTCTGTTTCCACAGAGGCTTTCTGACACGCTGAGTTCCTCCAGCAGTTTGTGTTTTGCTTGATACCCATACTTCCAAACCTTTCAATATCCAAAGATTGCAGCACCAGCATTGTAAAATCACAGGGAATCATTTCTTTGTTTCTACATTAAATATTTTCACGATTTATTTTGGTGGGGGGAGGGAGGGAGAGATAAGTGGATAATTTAGAATGAATGAAAAACATCCAGTGGTGAATAAGTTTAAACATCTGGCCTAAGCATTTGCTGCATTATAAATAAATACAGGGATTGAAACGATGAAAAGATGGATTACCCAAATATGCAATCTCAGCTGAGCAGGAATGTCTGCAACATGCAAGAAAAGGCAAGATTATACCATGAGAAGAAGGTTCCATGTACATACAGAGTATTTGAGTTCCAGCGTTTCACAACCTTTTTGCCCTTGCGGAACCCTTGAAATAATTTTCATGTCTCAGAGAACCCTTGGGTTGGGGGTTGCTGGGCCCGCTGACATTTTGAGATCGCCATTTTGACTCGCGTCACAACGACGATCTCTAGCGTCACAACGGGGACCCGTAAGCTGCGCCTGTGCAGTTGGGGGAGTATTGGCGGGCCTGGATCACCATTTTAATATCGTTGTGTATAGGTGAGTGCTACTGGGGGAATATTGCCTTGGGGGAGGGGGACCCAACGGGTCCACACTTGGTCTAGTTCAGGGGTGTCAAACTCATTTTAGGTCACGGGCCTGATTGGGCAAAATGCGACTTCATGCGGGCCGGATCAGTTGTGTCCGTGAGCATGCTCCTTGCCTTCATTTTTTCAACCTGCTCTCATGTGTCTCAGTCTTTGCTGTAACTCCAAAGTGTTTCACTTGACGAGTTTCCTTTTGTTATGAAGAAGATTGCCTCGCAAGCATTACTTTTATGATTAGTATTAACTTACAGTCGTAGGCTACAAGAAAGTTGTGATGAGAGAGAGAAAAAACAATGCTATTTTGGCTAAGATTGTTTTGGGAGCCACACACTTTCCATTAATAAACCATTTGAAATCAAACATTAGCAGACACAAATGTAGAGCTAACAAAACAAATTGTTATATCGTTAGGTCTACTTCTCCGCCACCATTTTAGCGCTGGCATCCAAGAGAGACTCCGGTTTGTGGCCTCTCTCGGTAAGTGCGGGTTACTGGGACAATTATGAGACTAGGAAGGGCCTAGAACAGAGACGCTTTGCGATCGGCTGAGCTCTCTCCTCCGCCATGCTGCTCCACACAGTGTAAAGGGAAAAGTATCCACTGCACAACCTGCAATGTTGATTTTATTCCATCACAGCATTTTCGAACCCAGCACCCAGCCGCTCTGCACCGTGCAACCTAACCCCACTTAGCGCCCGACCCGCCCTCCTCATTGGCCACTGCTGACTGCCCAGAGGGCAGTCCCTTTTCCTATTGGGCCAGCCTGGTGTCAGTCACGCGGGATGGCGGCCAGCCTGTTTGTCTGGCTCTCGCCGCGTTCGAAACCCCCCCCCACGAGCGGCATTTGCGGTTCGATTGGTCGGGTCGGGTGTCGGTCAAGGAGTCGTCACAATGCTGGCAGTGCGCAGCCACGGCCTCTCACGCCATATAAGGAGGGTCACGCACGAGCAGCGGCTGAGGAGGAGCCCAGCTGCCTCAGCACCGGGGACAGCTGCAGCCCGCTCTAGCTTTGAGGAAATCACCCCTTGGGGCGGATTAGACCCCTTAGCGAACCCTAGCGACCTCTCGCGGAACCCTCAACTCTGGTCAAGAAGGCTCACCAGCGTCTCTTCTTCCTGAGGAGGCTGAAGAAGGTCCATCTGTCTCCCCAGATTCTGGTGAACTTCCACCGCTGCACCATCGAGAGCATCCTTACCAACTGTATCACAGTATGGTATGGCAACTGCTCTGTCTCCGACCGGAAAGCACTGCAGAGGGTGGTGAAAATTGCCCAACGCATCACCGGTTCCTCACTCCCCTCCATTGAGTCTGTCCAAAGCAAGCGTTGTCTGCGAAGGGCGCTCAGCATCGCCAAGGATTGCTCTCACCCCAACCATAGACTGTTTACCCTCCTACCATCCGGGAGGCGCTACAGGTCTCTCCGTTGTCGGACAAGCAGGTCCAGGAACAGCTTCTTCCCTGCGGCTGTCACACTACTCAACAACGTACCTCGGTGACTGCCAATCACACCCCCCCCCGGTCCCACCAGGAAAACACTATGACTGTATGCATGTAAATAGATGTATTTATTGTCATATTCTATGTCGCTCTTCCAGGGAGATGCTAACTGCATTTTGATGTCTTTGTACTGTACACTGACAATGACAATTAAAGTTGAATCTGAATCTGAAACATATAAAATTATAAATGGACTGGACTAGATGCAGGAAAAATGTTCCCTATGTTGGGCGAGTCCAGAACCAGGGGCCACAGTCTTAGAATAAAGGGGAGGTCATTTAAGACTGAGGTGAGAAAAAACTATTTCTCCCAGAGTTGTGAATTTATGGAATTCCCTGCCACAGAGGGCAATGGATACCAAATCACTGGATGGATTTAAGAGAGAGGTAGATAGAGCTCTAGGGGCTAGTGGAGTCAAGGGATATGGGGAGAAGGCAGGCACGGGTTATTGATAGGGGACAATCAGCCATGATCACAATGAATGGCGGTGCTGGCTCGAAGAGCCGAATGGCCTCCTCCTGCACCTATTTTCTATGTTTCTATTAAGAAATATAATTTAAAAATAACTTGCATTTATATAGTGTCTTTTATTATGTAGAGCATTCCTGAAGTAGAGGGAGTGACATGATCAAACTCTGAACAATGACATATGAATGCTCTTCAAGAGATTGAAAAAAGCTGATATGTTGGGAGAACATTCTTGTGTTTTAAGCCTAGAAAGTTCACAAGTAGGATGATTTACGTAAGACCAGAGTTCATGCCAGTGACATAGATTGGGGAGGGCACCAGAGAAGAGAAAACCAAGACCACGAAGGGAATTAAGAGACAATTATTTTTTAATTCAATAATTATGACTAAAAATGTTACACCTATAGTGCAAAAAAGTTGATTCAGTAAAGAGCACTTTATGAATAGAAAATGGATCAATTTGCAATACGTCCTTTCGGTTCTTTAATACACTATTTTGTTCACCTGCAAATGTATCAAAGGTTGGATTTTTTCTTCATTCACTGGACTTGAAATATCATGTAAGGGGATTGCGAAGGCTGATGGTAATAAATCCCTGTCAAACTGCCAAATATTTTGGCAATAAAGTTAAAACAATGATATCAAATGAGCATGCTTTTGGAGCTGCTTTCCAGATTTGCTGATCACCTAATGTAATATACGGTGCCTATGAAATGGCTGCTGATAAAGTCACCAGATGCCTCAAGGCTGTTCATTGTTAACAGAGCATTAATCCCTGAACAAATGTACAACAGGCTGGTTACAGATTTGGAAACTTAACATTTGTGTTTTCCATGACAAAAAGGAATTAGATTTCCTGAATCCATATTTTTTTTCCTCAAATGTGTTTGGCGAGTTGAGACAGTGAGTGAATTTAAATTGCTTTATTTTGCAACGGTAAAACAACAAATTAACTCTGGTAGGCAAGACATCCAAAAATACGATGCAACTTCCACAAGTGTAGCGCTAGACTGATACAACTCTGTAAAGAGCCCGCAAAACTCGTCCCCCGCGCAAACGTGATCGGTGCAGCCAATCTGAGGGTTTGACCAACCAAAGCCACCACCAGGTGTCGCTACAGGACTCCCCCCCCCCCCCCCCCCCCCCAGAACCCGAGGTACGGAACCGAGCAGGGACCAGGATAGAGCGACCAGAATGTGTGGTAAGAGGCGACGGGGCGTGTGTAACAAAGGGGACTGGCCGAACAAGGCCAGGAGGCCGGAACGGGGGGGGGGGGGGGAGAAACGGGAACAACCGGGTCTGGGGAAACAGGCACAACAGGTGCAGCTGGGTCGGCCGGCGGACGACCTCTACATCAGGGCTGCGCGACCACCAGCGGGCTGTCAACGTCAACATGAGCAGGTTTGAGTCGAGCGATGGAGACAATCTCTTCCTGGCCCCCCACGTCCAAGGTGAAAGTGGCGACTCCAGAGTGCAACACCCGGAACAGCCCCTCGTAGACGCGTAAAACAAACATACAATCTTGCTGGACCAACGTGCACCGCCATCAACCTGTGCTGCGAGGTGGGCACTGGAGCCAGCCCAATCACCCGTTCATGGAGGGTCGCCAGCAACGCCGGGGCAGAGTCCACTTGGAGGTCAGACAGGGAATGCAGGCATGGGCCCAGGCCGCCACCTGCTTGCGGAGCCC
Source organism: Amblyraja radiata (assembly GCF_010909765.2). NCBI lineage: Eukaryota > Metazoa > Chordata > Chondrichthyes > Rajiformes > Rajidae > Amblyraja > Amblyraja radiata. Next base: position 61,142,183 of record NC_045957.1, on the reverse strand, counting down.
GTGCCAAACAAATTTGTCCGCCACCAGCACAGAGGTCGTCCGTATGGACCAGACCGTGTGGAGTCAAAGATCCGGCGGTGCCAACGTATGAGGACAATGGGGCGAGGTCGACCCATGGAGACATCGCAGAGGACCATCATGCCTGAGGATTCACACGGGATGTCAGCCAACCGGAGGCCAGAAACAGCAGTGTGGTAATCCGCCATCCCAGGATCCGCGCGCTATGCCATGGTCGGGACGGGACAGAGCATCCGCAACTGTGTTGTGCTTGCCTGCAACGTGCTGCACTTCCGTGGTGAACTCGCAGATACAAGCGAGGTGTCACTGCCGGCGGGCAGACCACGGGTCGGACACCTTATCCAAGGCAAAGGTGAGGAGTTTGTGGTCAGTGAAGGTAGTGAAAGGGCAGCCCTTGAGAAAGTGGCGGAAGTGCCTGATGGCCAGGTACAACGCCAGGAGCTCCCTGTTGAAGGCGCTGTAGTTCGGCTCAGGGGCTCGTAGGTGATGGGTGAAAAACGCCAGCGGCTGCAAGCGGGCGTCAATGAGCTGGTCTAGTACGCCGCCAACAGCCGTGTCAGAGGCATCCACAGTGCGGCCGTTGAGGCCTTTGGCTTGCGGGTGGACCAACATGGTTGCGTTGGCCTGGGCCGCTTTGGCACCCTCAAACGCCTCTTCCGCCTCGGAGGACCACTCGAGCTACCGCGGAGGCACTGGAAAAGGGGGCGCATGATTTTGGCCGCTGCCGGCACGAAACGATGCCGACAAATTCCTGCAACCCCTTTACCCTGTGCGGACGGGGAAACTGCCGAATGGCCTCCACCTTCGAGGGTAAAGGGGCGGCACCTTGAGGTGTCACACTGTGCCCCAGGAAGGAGATGTAGCGGAGGCCGAACTGGCACTTGGCGGGGTTGATAATGGGGCCGTGGTCGAGGAGGTGCTGGAAGAGGGTCCGCAGGTGTTCGATGTGCTCGTGCTGGGTGCGGCTTGCGACCAGGATGTCGTCGGGGTAGATAAAGACGAAAGGCAGACTCCTCCCGACCCTGTCCATGAGTCTCTGGAACGCCTGTGCTGCGTTTTTCAACCCAAAGGGCATACGCAGCCATTTGAACACAGCCATTTGGTCGCGGTCTTGGGAACGTCGTGTGGACTGGGATTTGGTAATAGCCACGGACAAGGTCGACCTTTGAAAAGTAGGTGGCACCCACGAGGTGGGCGGAAAAGTCCTGGATGTGGGGCACCGGGTAGCGGTCCGCAGTTGTCATGCCGTTCAGACGCCTATAGTCCCCACATGGTCTCCACCCCCCAGATGCTTTGGGGACCATGTGTAGCGGGGATGCCCACCGGCTGTCCGAGCGCCGGACAATCCCCAAGTCCACCATGAGCTGGAACTCCTCCCGGGCGATGCGCAGCTTGTCTGGTGGAAGATGGCGTGCCCGGGCATGCAGAGGTGGGCCCACGGTGGGGATGTGATGGAAGACCCCATGCTTGGGGGCCGCCATGCTGAAGCTGGGAGTGAGGAGCTCGGGGAAATCAGTGAGGAGGGGCGCAGAGGGGCTGTCAACCTCGGCGACGGCGATGAGCTGTGGGCTGGGTGGAGGCGGGGGCCGCGGGGACGAGGGCCGACGCCGGAATCATGCGCCCACCCCACACATCGACTAGGAGAGAGAAAGCCCGTAGGAAATCGGCACCTAGAAGTGATTGCGCGACATCGGCAATGATGAAAGTCCACTCATACAGGCGGGAGTCGAAAGACAGTGAGAGGGTCCGCATGCCGTAGGTCCGAATGGTACCACGATTAATGGCCGTGAGCACAAGGCTCCGCTTACCAGCATGGGTGTCACGTCCAGTCGGCGGAAGGATGCTCACAATAGCCCCGGAGTCACCAAGGAAACGCCTGCCGGAGTGACGGTCACGGACGTAGAGGCGGTTGTTCGGGCCGATCGCGATCGCCTCTACGGACGATTGGCCGAGGCGTTTCCCTGGAACGAGCAGGGTTGACGGCAGCGTTGAGTTTCAGCACCCCAACAAAGATGGTACAAGCACCATTTGCGCTTACCCCAGTCGCCAGCTCGTGGCTGCGGCTCTGCGATGTAAGCCGTGGGCGGAGCGTCGCCGCGATCCCGCCGAGGTAACTGGTGCACTTGCGCGGAGACCCAGTTGATGGAACCACCATCTTGCTGCTTTGCGAGCCAGAGTTCGGCGGCCCTCTCGGCGAGCTGCATGGGGTCAGTGAAATAGGCACCGGTGAGCATGAGGCGGATGTCATCAAGCATCTGCTCTAGGAATGCCTGTTCGAAGAGCAGACACGGGGGGTGGCCATGCATCAGGGTGAGCATCTCAGCCATCAGCGTCGACGGCTTGCGGTCGCCCAACCCGTCCATGTGTAAGAGGCACGCAGCACGATCTCTGCAGCTGAGCCCGTACGTACGAAGTAGGAGGGCTTTGAGGCCTTCGTATTTCCTGAGCACCGGTGGGTCCTGGAGGAACGGCAGCAGCCGCAAAGCCATCTCATGTGTGAGCACGCTGACGACATGAAAGTATTTGGTGTCGTCGACCACGATGTTGCGGAGATGAAACTGCGTTTCGACATGGGCGAACCAAACCTGTGGCTGTTCAGCCAAGAACACGGGCAGCTTGAAGCCAACGGCATTCTGCTGAGCGTCGGGAACGGCGGCGGCTTGCATTCTTGACGTCCAATATAAGAGTGGTAGCGTCGGGGTCACCAGTTTGGCGAGTCGAGACAGTGAGTGAATTTAAATTGCTTTATTTTGCAACAGTAAAACAACGAATTAAGTCTAGTCGGTAAGACAGCCAAAAACACGATGCTACTTCCACAAGTGTGATGCTAGGCTGATACAACTCGGTAAAAAGCGTGTGAAACTCGCCCCCCCGCGCCCACGTGATCGGTGCAGCCAATCCGAGGATTTGACTAACCAAAGCCACCACCAGGTGTCGCTACATGTGGCTATTTTCTACCTCTATTGGAAGGGACCAGAATCTACCAGGATGAACAACCACTTGTTCAAGGGGATGAGCTTTTTTGTGGCAATGGTTCTAAAGCCATAAGAGGATAGTCACAAAAATGATCTTGCTGTAATCATTTAGGTAGGTGGAGGAAGAATATTTTTGAAAAGGATAGCTGGTCACAATGTTGTAGGAAAAGTCAGCATGTAATTTAAAGACCTTAATGATATCATTTTTATATCATGACGTATGCAAGAACAACGAGAAAGCGTGGGTGTGCGTTTTGAGGAGCAAGGACGAAACAGCGATTTTGAAAAGACAAGGGACAGAACAGAAGGCAGTGAAACATTTATAATGTTACCAGTCATAGGGTCTTGCAAGGATTCTGAACAGGCTTCCATTTAGAGTAAGGAAAGGATAAAGATAAACTTGACAGATATTATCTTCCTCTGCAAAAAAGTTCAGGAGTAAGTTTTTTTTGTTGCAGAGAACAGGAAGATCCAATAGCCTCTGCTTTGGTCAGAGAGATCTAATGATGTGTTTCAAATATGTCCAGATTTGCATAGTTTAGAATTAAGAGAGTAATGGCAGACGCCAAAACCGGGTGGAGAACCAGCATAACAGAAATGGTCTTTGCTTGAGAAAATGATAAGAAATTTGTTGCCGAGCGATGCAGATTTTTGCTCGGAAAATAACAAAAAAAAACCCCATCTGAAGTAATGGGCAGCAGGACTGGTTTGGACAGGCCATGTTTTACAATGCAAAATACACGTAATACAAGTGTGCTTTATAACACTGAAGGCCATCTATGACCTGGAATTTACAGTACAAGTGTCTGTCATCTCAAATTTATCTTGCACCTTTCATAATATACAATAATTGGGATAGTCATATCCATCTTTTATGACTACCAACTGCGAGTGGGAAAAGGACCAGATATCAGCATTTTCATTTTTCAAAATAGAAACCATCAGTCTAAAGAGTGCCAGCCCTAAAGGTCATCTGTCCATTCCCTCCACAGATGTTGCCTGAGCCGCTAAATTCCTCCAGCGCTTGTGCTTAGCTCAAGAGAAAAAGTCCTGCATTTCTCATGGACATTCCTGACTGTTGATAGTTATACTCGTACTTGTCAACATGTGTTCCAAATGCAGCACAGGTCTGCCAACGACTTAATTATATAGACACTTGCTGATCCCAACAGTGTTAGTATATTAATTCATCAGTGCTTCGCACATATACCAGATGAACCTTAACCAGTTAACACTAGTTAATACATAATCATGGTACAGCCACTTTGCAGCATGATCTGTTGTGTTTTCCATACATTAATGCCGAACAGCAACACACAAGATCGTCTAAGATGCAATTTTTAAATAAACTGCAGAAGGCCGGAGTGGATTTTATGTCACTGACTGCAATTGTCAAGCAGCTATGGAAGAAGCATCATTTATATACTCCTACACATAAAAAAGCATTGCAGCAAGATTTAGTTCTAAACTGAAGATATGTCGTAATGTTGAAGGTTGATCTATAAAAGAACATCAAAGTAAAGCTACAGGGGGAGAAAAACATTCATATGCGGGGGTGAACATTCAGACCACCTGCAGCTAGAATACTAGGCTGCCGACAATATCCAATGCTGTCAGTTTCTGGCATTTATGACCATCACTGGTTTCCTCTGCCTCCGCAGTAGCTTCTGAAAACCTACTGAAGATCACAGTGATCTTCTTTCACAAAATACTGTATTTCAGGGATAAAGTTCCATAAAAATGTACATATGTTTATACGAGCATAGCATGGTTTATGCAAACTGGGCAACATTTTATCTACTTCCAGTTAATAAATACTTATGTTTTAGGAACTACCATCACAAATTAAAATATTTTTCTGTTTATAAGTGAACACAAAGGAAAGAAGCCTAAACTCAACCTGGATAAACAACCTAGATCACAACTGGAGTTCTGGATTGATTATTGGTCACCTCACTTTGGCAAGAATATGAAGAGCATAGAGAACATACAGAAAATATTTATTAGAATCATTCCAAAGTAAAGGGCTTTAGCTGCAGGTTACCCTGGGGACACTTGGGTTGTTCACTTTGGAGTAAAGGTCAAAGGAGATTTGACAGAGGTGTAGCTTTGGTTCATGGACCAGTGGTCACAAATGTAATGTTTTGGGAAAAGATAAAAGGTGAATACGAGGAGAATAATTTTCTTAATAGACATATATACAGAAAGTACTCATGATCAGAATACACTTTCTGCCTATACACAACAATCGATCAAAAGGGAAGTGATTGATATTTTGAAGAACGATTTACTGAAATACGAAAAATTTGCTGAGCTTCTGTTGCCACCTTCTGTTTTCCACTACTTGAAGCACAACATCACGGGCAGGAAGGCAAGCGGTTGCCATTATTAGTTGATATAAAAAACATAGAAAAATAGGTGCAGGAGTAGGCCATTCGGCCCATTGAGCCAGCACCGCCATTCAATATGATCATGGCTGATCATCTAAAATCAGTACCCCGTTCCTGCTTTTTCCCCATATCCCTTGATTCCTTTAGTCCCAAGAGCTAAATATTGTCTTCACATTATTGCTCTACATAAATCTTCTACCAATGACACCACACACCTATGAGTTACATGAAATAATGTTTTAAACTTATTTCTGAGATTTGAAATATACCTACAAACTAAACCAGGGAGATAACAGAGAGAGAACTTCAGTTAATATATTTCACTCTCACATAAACCAATCATGTTAAACATTGGGTGAATCTGATTGTACCTGCACACTTCTTCCACAATTGGCAGAGTGTAAATCAATCCACCTACTGTAAAGCAAAGACATCATGGATACACAAAAAGGCACTGGATTATGACTGGTTAATTAAGGTATGCGTGGAGCCAATGCATTATGTTGGACCCTGGCACTAATTAACAGTAGATCTAATTAACAGTGGAACCAGTTGAAGGGCTGCATTGACAGATTTCCCAAAGCACAGTACAAAAGAGAGCATTGGAAGAGTCATTCATCTGAATCAAGAACAAAACTCAGATCTGAAAAAAAATCTGAAATGACATGTTAACATAATAAGCAAAAGGAAAATCTGAAAGCTGGTAGGAAAAAGTAAATTAATCAGTCTGAGCGTGAAAATGAAAGGCAACAAGCCAAAGTACATGTCAGCCAGAAACAGCAAGAGTCCACAACAACAAAGACAGCATTGTTGCGAGGAAAGTAAAAGACTTGCACTTATATGGCGCCTTCCATGACCTCAGGACATCTTTACAACCAATGAAGTGCTTCTACAGCACAGTTAACAATGAAATGTTAACATCAAGACCTTTAACAACCACCTGAGCGTACAATCGGGACATTGATTTAGCATCTCAACCAAAAGGAAAATGGACTCTCAGGAAACAAAACTAAAACTAAGGCATCAAGACCAATCACAAGTAAACAACTTGAAGAGAAGCAAATACAAATAACAGCATTGAAACTGACAGATCAACATTTTCTAAAGACCAATAAAAATCCAACAATTTTCTTCCAAGGCTGAAGGAGTATGTACAACAATTTATAATAACCCCGAGCTGCATTGATTCAGTTAATACACTGTGATCTTAATAACTGGAAACAAATACACCCTTAACAAAATAACATTAGCAATTAACGGAAAGGATTTCCAGGAGTAATTTTGTAAGGCATACCATTTTCACATTTGTTTATGCATGTGTGTGCACAAGATTATGAGGGAAATAGCAAAAAGATTTTCACCATATAATATGAAACATGCTTCTTCATTCACCCTTTCTTCAAAACCCACTTCTGATTAGGCCCACTTTGGGATTCATATAAGAGCAACACAATTTCATTAGAATTTCTCAGGGATTTTAATTAAAATTAAAATAAAAAAATAAAATAAATGATTAATTGACAACATGCACACGTAATAAATTCAGGTCTGCAGGCGGAAAGAAGATTAATACATTTGTTGCCTGATTAATGGCACAACTACACAACTTATTTTGTTCACAGGACTGAATTCTTTCCCTGCCATAAGAGTTAAATAACGAAAGCTAGATACAGGTTACAATTGTGCCTCTTTGAAAGGCTCCCCAGATTTGGCTATAATGCCATCTACTGGTGCGTTAGATGAGGGTTAAGAAGTTAACCCATATTCAAGATTCAAGAGAGTTTATTGTCATGTGTCCCAGATAGGACAATTAAATTCTTGCTTTGCTTCAGCACAACAGAATATAGTAAGCATAAATACAGGTCAGTATGTCCATATACCATTGAATATATATATATATATATATATATATACACACACACATAAATAAATAAACAGATAAAGTGCAATGGGCTATTAATGTTCAGAGTTTGTATGAGTTGAGTTTAATAGCCTGATGGCTGTGGGGAAGTAGCTATTCCAGAACCTGGATGTTGCAGATTTCAGGCTCCTGTACCTTCTACCTGAGGGCAGCGGGGAGATGAGTGAGTGGCCAGGATGGTGTGGGTCCTTGATGATGCTGGCAGCCTTTTTGAGGCAGCGACTGCGGTAGATCCCCCCGATGGTAGGGAGGTCAGAGCCAATGATGGACTGGGCAGTGTTTACAACTTTTTGCAGTCTTTTCCGCTCCTGGGCGCTCAAGTTGCCGAACCAAGCCACAATGCAACCGGTCAGCATGCTCTCTACTGTGCACCTGTAGAAGTTCGAGAGAGTCCTCCTTGACACACCGACTCTCCTGAAAATCTTCTCAGGAAGTAGAGGCGCTGATGTGCTTTCTTTATAATTGCATCCGTGTTCTCGGACCAGCAGAGATCTTCAGAGATGTGCACGCCCAGGAATTTGAAGCTCTTGACCCTCTCCACCATCGACCCGTTGATATAAACGGGACTATGGGTCCCCATCCTACCCCTCCCAAAGTCCACAATCAGTTTCTTTGTTTTGCTGGTGTTGAGAGACAGGTTATTGTGCGGGCACCATTTGGTCAAACGGTCGAGCTCACTTCTATACTCTGACTCATCTACATCAGTGATACGTCCCACAACAATGGTGGCGACAGCGAACTTGATGAATCAGAATCAGATTTTACTCGCCAAGTATGTTTTGCAACATACGAGGAATTTCACTGGCCAGGTCAGTCATACAATTAAAAGCAACAGACTCAAAAACACATTTTAACATGAACATCCACCACAGTGACTCCTGCACATTCCTCACTGTGATGGAAGGCTAAATAAAGTTCAAGTCTCTTCCTTTGTTCTTCCTCGGTCGGGGGCCGCTCCCGAGACTGCAAGCCCTTGATGGTAAGTCCACGGTGGTCGCGATCCCAGGCAAGGGATCCGCTCCGATGTTAAGTCCGCGCCCCGCGGTGGGGCTCACGACAGTCCGAGGCGGCTCCCAGCTCCAACGATGGTAGGCCGTAGAGCCCGGAGAATGTGATCCGAATAATGATCACATCTCCGGGAAGGTAAGAACTTGAAAAAAAAAAGTTTCCCCCGATCCCCCCCCCCCCTACTCCCCTCACATAAAAACAAACCGAAGAACATAAAAACAAACTTTAAACAGACGCTAAAAATAACAAAAAGGTGAATAAACGAACAGACTGCCGGCAGGGCTGGCCATCTCCCCGGATGATGGAGTTCGCACTATGAACCGCTACGCAGTCATGAGTATAGAGTGAGTACAGCAGGCGGCTGAGCACGCAGCCTTGAGGTGCTCCCATGCTGATTGTTATCGAGGCTGACACATTTCCACCAATACGAACAGATTGTGGTCTGTGAATGAGGAAGTCGAGAATCCAATTGCAGAGGGATGCGCAGAGACCCAGTTCTGAGAGTTTGGTAACCAGCTTGGAGGGGATGATTGTGTTAAATGCCGAGTTGTAGTCAAGGAATAACAGCCTGACATATGAGTTTTAGTTGTCCAAGTGGTCCAGAGCGGAGTGGAGAGCCAGTGAGATCGCATCCACCATTGATTTGTTGTGGTGGTAAGCGACCTGCAGTGGGTCCAGGTTTTTGTCGAGGTAGTAGTTGATTTGCACCATGATCAACCTCTCAAAGCACTTCATCACCACCGACGTTAGTGCCACTGGTCGATAATCATTGAGGCACGTCACCTTGCTCTGCTTGGGCACCGGTATAATTGATGCCCTTTTAAAGCAGGTGGGAACCTCAGAAGTGAGGTTGAAAATGTCCGTAAAATCTCAAGCCAGTTGGTCCGCACAGGTTTTTAGAACACGACCGGGTATGCCATCAGGTCCACGCGCTTTCCGAGGGTACACCCCTCTGAAGGATTTTCTGACGCCAACCTCAATGACCGTGACTGAAATACCATCACAGCGAATGGGGGCTCGAGTATGCACATCAGTGTTCTCCCTAGCAAAGCGTGCGTAAAACGCATTGAGCTCGTCAGGGAGTGAAGTTTCACTGACATGTGTGCTGCCTCCTGATTTCGCCTTGTAGGAGGTGATTGCATTCAGGCCCCGCCACAGCTGCCGAACATCCGTCTCATCCTCCAGCTTGGAGCAGTCCCTTTTGGCCTTTTTGATGGCCTTATTTAAAGTCTTTACACAATTGCAAAATATTGTTCCCGCCAAAGCTGCCGAACATCCATCACATTCAGACAAAAACAAAATGCATTCAAATAATTTACTGAACAATTTTACGACAGTGAAGATACTTTCCTACACATCAAGATATACTCTCATCCTTTCCCAGAACTTTAAAACCTTAGAACTCCCTCTGTTTATTGTGATGCACAACCTTCAGACTTTTACAACTAACCATTCCAGGGAACAACTTTGATCTCCCTGCACTTCGATCCATTTACTGCTTTTAATGTGGGTCTTGCCTTTCAAATTGATTTAACAATTTAAGAACTATCTTGAACAAGACAAAGCAGTATATGCCACTTAAAAGAATTGTTCAGCAATATTAATTAATTCAAAAGGGTATAGTAAATTGTTGTATCCAATTTACAAGTTCTAGGGGGCTATGAAGATCAGCACAGATATGTGAAAAGCTACACTAACAACGTAACCAATCTGCAATACCACCTTACACTTGGATGAATGTTGTTTGTGCAGTTATTGGCATCTGCATTTCCTTCAAAATACCCATCATGACTGAGCAACAATGCTGTAGATAACGGAAGAAACTTGGTTGGCATGGATAAGGTGGGCTGAAGAGCCCGTTTCTGTGTTGTAGAGCTCGATTACTCTAAACTGAGAACTCATTTACAGAGCCCTGTTCAAAAGGCTGTATAGATTTTAATGCTGGGGAATTAATATGTTTCATTTTCAAAATGAGCAGCAGCAAAAAAAAGCAGACACATAATGTGTGCCTTCAATAAACTTGACAGGCAATTTCAATGCACGTCATGGCGAGCAGTATGAAATTGACTAGTCAATTGCAGGCCCTCATTTGCATATTTTAAAAGAAAATTAAATACAGGAAAAACAAATTACGAGGGACCAGAATCTGCAGAACTTCGGTTATTACCTGCAATTTATATTCTCCTGGAAGAATGTCCAAGGCACAGAATATTTAAAAATTCAGCAATAGCATAATTATCTCACATATGAATGAATCGTCCTGCCCTCTTTTGGAGAGGCTTTAGAAGAGTAGCATGAACAAAACCCTTTGTATCAAAATCTTGGAATTTTATTCTAGATTGAAGTTCTCCCCTTTTGTTAACAAGTCATGAGTTTTTTCACAAACAAATCTGATATTGATGCACTTGATGAGTAGGCCTAAATCAGCTCAACACTCGGGTAGGACTGTTCTTGCTTTCTCTCCTGCAGTTCTGTTACAAAAGAGAGTCAGCCTTACCAAGAAGAACTAACATTTGATCAGAATCCATTCAAAGCAGGTTAAAAACCCCAAACACAACTTGACTTGGAAATACAATACCCCTCCTGCTGCATTGCCAAATCAAAATATATTACATTTGTAATAAAGATTATTATGGATGCATCAGACAGTCAGAGAGAGATAAAGTAGAGACAGATAGCACTCAAGGTCAGTGTTGAACCTGGGCCACTAACGCTGAGGAACTGGCACCACTAGCAGCACCAATGTGGCACCCAAGGTATTCGTAACAATCCAGTGGCTTAAAAAAATTACAAATCACCATCTTCTCGGAAGAAACATAGAAACACAGAAAAATATGTGCAGTAGTAGGCCATTCGGCCCTTCGAGCCATTCAATATGAACATGGCTGATCATCTAAAATCAGTACCCCGTTCCTGGTTTTCCCCCATATCCTTTGATTCCTTTAGCCCGAAGAGCTAAATCTTAGGTGGAAGATTGCAACCTTCACGTGGTCCGCCCTGTTTCGACTAATGCAATCAACCCGGCGTGCACAATCAAATAAGATCAAATAGAACAAGTTGTCCTCCAACTTTAGGCTGTACACTCCATAGGCAAAAAGAAGCTAAATCTAACTCTCTCTTGAAAACATCCAGTGAATTGGCCTCCACTGCCTTCTGTGGCAGAGAATTCCACGGATGAACCATGGATTTTTTCTTGTGGGTAACGCACTGTTATGATTGTACTGTGGAAGCGATAATTTCATTTCACCATCTTACATCCAGTTACTTCAACATTTCAAATTGAATTATTTTCATAATCATCATTTAGAATCAAACTGATAATTAAAAATATTTTAAAAATCCAATGCAATATTTTTATATTATATTTAATTATTATAAACATGATACATTTGATGCACAGTGGATGAAAAGAGTAATTATTAGTCATAGTACTTTTGATCAACCCAAGCTTCATTGGTGTATTTTTTTGTTGAATATTGTTTGAATTTCTGTAAAAGTTTAATACTTGTTGTCAGGGTCATGAAAAATCTGCAAAATATTCCTGTCTGTTATGAAATCTAATAGGCTGATAAATCATTGTGAAAAGGGATATTCACAGCCACAATGATAATTGCTGCCTCTTGACGCAAGTGTCAACAACGAGTCACAATTCAAATGCTCCAAACGAGGGCACTTTGGTAAAATGCTTTGGAAAGGAACACACATGTATCATTATTAAAGCAGAACTTTCAAATCAATTTACCCCAAGTCATAAAGAAAGCAGCCAGCAGGAGTTTTCAAGTTCTGTCAAGAGATTTACATCTACAAATCTCAACTCCAGACCAGGCGCCAGCTGATAAACAAACAATCTAAATCAAGGACCACACAATCCCCATATCCTAAAGTTTATGGTGTTGGGGAGGTAATTTACAACCGAGCTTCATTTTCCACTAAGTCCTGAGTTGAGTAAAACTGTCATTAACTCAAGTTAGAAGACTCTAAAGTAATTTCAGCATTTGATGTGTACAATACCAGACATGTCTTTAAATCAATGACAGATTGATATGATTGTGTGTGTCCACAAACTCCTATCATATTAAACAAGGTAATTAGAATGTACTGATTTCAGCACTGAATTAAATAGGTTTCATTTGAACTTCCTAAACTCCACTTAAAACCAATTCAACTTACTTATATATGACAAAATAAGTTGCTTCCTGCCCATAAGTTACTTATGCCAAAAAAATTAATTCCAGTTTATCACGCAGCCAATTTATATATTATTTTAAATAAATAACTTTACAAGCCATTACCAGCCTTCCTTTTGAAACCATTACTAGCTGCTACAAAGCTTGGTGTTGCCACACAAAACAGAATTAGCATACAAGGCTCCCAATGCTTGGTTAACATAAACAGAGATGTAGCTGGCTAGTAACAATGAAAAATTGTAACATAAAGCAGGTTATACTTTGTGACATTGCCAAAAGTTTCATAAATGGAGGCCAACATGAGATCTAGAATGTCTTGAGTGACTTGCTCCTTTCCACAATGATATATCTATGAACTTTCAAATTGGTTAAGATACTCCAGTTATTTTTAGTTTTCTTTAAAATAAACAAATTTATCACAGGAAAAAATGTATGGAACATACACATCAAATCACACAAGATGTGAAAACATGAAAACATTAAAATAGCTGCATAAATGTTAACACCCGGTAGCAAATAATTGGGTCCAGTTGTGCCAATGAAACATTATTGCAGGGATAAAACACTTGCCAGGGCTTTACCTTTCTGGTGAAGATTATATTATTATTACATTAATAAAACACAATTGTATTAATGCCAGGAGAACTGGCAAAGGGGCAATGCAGTGGATTTGAATACCATTCTTTCATGTCAAAGATGTATTAAAATGAAGCCCAGACCTACATTTTGAAATCTGTATTTAATCCCCAGATCTGCTTGCGGAAAAATATACTACTTGATGTGATAATGATTCAATTGTTTCTTTGCTGTGGGTTAGCTGTTCAGCCGAGGATAAGTCCAAGGAGGTTGAAGTAGTCTTGGTATCCAGACTACCAGAAGAAGAGTAGAATTGCTTATCAAAATTTATCATGTAATAAATGTGAAAAAGACCACAATAGATTTGACTAAACATAATACTCTTGATACTTGAAATGGGCAGCTGTAACTTAAAGCCGAGACACAAAAACATGAAAAACTTCCTGTGTAAATCCAAGCGGGCTACTGATAGCCAATAAATTATGACCCAAGCTGCAGAGAAGAGTGGAGACGGAAATTAAATTATTCTTAGAAAACAATTTGGTCAATTACTAAGACATGTATACAGGGCTTATTAATATAATTAATAATATATAATATATAATTATTCTTCAATCACCGTACAGTTTGATAATGGAGGGCAGTATTGGAAAATTAAGACAATGATGGATTTTAGAAACATAGAAAATTGGTGGAGCAAGGCCATTAGGCCCTTCGAGCCATTCAATATGGCCATATTTCTTTATTTCTTCTATGGAAAGCACTTTGGTTTCAACACGAGTTGATTTAAACGTGCTATATAAATACAACTAACGTACAGCCAAAATCAATACCCGTTCCTGCTTTTCCCCCATATCCTTTGATTCCTTTAGACCTAAGAGATAGATCTATCTCTCTTGAAAACATCCAATGAATAAACAGTTTAGTTTAGTTTAGAGATATAGGGCGGAAACAGGCCATTCGGCCCACCGAGTAGGTGCCGACCAGCGATCCCCGCACATTAACACTACCCTACACACATTAGAAATAATTGTTTACATTTACACTAAGCCATTTCACCTACAAACCTGTACATCTTTGTAGTGTGCGAGGAAACCGAAGATCTCAGAGAAAACCCTCACAGGTCATGGGAAGAACGTACAAACTCCGTACAGACAGCACTTGAGGTCAGGATCTATGACCCGGGTCTCACCTCATCTCTCTGGCACTGTAAGGCAGTAGCTCTACCACTATGCCAGCAAGCCACCTTGTTAAATGCTGTTTTCATGGGAAGGACAATACTTTGCAATTTTGAACAATTATATATTAGGTAGGTTTTAGTCATGCATTATATTGACAGATGACTTCCCCAATACACGATAAAGTCTAATTTGTATGCACTATGTGATAACTGAAAGTAAAAGATCTAACATACCAACATGATTAATTAGGGGAGGGTATTTACTTCCCTCCATGGAATCATGCATTGTATTTATCTTCCAAAATATTGTTCTTTTTGCAGGACATTATGTTGAAAACTAGTATTATGTATAGTTTCTCCCACCTGAGGTACTTCAATACAGATCCTCAACAAGTAATTGTGCCAGCTAGCAGCAAAATTCCGGTGATCATCAAAAACTGCTGCTATCCCAAATGCTGATTTTCTCTCTAGCTTTGAATGTTACAAATTATTTTCAGATACAAAACTTTACAATGATAAGCACTACACAAAGTAAATATCAATGAATAAACACTGAGTCCTCCACCTCTATTGGGTTGATTATGTCAGCTGATGTTGTGATGGGTCTTATCATAGGTATTATGGCCACATGCCATAGGAAGGAAATTAATGAAAAAATCCCAGATTTGCTTCAATCACTGACCACTCATGCTGGAGTCTCTCTGAAATTATTTTGAAGGTTCAGGTTATGATGGGTTCATAGTATAACAGCCTAATATCAATATTTACATTCTCTTACTTGAATAAGATGCCACCAGGTATCCAAGACCATAGAAAGGAGTCAACACCTTCCATGGCGAAAGGATGGCCAAAAATAAAAACATCCCAGAATGTGGTATATTGTAGTCACAAATGCTGGAGTAAATCAGCGGGACAGGCAGCATCTCTGGAGAAGAGGAATGGGTGACGTTTCGGGTAGAGACCCTTCTTCATACAGATAGTTAATCACAACTGATTTCCATTGTTATCTCCCAATCCCATAATTGAATCAGTAATAATTTGTCCTATAAATGGCCTATTCTAAAGACAAGCATTACAAACAACCAAGTCATTTTCAATGAGCAGACTTTTTTTTCAAATGCCATATATCCAATTCCATTTCCAACACCTCAGCAAATAAATTAGCCCATATCGCATGCAGAATGACATTCAGACATTGACAGATAAGCAGTAACATTCTCACCATCCAAAAAGCTTGGAAACTATCATTTTCAACAAGATAAGGAGAGACATAAACACCTACCCCAAAATTCAATGTCACAGCCATCACCAAGTTCCCCACCATCAACCAGAACAGAATTGGACAAGCCACATAAATAGGGAGGCCACGAGATCAGCTCAGAGACCGAGTATCCTGTGTCTTATGGCGTACAACCTGACATCTTAAAAACTTTTTAGCATTTACAAGGCACGTGAGGAGAATGAAGGAATGATACCTGGATGAGTGCAACTTCAATAACATTCAAGCATTGCATAATCATGCAAGAAAAAAGCAGCCCACTTGATCAATATTCAAATCACCAGCCTAAACCTTCATTCTTCTCCACCAATGGTCTTCATGGCAGCAGTCATAGTCAGAACAATATCGCATGGAAAAGGGCATGTCCAATTCTATCTATTGGCATTCTGGGCATGTCACATTTGCTTGCATTTGGACTATATCCCTCTAAACCCTTCCTATCCATATATGTATCCAAATATGTTTTGAAAGTTGTAATTGTATCTGCTTAGATAGCTTCCTCTGGCAGCTCATTCCAGATACACACCATCCTCTTAGTGAAAAATAGTTACCCCTGAGATCCCCCTTAAATTTATCTCTTCTTACCCCAGCCTATGCCCCGTAGATTTAGAATCCTCTACCATAACAAGATGACTGTGAACCCCCTCATGATCTTAGACACCTCACTAAGTCATCCCTTAGCTTCCTACGCTCCAAAGAAAAAAATCCTGGTCTATTGAACCTCTCCCCATAACTCAAGCCTGCAAACCCAGGTAAAATCCTGGTGAATATCCTCCACACCCTTTCCAAATTAATGATATCCTTCATATAGCTGGGTGACCAAAACTGCACACTGTACTCCAAGTGTGGTCTCGCCAATGAATTGTGCATGTTGCATCATGATGTCCTAACTTTTGTGCTCAATACCCTTTAAAATGCAAGCAAACATGCCAAAGGCCCTCTTTACCACCTCATCCCTTTCACTCACCACTTTCAAGTGTGTACTGTCTACAAAATACATTGCAATTTCCTCATAGAGTACTTCCCTGGCATCTGTAAAACTGCAATTACTAGCAGCAAGATGGACGAGGGCATAGAAATATGGGATCACTACCACTTGCAGATTCTCCAACCATGCACCATCCAAACTTGAAAATATATCATTATTGTCACGAGGTCAAAATCCTGCAACTCTTAACCCATCAGCAGTTCACAAACATTTCAATTCCACTAGCTCAAGCACATTTAGAGACAGGCAATAAATGCTTAACTTGCCAATGACACCCACATCCAGCCCCCAAAAAAGAGTGTTTTTAATAAAAGAGCTCCATCAAACTCTTCAGGCCAAGCACAAGCTCATATCTTTCCATTAGCTCTAAGTTAACGTAAATCTTTCAGTGATTTGCCTTGCAAGGGTTTTGGGAAATAAAAATCACCTAAGATACTCTAGGTCCATTTACACCTTCCAGAAAATGTGGTTACTTTGAGAATTCAACAACATTAAATACTGGGTAACTTCTAAACTATACTCCATTCCAGATTCTTCCACATCAAGGTATCCAGAAATGACAGAGCCAAACCTGCATTTCACCACCCATTTCGCAGCAGCAGCGCTGCAGCTTGGCGCCAACCCGTAGGTGCACCCTTTATGGGCGGGAACCTATTAACCGGATGGCATCACCCTGCTGCAAACTTCTGCTGCCTCAAACACAACAAGAAAACCACCCAACCCTGAATGTGCTTGCTATCTACAGCTTATCTAAAAGTGTTTGCTGACTAAAATGGCATTAAATCACAAGAAACCATCTAATGCTTACAATCCTTCACATTGCTCCCCTATTACTGGTGGACTGAAAAATGACTGCTTTGAAGTCAAACATGTACCCAGATTCTGCACACCAACCCAACTTTCATGCAAAGCTATATTCCGTCCTTCCATCGCCAAATACCTGACACCCAACACCAATTGGCACATGCTGGTGCATCAATATCCCTGGGGGATTAAAATGGAGTTATGATTAAAAATATAATCCATGGGAATGGGAATATAAAAATAAATTTCCAATCATGGCTTTCTGACAAAAATCCAACAGCCATATAATCACTGTCACTGTAAATCATTGGGTCTGATATTATAGCCTTCATTTATACAATATTTATTACAGAACAGAACATCTTTGGACATTATGAATCTGTTTGTGATGGTAAAGCAGAAGCAGATTAAATATCAAAAACAGATGCATATGCATGCAGTTTGTATCACGCAACTGCAACATAATATCTCACTCGGTCAAATTGTTCTAAACTATTAATTTGTATGGTGGCAACGGTAGAGTTGCTTCCTTACAGTGCCAGAGGACTGGGTTCGATCCTGACTACAGGTGCTGGCTGTACAAAGTTTGTACTTTCTCCCAGTGACCTGCATGAGTTTTCTTCGGGTGCTCCGGTTTCCTCCCACACTCCAAAGACGTACAGGTTTGTAGGTTAATTGACATAGGTAAAATTGTAAATTGTCCCTAGGATAGGATAATGTATAGGAGAGTTAGTGTGCGGGGATCGCTGGTCAGCGTGGGTCTGTTTCCGTGCTGTATCTCTAAACTAAAAAACAAAATTTACCCTGCACTATATATTCCCAGTCTGCCCGATAATTGACCCTTATTCCCAGTGCCTTTCCCACTAATTCTAGGTCAATGAAGTACTTAAACAGTTCGCTTGCATGATGACCAGCTCCCAAGCACTATTTCTTCTTCAACTTACATTACTGTCATTGTTAAGAATGCTTTAAATAGGAGTCATAGAGTAATAACTAGATGCTGCTGTTTGGCCACTCAAGGCCATGCTCTCTCAGAGCAACCCCACTTATTCCATCTCCCCACTTTTTTTCTTGTAACCAATTATCCTTCACGGGATCATCATCTCGCCCCAATTTTCCTGCCACCCATACATACCAGGACAATTAAACTATCAACACTCTTTTAGCATGAGAGAGGAAATCAGAGCACCCAGGGGCGACCCTTGCAGTCACAGGGAGAATGTACAAATCTCCCAATGGTAGCACAAGGTCTGAATTGAATCCAGGGCCCTGGAGGGGAAAAAACTCTTGCAACAATCCTGAAGAGTGAAGGGAATTTACAAGCTGCCGCTCTTCTTCCCTGAAATATTGTTATGCTTTCTGCAAAGATTCCTGTCTGTCATTAAATTTCATCTCGCTCATCAGGTGACTCATCCCAATTTATTGAGCTGGGAGAAGGATGTACTTTCTGTCCAAATACACACACATGAAATTTACTTTGTTTACTGATTTCTGCTCTAGTCAGTTAAGAGGAGGAACAGTTAAACACACTCTACCTCCATGATGGACAGCTTTCTTGCAGGCATTTCTTTTATGAAAATGTCTTACTTCTTAAGCAAGCATACCTCCTGATACAGGCGCATCCATGAATAACGCTCCAGTCTTTTCTGCTGCTTTGGCTATTTCCTTAGAAACTACAGGGTCAATAGTGCTCGAATCTATGAGCAATGATCCCTTCTTGACTTTCCTGTGAAGAAATACCAAATTAGTTCAAGATGAAGCATAGCCTTTAAAATATTTGGCCATTGATTCCATAGACAAATCCTGCACTCCACGTGACATTTTAAAACAATCAATTATTGCCAAATCATACAAATTATTTAAAAAAACGTTCATCCCATTTTACTGAGTGAAAGCAACAAAAAAGTTTCAATGGCATCACTAGGTTTAGGAATTTACTAAAACTTTCCTGTGAAAATCATGTGGTTTATCAGCTGTGGAGAATATGGTATCTGAGACTTTCTGGTGAGGTCAAGAAGTGAAATTTGGAGTCGGGCCCTGCTTAATCTTCCTCCATCCCCGGTCTACTGATTTTAAGAAAACTTGACATGTCTGTTTCAAGAAATATCAGAGCAGGCAGTAATATAACCCAAATAATACAGTTCATTAAATTATGCCAAACATCAGATCAACCCTTACAAATAAAATTGATATGCTGTAAAATTAATACTCTAAACTATTTTTTTTTAATTGCATTGTTGATTCATATTCAGTTAATATTGCTAATTTGTGTCTGTTTTCACACTGAGTACTTAAGATTTACAAGATTACAGTCTGGACCCAGTGATCAAATACAAATCCCTTCACATCGTACTCTCATTTTTTGAAATGTATGAATGCTATCAAATGATCCACATCTTCGTTACACATTCTTTCTGAATGAAGAATGGGTTATGAACAAAAAAGGTAGTTGTACAGTATAATGCTAAAACAGTTACTTACTGTCAAAATAGTAAAATAGTAATTACACCAAGCTTTTAAGATGGAACGAAGCAATATTTTGCACATTTTTTCAGTCAAAATGCTACCACAAAAATCATAAATAAAATGACATACAATTTGCAACATTGGTGGCCATTTGACCCATTGATCTGGCAAATCATTTAAAAAAAAGAATTAATTGTTTCTGCCTCCACGGTACTTCTAGGCAAGTTCCAGAAGCCCATCAACCGCAAGATGAAAAACAAATCCTAATTTTCTCTCCAATTCTTCTGCAATTATTATAAATTTATATCCTTGTATTTTTTTTATCTATCAGAGAAGGGAAATAGATTCTTCCTGTTTGTTATTATTTAGGTCCTCACAATTTTATAAACCTCAAATCAGGCTCCCCAACCTACCTGATCTGATGCAAACAATGCAAGCCACCCAATCTTTCCTTGTGGATAAAACTGTCCAATACTGGCAACATAGTCATAAATCTCCTTTGCATCCCCTCTACCACAATCAATAGAGTGACATGAACTATACACAATACTGAAGCTGTGACCTAACAATTCTAGCGTGATTGCATTTCTTATAGTTTATGCCTCAGCTAAAGGAAAATATCTCATATGTCAAAATCGTTGGTGAAATCCAAGCACATCAAAATACACTGACTTCACTCTGTCTGTAGGCTATGAAACTAGATGCAGAATGCAGAGATCAACCCAAACCAAGGCACCGGGCATATGCTGCTGAGGGATGGAATGAACATGCTCCATTATAAAAGTTGGATTCTCTCTCATTCCAGAATTAGTTGTCACTCAAGGTCTATTCCAAAAAAACAACAATCATTGATTAACTTACCAAAGCAAAATGCATGAACATAGTCCAATTCTCCTACATTACCAGAGATCTGCAGTCTTGAAAAATAATAAAGTGCCCAGTACCCAGGATACCAGCCTTTGCATTTCATTTCCGTCTCCCTTCCCAATTGCTGCTTGAACTAATAATCACCATTTGCAACAGCAACAAGGAATATTAAATAGAGCCACATGTTGCACTAAAGCCATTATCTTCCTACCATGGAGATTATACAAGCGGCTATCATTTGTTTATGTATATTGAGAACATTAAGAGTTTGCTTAAGTGAAACCAAATTAAAGTTTTTTTGATCGAGTATGGGGTCAAAAAACCAAACATGGTGTTAATGGGCATCAAGGAGAAAAAAAATCCTATGATTGGATTGGTTTATTGTCAAATACACCAAAGGTACAATGAAACGTCATCTGTCCAAGTTCTCCAGAGCTGCTGCCTGACACGCTGAGTTACTGCAGCACGTGAAGTGCTTTGTGAACAATGAAATTCCTTATTCACATAAAACTGAAGGGTACGTGGTCATGACACAGTAAACATAACAAAGGCAAAAAATAGTGCACAGAATTTATTGCAATCTGAAGTAGTATAAAATAAACAACATAAATATTGTGCAATATTGTACAACGGATGAACCAAATGAAGTGGTTCAGATTTCTGGATTCTCTCCCCATTTAGAATAGTCCACGCCAGGGGTCTTCAAACTATGGCCCCGCGGGCCATATCCAACCTAGCCTACGAGAATTTATCCGGCCCGCAGCAAGCTCTTAACACGTTCCATACGGCGGGCTATTTAGCAGGAACTTACACGTCATTTTGCCGTAAGCTATCAAGTTGAGGGTTTGCATGCAGCTGCTGACAGGTTACCATTAGTTGTATGTGACTAATACCCAGGGGTGCAGTGCTTCTCCGGCACCTCTGTAAAATAAAAAAGCCAAAACAGCGGGGAATTGTAACTAGCGGGTGTGTGGTCAGGGTAACTGGGTTAAAAGAGGGGGAAGGGGAAGAAGACCCATCACTACTGAGGTTCCCTGTAGGAGGGGAGGAACACTAGGACCCAGCAGAGTCAGACCACGTGCTGTCTGCATCATGGAGATTGTGGGCCTGGTGCTGAGCCTGGAACTCTGATGAGGTGACGGCTCTGGCCCACTTGTTGCCAGAGGAGAGGCGAGGGTCGGCGGAGTTGCTGGTGGAAGCCCGTGGGGGGCTAGAGTAGAAATACGGTCGGCGGAGGTAGCATCGGTGGCCCCGGGAAGTCAGTGAAGGTCAGCGACAGCGGCCTGTGAGTGAGTGGGTGAGTTAGTGAATAAGTGATTGGGTGAATGTGTGGGTGAGTGAATGGGTGAGTGAGTGAGTGAGTGAGTGAGTGAGTGAGTGAGAGAGTGAGAGAGTGAGAGAGTGAGTGAGTGAGTGTGTGATTGGGTGAATGTGTGGGTGAGTGAGTGAGTGGGTGGGTGGGTGAGTCAGTGGGTGGGTGGGTGAGTGGGTGGGTGAGTGGGTGGGTGAGTGGGTGAAGGGGTGAGTGGGTGAAGGGGTGAGTGGGTAAGTGTGTGGGTGAGTGAGTGGGTGAGTGAGTGAGTGAGTGAGTGAGTGGCTACAAGTTTTGTTTTGAATTTCTTCCATTTGTTTTACTTAAGTTCTTTCTTTATTTTTTCATACAGCCTGCAAATATGTGCCAAATACATAATGTAGCCTTCATGCTAGAAAGTTTGGAGGCCCCTGGTCTACGCCTTTATTCCAACTACCATAATGCATGACTCCACACTTTGCTACACTATATTCCATCGGCCACTTCTCTACCCACTCTCCCAACCAGTCCAAGTCCTTCTGCAGTCCATACTTTCTCTACACTACCTGCCCCTCCACTTATTTTCACATAATCCACAAACTTGACCACAAAGCCTTCCAAATCCAAATCATTAATATACAACGTGAGGAGCGGCCCCTGCATCAAGCCCTGCGGAACTCCGCTAGTCACTGGCAGCCAACCAGAAAAAGCCCCCTTTATTCCTACTCTTTGCCTTCTGCCATCCAGCCAACCTGCTATCCATGCTGGTACCTACACTTTGATACCATGGACTGGAAACATCGTCTCCCCGGACAGTTCCCAAGAGGGCATACCTGTTTTCATTAGGCACAGCCACCTGGGTCTCCTGCACTCCACGGTTACCACCCTTTCTCTCAGTCACACACCTTCGTTCTTCCCGTATCCTCGGCGTGACTACCTCACTGTAGGTCCTGTCCAGGAAACTCCTGCTTCGGAACAGTCAGCATTGCTTTGATTGCAGCATGTAAGCTTTTAAGAACTTGATTGAGATTTTTGAGGTGTGACAATGATGTTGTTTACATTGATTTTAGTAAGGCATTTGATAAAATTGTTCATTGTAAGCTGATGGAGAAACATAGAAACATAGAAACATAGAAAGTAGGTGCGAGAGTAGACCACCAGGTCCGTCGAGCCCGCACCGCCATTCGCTCATGGCTGAACACTAAACAGACACACTTACCCACAAACAGTAGACACAAGACACAGAACACAAGACACTACCCTCCCCTTTATACCGCTATCACCCCTCTCCACCCCAAGAACCTCGTGATCTCCTGGGGGAGGCAAAAAACCGGATAAAAACCCAGGTCCAATTCGGGAAAAAAATCCGGGAAATTCCTCTCCGACCCCAATCCAGGCGATCGACACTTGTCCAGGAGATCACTCAGGTCTTACTATACTAACCATACCTAGGTCCATATCCCTGCCCTCTCCCCGTAGCCCCTTATCCCCTTGGCAGCTAAAAAACCATCTATTTTAGTCTTAAATATATTTAAAGTTTCTGCTTCCACTGCTCCCTGGGGCAGTGAATTCCATAAATTAACCACCCTCTGGGTGAAGAAGTTCTTCCTCATCTCAGTTTTAAAAGAGCCCCCCCTTATTCTGCAACTATGTCCTCTAGTTCTAGTTTCCCCGATCATTGGGAACATCCTCGGTGCATCCACCCGATCAAGGCCCCTCACGATCTTATATGTTTCAATGAGATCGCCTCTCATTCTTCTAAACTCCAAAGAGTAGAGTTCCAGCCTACTTAACCTTTCCTCATATGTCAATCCCCTCATTGCAGGAATTAATCTTGTAAACCTTCGCTGCACTGCCTCCAGGGCTAGTACATCCTTTCTTAAGTATGGACCCCAGAACTGTACACAGTATTCCAAATGTGGTCTCACTAATACTGTGTACAGCTGCAGCAAGACCTCCGTGTTTTTATACTCAATCCCCCTAGCAATAAAGGCCAAAACTCCATTGGCCTTCCTGATTGCTTGCTGCACCTGCATACTAACTTTTAGTGATTCATGTACTAATACCCCTAGATCCCTTTGCGTTGCATTACAACGCAGCTCCTCCTCATTTAGAAAATAACTTGCCCTATCATTTTTTTTCCCAAAGTGAATGACTTCACATTTATTAGTATTAAATTTCATCTGCCAAGTTGTTGCCCACTCACCTAGCTTATCTATATCCTTTTGCAGACTCTTCCTATCCTCCTCATCCCCTACTTTTCCTCCCATTTTTGTATCGTCCGCAAATTTTGATATATTACACTTGGTTCCCTCCTCCAAATCATTTATATAAATTGTGAACAACTGGGGTCCCAGCACCGACCCTTGCGGAACCCCGCTAGTTACCGGTTGCCATCCCGAGTATGAACCATTTATCCCCACTCTCTGCTTCCTATTTGTTAGCCAATCCTCTACCCATGCTAATATATTACCCCCAATCCCATAATTTTTTATTTTTAGCAATAGTCTCTTATGTGGCACCTTGTCAAAAGCCTTTTGGAAGTCCAAGTATACCACATCCACCGGTTCCCCTTTATCCACCCGGGTTGTTACTTCCTCAAAGAATTCGAGCAGATTCGTTAAACAGGACTTCCCCTTCACAAAACCATGCTGGTTCTGTCCGATGAAGTCATGTTTATCCAAGTGCCCCGTTAGTGTTTCTTTAATAATTGAAATTAAAATGCATGGGATGTAAGGTTACTTGGTCGTTTGGATTCTGAACTGGGTTAGTTAATGGCAATAATCTCTAACAGCATTGATAAAAAAGGAATCTTGGGGTCGAGGGTCATGGCTCCCTGAAAGTGGCAATACAAAAAGAGTGTTAAAGTGGGTATATGGTTTAATTTAAGATGGTTTTAGATAGACACATGGATATGCAGGAAATGGAGGGATAATGGATCCTGTGCAGACAGAGATTACTTTAACTTGGCACAGACATTGTGGGTCGATGGGCAAGGTCCTGTGCTGTATTATTCTACTGGACTAAGTGGGACCAATTGGTCCCATGTTCACACGGGAAGGCTGGTTCCCCAACGCAATATTCCACCTCTCCAACAATTCCAATATTGGTGGCCAGTGGGGGGGCTTTCTGGAGTGCTGGTATGGGTTCTTGGGGTGGCAGCTCAGTCCCTCAAGCCTGATCTGCTGGCAGCTTACTCACGGCTGGTGGGCTGGCAGTTGACTCATGACTATTCCTTGAAATTCCATTTCAAGCAGGGTGCAAGGCCACCAAATTCAAGTGCAGTTTCTTACCACTATGAGCCGGGTGCAAGGCCACCGAATTCAAGTGCAGTTTCATACCACTTCAAGCTGGATCCAAGGCCACCAAATTCAGTGCAGTTTCATACCACTTCAAGCAGGATGCAAGGGCACCAAATTCAAGTGCAGTTTCATTCCACTTCAAGCAGGGTGCAAGGTCACCAAATTCAAATGCAGCTTCATACCATTTCATGCAGGGTGAAACCACCATAAAACCACACAAAACACCAAACCCACAGTTCAGTAGGCATTCAGTGTGTTCAGTTGATTCACAGCTCAGACAGAGTCATGACCTCTCCCTCCCCCATAATGCAGAGACTGAGCCACACCCACACTTCTGGGTTTTATAACCCCTCCCCCTCACACCGGAAAAGGTGTGGCTTTCAGGGTGTGATTGACAGGAGAGAGATTATCAAAAAAATGTAAACACTAATAACACTTTTATTTTTCATTGATGGGAATAATTCTCTGCACCTGCTCAGCGGAGGGGGGGACTGAGTAAGATGGCCAAAAATCACAGCCGTAAGTGGTAGCGTTTTATCTAAAATCAATATACAGTGCAAACAGGAAGTAAGTGCATTTGCAGTAGTGCATTTGCAGTAGTGCCTTTTAACTTCAAGCCAAAGCACCCAAGCCGCCATTTGCAGTAAGTAGTGCCTTTCAACTTCAAGCCCAAGCACCCAAGCTACCATTTGCAGTAAGTAGTGCCTTTCAACTTCAAGCCAAAGCACCCAAGCCACAATTTGCAGTGTAGTGTCTTTCAACTTCAAGCCAAAGCACCAAAGCCACCATTAGCAGTAAGTAGTGCCTTTCAACTTCAAGCCAAAGCACCCAAGCCACCATTTGCAGTAAGTAGTGCAACTTCAAGCTAAAGCACCCAAGCCACCATTTGCAGTAAGTAGTGCCTTTCAACCTCAAGCCAAAGCACCCAAGCCACCATTTGCAGTAAGTAGTGCCTTTCAACTTCAAGCCAAAGCACCCAAGCCACCATTTGCAGTAGAAGTGCCTTTCAACTTCAAGCCAAATCAACCAAGCCATCATTTGCAGTAAGTAGTGCCTATCAACTTCAAGCCAAAGCACCCAAGCCACCATTTGCAGTAAGTATTGCCTTTCAACTTCAAGCAAAGCACCCAAGCCACCATTTGCAGTAAGTAGTGTCTTTCAACTTCAAGCCAAAGCACCCAAGCTACCATTTGCAGTAAGTAGTGCCTTTCAACTTCAAGCCAAAGCACCCAAGCCACCATTTGCAGTAAGTAGTGCCTTTCAATTTCAAGCAAAGCACCCAAGCCACCATTTGCAGTAAGTAGTGTCTTTCAACTTCAAGCCAAAACACCAAAGCCACCATTAGCAGTAAGTAGTGCCTTTCAGCCGCAAGCCAACGCACCCAAGCCACCATTTGCAGTAAGTAGTGCCTTTCAGCCGCAAGCCAACGCACCCAAGCCACCATTTGCAGTGCCTTTCAACTTCAAGCCAAAACACACAAGCCACCATTTGCAGTAAGTAGTGCCTTTCAACTTCAAGCAAAACACCTAAGCCACCATTTTCAGTAAGTAGTGCCTTTCAACTTCAAGCCAAAGCTCCCAAGCCTCCATTTGCAGTAAGTAGTGCCTTTTAACTTTAAACCAAAGCTCCCAAGCTACCATTTGCAGTATGTAGTGCCTTTCAACTTCAAGCGAAAGCACCCAAACAACCATTTGCAGGCAGTGCCTTTTTACTTCAAACAAACCATATTTTCATTTTCAAACCACATTAAGGGTACTCACAGTTGTGTAGACATTTGTTCAGTGTTATTCAGAGCTAAGAGAGACGTGACCCTTGGCTTTATCCATCTTGCAGAGACTGAGTGAGGCGCACCACTTCCTGGTTTTATAGTCCCTCCCACTCCCTCCAGCAGGGGCAGCAGAGAGAATGGTGATTTAAAAAAAAAACATTAATATCTCTCTGATTTGTCATAGATGGGAAAAATCCTCCGCACCCGTAAAGCGGAGGGGGGCTCTGAGCGAGGTGGCCAAAAATGACGGCCGTAGGTGGCGGCGTTCTGTCGGAAATCGCAGCACAGTGGGCCAAAAGCGGTCAAGATCAGAGATTTAGTAATATAGATAATGCCTAAATCATGCTGTCATGCTGTTCAAAATAAAGTACAGGGGTTTAAAAATGTGCACCACCAAATATAGGAACAGCTTTTCCCCCTACATTATTAGGCTTCTGAACAGTCCTACCATAAGCTGAGGTACTGTCAGATTCATCTCCACCCCATTGCGGACATTGGCCTTTGTCTATGGCACTGGTGCGCTGCAATGCTGAGAACGATATTCTGCACTATGTATCTCCTTGTCCCTACCTATAGTACAGGTTTGACGATTGTATCTATATACAGTATTATCTGATCTGACTGGATAGCATACAAAGCAGATTTTCACTGTGCCTCTGTGCACATAACAATAATAAACCTATATAAATTATTCCTCGTCCTTAGGTTTGCTGCTTTTTGGCTCAATTTATATTTCTCATCCTTAGGTCTAATATTGAACTTAACTGGCCACAGGTGAACCACCTTCCTGTTTTTTTGCACCAGACCAAAAAGAACATCCATGCACTGCTTAAATGTCTGCCATGGTGAATCCACTGTCCCATAAATGACATTTTCCAATCCATCCAAGTCAAATGGCCTTATAGCTTCCTTTAATTAGATGAGGACTATTGTCAGCTATATCGTATTTTATCTCAAAGAAGAATTCTAATATATCATGGTCCCTCCTTCTCAAGGCATCTGGCAAGATATCACTTGATAATTAACCTTTGTCAGTACACAAAACACATTTTAGTATGACCTGTTCTCCAGTCGAATCCTCAATATGCTGATCCAAAAAACCTGTATGAACGCACTCAGGAATTTCTCCTCCATATTATTATTATTATGAATTAAGTTAGCCCAATCTCTGTACAGCTTAAAGTCACCCATGATTATAGGTGGTATTGGTACTGGCTAATTACTGACACGTATACCGAGATAGAGTGAACAGTTTTTGTTTGCGTGCTATCCAGTCAAATCACGATACTCGAGTATGATCAAATCATATGCAAGTACAACTCGTTGTGCAAAGAGAAAAACATTCCAGAGTGCAAAATATAGTGTTACAGCATTAAAGTTACAAAGTCCAAGGTCTGCCTTGGACTTTGTAACTTGTCTAATAACTGTGTATATTAGAAGATCGGGACTACACCCAAGTTTATGCAAGGATCATTCAATAGTCTGAATGCAGTGGGAAAGAAGCTGGTCCTGGATCTGTTGGTATCTGTTTTCAAGCTTTTGCATCTTCTGCCTGACAGAAGAGGGAATGACCGGGATGAAAATGATCCTTGCTTATGTTAGCTGCTTTCCAAGACAGTGATGGAAAGGGGCTGGTCTGTGTAATAGACTGGGCTACATCCACAAATCTCTGCAATTTCTTGTGGTATTTGGAAGAGCTGTCGCCACACCATGGATGGAGTTATGTCCTTATTACACATACCTCTAATGTCCTGCTATCTCCAACATAACCACTATTATTTGGACTCAGTCTATGTTCCACTTGCATTTCCAGCCCTTTGATATTTCTTAGCTCTGTCTATGTTGATTC
This sequence comes from Amblyraja radiata, assembly GCF_010909765.2. Taxonomy (NCBI): domain Eukaryota; kingdom Metazoa; phylum Chordata; class Chondrichthyes; order Rajiformes; family Rajidae; genus Amblyraja; species Amblyraja radiata. The sequence goes on along the minus strand of NC_045957.1, from coordinate 61,113,314 downwards.
AACACCAGAGCCAATATCTTTTCTCACTATTGTGTTAATCTCCTCTTTGTCCAGAAATACCAACCTATTTCATTTTCCTCTTTACTTGTCCTTCCTAAATATTGAATTCCCCCTGAATGTTCACTTCCAATATTTAGTTCATGACAGCCATGGTTTGTAATTCCAATATTATACTAATTTGCACTAATTTGTGCTAGTAATTCATCCATAAGCTATAAACATGCAAAGATTTTAGGCGTGTCTACTTAACATCGTTGGATGATTTTGCACTTTGCCCCATTTGTTTTATGCCGTTAATTTTTCTAATATCCACTTTTCATTTTCTTTTCCCTATTTTTCTTTCCTTTTCCTATGTCTCCCCAGCACTCTGTCACTTCAGTTTAAACCCTCCCTAAAAGAACAAGGTTGGTAGAACATCAATCCTGGTGTAACATGTCCTGCTGGTGCTGGTCAAAATTTCCTCAGAGCTGGTTTAGAAATTTGCCTTAGAAATTGGCCTTAGAAATTTGAATCTCAATCATTATTTAGTGCCAATTTTATACCACTATTAAATAAACTGAATGATATGATTAAATTTTGGAAAACACTTCCGCTCTCATTGATAGGTAGAATTAACGCTATAAAAATGACTTTCTTACCACAATTAATATATTTGTTTCAAGCGATCCCAATATATATTCCAAAATATTTTTTCAAAAAACTAGATTCCACTATCACTAATTTTATATGGGATTACAGAACACATAGACTTCAACGAAAGCATTTGTGCAAATCTAAAGAAGTTGGGGGTTTATCATTACCTAACTTTATGTATTACTACTGGGCAGTGCATATTAAGAACATAATGTACTGGCTGGATAGTTCCACTCAGCAGTTGGAATGGATAAGAATGGAGAAAGAGGAGTGCTATCCGCACAATATAGGAACGATCCTGCTCTCACCGATAAAATTGAATAGTATAATATATAAGAAGAACCCAATTATTCACAATATAATAAGAATTTGGAAACAAATAAAAGTATCCTTGAAATTAAATAATTTATCAGTACTAACCCCACTATTGAACAACCCCGCATTCAAACCTTCTCTCATCGACAACACATATCAACAATGGGATAGACTGGGGATTAGGAAAGTAGGGGATATGTATGAATTGGGTAAACTGTTATCATTTCAACAATTAAAATTAAAATTTAAATTGAAGGATAATCAATATTTTAAATATATACAAGTATGTAACTTTATGAAGAAATATATACATAGATTTCAAACTATATTTTTAGACCCTTTAGAAGAAGCAATGAATATTAAGGCTGATTCACAAAAATTAATATCATACTTTTATAATAATATATTATATAGAGAATCACCCTCAACAGAAGCACTAAGGGAAGATTGGGAACATGAGCTAATGATAAAGATCTCGAAGGATAGATGGGAAAAGTATTTGATGAATACACATAACTGTTCTATTAATACAAGACATAATTTAATTCAATTTAAATTATTACATAGACTATATTATTCAAAAACGAGGTTGAATAAATTTTATCCAAACGTCTCTCCCAGATGCGATAAATGTTTGTTTCAAAACGCTAATTTAACACATTCATTTGTAGGATGTACAAAGTTGAATAAATTTTGGAGTGATATATTTGATATATTTACAAAGCTCTTCAAGTCAAGAATAGAACCCAAAATGGAATGGATTATATTTGGAATAATAGGAGAAGATACCAATTTAAATAAAGACCAAAATGTTTTTTTAAATTATGGGTTAATAATTGGAAAGAAATTGATACTTAAATTTTGGAAAAATACAACCATACCAACTGTTAAAATGTGGATTAGGAATATGATGGACATAGCACGCCTTGAAGAAATGAGACTCCGACTAATAGATAAATATGACCAATTCTTAAGGAGTTGGTCTCCTTTCATCGACTTTTTGGAATCATGTGATGCAGCGGTACCATAAGGATTGCTGATTTCAGTTCATGACGTGGATAGATCTACATCTCCGAATATAGATTTGAAAATTTCTCTTTTAAGGGGCCTTTTCTTCTATTTCTACTTTCCACCTTTTCTTTTTTATTTTATTTTTTTATTTTTATTTTTTATATACACACTTCACATTTTTCTACTCTCTACCATCTATTTTTCCACTCTTTCTATTGTTTTCTTTTTCTTGTCTTGCTTACTCATAACATAAAACTAGAGGTTGTACATAGAATGGATTACGGTATGACACTGTATTGTTTTGTATTGTATTAACTTCTAATAAAATAAACAAAAACAAAAAAATACAAAAAAAAATTTGAATCTCATTTGTAACCATATCTCTGGCTACATTTATCTGACAAAAAAATTGTTTTTACTACTCTTACTCGAACACAGAACTAGTAGATCATGCTCAGATTACAATCTTTGAGGTCCTATATTTTAACTTCCGAATAACCTACATCGAGCTTGTGGACTTCATCCATCTTTTTGAACTTATATAATTACTATTGTAACAAATAACAACTGGCTTTATACCATTCCCCTCAGAATGTCCAAGCACATGATTTGCAAAAATTTGGTATGTAAAAATAAACAAGTTTCCTTATTATTTTTAACATTCAAATACCTACTTCAAAATGCCATTGACACCAGTAAACACTTCAATCACATTTGGACTTGATGGTAACATGGTTATAACTCGATCAACTCGTTCAGCCACTTCAACAGGAGAGTCCACGATCTATGAAATAAAAGTGCACAAAAATTATTCGATAATGCATCTGGGCATAGCAGGTCAGGTAGTGACAATTTTAAAATACACATATTAGTCTTTAATTTCCAATCCAAGCTAACTGGTCTTTTAATTATTTTAACTGTGAGATTTATCCCACCTTTTATGGGGGATTTAATAATAATTTTAGAAGCTATTTGATAAACAACAATGACTACACCATCAACCATCTCCATTACTTTATCAACAAGCACTTGGGACCTTGCTTTATTTGCAGAAGCCTAAGAGTATAAAATTAAGGTCTACAAGATTATTAGTATAAACTCAATTGAAATAGTGAGATCATTTCTAGGCACCACACTTTTGTGAAGGATGTCTCAAAATAGATGTCAGGATTGCTATCATTTACAGAGAAGGAGTTTGGTTGTCTTCAGAGTAGATAAAGTTATTGGAGATCAAAAAACACAAAAAATACCAAAGATCTGAAATGAAATCAGAAAATGGAAAAACTCAGCAGGTCAGGCAGCATCCATGGAATGAGAAATAGTTAACATATCAGGTCTAAGATCCATTGTGAGTACTGAGAAAGAGAGGAAATCAGTTTGTTTTCAGTAGCATAGAAGGTGGAGAAGGGATGGATGGAACAAAGGCAATATTTCTGAAAGAGGCAAGACCAAATCTGTTAATGTAGCAGTCAGAATCAGATTATGCTACCTTATCCAGCCAATGTGCTGCTAAGAACAAGGCTAAGTGACATGTTCAATAAGCCAAACTATGCCAAAAGAAAAGGGAAGAAAAGCTTTTATTAAAGTTGCAGGCATTTTTACAGTAGTTAGAAAAAGGTTTCTATTGGCAAGAAGGACTAGCAATCAAAAGACTTAAAAAAATTGCAAGGAATCAAACTAAAATGAGGATGGATACTTTTGAGTACTGTATTCAGATCCGGAATACATTGGCTGAAGGGATATGTGAAGTATAGTCAAGTGCAAGTTTCAAAACTGAATTGTATAACTACTAGATGTAAAAAGGTTTAGGAAGGAACTGCAGATGCTGGTTAACACCGTAGACAAAATGCTGGAATAACTCAGCGGGACAGGCAGCATCTCTGGATAGAAGGAATGGATAACGTTTCGGGTCAAGACCCTTCTTCAGACGTCAGAAGAAGGGTCTCGACCCGAAACATCACCCATTCCTTCTGTGTGAAAAGGTTTGCTTGGCTATGGTGGGTTGACGGAGAAACAGATATGAGAGGAATTAATTCTTTTTGAAAGCCACTACAAGCGCAAAGAACAGGTTCTCTCTATGATGTACGATTCTTTACAAAACAGCACGTTGCTGTGATGGTCGTCACATCAGGTTAGGTCACCCTTCCTATCTAAGATGCAGTACTGATATGTACTTTTTCTGAAACAGGGCACAGAAGTCTAGCATCCATGAAATCAAGGGAAGTGGATAAAGAGAAAATGTCTCAAATATTAACGTAAAAAATAATAATGTTCCCTTACAGTTTTCAACAGCATGATTACGAAAACAGCCAGTCTTCAACCTGAAATATTTATTAAAGCCGCTTCTCTTTCCACAGATCTGACCTGACCGGCTACCAAGTCTTTCAAGCATTTTCTGGTTTTATTTCAGATTTCAAGCATCTGCAGTTTTGTTTTGATAATACAGGTTGTTTCAATTTATATTCTATGGAATATGCCAAATCTGATAAGAGCACATGCCTTTCTTACCTCTTTCTTTTTCTTTTGGAAAATAGAGCATAGAACAGTACAGAATAGGGCCATGATGATTGTGACAGCAATAATGCCAAATTAGACTAATCCCATTTTGGCACCGATTACTCCTTGTGCGAAAAAAGTCTCAACAAATCTAATTGAAGCATTTCCCTCTAATCTTGAAGCTACGTCCTTTAGTATTGACATTTCCATTCTGCGAAAAAGATTTAGGATAGCTATTCCATCTATTTATAATTTTCTCTTACATTTGAGCTCCCAAAGTGATATACCTCACGCTTGTTTGATTAAAACAGTGTATCAAAATTCAAAGTGACATATAACATTTTCCACATTGTGCAGTACATTCAATACAAATCCCTGTCAGATACTCCCTGGAATCACATGTAAATCTTCACCTTGCTCTGAAGCAATTATCCCAGTCCATTTCTAAAATTTGACCCACAATGAATGTTAAATTCTTAGGAATACCCTTCAATATCTCATGTTACTTTCTAATCTTTTGGCATTAACAGCATGTGCACTTATTCCTTTAAGATAAGGCTAGGGAACAGAGGAGGAACACATAGATCTGTCTGCACAACTCTTAGTATCCCCTACAGAAATGCACCCTGGCCTGATTGCGACAACAGCAATGGTAACAATTGATTCTTCATGTGGAACCAAGTCAGAAAACAAAGGATTAAAGTGATTCACTTTCCAATTGTCATAATAAACAATTAAGAAGCAATTTACCTGTGCTCCTAAATCCTGTATTGCTTTGCACGATTCTGGGAAGACATCAGTAGCAATAATGGGGTAGCCATGCTTTATGAGATTCTGTGCCATTGGATTACCCATGTTACCCAGTCCAACAAATCCCACTGTTGCTTTAGAGGCCATCGATCTGGAAGATACTATTAGCCCAATGATTTTTTAATAATGGCATTGTGATGCAGTTCATATTTACCCAGTTTGCATTCAAATTATACAAGATAATTCTATAATGATATAAACAAGTTTGATAATGGCTTTGCTTATATAGTATTATTTTTTGTAAGTCATACAAATCAGATGGCATGAGATGATATTTTGTTTATCACATGAGACAAATTCAATTAATTTAACTTAATAACTCATTTTCAACTTGCTTTGTTTGTTTCTTCATTCACATTCCCAAGTGACGCATTCACATCCCCAACTTTTCCAACATATTCAATCAACTATAGTTAAATGTCCTTCCAAAATTACAATCGCATACAATTGCGATTACATATTTTGTACAATTGTCAACATATAATGTGCAAATATAACTGTACCAAACAGCAATAAAAACTTATATCTAGACAATTAGTACAGTTCATATCAAATAATGTAACCCGCGAGCCCTAGGAGCCTGTAGTATGGTTTCTAATTTGCTACAGGCTATTCAGTTACCCAGTCAGCATGCTGTTATCAAAGTTAGAGCCCATACTACAGGCCAAAGTCCCATAGACATAGGAAATTGCCTTGCCGACGAGGCAGCTAAGAAAGCTTCTAGGAGTTACCAAAGTGTTGTGCCCCACATGATGAGGCAGACTAAAAATTCTACTACAAATAAGTCTCCCTTGAAAAAAGGAATGCCAACCATCCAAGAAGTGCTTCAAATACAGGAGGACGCTCCTACACAGGTAAAACAGCTGTGGCAGGACCAGGGTTGTGTGTACAATCCTGTCACTAGCTTATGGGTTACGCCTGCCGGACAGACTTGCATGTCTGACAAGCTTGCGTTGTGGGTTATTGAATGTGTACACTTCAATATGAATTTGTGGGTTATTGAATGTGCAACTCATTGTGGGGCTAAGGCCGTAAGTGATATGCTTCTAGAGACCTGGTGGCATCCGAAAATTCTGGACTTGTCCCAGCGTATCAGCCACCGATGTCTGATTTGCCAGCAGCATAATCCAGGTAAGGGCTTGCCCTGTGAACCAGGTAAGAGCCCTTTACCAGCAGGTCCCTTTGAGACCTTGCAAATGGACTACATTGAGTTGAAAAGATGCCAGTGTTATAAGTATGTTCTTGTAATTGTCGATGTTTTCAGTAAATGGATTGAAGCATATCGGACCACTGACAATAAGGCCTCTACCATTGTAAAAATATTGTCACGCGAAATCATACAGAACATCATTCGGTGTTCCTGCACGTTTAAGTTCAGATAATGGTCCTCATTTTATTGCTGCTGTAAACAAAGAAATTACAGATACGTCAACAGCTCCATTGTGCGTATCGATCTCAGGCCGCCGGATTGGTGGAATGGTCAAATCAGACTTTGAAAACCAAATTAGCAAAATTAATGTCATAGACTGGCTCAACATGGTTAAAACTGCTTCCTGTAGCTCTTTTTCAGAATACGGACCACTCCTTCTGGTATGGCATGAATAACGCCTGCGGAAATCATATATGGTCGACCCCTATGCACGCCATGGAAAGACCATGCCCCCGCAGCGGTCCTTTTCCACCAGATAATAATAATAATAATAATAATAAATTTTATTTTTGGGCGCCTTTCAGAAATCTCAAGGACACCTTACAGAGATTAACAAGAATAATAAAACATATAATCAGAATAAAATAAATAATAAAGACATCAGAGACACAAATTAAAAACAGAATTCAGTCCAAAAACAAAAAAATCAAAAACACAGTGTGAAGAGAGAGCAGCGGCAGCTAAAGCGCGCCAGCGTCCACTCTCCCTTCCGACAGCCATCTTGGACAAAGACTAACAGGTTTACTTACAGACAAAAAAATCATCCCCCCACAATGGATTACCACTGTGAGGGAAGGCACAATGTCCAGTCCCCATCCCCAGTTCACCCAAAGTCAGGCCTATTGAGGCCACCGCAATTGCCTCTACGGAGGCCCGATGTTCCTGGCCGTTCTCACCGGCGTCGGGAGAGTCCTCTCAGTGGCTGGACCACCTGGAACGGCCGCTTCCTGGCTGGAGACCGCGGCTTCAGAAGCCGACAAGGCCGCGCCGGTTTGGAGCACCCAGGATCACGATGTTAAAGTCGGCACCGCCCGCTCCGCTCCGCAGACCCGCAGCCCGGAGGTGTTGAACTCGGCGGTCACAGCTCACCGGAGCTCCAGCGCGTCGATCCAGCGCGGCTACCCAGGCAAGGCATCGCCCGCTCCGCTCCACGAAAGCGCTCCAGCGCTGTGCCGCCACCGAAGCCGAGGTGCTGGGCGGTCCCCGCCAGGAAACGGCGCTCCAAGCCCGCTGGTAGGCCACGAGGCTGGGTCGACGGGCAGCCCGGAGAATAAGCTGCCTCACCGACCAGGCAGGGACCTAGAAGTAGAATTGCCCCCTACCCCCCACATTAAAAAGTCAATTTCTCCAACGGACGAAACACAGGACTTACTCAAAACTTTTTTTAAAAAGCGAATTAAACGGACGGCTGCTGGTTAGCAGCCGTTCCCCAAGATGGCTCCTCCTCCTCGACTGAGGAAATTACATCCTATGTATTAACTTTAACCCGTGCTTTGCGAACTTCTCATTCACAGGTCAGGGCTGCATATGGCAAGGCGCCTGCGCTCAAAGTTCCATCTAATATTGAGCCATGTTGCTATGTGCTGGTCAGGAAGTGGGCGTGTAAGCACTTGGACCCACGTTGGGATGGTCCCTTCCAGGTCATCCTCATCACTCCGACCGCTGCCAAGGTCGAGGGTCGTGCTGCATGGGTTCATCTGCACCACTGCAAATTGATTGGGGAGCCCAATCAAAAGGGGGGAGAAGAGTAATTTTATTTTCAACTCAGAGTTTTTTAGTTTTTACACATTTCTGCTTTGCTTGGGAGTTGTATCCTTATAAGTTTAGTTTTGAATCTTAATAAGTTTAGTTTTGAATCCTTATTTTGCTATATGGTTAAGAATATCGACTGATTACTGGACTGACTGACTGAAGGACGTTTAAATTGAGTGAATAGTTGTTTAAGCTAATTAAGTAAGAAATTAGCTTTTAGTGAGCCTTTGCATATTCCATATGAATTAAAATGAGGCGATTCATCCTGCTATGCATCCTGATGCTACCACAGATGGAGGGAAATGAAGGAAAAATTTGACGATGTGTCCTGGGACAAACTTTCACCTCTGCAAAGGAGATGTGGTACAGTGCAATGGCCCAGATGCCTTTGGATCCTGGAACGTCACCAAGATTGACTATTGCAATGGGATACTGCGTCAGCCCGATCGGCAGGTAGACTTAGATAATCGACACCTGTGGGAATTACTCTGTTGGTTTCAGGAGTGCAAATTTGACTTTTTCTGCAGACGAAATCCTTTGGAAGACAACTCGGCAAAGGAACATTTGTATGATGGACTATGCTATAGAGAAGCATTAGAGGTCTACCCTTGTTTACAGGAGAAAGAACATGAGAAGAAACACAGGAAAAACGGGCATTGGAAGAAACAGACTCTAACATGTTTATACAAGCCCATAATGAACTATTTGGGGAAGGACAAATTGTGTGCTACCTTGCTATGAAATCAGTTAGTAGCCTATTTGCAGTGTCTCCAGAGTGCGGGAGGACTGAACGGTTAGTAAGGTGTCAAGGTGAAAAGTCAGTTCCAGTCAAAACTGTCACCAACTGTTTGCCACTACCTCGTGACAATAAGCATTCATACCCAGGCTGTCACAACTCTTCGAGTACCAGAGTAGAACCACTAATGCCGTGTAACTTTACCCCTAACACCGACAATAGACAATACGGAAGATGCTTCACTTACCAGGGATACGGGTGCATAGTTGTTGACGTCCCTTCCAACATTACGTGCATAGTACGAACCCCGCGACAACCTAGTTGCAACAGCACATCTAAGGGCATCCAATGCACCATTCCCAAAGAATGCGTCCCAGTCTCTGCAGGGTTGCAACTGCTTTGTGAGTGGGCCAATGGAACCCATCTAACTGTAGGAATCTATCACTTGCCTATCATAAGTTACAGCAATTGGATTTCGAGCAATTGGATGGACTGGGCAAAGGGTGGAGAACTGATTAATACACGCAGGAACTGTCATGGGTCCCTATACACTGAGGAAGGGTACTACCTCTTTTTCAATGGCAAAGGGACCAATGTGCTAAAACCTCCTTTTCCAAAGAACGTAGCCGTCGGTACTCTTGTCCCCACCATCATTCCCTGCCCAGAGTTGGTCCCGACAAAACCAAATGACTCTGCGCAGGGCAGTATCCGCCGAATTCTGTGCCAATTGGAGAAACCCAACTACCATGGGAGCAACTAGGTGGGATGCTGCGGGATGGGGAGTACTAAGCCTGCTTACTTTCGGAGGTGTAGGGGGAGGGTTGGCTGCCAAAAATCAAAACTATATGATTTGTGGACTAACCATTTTGGGAAATGCCACTACAGGAGCCCTGGAAGCAATAAAAACCCAACTATCAGAAATGCGTCTGTTCTCTTTACAGAATAAATATGCCTTAGACTATTTGTTGGCCCGTGAGGGAGGGACATGTGCTATTGTATAAGAAAAATGTATGATGGGAGTTCAGGATAGAACTAGTAATATCACCAAACATCAAGAAGACATTACTACCCTGCTCGATGGAATGAAGGAGGGTGTTGGATGGGGAGACTGGGGTTTTGGGGGATTATATAATTGGATCATCAGCATGACCATATATGCAGCAATAGTGATCGTGTGTTTGTTCGTGGGAATTGCTATTGTTAAATGTATTATCGGCAGACTAATGACAGCCTTGGGTAATCTGGAAACTGGTGAGAACATCTTATTGCAGCACCTAGAAGAAGACATTCCGATGTTGGAGTCCGATGAAAGTAGAGAACGTGTGAACCAGCAGGTAGAGAAGGAAATGCTGGAGGAGGAGTGTAATAGACTTAATAATGTGGAGGAATGTTATTCAGTTCAGAATAGTTAAGCACCATAAGGGCTAGGGTTTAAAGCACAGCAGAGGAGTAGGGAACAGCATTGGTGTCAACAAGCCTGCCTGCCGACCTACGTGGTACGGGTTTTGGGGGCTATAAAGCATCTCGAGGTTAGGAATAAACTTCGATGACTAATAAGCCAATGCTGATGAATTTCTGCTGTGTTATTATCCTATTAGTGGTCATGATATGACCAGAAGAGAGAATGAGGAAATATTATATAATAGAACCGCTCGGATAGTGACTTTTATATAAGCTAGGTAATTTGCAAGAGAAAAGCTTAAGGTTTTCAGAAACACATGTCTCCTAAAGAAATAAAATACAAGGAAACACATACAGGGAACAGATGAATCAAAACATAGAAACGCTAATCTGAACCTGCATAGCTTAGTTTATTGAAGGTACACAAAATTGCTGGAGAAACTCAGCGGGTGCAGCAGCATCTATGGAGCGAAGGAAATAGGCGACGTTTCGGGCCGAAACCCTTCTTCAGACTGATGGGGGGTGGGGGGGGGGGAGAAGAAAGGAAAAGGGGAGGAGGTGGAGGAGGAGGAGCCCGAGGGCGGGCGGATGGGAGGGTGGGAGGAGACAGCTAGAGGGTTAAGGAAGGGGAGGAGACAGCAAGGGCTAGCAAAATAGGGAGAATTCAATGTTAATGCCATCCGGACGCAAGGTCCCCAGACGGAATATGAGGTGCTGTTCCTCCAATTTCCGCTGTTGCTCACTCTGGCAATGGAGGAGACCCAGGACAGAGAGGTCGGATTGGGAATGGGAGGGGGAGTTGAAGTGCTGAGCCACCGGGAGTTCAGGTAGGTTATTGCGGACTGAGCGGAGGTGTTCGGCGAAACGATCGCCCAACCTCCACTTAGTCTCACCGATGTAAATCAGCTGACATCTAGAGCAGCGGATGCAGTAGATGAGGTTGGAGGAGATACAGGTGAACCTTTGTCGCACCTGGAACGACTGCTTGGGTCCTTGAATGGAGTCGAGGGGGGAGGTGAAGGGACAGGTGTTGCATTTCTTGCGGTTGCAACGGAAAGTGCCTGGGGAGGGGGTGGTACGGGAGGGAAGGGAAGAATTGACGAGGGAGTTGCGGAGGGAGCGGTCTTTGCAGGCATGGGGGGAGATGGGAAGATGTGGCGAGTGCTGGGGTCACGTTGGAGGTGGCGGAAATGGCGGAGGATTATGTGTTGTATTTGCCGGCTGGTGGGGTGAAAGGTGAGGACCAGAGGGACTCTGCCCTTGTTGCGAGTGCGGAAATGGGGAGAGAGAGCAGTGTTACGGGGTATGGATGAGACGCTGGTGTGAGCTTCATCTATGGTGGCGGAGGGGAATCCCCGTTCCCTGAGGAACGAGGACATTTCCGATGCCCTAGTATGGAATGTCTCATCCTGGGAACAGATGCGGCGTAGGCGGAGGAATTGGGAGTAGGGGATGGAGTCTTTACAGGGGGCAGGGTGGGAAGACGTGTAGTCCAGATAGCCATGTGAGTCAGTGGGTTTGTAATGTATGTCAGTCAGGAGTCTGTCCCTTGCGATGGAGATGGTGAGGTCAAGGAATGGTAGGGAAGTGTCGGAAATGGTCCAGGTGTATTGGACTGCCGGATGGAAGTTGGTGGTGAAGTGGATGAAGTCAGTCAGTTGTGTGTAGGTGCAGGAGGTGGCCCCAAAGCAGTCGTCAATGTAACGGAGATAGAGGTCGGGGATGGGGCCCTGGTACATATTGAACAAGGATTGTTCAACGTACCCGACAAAGAGGCAGGCGTAGCTGGGGCCCATGCGTGTGCCCATAGCTACGCCTTGTGTTTGGAGGAAATGGGAGGAGTCAAATGTAAAGTTGTTGAGGGTGAGGACCAACTCCGCTAAGCGGAGGAGAGTGTCAGTGGCTGGGTATAGGTTGCTCCTCTGGTCGAGGAAGAACCGGAGGGCTCCGAGGCCATCCTGGTGGGAGATGGAGGTGTAGAGTGACCGGACATCCATGGTGAAGATGAGGGGGTGAGGGCCCAGAGAGTGGAATGCGTGGAGGCGGCGGAGAGTGTCTGAGGTGTCTAGAACATAGGTGGGAAGGGATTTGACCAAGGGGGATAGGATGTAGTCAAGGTATGTGGAGATGAGTTCGGTGGGGCACGAACACGCAGAGACAATGGGTCTGCCGGGAGAGCCGGGTTTGTGGATTTTGGGGAGAAGGTAAAAACGGGCTGTGCGGGGCTGGGGAACGATGAGGTTGGAAGCTTGGTCGGGCAGGGCGTGGGAATTGATGAAGTCGGTGATGGTGCTAGAAATGGTGGCCTGGTGCTCGTCAGTGGGGTCATGGTCCAAGGGTAAGCAGGAGGAGGTGTCCGAGAGTTGGCGCGTGGCCTCAGCTTTGTAGAGATCGACGCGCCAGACTACCACGGCACCTCCCTTGTCGGCTGGTTTGATGACCCAATCTGGGTTTTTGCGGAGTGATTCAATAGCTTAGTTTATTGCTTTGAGGCAATTATAACACTGGAGGAAATTGTATTTGATATGATTTTGTGTTGAAAAATGGAATACTGAATAGGGCCTCTTCTAAGGCCAGAGGTCATCTGCTCTTTCTCTATGGCACATTTTTGAGCTCTGATGTGACATAAAGATGAAGAGTTATGGCCGGTTATGCTGAGTTTGAGACAGACTTCAAGGCTGAACTATAATAGACTCTGTAGTTAGCTTTGGCTATGTTAAATTATAATGAGATAAGGGATAGGATGTGTGTGAAGGGGAGTAGTTGCTTGGAGAGGAAAATAATCAGATTGATGGATTTGTGACCTTCCTTCTGTTTATAGAAAGTCGAAGAAGCAGATGTAATTCTGATGTAATGGTCTGAGCTGTGAATCTACCTTTGTTCTGTAATATTTGTAAAAGGACTTGCAGATGAGATTGGAAATCCAGCTTCCAGATAGCAGGAAAAGGGGCTGCAAATTAGAATTAAGCTGTATCCTGACACAAAACACATATCATCAATTGTTGACAGATTTACAACCCATGTATACTTGGAGTTGGGAGGTGTGTGGGTTTGAATTTAACTTACAAACTGTGTAATTCAGCGAACTCATATAATTAATGTTTTAATACATAGGTAATAGTATTTTAAACGGTGTAAAATTGTAGTGAAACCAGTTATGAAATGTATTGCGTCTTAGTAGGGCTGTAAACATTAAACTGTGTTTAGATTTATAGAAATATCTTTCTTCTTGGTATGGAAAGTGTGTATGACTTGTGTGATCATTGTATTATATATGTATCTTATATTTTGAGGAGTGGTCTTTGGTAATTGAGCCTACTGGGGTTTTGCTGTGTTGAAATAAAATAATTCTAAACAGTTAAATCAGGTTGTAAAATGAGGCCAGAGATGGGGGGGATCATGTGACTGCTGTTGTAAATCACCAGAAGGACTCAGATGATTGGTTACCAGTTTGTCATTCCCTCTGTATCTGAAATGTCTAATACCTATATAAAGCAATGAGTTTGTATCAAAGCTACTCTTCTCTGGACCCGTCCCAGAGCATCAGCTCTGTGTTGGAAGGTTCAGAGACTAGTCTCAGCTGAATAAAGAATCGATTTCAACAGCTACAAGCATTTGAGTCAAGTTGACTTTAGATTGACAAAATAACTCAGTTTAACAGTAACATTAATATTTATTTCAAACTGATGCTTAAAACCAAATGCAAAACATTCAATGCCTTCCCCTGTACCTTTAAGAGCGTGGCATGTTTTTCTGATTACCTTATTGCAGCGGTATTAAAGTTATAAAATATATAATGCAACTAGACTAAGTGGGACCCGTTTTGTCCCAGCATCATACGGGAGGGCTGGTCACCAACGCAATATTCCACCTCTCCACCAATTCCAATATTGCTCGCCAGTGGGGGGGCTGTCTGTTGCGCTAGTATGGGTGTTGCGGGCCGAAGGTACTGGTTTCCAGTGGGTTAGTATAGACATTGTGGGCCGAATGGATTCTTGGGCTGGCATCAAACTGTTGCAACGATATTAAAGCCAAGCCAATGCAAGCAATTGGGCTGCAGCCACCTGACAACCAAAATTCATTTTGTGAACACAAACTTGTTAAAAAGGCGAGGCAAACAATTGGGCAGCAGCCACCTGGCAACCAAAATTCATTTTGTGAACACAAACTTTTTAAAAAGGCGTGGCAAACAATTGGGCTGCAGCCACCTGACAACCAAAATTCATTTTGTGAAAATAAACTTGTTAAAAAGGTGAGGCAAACAATTGGGCTGCAGCCCTGGAATAGACGTGCGTTCAGTGTTATTCGCAGCTCAGAGAGCCGTGATACTCTCGCTTCCTGGGTCTGGCAGAGACTGAGTGAGGGACTACACTTCCAGGTTTTATAGTCCCTCCCCCTGCCACCAGCGGGGGCAGCAGAGAGAATTGCAAATTTAAAAAAAACATTAATATATCTCTGATTTTTCATCGATGGGAAAAATCCTCCGGTCCCGGAAGGCGGAGGGGGGCTCTGAGTGAGGTGGCCAAAAATGATGGCCGTAGGTGGTGGTGTTCTCTCGGAAATCGCAGCACAGTGGGCCAAAAGCGTTCAAGATCAGACTTTTAGTAATATAGATGTTCTGCTGGAGTTCACTTTAATTTTGAACTCTGCCAAAACTAAATTATGCACTTTAGTTCTTTGTCATAAATACAATGTATCAGATAACTGGTTTATTTCTTTAAAACAAAACATTGGATAACAAACAAGCTGTAAAGCCCAATACATGATATATATTATTCTTCATGCACCAACTAGCATGTATGTAATGATATTCATAACCTCAAGAGCTTTCCATTAAATAACACGTGATTTTATAGTGTTAAAAATAATAGCTACAATACATTAATGTCTCAAACAAACTCATTAAAGATGTACATTGCGGTCTATTGACTTTGTTATAAGATATCATATTGCAAATAAATTTGAAGAACTTGTCTAAAGTGATCTACATACTTTTGAGTGTTACCGATTAATGGATGAAAATTATCCTTGGAGGCCAATCGCATCATGTGCCTGTGGTCTTTATCTTGCCTGTCTCAAGCAACTGCTGCCATTTCCAATTACTCTTCTTTTGCTACAGTCCAAACCCCCCCCCCCCCCCCCCCGAACAACCAGGCCTACCGGAACCCGCCCGGTAGGCCAGACTCACCCCCACTGTCCTCCCCGGAGGCTGCTGAAAAGCCAGGTGGCAAAGCCTGCCTGGGCCCAATGGAGCCACGATGGCAGTGATAAACATTGGTGGCATTGGGGCCTCGCCGGCAGTGGGGTATCGTCAATGGTTAAGCGGCGGTGGTGGCGGCGGCAGCAGCAGCAGTGAAGTCACACGGCAGTAGGGCCTCAACAGCGGTAAAGCCTCGGAGGCAGTGGTGAAGCCTCGCGGCAGTGTGGCCTTGACAGTGGTGACTCTATTTGATTCGCATGGTGACAATGCCTGCACTACCTTATCCTTGTTTGCTGTTCCTTTGCAGAGCTATATGCTGTTAAGCAAACAAAACCCTCCTTCACTTCACCTTTAACCAACTCTGTGTATGTACTCTTCAGTATTTCCTATGCGATTTATCTGAATCCACATGTCCAATGTCCACCAATGACTCCCCTTCCTGCAACATCTGTCCTTCAGCCCCATCCACTTCCTAACATACTACATAATCCTTAACGATATTTAGTGCAATGGCAAAGCCAGCTTCAGTGTTGGTTGATGAAATTCAATTGTGTTTCCCTTACAGATATTCTGTTGATCCTGGGATTACTGGACTCCTGCTCTCAGATTATGATGCTCCTTCCAGTGCTGTGTAAGAGACAGGGACACCAGATCCCAATACATTGGCGTGCTCTGGTGTGCTGCAGGTCCTCTCCCAGTCCATATGCACTCTCAGAATGGCTTTGACAACCAGCTAGGTCTCTACCCCAGCTCACCAGCTGTTAAAGCTGTCACTGAAATTGAATTGTTGCAAATATTTTGACATTCAAAATATTTTAAAATTGAAATCATACAATCAAAATGCTAAATATCCCCAAAATACTTGAATACAGGTACATTTAAACTAACTTGTAACAACTAAATAATATTAAAAAGTTCTACTCATTGTCATCCTGCAGTTCTTATTTCCACTGATTTCAGTGGGTCACCTGGATCATTCCTTCTCTCCTGAGATGCTGCCTGCCACCAAGCGTTTTGTGTCTATCTTCAGCAGTTAGATTTCTCAACTTCGGAGCTGAGAAGTCTGCAAACATCTGCACTATATATTGGATTTGATAGCAGAGCATAAAATGTCACCCCCATCTTATGTCAGCATTGACCTTCATGAATTCTGTGAAGGAATGTAGGTAATTCTGACAGTAGCTGGTCCCTAGGTAGAAGGCGCGCACCAATAAAAGTACACACAAATGACTTCAATGTCTCTCGCCAGAGAAACCCAACATTTTTCTGCGGACCAATTGATACTTGGAGTTCAACCTGATATGACATTCAAACCCCACACAGTTTGCTTAAATCACACTCACAATACTTCCACTGATTGAGATGTTTAATGACTGAAATTATCATCACTTTGCATTTGTCATCTCCAGATTCAATTTATCCAATGTGTTTATTTTGACCTTCAATTCTCCAGTCAACAATAATCTAAGCTTGCCAAGAACACAGCCACACACATCCTTCACCACGGTATTTGCAAGCAGTCATTTTGGTGAATGACCAGCATTCATATAACTCCATAATGAAATAATGATAAAATCTAAATATTTTGAGATTGTCATAAAAAAAGATCTACAAATCCATTACAAAACAATGCAGTGTTTAACAAGAATTCGTTTTTCTGCTGGAGTCTATTTTTGGCAAACATATAATGCAATTCCATCAAGGGCAAACAGATGCCAAAATAACCCTGATACATTAAATATAAGAGAGCTTGAGTTATTTATCTACATGTCTCTTTCTACTGTATAAAATTACACACTTTCAGGTCGGATTAGTACAGTTGAAAAAATACAGCAACTGGTCCATACCAATGTATACATCTGAAACAAGTGTAAGGGATATCGAACTATGATCCAACTAAGGGATATCCAATGGTTCTTTAATTTAGACTGAAAAGTCAGTGTTGTATTGAGTTATTTTGTGTGATTGTTGACATCCATAACTGCAACAAAATATGTATTGCTTTTAGGTTACGTTGCCTTCCAACTTGCCGGAGGGAACATTACTCAACTAGTCTCTTGCAAAACCTTCAGACTTATCACGGCACCCTCGTTGTTTAATTTGAGCACAATAAGGAGGACTCCTTACCAATACGATGACGAACATAACCATTGTATTTAAGTGGGAAGCTCACTAAGCTCCTTACTAGAGCCGCCATGCTTCAATCTTGTCTTCACGACCTCTGCCTCCTGCAACTCCTTCGGAACCAGCCTATCACAGAGCCAGCGGAAGCTTTGTGCTGAAGCTGAACTGACAGCGGCAGCACCAATGTACAAGTGAAGGGCAGCAACGCGCTCTCACCAATCAGCAACAGCATGCACTGGCTGGGCCATCCTCCCAGCTCGTAGAAGCTTGACAATTCTAATTCATAATCAATGGTCCAGCATTCGGATAAAACCGGTGCCTTGTAACTGTTTATGCGATGGAATGATTATTTATTCTGTATAAAAATAATTATTTTATTGTCATATTTCGAATTGTGAAAAATAATCTTGAAACTCACATTCCGTTGCAAGTCCTTGATCTGAAATATTAATAATCTTTCTTTCAACACATGCGCTGCCTGCCCTGCAGGAAGCTCCACTGAAAGGAAATGCCATCCATATATATTCCATATAAATATGTGATTGGTGGACAGTTACAGTGCCCTCCGTAATGTTTGGGAGAAAGACGCATCATTTATTTATTTGCCTCTGTACTCCCCAATTTGAGATTTGTAATAGAAAAAAATCACACGTGGTTAAAGCGCACATTGTCAGATTTTAATAAAGGCCATTCTTATAAATTTTGGTTTCACCATGCTGTAATTACAGCAGTGTTTATACATAGTCCCCCCATTTCAGGACTCCATAATGTTTGGGACACAGCAATGTCATGTAAATAAAAGTAGTCATGTTTATTATTTTGCTGCATTTCCTTTGCATGCAATGACTGCTTGAAGTCTGTGATTCATGGACATCACCAGTTGCTGGGTGTCTTCTCTGCCAGACCTGTATTGCAGCTATCTTTAACTTATGCTTGTTTTGGGGGCTAGTCCCTTTCAGTTTTCTCTTCAGCATATAAAAGGCATACTCAATTGGGTTCGGATCGGGTAATTGACTTGGCCACTCAAGGTTTGACCAATTTTTAGCTTTGAAAAACTCCTTTGTTGCTTTAGCAGTATGTTTGGGATCATTGTCTTGCTGTAGAATGAACCACTGGCCAATGTGTTTTGAGGCATTTGCTTGAACTTGAACAAGTCGGATGTATCTATACACTTTATATTCATTATGCTACCACCATCAGCAGTTGTATCATCAATGAAGATAAGTGAGGCAGTACCTTCAACAGCCATACATGCCCAAGCCATAACACCGTGTTTCACAGATGAGGTGGTACAGTGCATTCAGAAAGTATTCAGACCCCTTCACTTTTTCCACATTTTGTTACGTAACAGCCTTATTCTAAAATGGATTAATTTCATTTTTTTTTATCATCAATCTGCACACAATACCCCATAAAAGCGAAAACAGGTGTTTAGAATTTTTTGCAACGTAATTAAAAAGAAATAACTGAAATATCACATTTACATAAGTATTCAGACCCTTTACTCAGTACTTTGTTGAGGCACCTATGGCAGCAATTACAGCCTCAAGTCTTCTTGGATATGAAGCTACAAGCTTGGCACACCTGTATTTGGGTAATTTTTCCCATCTTCTCTGCAGATCCTCTCAAGTTCTGTCAGATCCAATCCAATCCAATCCAACTTTATTTGTTAAGCACTTTAAAACAACCAATGTTGACCAAAGTGCTGTACAGAAGAATAAACAAGACATCATAAACAGACAACATAACAGCAAAGTGCTTTACATAAATTAAATAATAAGTTCCATTACAAACCATAGAAAAAGGTAATTTTTTTTTTTTTTAAATGAATAAAATGGACACAACACATTTTAGAGTTCAACACAAACGTCCCCCCACAGCAGAACCAAAACTTTCCACTGTGGGGAAAGGCACCAGAAAGTTAAGTCCTCTTCCTCTGTGAGACACCTGAGGTCGGGGCCCATTTGTGGCCTTGCAGCCAGTCCGATGATTTTCAGAGCCCTCTTGCCGTGAAGATGGAACTTCGGCGTCGGGTGAAACATTCCTCAGCGGCTTGGAGAAGTCTGGAGCGGCTGCCTCCTCCCTGGGGACCGGGGCACTCGTAGTCCTCAGGCCGCGCCGGTTGTAGCTCCGACCCCAGCGAACTCGAACCCTGGCTCTGCGGCGCTCCAAATCCAACGCCGCCCGCGGCCGGACGCCCGCAGCCCCATTGGGATCGACAGCCACAGCGCTCCGGAGCTTACCGCACAGCGACCCGGTAAGGCATCGCCCGCTCCCTGTTGGTATCCCAGCGCTGCACCACCGCCGCCGAAGCTGTAGTCCCGGCCGGTCCCGACAGGAAACGCCGCTCCATTCTCGATGGTAGGCCGCGAGGACGGGGTGAAGAAGCAGCTTGGAGGAATGCTGCCTCTCCGACCAGGTAGGGGACTAAGAGATAAAGTTTCCCCCTTCCCCACCCCCACCCCCCCCCCACATAAAAGACCTCCACTAACATTTTTTAACAGGACTTAAAATAAAATAAAATAAAAAAGTAGAGACGGACTGCGGGCAGGCAGCCATATACAGACGGCGCCCACTCCCACACATCCGCATTCCTCTCAGATTGGATGGGGAGCGTCGATGCAGTTATTTTCAGGTTCCTCCAGAGATGTTGGATCGGGTTCAAGTCCGGGTTCTGGCTGGAACACTAAAGGACATTCACAGACTTGTCACAAAGCCACTCCTGCATTGTCTTGGTTGTGGGCTTAGGGTCAATGTCCTGTTGGAAGGTGAACCTCCGCCCCAGTCTGAGGTCCAGAACACTCTGGAGTAGGTTTTCATCAAGGATCTCCCTGTACTTTGCTCCGTTCATCTTTCCGTCAATCCTTACTAGTCTCCCAGATACTGCCACTGAAAAACATCCCCACAGCACAATGCTGCCACCACCATGCTTCGCCGTAGGTATGGTATTGGCCAGGTGATGAACGGTGCCTGGTTTCCTCCAGACATGACGCTTGGCCTTCAGGCCAATGAGTTGAATCTTGATTTCATTAAGCCAGAGAATCTTTTTTCTGATGGTCTGACAGTCCATTATATGTCTTTTGGCAAACTCCAAGCAGGCTGTCATGTGCCTGTTACTGAGGAGTGGCTTCTGTCTGGCCACACTACCATATAGGCCTGATTGATGTATTGCTGCAGATATAACTGTCCTTCTGGAAGGTTCTCCCATCTCCACAGAGGAACTCTGGAGCTCTGTCAGAGTGACCATAAGGTTCTTGGTCCCCTCCCTGACCAAGACCCTTCTCCCCCGATTGCTCAGTTTGGCCGGACGGCCAGTTCTATGAAGAGTCCTGATGGTTCCAAAGTTCTTCCATTTAAGGATGACGGAGACTCCTGTGCTCTTTGGGACCTGCAATGCTGCAGAAATTGTTTTATACCCTTCCCTAGATCTGTGTCTCAACATAATCCTGTCTCAGAGGTCTACGGACAATTCATTCGTCTTCAGGGTTTGGTTTTTGCTCTGACATGCACTGTCAACTGTGGGGCCTTAGCTAGACAGGTGTGTGCCTTTCCAAATCATGTCAAATCAATTTAATTTACCTCTGGTGGACTCCAATCAAGTTGTAGAAACATTTCAAGGATAATCAATGGAGACAGGATCATCCTGAGCTCAATTTTGAGTTTCACAGCAAAGGGTCTGAATCCTTATGTAAATATGATATTTCAGTTATTTATTTTTAATGACGTTGCAATCATTTCTAAACACCTGTTTTCGCTTATTCATTCTGAGGTATAGTGTGTAGATTGATGATTTAAAAAAAATGAAGTTAATCAATTTTAAAATAAGGCTGTAACGTAACAAAATGTGGAAAAGGTGAAGTGGTCCGACTACTTTCTGAATGCACTGTATGCTTTGGATCTTGGGCAGTTCCTTCTCTCCTCCATACTTTGCTCTTGCCATCTCTCTGATATAAGATAATCTTTGTCTCATCTGTCCACAAGACCTTTTTCCAGAACTGTGGTTGCTCTTTTAAGTATTTGTTGGCAAACTGTAACCTGGCCATCTACTTTTACGGCTAATCGGTGTGTTGCAGTGTAGCCTCTGTATTTCTGTTCATGAAGTCTTCTGCGGACAGTGGTCATTGACAAATCCACACCTGACTCCTGAAGAGTGTCTCGGATCTGTCAGACAGGTGTTTGGGGATTTTTCTTTATTATAGAGAGAATTTATAAGTCATCAGCTGTGGAGGTCTTTCGTGGCCTGTCAGTCCCTTTGCGATTAGTAAGCTCACCAGTGCTCTCTTTCTTCTTAATGATGTTCCAAACAGTTGATTTTGGTAGGCCTAAGGTTTGGCTGCTTTATTCTTGTTTCTCAATCTCATAATGGCTCCTTTGACTTTCATTGGCACAACTTTGGTCCTCATGTTGGTAAACAGCAATAAAAGTTTCCAAAAGTGATGGAAAGACTGGAGGAAATACTAGGTGCTGGGAGCTCTCTTATACCTGCATTAAGGAGGCAATTAAACACACCTGAGCAATTACAAACACCTGTGAAGCCATGTGTCCCAAACATTATGGTGCCCTGAAATGGGGGCAACTATGTATAAACACAGCTGTAATTTCTACATGGTGAAACCAAAATGTATAAAAAATACCCTTTAATAACATTTGGCAATGTGCACTTTAACCACATGTGATTTTTTTTCTATTACAAATCTCAAATTGTGGAGTGCAGAGGCAAATAAATAAATGATGGGTCTTTGTCCAAAACATTATGGCGGGCACTGTATATATTGTTTGAAATGTCTTTGTTTTCAATAAGAAGTCTGGTAAATATTGTGATGGTCAATGAATGCTGGGATGGAGAAGGTAAGGTGTAAGGCAATTAGGTAATGGGGAGTTGGATTTGTAGTTCCTTTTATTGCATTCCTTTAAGTTCCTCAGACAGTCCAAATATTCCTAAGTACGACGGTGGTCCTTTGCAATATAAAACTTTCATAAACCAGTTCGTGGAGGGAGTGGAAATGAAAACTACTAATGAAAGATTTCGCTTACGATTTCTGGAGCATTACACTAGTGGATATCCAAAGCAGCTTGTTGGAGATTGTCGGAATTTGCCTGCAGCTGAGGGCAATCGAACGGCGAGAATTGCTTAGAGAACATTTTGGTAACGAATACCAGATTGCTAATGCATCCATGAAGAAGGCCTATTCTTGGACAGCTATCAAGGTAGAAGACGCGAAAGCATTGCGTGTTCGCAATATTTCTTAGAAGCTGGTGTAGCTCAATGAAACATCTCAATCACATGCAAGAAATGAATGTTGTTAGTAATATGAGAATTATCATTCTAAAACTGCCCTATAGGCTGAGAGAAAGGTGGAGAGATAGAGCGGGTCTGATATTGGAAGTTGAGAAACGAGAAGCCATGCTTCCTGACCTGGTGAATTTCATGGAAAATGAAGTACAGTTAATGTCAAATCTACGACATGGGAATATTCAAGATCCTAAATACCTGTAGAAACAGCAGGTGAGAAGAAAAGAGACGCATCTACCATTAAGCCATTAGGTTTCTGTTTGTCATGTGATGAGGTTGGTCACATCATAAGGTGGTGTTGAAAATTTGAGGAAGGAATATAAAGAAAAGATGGACTTCTTAAAGGAGAAGGGAATCTGCTTTGGATGTTTGAAGACTGCAAGAGTCGTATAACTTGTCATAAGTGTAATCAAGATCATCCTGAATTACTTCATACTGAACAGAAGAATACGGAAAAGAAGCTGGAGCAAATAGAACAGAAGGAGAAGCCAGCTACTAGTGATGCTGTTACCTCACCTCAAATAAATGCGCATATTGGGGCCGGGGTAGAAACCTGTATTTTCTCCATCTTACCTGCAAAGGTAAGGAGCAGCCAGGGGAATACAGTGTTCCAAACATATGCTTCTTTGGATCATGGGAGCTCGGCTATCTTTTGCACAGAAAGCTTGATGAGAAGGCTGGACGTCACAGGAGAAAAGACTAAAATTCTATTGCGTACCATGAATGAGGAGAAATGTTGTAATAGTCATCATATTACAGGTATGGAAATATCTAGTCTGGATGAAGACAATTTTATACAAATATCTGATGTGTTTACACATGAGACCATGCACGTTTCTCATCTAAATATACCCAAGCAAGAAGACTTGAATCAATGCCTTACTTGAAGGATGTCAAGATACCTAAAATAAATTCCAGTATCGACCTACTTATTGGAACGAATACTTTGAAGGCATTGGAACCTAAAGAGTTTGTCAGCAGTCAAGGGGGCAGACCATTTGCTGTGAGAACCTTACTCGGATGGGTTATCTATGGTTCCTTGAGAAGGAACAGAAGCAGGAACAAGAATAAAAACCCTGCTGCTGCTGTCAATCAAATATCTACTGGTAAATTAGAAGAACAAGCAATACAATTACGACTTCAATGAAAGTACCAGCAAGGAATCAGAAGAAATGTCTAGGGAGGAGTTGACGTTTTTGGATATTATGAACTACTCAGTAAAGATGATAGATGGACACTATTGTCTAGACTTACCTTTCAAACAGGAAAGTGTTAGCCAGCCGAATAATCGTCGTATGGCAGAATCTGAAACACAAGTTTGGCAAGAATACGAAATTTAATGAAGAATATACATCTTTCCTAAAGGATATGATTGACAATGATTATGCTAAAATGGTACCAACATACCAGCTGAATCGAAGGGATGGAGTATTCCACACCATGGGGTGTGTCACTCAAAGAAAGGGACCTTGAGGGTGGTCTTTGACTGTGCTGCAGGAACATCACTTAACTGTCAATAACTACAGTTCCAGACCTTACCAATTCACTCATTGTTTTTATTAAATTCAGACAAGAACCGGTTGCTTTGATGGCTGATGTTAAAGCGACGTTTCATCGTCAAAGTATCAGAAAAGCATATTGACTATTTGCCTGGTGGTCTGATGGGGATGCACAACAAGATCTTGTTGAATATCGGATGAAGGTACATCTCTTTGAAGCGGTGTCATCACCAAGTTGTGCAAACTTTGCATTAAGGAAGACCGCCGAGGACAATAAAGCTCACTTTCCAGAAGAAGTGACAAAAACAGTAGAGAATAATTTCTATGCGGATGATTGTTTAAAATCCATGTCTACGGAGCAGGAAGCAATTCAAATGGTAAAACATCTGACTTCCCTCTGCAATAAAGAAGGATTCACACTTTCCAAGTGGATCAACAACAGCCGTGTGGTATTGGGGAGCATTTCACTAGATGATAAAGCTAAGGAGACCAGGGTGTTGGATTTGGACAAAGACAATTTGCGATGGAAAGAGCACTGGGATTGCACTGGTGCATTGAAACAGATGTGTTCAAGTTCAGAATCTCAATTCAAGAGCGACCATGAGGGTATCCAGAAGGGGTATCCTATCCGTGATTGATTCTGTTTATAACCTTTTAGAATTTCTTGCACCATTTACACTGCCAGCCAAGTTGATTTTGCAGGATCTTTGTAAGGAAAAACTTGGATTGGATGAGAGTATAACGCAAACTTCCTCTCAGCGATGGACAGAATGGTTAGCAGATCTCAACAAGATCTCAGAATTCAAAGTGAACCGGTGCATCAAGCCTACAAATTTTGGTCAAATCAGATATGCACAGCTGCATCACTTTTCAGATGCAAGTGAAAGTGGCTAAGGTACTGTTTCATATCCAAGACTGGAAAATGAAATCAGTGAAGTACATGTTGCATTCTAAATGGGAAAGGCCAGAGTGGCACCATTGAAGCAAATGACGATTCCTAGAATGGAACTTACTGCTGCAGTCTTAGCTGTTAAAGTTGACATAATGCTGCAAAGGGAACTGCAGCTTCACCTGGAGAAATCTATCTTCTGTACTGATCTTACTACAGTGCTTAAATACTTTAACAATGAGAACAATTGTAATATTTGTAGCAAACAGAATCTCTTATATAAGGAGATGTATCAAAGTGGAAATATGTTAACACAAGGAAAATCCTGTGGATGAAGCTTCTCGAGGATTAACAGCAGACTGCTTCTTAAGCAACAAGAGATGGATCAATGTTATTGCCCACCTCACCCGTTGAGTTTCTCCAGCATTTTTATGTACCTTCGATTTTCCAGCATCTACTGTTCCTTCATAAAACAAGGTTATTGCTGTTTGCTTGAAAAAGGAAAGAGATTGCCGAAAGTATTTCTGAAGAAGATCCTGACAAACTGAAGGAAAATGTTGAAAAGAAGATGCAAGTTTTTAAGGCATCGTACCACGTACGGGGTTTACATCTTGTAGATTAGTGTCACATGTTATGAGTCATACTTTGTAGCTATGCCCACTAGTTTAACAGAAAGCTTCTCAGCCCTTTCTCCCTCAGTCTTGAGTTACGAATTAAGATGAAGTTACCTATGCTGTAACGCTAATAAAAGTCTTTGGATCTTAATAAATGTGTTATTCCAACAGCAGAAGCCCGACATGGTGTCAGAGTGGACGGACTCACTCCTTGCTTAATTATATTGCTTTTATTTTAGTTTGTTGTTCTCTCCAGTATATTTTACTATGGCTTCTGCTCTCAGAAAAGCAGGGATCCTGGTGTTTGACGAAGACCTCGCAGAACGGTGGCGCATATTTGAAGATGTTTTCTCAATTTACATTGCAGCAGCTCACCCTACTGCTGCTCCCAGTGTTCGAGAGTCAATTCTTCTTAATCTAGCAGGCACGGAAGCTGCCCGACGTGCCAGAAGATTTCACTATGGACCGGCTAGATTTGACCCAGCTGGTGTTAAGATCACTCCCGCTGAGCCTATCCGTGACCCTGATTGCGTACTACGCAAATTCCAACAGTTATGTGAGTTACGCACTAACTTGGTCATGGGGAGACATTTGTTCTTTTCCCGAAGCCAGAGAACCTGTGGAGATGTATGAAAGTGCCTTGAAGCACATTGCCAGTCGATGCAATTTCAGGTATATATGATAGCCTAGTCCGTTTGGTCTATGGTGTCTGCAATGATAAATTACGCGACGAGTTACTGCGGGATGCTGAGCTCACTCTAGAGACTGCTGAAAACCGCTGTCGCATTGATGAAATGGCTGACGCTCATACAAATGTTTTCAGGCACTCTGCTGGTCGTGAAACTAATGTTGTCGGCATGTCTTATCAAATCTCTCGCCGTTCTCCTCAAGTGGCCGACAACTCTATCGTGAGACTAATTGACAATTGTTTTAACTATGGGGGTTGCCCTGCGTATGGAAAATTATGTCGATTTTGTAACAAAAGAAATAATTTCTTCAAATGCTGCCGCTCGCATAGCAACAGAGGCCAAACAAGACAATCTGAAGAAGGGTTTCGGCCCGAAAGGTCGCCTATTTCCTTCGCTCCATAGATGCTGCTGCACCCGCTGAGTTTCTCCAGCAATTTTGTGTACCTTCGATCTTCCAGCATCTGCAGTTCCTTCTTGAACAATCTGTTGATTCACTTGGCCATGAGAACTTGCTCTCAGAATGCTCTCAACCAACACCCACGGATTTGCAGGCTGCTGGCGAAGGTTTTGACTTGGATGTGCATTCCCTGTCTGACTCACTACACAAACAACTAGACCCCAAGGTCGCTGCTCGTTAATGGCATGAACCTTTATCTGAAAGTTGACACAGGGGCCAGATGTAACGTGATCTGTCTAGCTATGTTGAAAATGTTATGAAAAACAGAGACTGTCACTCCTACGGCTGCTCCCATTTGCAGGAGGTCCAGTGCACCATATCGGTCAAGTCGAGTTACGCTGCTGTCTTAACTCACGTGTCCACAACCTGAGTTTCTATGTTGTTCGTGAGGATGTGCCATCTCTGCTGGGTGCCAATGCTTGTCACGACCTGGGACTTGGCTCTTTCAGCCCTTCTGTTTGTCATCTGACTACAACCTGTGACTTTAGCCAACAAATCCTGACACAATACAAAACTTTGTTTGTTTGGGTGAGTCCAGAACCAGGGGCCACAGTCTTAGAATAAAGGGGAGGTCATTTAAGACTGAGGTGAGAAAAAACATTTTCATCCAGAGAGTTGTGAATTTATGGAATTCCCTGGCAGTGGAGGCCAAATCACTGGATGGATTTAAGAGAGTTAGATAGAGCTCTAGGGGCTAGTGGAGTCAAGGGATATGGGGAGAAGGCAGGCACAGGTTATTGATAGGGGACGATCAGCCATGATCGCAATGAATGCTGGCTCGAAGGGCCGAATGGCCTCCTCCTGCACCTATTTTCTATGTTTCTACGACAAGCTGGGCAGGTTGCCTGTTAAGTACACAATTACCATTAACCCTGAGATAATCCCAGTTGTACGTCCAGCACACAAGATTCCCCATGCTATGCGTGACCATGTTCAAAGTGAGCTCAACAGAATGGTGTCTCTAGGTGTGATTGCTCCCGTCGCTGACCCCTCAGATTGGGTCTCCACCATGGTTGTGGCAACGAAAAAGAATAAAGATGAAATACGGATTTGTATCAACCCTAAGGACATAAACACAGTCATTAAGCAACCTCACTATCTCATGTGCACTGTGGACGAGATTGCAGCGCAGATGGCTGAGGAAACTGTATTCACTGTACTAGATGCCAAGAGTTCATTCTGGCAGATTTCGTTGGAACACAACTCCTCCAAGTTAACCACCTTCAGCACACCGTTCATGCGATACAGATTTCTTCGCATGCCTTTTGGCATAAGCTCTGCCAGTGAAGTATTTTAACAAGCTATTGGGCAGTTGTTTGCGGGTTACCCATGCTCCATTGAAGTGGATGACATCCTCATTGCTGGACGAACTGTCGAAGAACTGTCGATGAAGTAGCTAATCTGACAAAGGTTCTGGATTGCGCCAAGGCCATTAACCTCAAGTTAATCCCTCAAAAATGCAAATTCAGGGTAAGTGAGGTGAAATACATAGGCTATTCAATTCAATTTATTGTCATTTGGACCCCTTGAGGTCCAAACGAAATGTCGTTTCTGCAGCCATACATTACAAACAAATAGACCCAAGACACAACATAATTTACATAAACATCCATCACATTGCTGTGATGGAAGGCCAAAAAAACTTATCTCTCCACTGCACTCCCCCCCCCCCCCCCCATGTCAGAGTCAAAGTCAAAGCCCCCGGCGGGCGATGGCGATTGTCCCGCGGCCATTAAAGCCACGCCGGGTGATGCAAGGTCGCACACCGGGTCTTGGTGTTAGAGCCCCCGGCGTGCGCTCGCAGTCCCGCGGCCATTCCAAGCCGCGCGGGGCGATGGTGTAAGGCACCGCTCCAGGAGCTCTTCAACCCCGCAACTCGGGCGGGAGAAGTCGCCGTTGCGGAAGCCCCGAAAAGCGGTCTCCCTCCAGGGACCCGCGGGCTCCCGGTGTCACTGTCCGCCAAACCCGCAGTTGCAGCCACCGAATCTCCGGAGGACGGGCCGCAGCAGCGTCCACCACAGCTCCACCCACTCTGGACTCGGCCAGCTCCGCGACGGTGAGGTGAGTAGTCGGCACCACAGCTCCCGGTCTTCCTGTTGGAGGCCGCTCCTCGTTGCAGCCCCAATGACAACGGAGACCCGACAAAGAAAAGGTCGGGTCTCCCGTGCAGGGAGAGATTTAAAAGTTACCCCCTCACTAAGGACGGCCTAAAAACTGATCCAGCGAAAACCAGTGCCATCAACGAGCTCCCAGCGCCATCAACGAGCTCCCAGCGCCCACAGACGTGCTCGGCCCACAAAGATTCCTTGGCATGGTGAACTACTTGAGCAAATTTATTTCCGGACCTCAGTGAAATATCAGTCCCATTGTGCCAGCTTACACACAAAGACACTGCTTGGGCCTGGCACGAGCAACAGCAGAGGGCGTTCGACACTCTTAAGTCTTGTGCTCCGACTCTCGCTTATTTTGATCCTAAATAACCGGTCACACTGACTTGTGACGCTTCACCACACGGACTAGGCGCAGCATGTCTTCAAAATGATGGTAGCGGCAATAAGCCTGTTGCCTATGCCTTGCACACTATGAATGACACAGAACAATGCTATGCCCAAATTGAGAAAGAGCTACAGGCGGTTGTTTTCGCCTGCAAGAAATTTAACGACTTTATCTTTGGACATACAGTCATGATTGAAACCGACCACCAACCTCTGATCAGCATTTTTAACAAACCGATTCATGCCTCTCCAGCGCGCCTACAGCAGATGCTGCTGCAACTTATATGACATTGTTCTGATCTACAAACGTGGTTAGGATATGCATCTGGCTGACACTCTCTCGTGTGCACCCCGGAAGACCTGTGAGGGACCTTCCTCGCCGGATGATGACTTTATCATAATGATTATGTCCTTTATTCCCTCGTCCTGTGTGGAGGATTTGGTTGCCCACACTGCTGCTGACAGTACCTTACGGTTGCTCACCTCCGTCATTAAGCGCGGCTGGCCAGACAAACACTACAACGTTCTTTGCCGTCATCGATGAGCTAGTGCTGCAGGAAAAGGACATAAGGCTGTGGTCCCTGCTTCGCTGCACAGCAAGTATTTTGATGCTGTCCATGCAGGACATCCAGGCGCTGAAGCTACCGTCCTATGGGCAAAAATCATGTTTTACTGGCATGGCATGGCCGAATACACAGGGCCGTCCTTAAGCCGATTTGACCGATTGCTCCTAATTGGGCCCCGCGCCTAAGGGGGGCCCCGCACTAATGTTCCGTATTTCGTACGGAAATACGAATTCTCTTTGTTAAATAAAGTTTTTTTTTAATTCGCCATCCGGATTTTTTTTTTAAACGAACATGTATAACCAAAGATCTTCTAGCAGAGCTCCACTATAGGATCTCTGTGTATAACAACCGCTGCACGGCCATCAGACACAAACGATTTGTTAACTAGTACTGTTAGCACTTCTTAACAGCAAGTACTTAACACGTTGTTATAGCAAGTCATCAATGCATCCATCCGCATTCCTCAGTAAATGTTATTGTGTTTTGAACAAGTATTGATGACGTTGTGTTCCTTTGAATAAAATTCACGCGGCGTCATTAATACTTGTTTAAAACACAATTACATTTACTGAGGAATGTAGATCGATGACACGTTGAGAATTTCTTTAAACTCCCCATCATGAGTGAGGGCCCCGGACTGCGAGAAGGGGCTTCTTCCTGGTGTGCAGGTTAGTCATTCACCTACCGACCCACGTTGTGTCTCTCTGTGTTTTGCTCTCTCCCTCCCTCCCTCTCTCTCTCCCGCTCCCCATCTCGTCTCTCTCTAGCTCTCTCACACTGTCGCCTCGGCATTCCCGGAATCATTGACGTTTTGCGGTAGACAAAAATGCTGGAGAAACCCAGCGGGTGAGACAGCCGCCTGGCCCGCTGAGTTCCTCCAGCACTGTGTTTTTTGTTTGGCTCTGAAGTTGTAGGTGGCTCAACGGGACGGGCAAGGGCTCTGGGGAGAAGGTTGCGTTTCTGGTCGAGACCCTTCTTCAGACAATCACAAGTACTCTCACCGACGAGAGTTCGTTTAGTCTGAAGAAGGGTCTTCTCTCCAGAGTCGCTGCGCTGCCTGTCCTGCTGAGTTACTCCAGCTTTATGTCTATCTTCAATTTCAGAGAAATACAATTTCTCACGGGGGGCTTATAACGTCTCTAAACCCCTCTGGGACCCTCTGAACACCTCTATACCCCCTCTAGCCCCTCTAAACACTTCTAAACACACCTGAACCCATCTGAAGCCCTCTAAACATCTCTAAACCGTTTAAACCCCTCTAAACTAGGAGGCTGCAAGGTGACTTGGATAGGTTGGGTGAGTGGGCAAATGCATGGCAGATGCAGTATAATGTGGATAAATGTGAGGTTATCCACTTTGGTGGCAAAAACAGGAAAGTAGACTGTTATCTGAATTGTGGCCGATTAGGAAAAGGGGAGATGCAACAAGACCTGGGTGTCATGGTTCACCAGTCATTGAAAGTAGGCACACAGGTGCAGCAGGCAGTGAAGAAAGCAAATGGTATGTTAGCATTCATAGCAAAAAGATTTGAGTATAGGAACAGGGAGGTTGTACTGCAGTTGTACATGGTCTTGGTGAGACCACACCTGGAGTATTGCGTACAGTTTTGGTCTCCTAATCTGAGGAAGGACATTCTTGCCTTAGAGGGAGTACAGAGAAGGTTCACCAGACTGATTCCTGGGATGTCAGGACTTTCATATGAAGAAAGACTGGATAGACTCGGCTTGTATTCTCTAGAATTTAGAAGATTGAGGAGGGATCTTGTAGAAACTTACAACATTCTTAAGGGGTTGGACAGGCTAGATGCAGGAAGATTGTTCCCGATGTTGGAGAAGTCCAGAACAAGGGGTCACAGTTTAAGGATAAAGGGGAAATCTTTTAGGACTGAGATGAGAAACACGTTTTTTACACAGAGTGGTGAATCTCTGGAATTCTCTGCCAGAATGTAGTTGAGCCCAGTTCATTGGCTATATTTAAGAGGGCGTTAGATGTGGCCCTTGTGGCTAAAGGGATCAGGGGGTATGGAGAGAAAGCAGGTACAGGATACTGAGTTGGACGATCAGCCATGATCATATTGAATGGCAGTGCAGGCTCGAAGGGCCGAATGGCCTACTCCTGCACCTATTTTCTATGTTTCTATGACTGCGTCCAACTGCTGTCTGGTTCGTTGATCGGTTTGCTAGATATGAACTGTTTTGGGAGAGAAAAATGCTCACGGCAGACCAAACGTGTAAAACAGAAATTGGTCAGATATTGAGCTTTACACAGTGAGAAATCATGTGAAATAATCACTGAATTTAATTTTAAATGAATGTACCTGCATGTTATACTGTTTAGTTTGGAGATACAACCAGATAGTCTACTGAGTTTGCACCAGCGATTTTTGTTTTCCTATTTGACAATTTTATTTGGCGGCCAATCAATCGCTGTCTCTAAGGGGGTTGCATCCAATCACCAACCAGCTTGCCTTAAAATTCCCGTCCAATCAACAAATAGGTCTCCTCCCGTCCAATCAGCCGCTGTCTCCAAGGACATTGTGTCCAATCACATAATTAGCAGCTACGGTAAATGTTGACAGTCAAACGGGAGGGAGCAGGAGAGATTCACATAGTGTATAATCCATAGCGCCTAGTGTACAATTTCATAATATATACTAAATAACTGGGCTGACAGACCTTGGCTGGGAATCTGGGGTTCACCAAAATTGTTCCCAATTGGGCCCCGCACCCCCTAAGGCCGGCCCTGCGAATACATCACCGAGAATGTGGCATCTTGTGCAGTGTGTAAAACTTGGCATCTCATCAACAAAAGCAACCACTTTTTTCACATCCAGCTCCTGCTCTCCCGTGGTCTACAGTGACAACTGACATATTTGAATGGCATGGCAAGCAGTACCTGGTATTTGTAAATTCGTATTTGACATTGATTTTCTAAGCAGCCCCTCTTCTCGCGGGGTAGTTTCGCAGACCACGGAGCTCCGTGCATACTGTTATCTGATAACGGCATTCAATTTACCAGCCAACACTTCAAGGAGTTTGCTGCACACTGGGGTTTTCACCACATCACCAGCAGCCCTGAATATCCACAGTCGAATGGATTAGCTGAGCTCAAGAATGCCAAACAGCTCATGGAACGATCATACAGAGCTAATACCGACGTACCTGGATCTGCTCAACCTACGCAACATCTCCCGTGACCCCATTTTGGGTTCATCCGCTCAACGTTTATTGACAATGCAGACCCGAGCCGTGGTGCCTGTGGTGGATCAGGCATTGATCCCACAGGTGGTTCCACCATTGGAAGTCCAGTCCAGGTTACAACAAAAACAATGGTATGACAAGATAATTAGGCCGCTGCCACCATTAACCAAGGGGCAGCTGGTTCGTTTGCAAACTGACAAAAGCCACGACCATATCGGTGTAATTTCTGGAACTGCTTCTGAGCCACGCTCATATCTGGTCAATGCTGATGGCGGCACTTACAGGCGTAACAGATAACATATCCAAGTCAAGTCAAGTCAAGTCAAGTGAGTTTATTGTCATGTGTCCCTGTATAGGACAATGAAATTCTTGCTTTGCTTAAGCACACAGAAAATAGTAGGCATTTACTACAAAACAGATAAATGTGTCCATATACCATGATATAAATATATACACACATGAATAAATAAACTGATAGTGCAAATAACAGAAAGTGGTTGGTAATAATCAGAGTTTAATCCTGCCTGTGAATGAATCGACTCCACCTCCATATTATCCAGACCATACAAGTGTACTGCCGTCCATGTCCAGCGGCATTGATCCGCCTACACCAGCACAACAACCCACTTCGGGAGCGGCTGCTTTGTCAGTGGCGACGCCCCCTCCGCCTGCATTGCAGTCTCTTGTTTCATCACCGGGAATCCTGGATCAATCTCCGTCACCCGTGAAGCCACCGGTTCTGTCCCCAGTGGGGAGAAACGGAGATGGTTTTTATCGCACACGTGCTGGTCGTGTTTGCAAGCCACTGTGAAGTACCCGGGCTATGTTTGACTTTCCTCCAGCTTATTATCAATTGCTATGCATGCCTTATTTAGTCAATGGTTTTGTACTGACATTTAATTCTTTAAGAGGGAGGATGTAGATCAGTGTCACTCATGTTATGAATCATACTTTGTAGCTACGCCCACTAGTTTAACAGAAAGCTTCTCTGCCCTTTCTCCCTCAGTCTTGAGTTACGTATTAAGATGAAGTTACCTATGCTGTAACGCTAATAAAGTCTTTGGATCTTAATCACTGTGTGTGACCTAAGTTATTCCAACAGCAGAAACTCAACACATCTTGATGATCTTCATAAGGCAGAAAACGTGATTATTTCTTTCTGTCAAAGACAAAAATACAAAGAAGAAACATCGACGTTAGAAGCTGGAGTACATGGTGTCACAAGAGACAGTCAATTGTATAAGCTGGAAATCAAGTTGGATGTAGGCAAAAGCGTGGAAAAGTTGGAGAACAGAAAATGGCGGACTTACCTCGGAAGAGGATTCAACCTAATGTAGCTCTCGCTACATTAACGCTTCGACTGCCAATAAGTTCTCTGAGGCTCTCATAGCTGCTCCCAATACCCGCACTATTGAAGCTTCTCCTCCCCATCTCAGCACTGAGGAACTTGATTCCTTATTTAATACCATTTGCTCTTCCATTATGAATTCTGTCGCTCCTCTTAAAGTGAAAAAGCCTAAGCCTAAAGGTCGGCCTTGGCTTAATGACACCACCAGAGCCCTGATGAGGGAGTGCAGAAAATCAGAACGTTGGGCGGCGCGACTCTCGTCAGCAGCGGCCTCTGCAGTCCGTCTGTGTTTTATTACCGCGGGACTTTGCTACTTGCTGTTTCAAATGTGTCGTGGAGTGCGTGAGACAATTTTACTAATCACACCCGACAAGTAAGTGGCTATCAAAAGTTGAACTTTGAGACGTTGTAAAAACCGCCGCTACACAAATATTTTACCCAACACCCTTGCCACTCATGTGGTCCCCTGGAGTGATATAGTTGAGGGGCGTCTCCACCAATGATTATAGAGCTCCTCTATAATAGAGCTCCTCTATAATCTTTGGTCTCCACCACACCCTGTGCCCCCAACATGCAGCAGCGAGAGGACTCTAGACCAAAGATCCTTTGCTCCATGTAGGTATGTTGCAAAGCCTACCTGAAGCGTCGCTGAAAATCTGTCGCTGCGGGTGTGCGCGATTTTGGCGCCGTTTAGAGGGGGGCGGGTTTAAAACGCGATTTTCTCTAGGTTGTTCAAATCGAAGATGTTCAGCCTAGTTAATTATTAACTAAAAATCGCTGGAAGACCCGTCGCAAAAGCTATTATTAGTTTTAAAGGCCTCGTATAATATTTATAGTAGTTTAAAAATCAATCTCTAAACCCGCGACCACCGGCAGCTGTCAGGGTCTCATAGAGCAAATAACTGAAGGTATGCTGCTTATTTTTACATTAAAAAGGGCTTCTTAAGATCCCTTTATACAAAGTTTAATATTGCGAGTAGCTCATTTTGGGCCCATTATATCCCGCAGTATTTTTCTGGGCATTTGAGGTCACAAATCTACCGCAATGTGAATGTTCTAAACCAGCGCATTCACAGGATCCCACTAGAAAGCTGATTTAAAATGGACTTTATTTTACAGCAATTGAACACTAAATTCCTTCCATTTGGCCTATAAATTAATGTAAATGAGATTTAAAAATCATGTTTTATTGTGAATTATTTATGAATATTATTTGGACACTTAGGCTATTTAAAAATGTTAATCATTTATTAAGAAATGGATAGATGTTTAGATCTAGTAATTGAAGTTTGAAATTAGCTACACTTGGGTAACTAACTAATTATATGCTTTAATTTCAGGTCATCCAAGTAAGATTATTTTATATTTGTTTCAGAATGCTTCAATCTACAATAACTGAAAATTTCATTCAGTTCTCTTAATTTTTAAGAAGGTTATGGGCTTTTGACTGCCCACGATCACAGCTTTTTTGTTATGTCCATAGAAAATCAATAGGGAACAAGATGCTAATTTCCCAGTATGAAAATGGCCATAACTTTTTAAATACTTGAGATATGAAAGTGAATTAGGTGTCAAATTAAACTTCTTTTTATGCTTTATCTGATGGGATAAATTGCAGACTTGATTTTTAAAATCTCAAAATTTTGTGACATTGCTACTCCATGGTACACAAAACAGCTGGAGAAACTCAGCGGGTGCAGCAGCATCTACGGAGCGAAGGAAATAGGCGACGTTTCGGGCCGAAACCCTTCTTCACTACGACTGAATCCTTTGCTCCAGACCGTGGTTACAGGGAGAAGGAGCTCACCATCAAACATACTAGAGCAGTATCTATCTATCTCCCCTCACTCCCCCTCCCCCTTCCCTCTGTCCTTGCCCCGCCCTCGGTGCTGGCTGGCTGCCGCCCTTTGACCCAGGAAGTTGTTGTCTGGCTGGTTTATGCCGTCACAGGCCGAGCCGAGCGGCCTCGGTGACGGAGTTGTGTAGCCGGGGCAGGAGGAGCAGGTTCAGCGGCGGCGGCGGCAGCAGCAGCGGGGACCGCGGCGACCAGGTGAGTCAGTGAGTGAGTCTCCTCCTCTCCTCTCCTCGCCCGCTCTACTCTGCTCTGCTCTGAGCGGGGCCGCGACGGGAAGCGGGCACTTGACCCTCCGGTGTCACCGGGGTAACAGGAGGCAACGGCAGGGTTAAAGTTGGTCCCGATCGCCGCTTGTCTGTCCCGAGCCGAGCTCCGGACCAGGCGTCTCGGCCGCGGCGGCCACTTTCCCCGGTGCCAGGGCCCGCCCGGTCCATAGCCCGCTGAGTCGAGTGCGGCCCTGTGTGACTCAGGCCGCCAGTTGGCACGGTTTGTACCCGGTGGCACCGTGACTAACTCCCCGGTAATCTCCCGACATCTGCCTCCGCTTCCCTTCAGTTTCGACGACCTGTCTTGTGCGCTGTTAAACGGTGAATGGTTTTCCTCGCCACTTCCAGCACTTGCTCTCAGTTGCCGTTTGTATGTCGCAGTTATTGGGACTTGGGAATCGGAGTTCTCTTGTGCTCGGAAAGGGAAGAGTGTCAATACGAGAATGAAAGCAAACAACCAAAGGTCAAACAGCCTACTATATAAATAAAGTCGACTCAATTCGAGTGGGATTCTGAAAATCCCTTGTAACTAATGTAGAGTTGGTTCTTATTGAAGTGTAGAACAGTGGTAGATTGTGAATATGGACACATCTGCTGAAAAAGGATCCGATTGCTGAACTGAAGGTTGCTTTTTTTTATAGCAATTTCTGAGTTGCAAAATATTTAGTCAAATATAGATGATATTCTCTTGCTTTGAGGAAATATGAGAGACTAGATGCTGGAACCATGAGCAAAACAGTTCTGGAGAACTTTGGGTTGTGTAACATGTGTGGAGGGAAATGGACAGTTGATGTTTTGTGCTTAGACCCTTGTCCTGACTAAAATATACATATGAGGAGGTTGGTCAAGAACCAGGGCTATAATGGGTAGATCCATGTGAGGAAGGAAATGGATGGAGTTAGTTGAAGGAAAAGGAGATGGAATGTGTCAAAATAGTTTGCAGATTAGAGAAACAGTAGATTGTATTCAGTAACTGCATTTAGATTTTAGATAGTATTTAGATTCATTATATACAACATGTAAAGCAGTTAAGTCTGACACACTTGTAACTTTACTTATTGTTTAATGATCACTCAGGTTAGACACATTCCAGCACTGACTGCTTGCAATATATTATTGGTTGCATGCATGAACCATCTACACAACACAATGGTGTTGACTATTGAATTCTCTAGATTTAAGTAACCTGCTTCTCTCTTTCTCCCCCCCCCCCCCCCCCCCCCCACCCTCCCTTGTGGAAACTGCAGCATGACAAAGGTTAAGATAGTTGTACAGCGCCACAATCTTTAGGCATTCATTGACATACACCAGTGTTCCTGATAAGTATTCCTTCACGCACACTACAAGGTTATTGATAGTCATCCTTACTAAAAATTAAATAAAGGATTAAATAGCATATTGTTTTACTTGTATTAGTATTATTGTATTTGTATTGGTGTTTTGAGAACATATTGTTATTGATGATAAGAAATTAGATAGTGCGCACAATTTAAAGGGTCAAAATCTGCATAAAACATTGACCATTCCGAGTGGAATTTTAGGGTAGTACAGTAACTGGGGTTGTGCTGCTCTCCTTGTGCACAAGTAAATAAAGTGTGTGTGGAAAATGAATGCAAGTTGTCAGAGCTCAGTTCATCGGAGATGGCACCCCTCTACTCAGATCCTCCCTTTCTGACAACAGCCTGGCACCTCTGAATATGCCCATCGCCCACACGCTCCTCCCATTTGGGTGCCCACCCTAACCCACTCCACCTTCCCTTCCCATTAAATTCCAT
This sequence comes from Amblyraja radiata, assembly GCF_010909765.2. Classification (NCBI taxonomy): domain Eukaryota; kingdom Metazoa; phylum Chordata; class Chondrichthyes; order Rajiformes; family Rajidae; genus Amblyraja; species Amblyraja radiata. Next base: position 61,074,680 of record NC_045957.1, on the reverse strand, counting down.
CATCTGCAGCCTCTACCTCCTCCACCCCTTTCTTATCCCACCTGATTCCAGCCACCACCCTACCTCATTTAGATTCACCCATTGTGACTGCTATTGTCCCAGCCCATATGCTCTTTATACTGAAGATAGACACAAAAAGCTGGAGTAACTCAGCATCTCATAACAGGCAGCATCTCTGGAGAGAAGGAATGGGTGACGTTTCGGGTCGAGACCCTTCTATCTTCCCTCCATTCTTTCAGATGAGAGGAAGAGCCTCGACCTGAAATGTCGACTGTCCATTTCTCTCCACAGATACTGCCCGAACTACTGAGTTCCTCCAGCTGTTTGTGTTTTGCTCTCTGGTTTTACATTTGAATGGACCCTGAAATATAAATATTCTGAAAATTTTGTGTAGATAATGTGGTTGGGGTATTTTCAAAGTAGTACATAATACTAGGATTTATGGAGACGTCCGTTGCAGTGTATATTCCTGCAATTGTAATCTGATTGTTTTCCCATAAAAGGTGCTGCTTTCACTGATACAACTAGTTTAAAAGGAAATAAATCATAATTACAAAACATTTTTGCTAGCATTAAAATGTAAATATTGAATTGACGAGTTTCTGAATGATGACATCTCATTCTATTTATAGAATGAAATCGGCATGGTTTTGAGGTCAGTTAACCATCGTATGTCTCTGAAAGAACAGTCATGCCTTCTCAATGGCAATATTTCCCCCTGTAATTTTTTTTTTTTTGTGTTTTAGTTTGTGTTCCTGCAAAATATTTTTATCCTGCCGTTTTCAACTCTAAACTCTATTTTTACCTTATTTTATTTAATAAACTTGCATCCCTATAATCCTGTGGGCTTCAAATTTATTTATTTGTTAATGGTGTTTTAAATCTGTAACCTAAATACCCACCTTTTGTATCACTGAAATCATTTTTCTATATTTACTTTCTGGGTTTTTTGAAGATATCCGTGCTCTCCCTATCAGTTTTGCTTTTGGGAGAACACACATTGAATTTGTCTTTATTTTATTCATCGTAACATTCCAGTAAATATCTTTTGAATGCTTTGCCTTAACTCGTCGTAGGTCGTATACATTGGGTATACAAGTAAAGAATTGCACTGTGCCTTGTCACATGTGACAATAAAGTATTCTATCCATCCATTTGTTTCTAAAAACCTGATGAGAAAATGGATATCAGTATACTAGTAAGGATTGTTAATGCTATTTTAAGTCATTATTTCCCCTACCATGTACCAAATGTTGTCTACCCTTGCCTAAGTATTCATTTTGACATTGATTATTTTATTTTGTATATTCATTGTTCCTAATAATCATGACATTTCTCCTGTCTATGTCCTCCTAATGTTATTGCCTTTGTTAACTTCTACCATCAATTTAAACTTTTGTATTATTGATACACTTTGAGATTGCAATTTTATTTATACTGGACTAAGTGGGACCCGTTGGGTCCCTGTCACACAGGAGGCCTGGCCCCCCAAAGCTACTCGTTCCCCAACGTAACTCGTTCCCCAACGAAATATTCCACCACTCACCCGTTCCCCACAAGTAACCCGTTCCCCCAACGCAATATTCCACCACTCGCCCATCCCTCTCCCATCAAATCCACCCTCCCTGTCCCCCTCTCCCTCTACTCACCCCCTCTATCCTACCTTGCCCATCACCCTGGGCCCCTTCTACCCTCCACCCTACACCCCATGCACTCCACTGCCCCTCTACCCCACTCCCTCCCTCCCTTTCTTTCCTCCCTCCCTTTCTTTCCTCCCTCCCTTTCTTTCCTCCCTCCCTTTCTTTCCTCCCTCCCTCTCTTTCCTCCCTCCCTCTCTTTCCTCCCTCCCTCTCTTTCCTCCCTCCCTCTCTTTCCTCCCTCCCTCTCTTTCCTCCCTCCCTCTCTTTCCTCCCTCCCTCTCTTTCCTCCCTCCCTCTCCCTCCCTCAGACAGCAGGGCTCGGCGCAGCCCCTGCCCCATCTCGCAGCCCCTGCCCCATCTCTTTCTATTACCCCATTTCCCTCATCCTCCTCCCCTCACTCCCATTCTCTGCCCCAGCACCTATCCAGGTTGTAGAGCAGCGCCAAGGCTGGAACTCAGCCTGGTTCTCGTACTCGGCCCGGTCCTGGCCGTCGGCGGCCGAAGCACTCGCGGACCTGGGCCTCGAAGGAGCTGGGCTCGCTGTGCCGGGAGTGGGATGAGGGTGGAGGGTTGGCCGCAGAGCAGGAAGTGCAGGTTGTGCAGCAGGTTGGCGGCGGCCTGGTGGCCCCCGAGGTGCTGGTACACCTTAACCCGGGCTTGGGCACAACTCCAGCCCAGGCCCAGTCCCCGGGCTTATCCTTGGCTATAGTCCGCGGCTCCAGCGCAGGCCCAATCACTGGGCTCGGCCCGCGGCACCATCCTCCCCACCAGGTACTGCGCGGCTGCAGCTCCTCGGGCAGCGGCGCCACTCCTTCACCATGGCGACCTCCAGCCGATTGACAGCAGACGCGGCCAATCAGTGTGGCGACGCCCCTTCCTGTGTGACTGGAGAGGAGACCAATCGCGTGGCGGTGACTGACAGCAATCTGCGCATGAGCAGTTTTTACGATTTTTAAACCTCAATAACTTTTACATATACCATCGATCGGAACGAAACTGTTGCACTCGCAGCACAGAGGGCGAGAAATCGTCGCGTTGAGGCGTGACGGTCCCACGAGATTCGCTCGCGTCATCATGCGCCCGCACAGCCGTCTGGAGCGCATGACGTCATTTGAAGATGGACACAAAATGCAGGAGTAACTCAGCGGGACCTGCAGCATCTCTGGAGAGAAGGATTGGATGATGTTTTGGGTCGAGACTCTTCTTCTGTCTAAAAGAAGGGTCTTGACCCGAAACGTCATCCATTCCTTCTCTCCAGAGATGCTGCCGGTCCCGCTGAGTTACTGCAGCATTTTGTGTCTATCTTCAATTTTCTTGGTCCCGCTCTGGGAGTAGAAGTGGGGGCGGATCCGGATCCGCAACGGCCGTGAGCCCCAGGCTGAGTTCGACGATCGTTTGCCTGCTGCTGCTGTTGGAGGTGAGACTTGCGTCACGCCAGGGTCTTGGGCCTGTCCCACTTTGGCCGTCAGTTACGTGACAGGCCGGTGGCGCGCGAAGATTTTGTGCAGGACGAAGTCCACACTCCTCCACGCCACTCCACACTCCTCCACACCACTCCGTGCGCCCATCCCCGCGCTATCCACGCGCTAGCAGGTCGCGTAAATGGTGCGCGAAAGACAGCCAAGTGGGACAGTCCCTTTACCCTCCTCCACTATTTGCAGAGGTGTGGAGGGGTGGAAAATTGTGAACTGAGCCTGTTTTTCAACCAAATCAGGACCAATTAGACACAGCCTTATCAGAAATTTTACTTTTCATCAAATGTCTCCATTACCACCTAATTTATAGGTAGACTAAAATGCTGGAGAAACTCAGTGGGTGTGGCAGCATCTGTGGAGCAAAGGAAATAGGCAACGTTTCGGGCCAAACCCTTCTTCAGACTGATTCTGACATTCAGACATCAAACCCAGGACATTAATGCAGGAGTTTCGGTATGCTTCGGTCTTAAGATCTTGACGTCCATCACAGTTTGTCCCACTTCTATCTCTGTTCAATTCTGTTTGCAACCAGTTGCATGATAAAATGGTTTGTGCATGCAGGCAGCAAAACAGAGATAATAGCCAGTCTTGGACTGATAAGGGTCAAGTAATGTTTATGCTGCACAAGTGTCAGCCAATGATTGTCTTCAAGAAGAGTGCATATAGTCTTTTATCCATGACATTCAACAGTATTGAACATAGAACAGTACAGCACAGGAACAGGCCCTTTGGGCCACAATGCCATGCCAAATATGCCTCTATAAACTCCTCTGCCTGCATGTGATCCCTATCCCTCCATTCCTTGCATATCCATGTCCTCATCCAAAAGCCTCTTAAATGCCACTATCGTATCTGCCACCACCACCACCCTTAGCTGCACATTCTGGCCACCCACCACTGTATGTGTAAAAAAAAAACGCCCTGCTTATCTGTCTGTTTTTATAAACACATCTCCGTGATTGTGTTTAAAAAGGAATCACCATGCACATCTCCATGTTGTGTGTGTGTGTGTGTGTTTATATTTTTTTTTTAAAGTTTGCCCTGCACGTCTCCTTTTAACATTGCCTCTCTCACCTTAAAGCTTTGGCATTTCCATCCTTGGAAAATGGTCATGACTGTCTCCCCTATCTATTCCTCTTATTTTATATATTTCTATTAGGTCTCCCTTCATACACACCTCCAGAGAAAACAATCCAAATTTATTCAACATTTCCTTACAGCTAATGCCTTCAAATTCTGTTCATCTTTCCAAATCTTTGTTTACTTCATCAATGAATTGCTGTGATTGCAGTGCATCTTGGGGATGCATACTTTAGTTCCTTGCTGGGACCGTTTTGTTAGAAGCTCCCACACTTGCAATTTCCACTGCTGAGATGGACAATAACAACTATTAATTTTCAAATCATGCTCCATCTAGCATCTGAAATATTATTCTGTTTCATTATCACTGTATCTTCATCCTGAAATTTTACATCCTCCCACTCCACAATGGGAGTACTTTCACCAGGTGGACCTGCAGTTGGCCTTGCAATGGACAACCATGATCCATAAGCAAAAGAAAATGGGTCTTTTATATTTGTCATGCGCCCTATTTTTCCAGTAGACTAAAAAGCACTAAGCAACCTGGTTTTTAATGAGTAATTAAGTGTTTCTATTTGTAGTGCATGCATAACACTGAAAATATTTCACTTTCTTAAATTTTCTTCATGTACTCGATGTGACTTAATCTGACAGTCACTCCTTTAAAGCAGATGATTCGGTTCAAGCCCAATATGGATCTAATTCTTAGACAAAATTAAGAATGACTAGAATTGCATGTAACTTTAATAGGTGCTTATCTATCTTCTCTCTCACTGCACTCATCTCTGCAACTGGATCCTCGATTTCCTCACTAACAGAAAATCATCCTCTACCATAATTGTCCACATGGGTGCTTTGCAAGGATGTGTTCTCATCCCCCTTCTCTACTCCTCATTCACCCACGACTGTGCAGCCAATTACACATCCAATTCAATCTACAAATTTGCGGATGACACGTCCGTTGTGGGGTGGATATCAAATAATGACGAGGCGAATTACAGGAAGGAGATTGAGAACCTCGTGACCTGGTGTGAAGACAACAATATTTCTCTCAATGTCAGCAAGACAAAGGAGATGGTGATCGACTTCAGGAAGTGATGCTGTACACATGCCCATTGATGGTGCCAAAGAAGAGATGGATGAAGGCTTTGAGTTCCAAGGAGTAAATATCACCAGCAAATTGTTCTGGACCACCCATATTGAAGCAATGGCCAAGAAAGCACACCAACACCTCTACTTCCTTAGAAGGCTTTGGAAGTTCGGCATGTCCCCAATAACTCTCACCAACGTCTGCGTAGAAAGCATTTTATTGGGATGCATCATGGTATGGGTTGGCAACAGCTCCATCCAAGACCACAAGAAATTGAAATGCAAATGTCTCCAAATGCAGTATAACACGTTATTGATTAAAAAATATTTGGTGTAGCTGAATTTGACATATTGATCACCCAGTCTAAAGAGAAACAGTTTTAAACACAGTACTACAATGTTTTTTACACGTGGTTAGCATTTTTTCTTCAAAATGAGGTGATAATTATTCAACCATCACATTGGATGTACAGAATTTATGCCTATGATTAAATAAACAAATTCTGCAAAAATAGTCTGTCACATCCGCCACAACAGAATATGCCATTGGCTAATGTGGTCTTGCTAAACATACTGGCGTCCACGATTAAGCTTTTGAAACCACTGTTTATCTGTCAATGTTGCCATTCTGTCGGTCATCAATAAAAACCTCCCAGTTACCATAATCATCGTTAAAGTCTTTCAAGTTATTAATATCCTTAAAATGTTACATTGGCACATTGACAATAGCAAAAACAAAATTGCAGAGATTAATTAACTGACATGGTCATATTCCTAAAGAAACATCCTTATCCACTTTTAGAGATTGTCAACATTAAATAATGGTCAGTGGTAAAATGGATGATAAACAAAAAGAAATAGCTTTAGGATCGAATAGGTAGACATTCAATTAATCAATGTTGCATACAACATATAATCCTCTGACATTTTTGCCACCTCCAACGGGATCCTACCACTGGCCACATCTACTCCATCTCCTCCCCTGTCTGCTTTCTGTAGAGACCGTTCGCTCCGTAACTCCCTAGTCAATTCATCACTTCCCACCCAAACCCGGGTACTTTTCCTTGCAACCGTGGGAAATGCTACACTTGTCGCTTTACCGCCCCCCATTCGACTCCATCCAAGGACCCAAGCAGTCTTTCCAGGTGAGGCAGAGGTTCACCTGCACCTACTCCAACCTCATCTACTGCATCCGCTGTTCCAGGTGTCAACTTCTCTACATCGGCGAGAACAAGCGCAAGCTTGGCAATCACTTCGCCCAACACCTCCGCTCAGTTCGCACTAACCAACCTGATCTCCCGGTGGCTCAGCACTTCAACTCTCCCTCCCATTCAGAATCTGACCTTTCTGTCCAAGGGCCTCCTCCATTGCCAGAGTGAGGCCCAGCACAAATTGGAGAAACAGCACCTCATAATTAGCTTAGGTAGTTTACACCCCAGCGGTATGAACATTGACTTCTCTAACTTCAGATAGTCCTTGCTTTCTCCCTCCTTCCTCTCCTGCTTCCCATCTCTCCCACAAGCCTACTGTCTCAGCCTCTTCTCTTCTTTTTCCCGCCCCCCCCCCCGACATCCGTCTGAAGAAGGGTCTCGACCCAAAGTATCGCCTTCTCTCCATAGATGCTGCCTTACCCGCTGAGTTCCTCCAGCATTTTTGTCTACCTTCAATTAATCATAGATTTGCATAGGCAGTTTTGATTCTAAATTTAGTGGAAAAGTTGATAGCAGGTTTATGTATATGTAGATTTATATCTGAATGCTAATTTACATCTGTAAAATATTATAAATCTTAGTTAATTTTAGTTACGCTATAAATGTGTGTTCATATTGTAATTGAAATGATCTATATAAATGAATAGATGAGCAATCACATGTTTTCTTATAACATGAAGAAGCCTCGGTGATAAAACTAATGCAAATATTCAGGTATGCTGTTACAAAAAATCGACTTTGTTAGATATGACATAATTTATTTTGAGATTTAGATAAAGCAAAATGATTTCCAATTATTTAACTAGCTTCGAGTCTGTCTTGGACACATACATTGTAATAATGATGCCTACATTGACCAATATTCAATTATGATTATATCATCCAGGATGTTATCATGTGAACTGAACTGGAAATCGTGTCGTCTGTCAGTACACTGGTTTGTAGGTACACTGAGAAAGTAAAAGACATGATGCCTAAAGTGAATTACTAAATATTTTTAAAGGTATATAATGTGTAGAGTAACAATGAAAAGAAAGTCACACCATTCAATCTCACTGTGGGCAGCACGGTAGCGGAGCAATAGAGTTGCTGCCTTATAGCACCAGTGACCCAGGTTCGATCCTGACTATGGGGGCTTGTTTTCACGTTCTCCCCGTGACCTGCGTGGGTTCTCTCTGGGATCTCAGGCTTCCTCCCACACTCCAAAGACGTACAGGGTTACAGGTTAATTGGCTATGTATTGGAATTGGAAAACTGCAGATGTAATGTCCCAATTAAAAAAAAAAAAAAAGAGGTGAATGAAAAGTAGCATGCTGCAGACCAAATTAATCTGTAGGAAGGAACTGCAGATGCTGCTTTAAATTGAAGATGGTGGGACCGGCAGCATCTCTGGAGAGAAGGAATGGATGATGTTTCGGGTCTGAAGACTGGTCGAGACCCGAAACGTCGCCCATTGCTTCTCTCCAGAGATGCTGCCGGTCCCGCTGAGTTACTCCAGCATTTTGTATCACTTATCTGGTTTGCTCTTCCATTTCTACCAACTGCACCCCTTCTCATGTCATTCGTTCATCCAGCTGTAGGAGATACAACATTTGTCTTTTAACCTCTTCCTTACCCACAATCCAGGGACCCAAGCAGTCATTGCAAGTGAAGCGTCAATTCACTTTTGCACTTTCCGGTTTAGTGTATTTTGCTCTTCACTACGTAGTTTTCTCTACGAAACTGCAAATTTTAAAATCGCGCGCACTTATATCCATGACGCGTAAAAGGCGGGCCGACTGCGTATGAGCAGCGCGCAGCGGCGCATGGTTATGCACGGTAATGTAATCATGCGTCACCACGCACTACACATACGAGGTCAGGATGTCATCATGCGACCGCAGCGCGTCCGCGTGCATAAGCGATATGCCACGCCGGTGCCGCGCGGAAATCCTGGAGCACCACGCGGTACCGTGCGCAACACCACACTCCAAGCCTCCATGCGCCCGTCCAGCGCTACCCACACGCTACCCGTGCGTCACAACACGACGACCAAATTTTTGGAGGTCGCGTAAATGGCGCGCAAATGACGGCCAAGTGGGACAGGCCCTTGAGGGTGAAACAAAAAACCGACGCCCCATTTACACTCTCAGTTGAATATTCCTGCATTATTTTGGGAGAAACAATAATTTCTCTGCTGTCCTGCCCAATGGCTTACTCAAGATTATTGGAAATATCGTCGATGAATGTGTGGAATCTTCAATAACGTGGAACAATAAATTTTGTATATATTGTTCAAGACAGGTTTTTGAGATTTTGCACTCTCTATCTCTGAATGCAATTTCTCATTTCAGTGTAAGAAGGAACGTTAGATATCCATTAATATCTAAAATCAATGACCAAAATAAATGATTCTAAGTTATTTATTGGCCAATATTAAGATATTTGGTGCACATTTACTTGCCGGTTCTCTTCACCTCATGTTTAAATGTTGTAGATGTATCGTTCCACTGGTTTTGGTCATGAATATTTCATGTGATTATTTTTCATGCTTGGTAGGTTGTGGTAGAAATGTGATTCAGGGTAGTGTATGTAGTAACAAAGATAAATCCTGGCTTTGTGCAAGTATGCATCCAGACCAGATATGTCACCTATCCACATTATCCAGTGATGCCGCTGAGTTACTCCACCCCTTTTGTCTTTTTTTTTTTTGTAAACCAGCATCTGCAGATCCTTGTTCCTAGATCTCTCTCTATGCATGTATTTTTCCTTAATAGCAACTAGAAGTTCTAAACCCAAACCTGCCGACAAGGGAGGTGCCGTGCTCTGGCTGAGGTCAGGCGATAACTCTCAGACATCTCCTCCTCCTACTTATCCTTGGACCATGATCCCACAGACGAGCATCAGACCTTAATATCACACACCATTTCTGATTTTATTATTTCCGGCACTCTGTCCTCTAAAGCCTCCTACCTTATAGTTCCCCAGCCCCGCACGGCCTAATTTTATCTTCGCCCCAAAATCCACAAACAGAACTGTTCTGACAAACCCATTGTTTCTGCTTGTTCATGTCCCACTGAATTAATTTCCATATACCTCAACTCCATTCTATGCCCCTTGGCCCAATCCCTCCCTACCTGTCCAAGACGCCTCATACGCTCTTTGTCTCTACAATATCTTCCGTTGTCCAGGCCCCCCACTCCTTCATCTTTACTATAGATGTCCAGTCACTCTACACCTCCATCCCCCATCAGGCAGGCCTTCAACCCCTCCAGAACCAACCAATTTTCGTCTACTAACACTCTCCTCCACCTATCTGAGCTGGTCCTTACCCGTAACAATGTATAATTTGACTCCTCCCACTTTCTCCAAATCCAAAGCGCAGCTATGGGCACTGGCATGGGCCCCAGCTATGCCTGCATCTTTGTGGGGTGCTTCGAACAAGTTCACTGTTCAAGGCGTACACTGGCCCTCTCCCCGAACTGTACCTCCGCAACATTGACGACTGCATCGGTGCTACCTCCTGCACCCAAGCAGAACTCACTGAATTCATCAACTTCACAACTAATTTCCATCCTGCACTCAAATTCACTTGGACCATCTCCGACATCTCCCTACCATTTCTAGATCTCGCCCGTCTCCATCACAGGAGACAGACTATTGACTGACATCTATTACAAACCCAATAACTCCCATAGCTATCTAGACTACACTTCTTCTTCCCACCCTGTTTTCTTTAAAGACTATATCCCCAACTCCCAATTCCTCCGTCTAAGCCGCTTCTGTGCCCAGGATGAGATTTTCCATACCAGGTCAGCGGAGATGTTCTCATTCTTTAGGGAACGGGGGGTTCTCCTCTTCCATTATAGTTGTCATAATCATAATCGTAATTTAATAGCCGAGTATGTTTTGCAACATTCGAGGAATTATAAACATTATAGTTTTAGTTTTTATTAGTTTAGAGATACAGCGCGGAAACAGGCCCTTCGGCCCACTAGGTCCACACCGACCAGTGATCCCCGCACATTAATACTATCCTAGGGACAAATTTTTCATTTACCAAGCCAATTAACCAACAAACCTGTACGTCTTTGGAGTGGGAGGAAACCAAAGTCAAGCCAACATGTCACCAATCATGATATCGAGAGTGAAAGCATTCTATTTGGTTCATTGCCGCCCATTCATCAGACCAAGTCTAATCTGGCCAGTTCATTTCATAGGCATCACAATGCCAGTAATGTCCAAGGAATCATGGAGCCTAAATTGGAGGATAGAAAGCCAACTTCAGCCTTTAACCACAATGGCTTTATCGACCCTCCTCGAACCAACAACAATATCGATCCCACCACCATAGACCTCGCCAGATACCTCGCCCGCAGCCAGCTTGTTATAACGGCATTGACGGCCGTTAATGACAATCCCGAGAATTACTGGGCTTGGAAATCCTCCTTCCAAAGCGCCATAGCAGACTTGCGCCTTTCACCCAGAGGAGAGCTAGATCTTTTGATAAAATGGCTTCGAAAAGATTCCTCGGAGCAGGCAACAAGAATTAAGGCTGTCGACATGAGAAATCCATCAGCAGGTTTGACGATGGTTTGGCAGAAGCTTGAAGAAACTTATGGTTCACCTGAGTATATTGAGCGTGCCCTCTTTACCAAGCTTGAGAACTTTCCCAGGATCACCATCAAAGAGCCATTGGAGCTACGTGAGCTCGGGGACCTTCTGTCAGAAATCGAAGTTTGATGGGTACTACCTGGTTTGTCTTACCTTGACACCTCCAGGGGAGTTGCACCGATTGTTGAGAAGCTTCCTTATAACATCCAGGAAAAGTGGACCAACTTTGGATCTAATTATAAACGCCGCCACTGCATCCCATTCCCCCTATTTAGTGCGTTTGCTGACTATTGGAGGCAAAAACCAGAACGGACCCCAGCTTCAATCTATGATTCTCTCATCCAACAATTGTCAAGAGAGAAAAAATAGAGAGACAAGGTAAAACTCGTCTCCATCCACAGGACACAAGCATCTCCAACAACCCCTGAGACACAGAAATCCAGTGACCCATCCAAGCTGTGTTCCATTCATGCTAAGATTCATCCATTAACGAAGTGCAGAGCCTTCAGAGAAAAGAGCCTGGAAGACTGCAAACACTTCCTTAAGGAACATTCCGTTTGTTTCCGCTGCTGCTCCTCCACAAGTCATTTTGCCAAGAACTGTAAAGCAGAAGTGAATTGTACTGAGTGCGACAGTGACAGACACCTCTCTGCTCTACATCCAGGCCCAGCCCCTTGGCAGTCCAAGCCATCTCCCCCCGCATCTGAGCATGGCGGGGAGGAAGAGGTAGCGTTAAACCAGGAGATCACCTCCAGATGCACAGAGGTGTGCGGTGAAGGGGTCAGCGCGAAAGCATGTGCTAAGATGTGTCTCATCTCAGTCTATCCAGAGGACGTCGTCCAGAGGCACGCAGGATGTACGCCATCTTAGATGAACAGAGCAACCGCTGTCTCGCAACATCTGAGTTCTTCAATATCTTTGAGATCAAAGGAAATCTTCATCCATATACACTGCGGACATGTGCCGGGCTCAAGCAGACTGCAGGTAGAACAGCCTGCGGTTACATGTTGGAGTCTGGATGAGAAGACATTGCTCCCTCTTCCTCCACTCCTAAAATGCAATCAAGTGCCTAACAACTGTGCCGAGATCCCCACTCCCAATGCTGCGCGTCACCACAGTCATCAGACACATTGCCAAGAGATTGCCAATGAGATTCCTCCACTGGATCCAAAGGCCGAAATACTACTCCTATTGGGAAGAGATATTCTGCAGGTGCATAAAGTGAGGAAGCAAATTAACGGTCCCAACAATGCCCCGTTCGCCCAGAAGAGGAGCCATCTTGGGGAACGGCTGCTAACCAGCAGCCGTCCGTTTAATTCACTTTTTTTTTTGAAGTTTTAGTGAGTCCTGTGCTTTGTTGGAGAAATAGACTTTTTAATGTGGGGGGAAGGGGGTAACTATATTTCTAGGTCCCAACCTGGTCGGTGTGGCAGCTTTTTCTCCGGGCTGCCCCATTGACCCGTCCTCGTGGCCTACCAGCGGGCATGGAGCGCCGTTTCCTGGCGGGGACCGCCCAGCACCTCGGCTTCGGTGGCGGCACAGCGCTGGAGCGCTATCGCGGAGCGGTGCAGGCGATGCCTTGCCTGGGTCGCCGCACTGGATCGACGCGCTGGAGCTCCGGTGAGCTGTGACCGCCGAGTTCAACACCTCCGGGCTGCGGGTCTGCGGAGCGGTGCGGGCGGCGCCGACTTTAACATCGGGAGCCTGGGAGCTCCAAACCGGCGCGGCCTTGTCGGCTTCGGAAGCTGCGGTCTACGGTTAGGAAGCGGCCGTTCCAGATGGCCCAGCCGCTGAGTGGACTCTCCCGTCGCCGGGGCAACAGCACCCGGCCAGAACGGCCAGGAACATCGGGCCTCCGTAGAGGCAATAGCGGAGGCGTCAATAGGCCTGACTTTGGGAGAACTGGGGTTGGGGACTGGACATTGTGCCTTCCCCCACATTGGTAACCATTGTGGGGGGATGATTTTTGTGAGTGACTGAATATTTTATTCTGTGTCCAAGATGGCTGTCGGAAGGGAGAGTGTACGCTGGCGCGGTTTGGCTGCCGCTGCTCTCTCTTCACATTGTGTTTTTGATTTTTTGTCTTTGGATCGAATTCTGTCTTTAATTTGTGTATTGGTGATGTCTTTATTATTTATTTTATTCCGATTATATGTTTTATTATTCTTGTTAATTTCTGTAAGGTGTCCTTGAGACATTTGAAAGGCGCCCACAAATAAAATTTATTATCATTATTATTAGAAGCTGGATCTGGGATGGGTGGTTGTCGGCGATGTATGTCTTCTAAGCCTAACCAAGGCGACAGCTGCCAAGGTTGGCACATTTGTCGTTCAGGCCCTACTGTAGAAGAGTTGCAGAAAGCAGAGATGCTCATTATGAAGGGTGTCCAACAACAGTGTTATTCGCAAGAGTTGGAGCGCACCACTGCAGCACGCAACCTCCCCGCACACAGCCCTTTGTGCAAGCTGTGTCCAATATTGTGTGGCAGTGGATTGCCGCATCACTCAGGCAAAGCTGGGAGCAGAGGAAACCAATCCAGTAATCATCCCAGGACGTCATCATCTGGCTACCCTACTTGTGGGTCACTATCATGAAGCTGTGAAACATCAAGGAAGGCACTTCACTGAGGGTGCTGTGAGACGGGCTCGTTGCTTGGTGGTTGGAGCGAAGAGGTGCATCAGTGGTTTCCACTTCAGGTGCGTCATCTGCAGGAAACTCCGTGGTAAGAATGAGTACCAGCAGATGGCCGACCTTCCAGTTGAACGACTACAAGTGGCACCACCCTTCACTTACGTGGGCGACGACGTGTTTGGCCCTTGGGAGGTGACGTCACGCCAGACCAGAGGAGGACACAGCAACAGCAAGAGGTTGGCTGTGCTGCTCTCCTGCATGTGTACCAGAACTGTGCACATCGAAGTGATAGAGAGCATGAGTGCTAGCAGCTTTATCAATGCCCTGAGGAGGTTTTTTTTGCCATCAGAGTTGCCAGTAAAGCAGATACGATCAGACTGTGTCACTAACTGTGTTGGTGCGAGTCATGAGCTGAAGATGGGTGATTCAAGCACCAGCTCCGACAGCGTCGAGAAATACCTCCAGGATCAGAAGTGTACATGGGTATTCAATCTGCCCCATTCCTCCCACATGGGTGGAGCGTGGGAGCGGATGATCGGTGTCACCCGTCGTATCATCGACTACATGCTCCACCACAATGGAGCAGCCTGCCTCACACATGAGGTCTTAACGACATTTATGGCAGAGGTCACAGCTGTGATTAATGCAAGACCCCTCATCCATGTGTCTTCGGACCCGGGGTCACCTTTCATTCTGACTCCAGCTACACTCCTGACTCAGAAGACAGACGTTCCCCTTCCTCCTCCTGGTGACTTTGGGAAAGGAGTTATTCTCAAAGAAGAGTGGAAGCGTGTTCAAAGCCTAGTGGAAACCTTTTGGAGCAGATGGCGTCAGGAGTATCTTGTTACTGCAAAGTCGATACAAGTGGTTGGACACAAGGCAAAATCTTAAAGAAGGAGACATCATCCTCCTGAAGGACAAACAGGCCAGAAGAAATGAGGGGCCCATGGCAATCATCTCAAAGATTTTTCCAAGTCAGGATGGGAAGGTTCAGAGAATGGAAGTCAGAATCTTCAAGGATGGAGGCCAGAAGCTCTACATCCGCCCAATCACTGAAATGTTCCTCCTCCTGTCTCCCGAGGATTCTGGGGGTTAAATGGGAGATTTGCGTGGGGTCTGGGAGACCCCAGGCGGGGAGTGTACTGGACTGTATTTTGTTTACATGCATTAATGCCACCTGCTGGAAGTTCTGGTACAGCAGCTTTAAGTTACGCTTCCTTTTATACAGGAAGTTGTCAAAAACAAGGAAGGGTCCAGCTCAGATAGGGTACCTCATGGTGTTTAGACAGTGTAATTCACAGTGTGTAATCCATTGCCATCCCCCCCCCCCCCCCCCCCCCCCCCCCCCCACAGAGTTTGTTAGACGCAATGCCTTTTCACAGTTGAATACAGTAAAGCATCATACGACAGCTCGTCTCTACTGGTCTTTATTGGATTCATTGTTTAGCTTGCCGGATAGCTGGATAGGGACATTCAGCGAGTCCAGTATGCCACCCCTTTCAGCTTTCCGCCGAAACCGTTCCCACCGCAACTCCCTGGTCAACTTGTTCCTTCCCAACCCCTCACCAGGTACTTTCCCCTGCAACCGCAGATGATGCAACACCTGTCCCTTTACCTCCCCCCTCGACTCTATCCAAGGACCCCAACAGTCTTTCCAGGTGAGGTAGAGGTTTACTTGCACCTCCTCCAACCTAATCTACTGTATCCGCTGCTCCAGGTGTCAACTCGTGTATATCGGCCAGACTAAGAGCAGGCTCGGCAATCGTTTTGCTGAACACCTCCGTTCAGTTCGCCTTAACCTACCTGATATCCCTGTTGCTCAGCACTTTATCTCCCGATCCCATTCCCAATCTGACCTTTCTATCCAGGGTCAGAGTGAGGCCTGGCACAAACTGGTGGAACAGCACCTCATATTTTGCTTGGGTAGCTTGCACCCCAGCGGTATAAACATTGATTTTGTCTAACTTCAACATTCAATAGCGAGAGCTTTCCCTCGCTCTCCATCCCCTCCCCCTTCCCAGTTCTCCCACCAATCTTGCTGTTTCCGACCACATTCTATCTTGTCCCGCCCACTCCCCTGAGATGGTGCCTGTCCCGCTGAGTTACTCCAGCATTTTATGTCTATCCCAGACTTAGATCCAGGCATCCAACACAAATGTAAAAGGCAATGTTTGGGAGGTCAGCGAACTGGTGTTTGAACTTGGAGACCTTGCAGTTGTATAGCAACAGAGCTGATAGATCAGAAATAATTGAATGCCAGAGTAAACACAATGCACTGAATGGCCTGATTCTGTTCCTATGTCTATTGGACATCTCCAAAAGTGCTGCATAAAAATGAGGTGAAATGCTCTTACTTTTGTATGTAAGAACTTTATATACTCGCTGAATCTGTCATTATTTCTTTGTTATACTTAAAATGTTGTTTGATCCTCGGTTGTATTGCGGGTGATATAAATTGGAAACTAAAGCAATTTGAGTAACTTGCCCATTTAAATTTTTTTTACAGATATTGTGCTAAAGAATGGATATCGTTCATGTTCCACTTCCATCAAGCAGCACAATGCTGTCATCGAATTTTGCCCATGTGATCTTTCAAAATGTGGCAAAAAGTTATCTCCCTCAATGTCCACTTGAGTGCCATTACACGCTGACTCCATACATTAAGCCCCATCAAAAGGACTGGGTTGGCATCTTCCGGGTGAGTTCCATGATTTACAGTAACATTTGAGTTTTTTAATTGCTAGATTCATGCTACAGTGCAACTGTACAGTCTACTATTTCTGTAAGATGTTTCTGGAAGTAGTACATAACTGAAGGTATAATTGATGTGCATGAAGCAAAGATTTTTTCCTGTGGATTGGATAAGCTGAATCAATAATTATGTTTACAAAAAATAAATGGAGGGAATTGTCGAAAGGGGAGTGGGACAAGAGGGATGTGGGAATTGAATAGATCATTTAAAAAAACACAATGGCTTTCCCTTTTATCTTTTTTTATTGCATTTTCCCATCTCATCGTTTTGACTTTCAAAGCGAAGGATGATGCGTACAAATTAGCCAGAAAAAGCAGCATACCGGAGGACTGGGAGAAATTCAGAGACCAGCAGAGGAGGACAAAGGGCTTAATTAGGAAAGGAAAAATAGATTATGAAAGAAAACTGGCAGGGAACATAAAAACTGACTGCAAAAGTTTTTATAGATATGTGAAAAGAAAGAGATTAGTTAAAACAAATGTAGGTCCCTTGCAGTCAGAAACGGGTGAGTTGATCATGGGGAACAAGGATATGGCGGACCAATTGAATAACTACTT
The DNA here is from genome assembly GCF_010909765.2 of Amblyraja radiata. NCBI lineage: Eukaryota > Metazoa > Chordata > Chondrichthyes > Rajiformes > Rajidae > Amblyraja > Amblyraja radiata. Next base: position 61,057,652 of record NC_045957.1, on the reverse strand, counting down.
TGGTTCCGTCTTCACTAAGGAAGACATAAATAATCTGTCGGAAATAGCAGGGGACCGCGGGTCAAAGGAGTTGGAGGAATTGAGTGAAATCCAGGTTAGCCGGGAAGTGGTGTTGGGTAAATTAAATGGATTGAAGGCCGATAAATCCCCAGGGCCAGATAGGCTGCATCCCAGAGTACTTAAGGAAGTAGCTCCAGAAATAGTGGATGCATTAGTAATAATCTTTCAAAACTCTTTAGATTCTGGAGTAGTTCCTGAGGATTGGCGGGTAGCAAACGTAACCCCACTTTTTAAGAAGGGAGGGAGAGAGAAAACGGGGAATTACAGACCAGTTAGTCTAACATCGGTAGTGGGGAAACTGCTAGAGTCAGTTATTAAAGATGGGATAGCAGCACATTTGGAAAGTGGTGAAATCATTGGACAAAGTCAGCATGGATTTACAAAAGGTAAATCAAGTCTGACGAATCTTATAGAATTTTTCGAGGATGTAACTAGTAGCGTGGATAGGGGAGAACCAGTGGATGTGGTGTATCTGGACTTCCAGAAGGCTTTCGACAAGGTCCCACATAAGAGATTAGTTTACAAACTTAAAGCACACGGCATTGGGGGTTCAGTATTGATGTGGATAGAGAACTGGCTGGCAAACAGGAAGCAAAGAGTAGGAGTAAACGGGTCCTTTTCACAATGGCAGGCAGTGACTAGTGGGGTACCGCAAGGCTCAGTGCTGGGACCCCAGCTATTTACAATATATATTAATGATCTGGATGAGGAAATTGAAGGCAATATCTCCAAGTTTGCGGATGACACTAAGCTGGGGGGCAGTGTTAGCTGTGAGGAGGATGCTAGGAGACTGCAAGATGACTTGGATAGGCTGGGTGAGTGGGCAAATGTTTGGCAGATGCAGTATAATGTGGATAAATGTGAGGTTATCCATTTTGGTGGCAAAAACAGGAAAGCAGACTATTATCTAAATGGTGGCCGACTAGGAAAAGGAGATGCAGCGAGACCTGGGTGTCATGGTACACCAGTCATTGAAAGTGGGCATGCAGGTGCAGCAGGCAGTGAAGAAAGCGAATGGTATGTTAGCTTTCATAGCAAAAGGATTTGAGTATAGGAGCAGGGAGGTTCTACTGCAGTTGTACAGGGTCTTGGTGAGACCACACCTGGAGTATTGCGTACAGTTTTGGTCTCCAAATCTGAGGAAGGACATTATTGCCATAGAGGGAGTGCAGAGAAGGTTCACCAGACTGATTCCTGGGATGTCAGGACTGTCTTATGAAGAAAGACTGGATAGACTTGGTTTATACTCTCTAGAATTTAGGAGATTGAGAGGGGATCTTATAGAAACTTACAAAATTCTTAAGGGGTTGGACAGGCTAGATGCAGGAAGATTGCTCCCGATGTTGGGGAAGTCCAGGACAAGGGGTCACAGCTTAAGGATAAGGGGGAAATCCTTTAAAACCGAGATGAGAAGAACTTTTTCACACAGAGAGTGGTGAATCTCGAACTCCCTGCCACAGAGGGTAGTCGAGGCCAGTTCATTGGCTATATTTAAGAGGGAGTTAGATGTGGCCCTTGTGGCTAAGGGGATCAGAGGGTATGGAGAGAAGGCAGGTACGGGATACTGAGTTGGATGATCAGCCATGATCATATTGAATGGCGGTGCAGGCTCGAAGGGCCGAATGGCCTACTCCTGCACCTAATTTCTATGTTTCTATGAATGTATGAAAGTTCCAGTTAACCTGCAGGGAGGACTTTGCCTCTGATATTTTGTGGAACCACTTGCAAAAAGTTAGTATGTTTTATCCTATTGTACATTTTGATCCACTAGAAAATATGTTTAAGCAACATTTAATGAGATCAATCTGTAGTCATGAAAGCTCAAATCAGGACAGCCTATTCTGCTTTAGAAGATGCTAATGAAGAGGCTAACAGAAGGTCGATTAATTCAACATAGTATGGCCAGCTGCTGATTATCATTGTCTTCCGTGGCTGGTTACTAAATGGATTTTATGCACAGTTTTGATTAATAACTGGTGAAAACAATTGCGGCCCATATAAGTGATAACTTTAAAATTTTAATTGAGTGCCGCACCAGAAACCTGCAGGGAGGAAAACTGTGCTGCCATCTCCTGGTGCTTTTTGCATGTTGCAGGGCTGAAGGATTATTTGGTTGTATATTCCTTTTAGCAGAAATAAAATACATTACAAATAAATTGTACATAAAATTTGCTGATTCTTATATGGGATGAGGGTGTTGCCCATAAGGTCATTATTTATTGCCCATCTGTAATTGCTATTGTGAGAAAGATATTTTGCACTGCTGTAGGATCCAGTCGCAAGATTTATAAGGCCTAGCAAGAATAAAGAAATAGTATTCCTCTTCAAGTTAACTAGATATGTTGCTCAATTTGCTGTTACCAGAAATTAGTTTACAACAATTCAAAGGATAGCATTAATATTTAGTACAAATGACAGTCTGAAATGTTCTAATTATGTTGTATAGTATATTGAATTTGATATGTTAGTAGACGTTTCATTTAAATTTTCATCCATTTCTCTCTGTGTCTTGCTTTGTATTTCCTTTTTTAATTATGTAATTGTTTTAATGTATTAACTCTGATCAACTAGGCTATGAAAGTCAATTCAGGCAGCACAGGTAATGATCCCACACACAAACAGATGCTTCAAGATGTGTCTTGTTTCATTGACATTAGCTCCCATTCCTTTGTTGTTGACACCAGTGTGCCAGTAATCACTCCTAATTTTCAGAATTGGTCTAATTAACCTATATTGCATCTATTTCTATCAATAGCATATTTCCATAGTTGGTGACTAAACCTGAAGAGAACTTTTAACAGGTGCTGGTTCACCAGTGCCCTATTTAACTGAAATTATGTTATCAAGTTAAGCTCTAAATCTAGGAACTCTGTACCCATTATTGACCGATTTAATCAGAATGATTGCAGGTTCAAAAAGGCATATCTCATGGGATGGATAAATGTAATAAATAAGTAAATAAAATATATCGTCTAAAAGTGAAATGCATAAAAAGGCCATATATCAATGCTTAGTACTGATGATTCTAAAATCTGAAGCAATTTAAGAAATATCAAGTATGATAGATAAAATGTCATGTTAATTTTATTTCTGTACTATCAATTACATTTTTCCACCAGAAAAGTTGTTTATAAATAATATATTGGTAATTTAAGTCTCAAAAATGATGTTTATAAAGAAATGCTGCTGTCTTGGAGTTAATTAATAGAAATTGTTAAAGCTTTATCTTTTGGGTATTTAAACACATCAAGTATATTAACTTTATAATAGCTAGAATGGTTCTGTGGATCCCAACATGCTATGTGACTTGCAGACTTTGTTTCTAATGAAATGAAACCCTGGTCATATTTCCTTGTGGTTGGTGATGCTTGTTTGTATTCACAGATGCTTTGTTTTTTCAACTGACTAGTTTTTTCTTCATTTGCTAATAGAAACATAGAAAATAGGTGCAGGAGTAGGCCATTCGGCCCTTCGAGCCTGCACCGCCATTCAATATGATCATGGCTGATCATCCAACTCAGAGTGCTAATAATGTGCTAATTATATACATAATTTCTTAATATATAACTCATGACAGCATTCAACGCATTTGTTTCCTTCACTTCTATTTTCCTGTTTTCTTTTAATAAGGATGTTGGTAGATTATTGGTCTGTGATGCAGTGCAGCAGTTAAAACTGCATATTAAATTATAGGTCGATACAAAATGCTGGAGTAACTCAGCGGGATAGGCAGCATCCCTGGAGAGAAGGAATGGGTGACGTTTCGGGTCGAGACCCTTCTTCAGACTGATGTCAGGGGAGTGGGCGGGACAGAGATAGAATGTAGTCGGAGACAGTAAGACTGGTGGGAGAACTGGGGAGGGGATGGAGAGAGAGGGAAAGCAAGGACTATTTGAAGTTAGAGAAGTCAATGTTCATACTGCTAGGCTGCATGCTACCCAAGCAAAATATGAGGTGCTGTTCCTCCAATTTGCGCCGGGCCTCACTCTGACCCAGGACAGAAAGGTCAGATTGGGAGGAGTTAAAGTGCTGAGCAACCCCCGTTCCCTAAAGAATGAGGACATCTCCGATGTCCTGGTATGGAAAACCTCATCCTGGGCGCAGTTGAGGTGTAGACGGAGGAATTGTGTGAGTAGGGGATCCCTGGAGGGGAGCTTCGAATGCCGGCCCTGCAGTCTGTGGTGCTTCTGGCTGCGGCGCGGCGGGAATTTTAAATCTTCGACCGCTGGCCTGCGGCCTACACCAACCTGAAGCCGTGGTTTCTGGTAGGGAAGCGCCGATTCTGGACTTACCTGGACTTTTTACCTTGTCTACTCATCTGGACGCCCGCTGCGGAGGGTTGAGGTCCCGGCCACGGGGGAAAATGGAGGAGGACTGGCCAATTTTTGTGCCTTCCACCACAGTGATGAATGCTGTGGTGGATGTTTGTGTTAAATTTTTATTGTGTTTTTGTGTGTTCTTTTTAATTGTACCGCTGCTGGCAAATTCATTTCACTTGCACTTTATGTGCAAGTGACGAATAAAACTGATTGATTGATTGATTGTATGCCTGGAACAGTGATTGTTCGACGTACCCTACAAAGAGGCAGGCATAGCTGGGGAGGAAGTGAGATAATCTTAGATTGTAGGTATAGTTCTTGGCAGAGGGCGGCTTTAACAAGCAATCATTTTTGACAAGCTTACCACTGTGCTGATAGGCTCCAACAATGTTAATGTGACATCTGTCCTTTCATAAAAGATCCCCCTGTATATTTCACAGCAATGCTGGATTAGCAAGTTGTCGTTGCCTCTTATCCTGCAGCTAGCCGTTGTAAATTACACATTGTAAATGTGTAGAACAGGATGCAGGTGGGGGTTTCGGTAGAATTCAAAGAGATGTTAAAATGATCCTATTTAAATAAAAGGTGGTTGAGACCTGGCAGCAGTCGATTTAAGAGTCAAGCTATCAAATGCATTGAAAATTGACTGCATTTATGAGTGTAAATGTTATTAAAATCATATTTTCCATAGCCTAGACTGACCAATGGCATAAATTTAAAATAAGCAAGTGGAAGATATGTAGGTATAATTTACTGTTGAATTGGCATTGGTAACTAATGAAAACTAGTGTGTAAAATTGATGATAATACCACGTCACAGAGTCATCAGAGACACCACCATCTCCATGCTGACTTTCAAGAGATTAATGTGCAAAATTAGAGCAGATGGTATTGGGGTAGAGTATTGACATGGATAGAGAACTGGTTGGCAGACAAGAAGCAAAGTAGGAATTAACTGGTCCTTTTCAGAATGGCAGGCAGTGACTAATGGGGTGCAGCAAGGCTCGGTGCTGGGACCCCAATTGTTTAAAATATATATTAACGATTTAGACAAAGGAATTAAATATTATATCTAAATTTGTGGATGATACAAAGCTGGGTGGCAGTGAAGCTGCGCGGAGGATGCTATGAGGCTGCAGGGTGACTTGGATAGGTTGGGTGAGTGGGCAGCATGACAGATGCAGTATGATGTGGATAAATGTGAGGCTATCCACTTTGGCGGCAAGAACAGGAAGGCAGATTATTATCTGAATGGTGTCAGATTAGGAGAAGTGGAGGTGCAACGAGACCTGTGTGTGTTTGTACATCAGTCACTGAAAGTAAGCATGCAGGCAGTGAAGAAAGCCAATGGCATGTTGGCCTTCATTGTGAGAGGATTTGAGTTTAGGAGCAAGGAGGTTGTACAGGGCCCTGGTGAGACTGCACCTGGAGTATTGTGTGCAATTTTGGTCTCCTAATTTGAGGAAGGACGTTATTGCTATTGAGGTAGTGCAGCGTAGGTTCACCAGGTTCATTCCCGGGATGGCGGGACTGACATATGATGAAATAATGGGTCGACTGGGCTTGTATTTGTTGGAATTTAGAAGGATGAAAGAGGATCTCATAGAAACATATAAAATTCTTATAGGATTGGACAAGGGAAATGCAGGGTAAATGTTCCCGATGTTGGGGGAATCCAGAACCAGAAGTCTCAGTTTAAGAATAAGGGGTAAGGACATTTAGGAATGAGATGAGGTAAAAACTTTTTCACCCAGAGAGTTGTGAATCTGTGAAATTCTCTGCCACAGAAGGCAGTGGAGGTTGATTCACTGGATGTTTTCAAGAGGGAGTTAGATTTAGCTCTTAGGGCTAAGGGAATCAAGGGATACGGGGGAAAAAGCCAGTTACTGATTTTGGATGATCAGACTTAATCGTATTGCTGGCTCGAAGGCCGAATGGCCGATTCCTACACCTGTTTTCTATGTTTCTCATTTGTACTATGCCCATTTTCCAATATTTGGCAAGTTCATTCAATGCCTTGGTGATTTGAGTAGATACTTCTAAAGTGTTGTAATGATCTTGGCCTCCACCTACTCAATTGGCGAGTTCTAAAACGTTGTACTGTAAATACGTGCCAATTAGCTTACAGCTGCCAAAAACTAAATCAATTTAAGCACTCCCCAGTTTTATATATAACTAGACCAAGTGCAGACCCGTTGGGTCTGTATCCCCAACGGTGTTTGCGGGGGTGGGGGGCTGCGGCATCACACTCACATTAACCACCCCCCAAACACACAGGTGGGGGAGGGGGATGAGAAGATGGGAGAGGAGGAGGAGGAAATGGGACAGATTTGGGAGGGAAAGGAGAGCGGAGTAGGGGGTGAGAGAGGGGGATGGGGAGAGAGATGTGGGGAAGGGGGTGGATGGGGAGGGGGGGAGAGGGGTGGGGGGAGAGAGGGGAAAGAGGGGAGGGAGAGTGGAGGGGGAAGGGGGAGAGGTGGAAGAGTGGGGAGGGAGGAGGAGAGGGGTAGGGGGAGTGACGGAAGAGGGACAGAGGGGTAGGAGGAAGGGGGCGGCTGGAGAGAGGGAAGGGGGTGGGGGAGAGAGGGATGGGTGGGAGAGGGAGAGGGGTGAAGAGAGGGAAACATAGAACCATAGAAATTAAGTGCAGGAGTAGGCCATTCGGCCCTTCGAGCCTGCACCACCATTCAATATGATCGTGGGGGGGTGAGAAGAGGGGAGGGAGGGGAGAGGAGGAGGAGGAAACGGGACAGATTTGGGAGGGAAAGGAGAGCAGGGTAGGGGGTGAGAGGGGGATGGGGAGAGAGATGTGGGGGAGGGGGGATGGGGTGGGAGGGAGGGAGGGGGAGAGGGGAAAGAGTGGGGAGGGAGAGTGGCGGTGGAGAGAAGTAGAAGAGTGGGGAGGGAGGAGGAGAGGGGTAGGGGGAGTGATGGAAGAGGGATGGGGAAGGGGGTGGGGTAGAGAGGGAAGGGGGGTGGATGGGAGAGGGAGAGGGAGAGGGGTGGGGAGGAGAGAAGGGGGAGAGAAGTGGAAGAGTGGGGAGGGAGGGGTAGGGGGAGTGGTGGTAGAGGGACAGAGGGGTTGGGGGAAGGGGGCGGGGGGAGAGAGGGAAGGGGGTGGGGGAGAGAGGGATGGGTGGGAGAGGGAGAGGGGTGAGGAGAGGGAAACAGAAATTAAGTGCAGGAGTAGGCCATTCGGTTCTTCGAGCCTGCACCACCATTCAATATGATCATGGCTGATCATCCAACTCAGTATCCTGTACCTGCCTTCTCTCCATACCCCCTGATCCCTTTAGCCACAAGGGCCACATCTAACTCCCTCTTAAATATAGCCAATGAACTGGCCTCAACTACCTTCTGTGGCAGAGAATTCCAGAAATTCGCCACTCTCTGTGTGAAAAATGTTTTTCTCATCTCTGTCCTAAAGGATTTCCCCCTTATCTTTAAACTGTGACCCCTTGTTCTGGACTTCCCCAACATCTGGAACAATCTTCCTGCATTTAGCCTGTCCAACCCCTTAAGAATTTTGTACGTTTCTATAAGATCCGCCCTCAATCTTCTAAATTCTAGCGTGTACAAGCCGAGTCTATCCAGTCTTTCTTCATATGAAAGTCCTGACATCCCAGGAATCAGTCTGGTGAACCTTCTCTGTATTCCCTCTATGGCAACAATGTCTTTGAGCATTGGGCATTGTGACATCACACGATGGAACGCTCACCAGGGGCTGGGGCTCCTGCAAAGGCATATGTAAATGAATCCATTCCGATTGAACAAATGTGAACATTGGGCATTGTGACATCACACGATGGAACGTTCACCAGGTGCTGGTGCTCCTGCAAAGGCATATGTAAATGGATCCATCCCGATTGGACATCTGTGAGCATCGGGCATTGTGACATCACACGATGGAACGTTCACCAGGGGCTGGGGCTGGTGCTGCTTCTATGGGTGAGAAGCCAGTTTATTTTTGAAATATTGGGGGGGGGAGAAGGATTTGATTAAAAACGTGTACTTAAACACGACGAAATGTAATGAGGTGCGGATACTTTGAAAGAAAAGTGAAATCTCTACCGAAATGGAAAAGATGTCGCCGATTCTGCGTCTGGTTTCGGAGTTGCAGGGAATCAAAGGAAGAAAGGCGGCCGGCAGCCGTCCATGTAAATGGATCCATTCCGATTGGACATCTGCGAGTATTGGGCATTGTGACATCACACGATGGAACAAATCAAAAGGCAGAAAGGCAGCCGGACGGCAGGCACACAGTTTTATATATTAATAGATAGATTGCAATAATTCTTGATTTGAAGTTAATTTAACTAGTTGGGATTCATTCCAGTTGAAGACCAGTTTTCTTTTGTAAATAAAGAGTGTTTATGATGGGAGTTTTTACATGATTAAATATGAAATTAAATAATGTTTCCTGTAATAAATATATACCAAACTAAATCACTCAGACCTGTATCACAATCCTTTCGTATTGCAAATGAAACATTTTAAATAATCGTTTGGGTTTATTATTGGTGGAGAACTTTACGTAATTTTAAGAAGTAATGAGTAGTTTAATACAAATGGTTTTTAATATGTAATAACAAGGACCAGCATATGCTGGTTTATACCAAAGATAGACTCAAAAAGACAGCCAAAATCATCAAGGACCCACACCATCCTGGCCATACACTCATCTCACCATTGCCATCAGGAAGAAGGAACAGGAGCCTTAAAACTGTAATGTTCAGGTTCAGGAACAGCAACTTCCCCACAGCCATCAGGCTATTAAACACAACGAATAAGCTCTGATCTCTGAACTGCAAAACATTATATTATTATTTGTTATTTGCACTATATTTGTTTTTTATTGAACTTTTCTTTTTTCCCGTTTATGTACAATGTTTACATATGCACATATTCTGTTATGCTGCAGAAAGGAAGAATTTCATTGTCCCATCCGGGACAATAAAACACTCTTGACTCTTGACACAAAATACTGGAGTTTTCTCCAGAGATGCTGTCTAACCTGCTGAGCTACTCCAACATTTTTTGTCTATCTTTGGTTTTTAGTTGCTTTTGTCTTAATTGATGTTGAGTTCTGTCATTGAGATTATTTAAGCAATAGATTTTGAATAGGTTTTTAATGTGTTTTTAAAGCATTCAATGAGAATTATCTTTTGTATATAAATTGAATTTGCTTTCCCAGTGCAATATGTTTCTGCATTAATTTATGTTAACTGTAGTTCTATTCTAATTGGTCTATCTCAAGTGATCTTTGTCATATCAACACCTCGACACCTGTCACTGTGATTCACGTGGCATTTTAATTTAAAACATTGGTTGTATCGATTAACTGGCATTCTTCACACATGCAAGACTAATTTCTATTTTAAAATGTTTATTTGATAGTTTTTATTTATATTAATCAATTTATTGTGAAGTAATGCACCGCTTTATTATCAGAATTTTGAGAATAAAATAATCTTTAAAATGAACATTTTTGATGTACGTGGAATTTAGGATACAGTAGGATAAAATATGAATATTGCAAATGCTTCATTATTTATGTTTTTTTCAATGTGTAGGTTGGCTGGAGCACCGCTCGTGACTACTATACATTTCTGTGGTCTCAAGTACCAGAAGATTATGTGGAAGGAATTTTGTATACTCGTCTTGTGGTTTTCCAAGGTAAAACAATTAGCTACCGTATTTCCCGGCAATGAAGACGCTATTTTTTACCCTAAAATAAGGCCCGAAAATTTACCTGCGTCTTGGAGCCCCCGAAGGCTAGATTGTTAGCCAAGAAAGATAGACTTGGGCCAATTCACTTTTAAAACATTGGGGGGGGGACACAATGAGGCCTAACACGGGTCGGCAACCTATGGCCCGGATCCGGCCCGTAACCCAAACTCATCCAGCCCGCAGGCGTTTTTTTTTTTGTTTTTTTTCAATTAGTATTCGCGACCTGGGAACTGCAGCCAGTCCCGGGGCAGCAGGTGACCTGGGGCAAGCGAGCCGACCTGGAAACTGCAGCCATTCGCGGGGCACGCAGCCAACCTGGGTGTCACCGCCAGACCTCTCTGTCTCTCTTTTCTCTCTTTTTCTTTCTCTCTTTTTCTTTATCTCTTTTTCTTTCTCTCTTTTTTTTCCTCTTTTTTTCTCTCTTTTTTTCTCTCTTTTTTTCTCTCTCTTTTTTTCTCTTTTTTTTCTCTTTTTCTCTCTCTTTTTCTTGCCTCCCTGAGCCAAGAAGTCCCCGTCCCTCAGACCTGAACCGCACAGCGCATTGTGGGACAGGTGAAGATGGAGGCTCCCCGGTCCACATTGCCTCCTTCAAGGAGTTTTTGTAAAGTTATCTTAAATTTGCATAATTTCCATAGATGCTGCCTCACCTGCTGAGTTTCTCCAGCATTTTTGTCTACCTTAAATTTGAGAATTTTTTAATTAAAATGTAACATTTAAATCCTTAGGTTATTATCTTCCCAATGATGATGGAGAGTTTTATCAGTTCTGCTATGTAACACACAAGGGGGAAATCCGAGGTGCAAGTACACCTTTCCAGTTCCGTGTGCCGTCACCCATTGATGATCTGCTTACCATAGAAGATGACACAAACTCTGACATGCTCGTGGTAACAACAAAAACAAATTTTCTTGAGGTGGGATATCTTCAACTTTTAGTGTTTTATGTTGTGTTCAAAAGATCCAGATTCCTAGCTGCTTTGGTTTGGTGAGACCATTCTGAAACTACTGTAGGTCCCCGATAAAAGTTTTACCATTACTGGGCTAAAGAGGGGGAAATATAATGATATTTCCTGGATTTGATTGTTGTCAAGATTTCTGCTAAAAAAAGACCAGGTCACCAAGGGTTGAAAGCTCATGTGGTTGAATGACTAGACATGCTGTAAAAACTGCATCCAGACATCTGGAGACATTAAGAACTGCAGATGCTGGAATCTTGAGCACAACCTAATGTGCTGGAAAAACTTTCAGCAGGTCAGGCAGCATCTGTGGAAGGAATGCTTCCGACCCGAAACATCACCTGTCAATTCCCTCCACAGTTGCTGCCAGACCCGATGAGTATCTCCGGCACTTCATATTCTGTTCATAAAGGTGTAGATGGTGTATTATACCATAACAATATGCAGACCAGTATCCAATATTTAGGGGGAGCAAAAAGGCTATAATTTACAAGAGTTGAAAGTAATTAACCTAAAATAGAATTTCTGTGAGCCATTGCCAAATGATGATCTGATGTACATAATTTATCTAAACAAACTGGCTGCTGGCTTTATGAGAAAAATCAAATAAGGTTGTCAAACCTCCGCTTAGTTTAGTGTAGGATTACTGCTTGATGGTTAGCGTGGACTCCGTGGGCCAAAAGGTCTGTTTCCATGCCGTATTTCTCCAAGTCTAAGATCGTGGATTTATGAAGGGGAAATCATGCTGAACTAATCTTCTGGAATTTTTTGAGGATGGAACTAGGAAAATGGACAAGGGAGAGCCAGTGGATGTAGTGTACCTAGACTTTTAGAAAGCATTTGATTAGGTCCCACATAGGAGATTAATGGGCAAAATTAGAGCACATGGTATTTGGGGGTAGGGTACTGACATGGATAGAAAATTGGTTGGCAGACAGGTAACAATGAGTAGGGATAAACGGGTTCCTTCCAGAATGGCAGGCAGTGACTAGTGGGGTACTGCAAGGCTTTGTTGGGTGAGTGGGCAGATGCATGGCAGATGCAGTTTAATGCGGATAAATGTGACATTATCCAAATGTGGCAAAAACAGGAAGGCAGATTATTATCTGAATGGTGTTAAATTGGGAAAAGGGGAAGTACAACGCGATCTGGGGGTCCTTGTTCATCAGTCACTGAAAGTAAGCATGTAGGTACAGCAGGTAGTGAAGAAAGCGAATGGCATGTTGGCCTTCATTTCAAGAGGAGTTGAGTATAGGAGCAAATAGGTCCTTCTGGCGGTTGTACAGGGCCCTAGTGAGACCATACCTGTAGTATTGTGTGCAGTTTTGATCTCCAAATTTGAGAAAGGACATTCTTGCTATTGAGGGAGCGCAGCGTAGGTTCACAAGGTTAATTCCTGGATGACAGGACTCATATGTTGATAGAATATAGTGGCTAGGCTTGTATACTCTGGAATTTAGAAGGATGAGCGGGGATCTTATTGAAACATATAAAATTATTAAGGGTTTGGACATGCTAGAGGCAGGAATCATGTTCCCGATGTTGGGGGAGTCCAGAACCAGGGGCACAGTTTAAGAATAAGGGGTAAGCCCTTTAGAACAGAGATGAGGAGAAACTTTTTCACACAGTGGGTTGTGAATCTGTGGAATTCTCTGCCTCAGAAGGTAGTTTCGGTCAATTCCCTGGATGCTTTCAAGATTGAGTTAGATAGAGCTCTTAAAGATAGCGGAGACGGGATATGACGAGAAGGCAGGGGTACTGATTGTGGATGATCAGCCATGATATTGAATGGCGGTGCTGGCTCGAAGGGCCGAATGGCCTATTCCTGCACCTATTGTCTATTCCTAATTTTCTACCTCAGTGCCATTTTCCATCTGCCCCAAGATCCCTTAATTCTCATAATGTCCAAAAATCTATATCTTTTTGAATGAACAATGAGCTTCTGGGTGGAAAATTACAGTTTCACCAAAAACAATTCTCTCCAATCTAATCTTAATGGTTTACTGCTTATTGTCAAACTGTATAAATTTACTCTTCATATAACAAACTCGCCGTCTTTGGAACCAGTCTAGCAGGTCTTAACTACATTCCTTGTATGTTAAATAGATCCAAGACTACATAGTAGAGTCGGTGCAGCCTTCTCCAGGTCTTTTAGAATTGCAACTTTTTTATACTCCTGTTTTCTCATATTAAAGGCTAATGTAGTCTTTGCAATCCTTTTTGTTTGCTGTATCTGTGTGTAAATCTTCAATGACATGCATGCGTGCATATCAAAACCCCTTTGAATATCAACACCACTCAATCTCACAACCTATAAAATATGCTCTGCTTTTCTGTATGGAAATGGAATATAATGTGGGTAAATGTGAGTTGAACCACTTTGGTACCAAACTGTGCTCCTAGATCACTCTGCTCTATAATACTTCCAAGGGCCACACCATTCACTGTGAAGGTCATGTCATACATTAGTATTATCTGCAAATTTTCTAATTATGCCTAATCAAACAGCAATATGCCCAGCAACAATTCCTGAGCCCCCAGTCTGAAAACCTTCCACCATCACCCTCTGCTTCCTTCCATGAAAACAATTCTCTATCCAGTCGACTATTTCCTCATGGATCTAACCTTCCGGACTATCCTTTCATACAAACCTTATCAAAGACTTTGCTGAAATCCATATAGACTATGTCTTTAACTTTGTCAACCTTTTCGATTACCTCTTCAAAAAAACTCAATCAGATTTGTAAGATATTATCTCCCGTGCACAAAACTATCTCTAAACAGCCCCTGTCTATTCAAGTGCATGTCTGTCTTATCCCTCTGAAGCCTCTCCCGTCATGAGTTTATAAGGAGGATATTAACAGAGTGAGAACATAGACTTGCGGGGCACCAGTGATGAGAAAGATGGCGGAATCTAGGTGCATTATCTCACAATAAAGACTGAAATTATGAGAATTTTCTCTTAAATTATTGTGAATCTAGAATTGTCCATATTGGAGAATTGTTGATATTGTGGAACTATTGTTGCTGAGTCATTAAGTAAATTCAAGGCTGAAGTAGACTTCAGATTCTGAGCACTGGCAATGAAATAGGCAAATAGAGTTTAGGCCAATGATCAGATCAAAAAGTCATCGAGGACATCATGGCCTGTTCCTGCTCTTGTTATGTTTCAACCAAAGTGTGTTTGGGTTTGGGCTGCGACAGACCGTGCAGGTTTAGGTGAAGACCAGAATGATACACTAACAACTGACAGCAACTGTGGAGATCAGTTCACAATATTTAAGTCACCTTGATGCTGGTTGTTGCATATGTTTATAGAAATGATAAACAGTAGTAGTTACAATAAAATGTTCTTAATGTTAAGAAATGTCATGTTTGATTTGTTGTTTCTGTTGTAAAGTTTGTTGTAAGTATCCAACTGTTATGGGTTATTTTAATGTTTAAATTAGATTTTTGACAGTATTAAAATTAGTCTCCTGTTTTCTGTGTATTCAGCAAAAGATTGAAATGTTGCTCAAAGAAAAAGAGGAATTTTTGAAAGTTAAATCTGGACATGAAGAGCAACTTGGTCAATTATATGAACGCATAGAAAAGTTTGATAAAGAAATTCATCATGAGAAAGAAATCTCCGATCAAATAAAAAAGGATAACAAGGTATGAAGATAAATGCATTGCTTCTGTGAAAAATCAATAGTTTATTCCACATACTTCCTCTATTATTGGCTGAAAAGTATAGTAAAGAATATTTTAAAGTCAAAGTTCAGTTTTGTATGAAATTAATATCCATAGTTTTATTTGGCTTTTAACTTTGCCAGGCTTGTTGAAGCTGATTAAATAGGAGGGCGTGTTGGTTTTATCTGCTGATGTGGAGATGCACCTTTGGATTCAGTGGTTTGGATTTACACAATAACAAAATCTTTCCAGCTACTGAAAATAATTCTTGGCTGAATACCTCTATGTTTGGCCAGAGGCGAGGCAAGACCAGACCAATCGGAGCAGGAAACAAATTACCTCGGGCAGGTGGTCAGCCCATTATTAGGTAGGGAAGGTGTGATCTCATGAGGGATACAAGGTGGTGAACTGTGCATCTGGTTAAATAACTAGGGTAGAAGAAGGGTGCTAGGGGAGGGGAGTGTAGGTAGAAGTTACTTAAAATAAAATAATTCAACATTAACTTGGTATGGACTGGCCCCATGCAAATGGGAAGAACAACATATCTGCTGGGTTTGCTCATGCAAAGTCTAAACCAGGGGTCGGCAACCTTGGTCTGCATCGGGGCCAGGACGCATGTCTGTGAGCGGATGGCGGGCCACATCTATCACGTGTACACATGGATCCCGCACTGGATGGCAGGCATCAAATCACGTGTCCACATAGATCCCGCCCCTTCGAGGACACCACCCGGAGCACTGGCCCCCAGTTACGGGCGCTCACCAACCTGGCGTACCTATGGACCATTGCCTTGGCTCTGTCCTGAAGGCTCAAATAATCACACTCACTCGTCCCCGGCCTATTGACAACCCCGATCCCGACAGTGAAGCCCAGACACACAGAAGGTTGTGGCCGTGCCGGCGGCTTTGTGCAGGATGCGGTACAGCCAGAGCTCGGCGCTGCTCAGGCGGCTCCACCATTGCAGCCGCCAGCGCAGGCCTCCTTGCGTCCTTGCATTACTGTGCCTGGGAGCCGCGGCTTTGGGGCCTAGGAGGTACCGGAGATGATGGAAGTCTGCGGGACGGATAATTACGGGGAGGAAAAAACGCCTGCGGGCCGGATGATTTCGGGTTATGGGCCGCATTTGGCCTGGGGGGGGCATAAGTTGCCGACCCCTGGTCTAAACCCATAATGTTGACTGTCCCTCTACCTCTGCAGATGCTGCATGATCCACTGAGTCCCTTCAGGTTATTTCACTAGAAAATAACTGCTGAAAGAAATGTACCTATATTACAGAGATGAAGGTTTTGGTAATAGAAAGAACAAAAAAAGTAAATTCAGTATGGTTTGAACATTAGAGAGACCAAATTTGGAAGATTGCAGCAGTTAATGCTCTTGTGCATTGAAGAGCAACTATGTTCACATGAAAATATTTGTTGCATGTATATGTACAAAATATAAATTTTGCCTTCAAATTCTTACTAACACTTTTTTTATAATTTGTACGAATAGGATCTCTTTCAGAGTTCAGAAACATTGAAAATCGAGAAGGATAATTTTGAAAAGAAGTATAAGGAAGTTGCTACTAGAATTACACAACTTGAAGAAGACATAGTAACTGCCAATCAAAAAGCGATTGCAAAGGAAACTGAATTGGATAGGTTAGAAAAATATTGATATGCTCTTTAGTTACTTTCCCATTTTGATTCATAATTATTACAGGAGTCTGATTTGCATGGGCGTTTTGCATTAAATTCTTTAAATTGTGTTGACTTTTTGTCGTTTACAAATTTTGGCTAGAGCGTGCTGAGAAGTGCTATACAAAGTAGGGACTGTCCATTGCTGATGGCAAGTTCTGGCCCAAAGTAGTATGAGCACCACATTCATGTTTTTTTGTTTTTTGTTTTTTTTTCACAGCACCATTCTGATATCCCTTTTCATCCAGCTGCTTTCGCCAGCAACACATTTTTCAAGCAGGTCCTTAAAGAACGTAGGGTGTAAGGTTATTCACTATCATGAATGATACAATACCTCCGTTTTACTTTCCTGTAAATCCCATATCAAATTTATTTCCGTGGTTCCAAAAACCTACTCTATTGAACTTACCATACACTTGATTGAGCATCCAAAGCCATCTGGTGAAATAAATTCCAATCATTTACAATTAAATAAAGGCGTTTAGTATTTCAGTCTCAAATGATCAATGCTTAAACTATACCTACCCCCATTTGAGATTTTTAATTGTACATAATTGGTTACCCCTCATTGTTCTATGTATTTCAATGAGATTACCTCTTGGTCTTCCACTTGCAGTGAGCAATGGTCTAACCCACTCCGTTTCTATTCATGGCACAATCTCAATTTAGAAAAAAAATCTATTGAATCCGCAATGCACCAAAGTCCAGTATAATTACTGCAAAGTGAGAAGGACATAGGACTCTGCAATCAAATGATCAGAAAGTCAGTGATATTTTACTTTTATTGCAAAATGTTAGGTGTACAGATGTAGGGAGATTTGTCAGGGCTCTGAGATTCTGTTTGGAGTATGGTATGCAGTTTTGGTCATTCTTACTTAAATAGGCAGGACCTAGTTCTGCATAAATTCACTACATTTATTCCTGGTAAGGAAATCAGTCTCGTAGGAGATTGAAACTACACTCAATTAAATTTGAAGCACTTGAGGTGATATCTATCATTGAGTAATATGAAATTTTAAGAATGAACGACAATGTACATGCTGGGAAGGGAGTTGTTTTAATGATTTTCAGGAAATGAATGAGGATTAGGTAGCCAAGTGGACAACACACAGTGAAGCAGACTTGAGAGCCATAAAATCTTCTATAACTTATGTTATATTCTTTATTTTCTTGTAATGCATATTAACGTACAACTTGATGTTAAATTGTTTCACCAGCATAAGGCACAAACTGAGGAGATTAATTGCTGAAAAAGAACAATTAGAATTACAATTGAAGAATGAAAAAGACGAGAAAGAGCTCTACAAGGTAAAAATAGTAATAGCTTTTGATTTTATTTGAATAATTTGTCTTAAATCTTAGTCATGCAAACGATTGTAATGATCATGTAAAGGCCATCTCACAATGTGTAAAAAAAAAAAAATGGAGTTCATATTGATTAATCGACCTTGTGTTCATTCAGTTTTTTTGGTAAATATTGAATGAATCTATTACAGCCTAAAATATAAAGCAACACAGATCCAGATTCAACTTAGTTTATTGTTATACACATCAACAAAATGAAATTTCTCATTGAACAATAAATGCAAGTGTGACCGTAAAATAGCAGAATGCTGCCAAATTGGTGCCATCTGAAATTGAAGAATAATTTTTGGACTAACTAAAAAGGAATCAATCAGGCAGCCTTGACGATACTTGCAGCCTTCCTCATGCTATGCACTGTGAAAATGGACGAGGTGGAAGGAAGTGAAGAGGTGGAAAAAAAGTTGGATAGGGCTGTGTTCACCACTCTTTTCAGGTTCAGGCAGTCGAGAGCAGAGCAGTTGCCATACCAAGCTGAAATGCATTCAGAATATTTCCTATAGCACATCTGCTATTTCTAAAGAATCCTCGTGAACATGCTGTATTATCTCAAACACCAAAAAAAAAGTAAAGCTTCTGGACTTCCTCCCATTGAAAACTACTGAATAATGAAAGGCCTAGATAGAATGGATGTGGAGAGGTTGTTTCCTGTAGTATAAGAGTCGAGGACCAGAGGGCACATTTCTTTAGCCACAGATTAGTGGAATTCATTACCACAGACGGTGGTGGAGGGCATTTAATTGGGTATTTTTAAAGTGGATATTAAAGGTCGTCAAAGGTTATGGAGAGAAGGCAGAAGAATGGGGTTGAGAGGGAAAAATAGATCGGCCATGATAGAATGGCAGAGCAGACTCGATGGGGGCAAATGGCCTAATTCTGCTCCCATGTCTTATGAACATAAATACGCTGAAGCGCTTTCTTGATCCCCGCTTCAGTGTAATGACCATAGACCATAAGACATAGGAACAGAATTAGGCCATTCTGCCCATCGAGTCTACTCTGCTATTTAATCATGGCTGATCTACTTTTCTCTCTCATCCCATTTTTCTTGCCTTCTCCCTGTAACCTTTGACGCCATTACTAATCAAGGACAGGGACTAGGTTTGGTTGCTGGTGAAACGGATACCGAGGGACATGGCGCTGTCGATCACATGAACACATGATTATGTTTAACCCTTTGCTTCCTTAGGTCAACAACTAACTCTTTTGTCTTGCTGGCATTAGGGCTAATTTATTACCTTGATATCATGACTCAAATGTTTGTTATCTCATTCCTGTACTTGGTTTCATCGTTGTTGTTGATCCGGCCAACAACAGTAGTACAGTATCAACAGCAAATTTAAAATCAAGTTGGGGTATTTTGCCACACAATCATACTGGGAATAGACCAAGGGACTGAGCATACAACCTTGAGGTGTACCAGTGCGGAGATTCAGGGTGCAAGAAATATCATGACTAATTCTAACAAACTTAGTTTTGCTAGTCTGCAAGTTCAGATGCCGGTTGCAGATGGAGGCCCTAAGGCCAAAGTTTAGGGATGAGCTTATTCGCTTTATGTAGTTGAAGGTTGAAAGAACCCAAAAAGAATGATTCAAATAGAGCAAAATACACTGACCACCATATTAAGCATTTGTTCCTGTCATAAAAAATATTCACGTTACCTACCTGGACTATTCCAAAACTGATCCTCCCAACCCTACAGCTTGCATCATCCCTTGATGGGCAAGGGCAACAGCTGTGTAGGAACATTACCACAGTAAGATTTGTCTCTAAGTTGCACACTAACTTGACCAGTAAATATAACTTTTTTAATTTTGCAATATGGTTTAAATCTTCAAACTTCCTCCTCACAGTAGTATTGATTGTCAATTAGAAGTATTGATTATTCAATCACGCTTGATTGAAAAAACAATTAAAGAACGGCGCAGCGGTAGCGTTGCTGCCTTACAGCATCAGAGACCTGGGTTTGATCCTGATTACGGGTGTTGTATGTACGGAGTTTGTACGTTATCCCTGTGACCACGTAGGTTTTCTCCATGTGCTCCGGATCCCTCCCACACTCCAAAGACATACAGGTTTGTAGGTTAATTGACATCTGTAAATAGTGTGTAAGATAGCACTAGTGTGCGGGTGATCGGTGGTCAGCACCGACTCAGTGGGCCGAGCGGTCTGTTTCCATGCTATATCTCTGAGTTCTAAAGCCAAAGGACTGTAAGATGTCTGTGGTTCAATAAAGTGATCATCATCACCTTCCCAAGGCCATTACACACAGGCCTTTCCAGCAACTCGTCAATCCCAATAACTAAAACAAAACTGCTGCCATCTCACATTTCCACAAGCACTTGAACACTCAAAAATAAATAAAATTGCTTTGGGTGGGGAATGTTCTAGGCTTGATAGATATCTAAGAATTTCATAAGCATTTGGATCCCTAACCCTATGTATCTTCAGCATAATTCTCCCTATTTATAGTTTCCTTTATCTTCAAAGTAAAAATGAAGAAATATAGTCATTGAGGAGTTCGAATTACTCTTTGAATTTTCAGTCAAACATTTTAACAAAAATCGCTCACATTAAGTTCCCCATAATGGAATTGGTTTAGTATGAGCAAATAGATATTTTCAAATTTCCTCTGATCTTTCTGTGCTTGCTAAGCAAAATCTACATTATTTTAATGTTCTTGATAAATCAACCATCTCAGAACATCTCTACTAAAAATCAATTATTTTGGGATTTGTAACAAACTTGCAGGTGGTTACTTTTGCAATATGTGCATGATGCAACATTGCATAAGATTTAGCAGAACCCAACTATTCAGTAGTAATTTGTACTTGCTATCAAGCCATGTAATTACCCTTTTAACAAATTTTAATTATTTTCAGGTTCATGCAAAGAATACAGACATTGAAAACACAAAGCTGGTAACAGAAATGCAGTCATTTAAAAATCTTGATGTAAATAAAGAGAGCATGCTGACCCATTTCAAGGAAGAAGTAGGAAGATTACAACAGTGCTTGTCGGAAAAAGAGAAATTGCAAAAGGAAATGCTAGTTCATTCTTCCAACATGGTAAGAACTGTTATTTCAGAAGGCAAACTTTTCAGTACCATGAGTTCTTAAGTTATTTATGTCTCGACAATCAATAGATTATTGGCAGTATTGTTTTTGACTTTGCTTCGTATGTCTTCATTGTTATTGTATATCAGGAGAAAAAATTATGGTATTTCATACGTTTAAGTCAAGTCAAGTCAAGTTTATTTGTCACATACACGTACGAGATGTGCAGTGAAATGAAAGTGGCAATGCTCGCGGACTTTTGTGCAAAAGACAAACAATCAAACAACCAAACAAACTATAAACACAATCATAACACACATATTCTTTTACATAATAAATAATGGAAGGAAAAACGTTCAGTAGAGTTAGTCCCTGGTGAGATGGGCGTTTACAGTCCGAATGGCCTCTGGGAAGAAACTCCTTCTCAACCTCTCCGTTCTCACCGCATGGCAACGGAGGCGTTTGCCTGACCGTAGTAGCTGGAACAGTCCGTTGCAGGTGGAAGGGGTCTCTCATGATATTGTTGGCTCTGGAGTTGCACCTCCTGATGTATAGTTCCTGCAGGGGGGCAAGTGAAGTTCCCATAGTGCGTTCGGCTGAACGCACTACTCTCTGCAGAGCCTTCTTGTCCTTGGCAGAGCAATTCCCAAACCAGATGGTAATGTTCCCGGACAAGATGCTTTCCACCGCCGCTGCGTAGAAGTACTGGAGGATCCTCGGAGACACTCTGAATTTCCTCAATTGCCTGAGGTGGTAAAGGCGCTGCCTTGCCTTACTCACGAGTGCTGAGGCGTGTGATGCCCATGTCATATCCTCGGAGATGTTGACTCCCAGATATTTAAAACAGTTCACCCTATCCACAGGATCCCCATTTATCCTCAATGGAGTGTACGTCCTCGGGACGACAGATGGCACAATGGGCTAAGTGTTCGGCTGGCAACCGGAAGGTAGCCGGTTCGAATCCCGCTTGGAGTGCATACTCTCGTTGTGTCCTTGGGCAAGACACTTCACCCACCTTTGGCTGTGTGTGAATGTGTGTGAGTGATTGGTGGTGGTCGGAGGGGCCGTAGGCGCAGATTGGCAGCCACGCTTCCGTCAGTCTGCCCCAGGGCAGCTGTGGCTACAGAAGTAGCTTACCACCACCGAGTGTGACTGAGGAGTGAATGAATAATGCGATGTAAAGCGCCTTGAGTATTAGAAAGGCGCTATATAAATCCCATCCATTATTATTATTATTATGTGCCCTCCTAAAGTCCATGATCAGCTCCTTCGTTTTTTTGATGTTCAAGAGGAGGCTGTTATCCTGGCAACAGAGTGCTAGACCAGCCACCTCCTCCCGGTAGGCCTTCTCATCGTTGTCTGAGATCAGGCCCACCACCACAGTGTCATCAGCAAACTTAATTAATGAGTTGGAGCTGAACCTAGCCACACAGTCATGTGTGTACAGGGAGTACAATAGGGGGCTGAGGACGCAACCCTGGGGTGATCCTGTGCTCAGGGTGAGGGACTTCGATGTATTCCCTCCCATCTTGACTACCTGGGGCCTGGCGGTGAGAAAGTCCAGGACCCAGGCACACAGGGAGGTGTTGAGCCCCAATTCCATTAGCTTCCCGGCCAGTCTGGTGGGGACTATCGTGTTGAAGGCTGAACTGTAGTCTATGAACAGCATCCTCACGTAGCCCCCCTTCTGGCTGTCCAGATGGGAGAGAGCGGTGTGCAAGACCTGGGAGACCGCATCGTCCGTGGAAGGAACTGCAGATGCTGGAAAATCGAAGGTAGACAAAAATGCTGGAGAAACTCAGCGGGTGAGACAGCATCTATGGAGCGAAGGAATGACTGAAGAAGGGTCTCGACCCCAAACATCGACGTCTGAAGAAGGGTCTTGACCCCAAACGTCGCCTATTTCCTTCGCTCCATAGATGCTGCCTCACCCGCTGAGTTTTTCCAGCATTTTTGTCTACCATGGTATTTCATACACTGCGTTTACTTGCTTTGCTGCCACAATTTGTGTACATTTAATAAATGTACAAGCGGGTTAAGTAATTAAGCCATATGATTGTTCCCATTCAATTATATATCACTTGTTATCAAGTGGGTGATGAGGGCTTTAGAAAGACACAGAGAATACAACACTTCAAAGGTAATTTGTAGTTTGCCCAATTTGTCCAATAATAATGCTAATGTTCAAGAACTCTGAGGAGATGACCTAGTATTACAAGCCTGTTATGGCATTTATCAAGATATTGCCTCAGCTCCATTTTCCGCACTCTTGTTATTTCCTCGGATTCCCTATCTCTTCAGTAATGTTTCAATCCTGTTTTTAAAGAATTAGGAGCCTCCACCATCCTCCAGAATTCCAAGGAATTTCCTCTGCACAGGAAGAAATGTATCCCCATCTTAGTTCTAAACAGCCTTTCCAATCTTCTGAAAAAAGTTCCAGTCTGCTCACCCTAGAACACCATTACCCCCTGCATCTATGTTCTTGACATATGCAGGACTTTCTTAAGTTTCAATTAGACCACCTTTCATTCTCCTGGAGCCGGGGAATAAAAGACACTGATGTGTAAATTTAGCTGCTGGAGAAGATGTTTAATTCCCTGATTTCTCACCCTTCTAATCTGGCACCAAACTGATAAGAAAGTGACCTATAAGGGACAATACCAGATATTCTTATCTGTCTAGACAGTTTTGTCCATTTATTTGTAAGATTTTACAGACCAGTCAATGTTTACTTATCTTGAATGTTAAATTAGAAACAGCTGGTAGTTACAAAAAGTGTCTGCTTACTCTTTTTGGCATTCTTTTATGAACTTGGCTTTTGCAGGCTAATTGTTTTCAGAGATAATACTTGGCTATACCTAGTGGCTGGCTCTGATCTGACATAATTACAGTTAGACCGTTTCTAACTTTTATTTTACTTGCTAGATGGCAAGTGATAAGATTATGAGCATGTGGTTTAGTTGTTAGAATTGCTGTTCTGTGTCAGAGGTTGGGCTTAAGTCTCATTACAGAGACTTGAGCAAAGAAATATCCAGCACTCCAGTATGATGACTGTAGTGTTGAGGAATGTCATGTTGTTGTAAATGCTGTCTTTATCATGAGATGGAAAATCCTTTGCTCTCATGGAATACACAAAAAGATCCCATGATGCTTTAGACTACCTTTAGCCCCACAAATTGGTCCTTGTAATTATATTCCTTGTCCTTTTTTAATGTTATTAAAATTTCAATATATGCAAAACTGAGTTATTAATTGAAGTTTTGGCCAAGCCTTTTACACTGCAATAATTTTAAGTGTTCTTAAATGCATATTTACAATAACTTCCACATCTGTAAACTCATTACAAGTTGCACCACTAAGCATTGACCATTTATACTATGGCATAACAATCAAGCAAACTAAAGGAAGGTGCTACCCAAATACTTTTGCATGTTTCTAGCCCCACTGAGGGTGTTCACATTCTCGACCTTCACCTATTGCTAAGCCTTAATCGATTCTCCCTATATCTATTTCCTTTGCCCTTGTTTTTGGGCAGTTTGATTATCTGTTGCTGCTGCAATTGCTGGTTTACAAACAGAATAAAATAAGTGGCATCAATAAAGCATGTAATACAGTAGTGATCCATGGATGCTGAAGATCTACTTCAGGATTGTCCTGAGTCTGTGGATTAAGACATGTTCAAGATTACTTCATCCAACCTGAATGAATATACCTGTGTTACCAATTTCATCAAAAAATAGTTGACAAAAAGAGTATTAGGGTCTACCCTAACCAGAAACCTTGGACGCCAGAGAGATTTACTCTGCTGAAGTCCAGCAGCTTTAAAAAAGGATGACCTCCTATGATACAAGAAGGTCAGTATGATCTCAATAAGGCACAGCACAATTGCTGGAGAACCAGTGCCAGGAGATTCCAATTTCTATCACCAATGAGATAGAAAATTGGAGGCATAAAATCAGAGGGAAAATCAATTTTGTTCCAGTTCTAAATATGTTCAAACCAATAAGTTGACATTTTAAAATGAACAGGTACTTTGGATCTGTCTTCACTAAGGAGGACACAAACAATAGTTGTGGCCAGAGGATCTGGGGTGACAAGGAACTGAAGGAAATCCACATTAGGCAGGAAATGGTGTTGGATAGACTGATGGGACTGAAGGCTGATAAATCCCCAGGGCCAGGGATAGCAGTAACAGGATCGGTCCGAGTCAGCATGGATTTACGAAGGGGAAATCATGCTTGACTAATCTTCTGGAATTTTTTGAAGATGTAACAAGGAAAATGGAAACTGGAGGGCCAGTGGATGTAGTGTACCTGGACTTTCAGAAAGCATTTGATAAGGTCCCCACATAGGAGATTAGTGGGCAAAATTAGGGCACATGGTATTGGGGGTAGAGTGCTGACATGGATAGAGAAGTGGCTGGCAGACAGGAAACAAAGACTGCCACGTTCAAAGTTGTGCCGTTGACAGCTGAAGTTAAGTTAATAAGGTGAATAGAGGACATGTGGAGGCATTGGGTCCTTGTGAGGTCAGTTAAGTACACACGAAAAAAAAAAATATGGCAATGTGAAAGTCGATTGCAAGATGGTTGCGGGCCAACTTCGCTGGGGGCGGACCCGTTGGGATCCCATTGTAACGTTGTTGTGACGTCGAACGTGGCTGACGGGCAGGGCAAGTGGAAAAGCGTTTTTTGTAAAGTTTAAAATGTCAATAACTTGTAAAACGTAACTTCAATCGTAACGAAACTTGGCTAACGCACACCGCAGGGCAATGGTGAGAAATGTGGGCCAAAAATTGTAGCGCTATTATGTACCGTTTTAGCTGTTTTGGAGAACACACACATACAAACAAGCAAGGTGAGAGTTTTAGTAATATACAAATGGGACCCGTTGGGTCCCGTCCCCCAATTCGGGGGGGGTGCGCGGTGTTACAGGGGAGGGCTGGTCCCCGAATGCAATATCCCACCACTCACCCATAGGTCCCAATACTCACTACTCCCTAGAGATGGAGAAGTGGTCGAGAGGGAGGGGTGGTAAAGGGGGAGGGGGATAAAGAGGGAGAGGGTGGTAGAGAGGAGAGGGGGGGGGGGACTTGGGGGTAGAGGGGGAGGGGTGGTGGTAGAGAGGGAGAGGGAGGGGAGTAGAGGGTGAAGGGGGGTAGAGAGGGAGACGGACAGAGAGGGAGGGGGTAGAGACCCTACCCCATCTCCCCCCCTCCTCATTTCCCTCATCCTCCTCCCATTCCCTGCCCCAGGACCTACCCAGGTTATTGAGCAGCCCCAGGGCCTGGACCTCGGCCTGGTTCTCGTACTTGACCCGGCCCTGGCTGTAGACCCTGGCTCGTCCTTGGTTCCAGCGGCAACCTCCAGCCATCAGCTCGGCCGCCACCTGGGCTCCAGTCCAGGCCCAGGCTCGCCCTTAGTTTCAGCGGCAGCCTCCAGCCATCAGCTCGGCCGCCTCCTAAGTTCCAGTGCAGGTTCCGACTTCACCGTCCCTGACCCTAGACCCAGGCTCCTCCTTGGTTCCAGCGGCGGCTTTTTTCTCGACCCCGGTCACGGTCCCAAGCTCGGCCCTCGCTCAAGCTCCAGGCTTGGCTCCGGCCCAGGCCCAGTCGCCAGGCTCGGCCCGTGACAGCAGCCTCCCCACCAGGCACCAGACACTTCTTGTTCATTGCGAGCGCTGGAGTGCCCCTCCCTCCCGGAGTGTCCCGTCCTGCCTTGTGAGTGCATTGTGACGTCACTTGGGCGTCGGGCGCCGGACCGCGAGCGCTGGAGTGCCCCTCCCTCCCGGAGTGTCCCGTCCTCGCTTGTGAGTGCATTATGACGTTAGTCAGATTTTTTTGTTTTCTCAAAATGGTTGAGTTTGGCTGTTTTAAAATTTTAAACGATTAGAAAGTTCGGAAATATAGGTGGGAATGCAACTGGAAGATCGCCTCGACGGGAAAATGTGAATAGAATGTATGAAAATGGGAAGGCTGTGGCCTAGCATTTGGAAGAAAATAGGAATTAACCAGATTGTGCCCAGATGTGTGAGGCACAGGCACACCCACGTGCGCACACACAGACACAGACACATACACAGACACAGACACACACACACACTCTCCCTGTGACTGCGTGGGTTTTCTCCAGGTGCTCCAGTTTCCTCCAACATGCCAAAGATGTGCAGGTTTGTAGGTTAATTGGTTTTGGTAAAATTGTCCCTAGTGTAGGATAGTGCTAATGTGAGGGGTAATCGCTGGTGGGCTGAAGGGCCTGTTTCCACACTGTTTTTCTAAAGTATAATGTACCAGACTTTCCGTTATGCTTTTCACCAGCCTTTCCACTACAAAATGTCACTATGCAAATTATTTTCCAGCAAAGCATCCCTTCTGTAAATCAAGAAATCAATGTCAAGCCTTTAAGGGGCTGTCCCACTTGGGCAACCTAATCTGCGAGTTTAGAAGAGTGTCTTCGACCTTCAAACTC
Organism: Amblyraja radiata; assembly: GCF_010909765.2. NCBI lineage: Eukaryota > Metazoa > Chordata > Chondrichthyes > Rajiformes > Rajidae > Amblyraja > Amblyraja radiata. The sequence goes on along the minus strand of NC_045957.1, from coordinate 61,030,356 downwards.
GCAGCATGGTCGACAGGTGGTCCTAGGAGGTCCTATGAGGTCGCTGGAACTCTCCTTCATGCTCGAGGGAAGTTCCCGAATACTCGTGGCCTCAGCTAGGTCGCGGAAATTTTTTCAGCATGTTGAAAAATTTTCCGCAAGTAAAATTTGGTCGACATGGTTATTTTTAACTCGTAGTGCAGTGGTGTGGGGTTGCTATTGAGTTACAGGCAGTCGAGGGCAGCCGTAGGCAATCTCCTTCGCTTACCGGGCATTTTGATTGGCTCATCGGAGTTTTCAGGAGCAAGGAAACCCGACCGGTAGGTTAAATGCCCGCCGAACTTTATTATCTATCTATATACTTTTAAAAGTGTGTGTGTGTGTCCGTCCGTCGAAACAACACGCTGAAACGGCGAGATCGTTACCATGTCGCTAGCGGTGGAACGTTTTATCATAACGTTTTGTCATTTGTCTGTACACATCATTAATAAAATCCGCCCCCCCCCACTCATCTTTCCGCCTCCTGCTGGCCAGCGACCATAACGGCTGCTGCCGCCCGGCTCCTCCAAAAACGCCGACATTTTTCACATTTTGCTAGCGATTTTACTTCCTCCACTCCCTTCTCGACGACCCCCCCCTTCTCGACCCCCCCCTTCTCGACCCCCCCCTTCTCGACCCCCCCTTTCGACCCCCCCTTCTCGACCCCCCCCTTCTCGACCCCCCCCTTCTCGACCCCCCCTTCTCGACCCCCCCCTTCTCGACCCCCCCCTTCTCGACCCCCCCTTCTCGACCCCCCCCTTCTCGACCCCCCCCTTCTCGACCCCCCCCTTCTCGACCCCCCCCTTCTCGACCCCCCCCCTTCTCGACCCCCCCCTTCTCGACCCCCCCCGTTCTCGACCCCCCCCGTTCTCGACCCCCCCCGTTCTCGACCCCCCCTTCTCGACCCCCCCCGTTCTCGACCCCCCCCCTTCTCGACCCCCCCTTCTCGACCCCCCCCGTTCTCGACCCCCCCCGTTCTCGACCCCCCCCCGTTCTCGACCCCCCCCTCTCGACCCCCCCCTTCTCGACCCCCCCCCTTCTCGACCCCCCCCCCTTCTCGACCCCCCCCCCCTTCTCGACCCCCCCCCTTCTCGACCCCCCCCCTTCTCGACCCCCCCCTTCTCGACCCCCCCCCCTTCTCGACCCCCCCCCCCTTCTCGACCCCCCCCTCTCTCGTCCCCCCCCCTCTCTCGTCCCCCCCCTCCCTTCTCTCTCCCCTTGCAAATGGCAAGAAGGCAGCAAAAAAGTCTGAATTGAAATGGCAAGAGGAATGAAGAAATGAATAAAGTATTGATTGTTTGTGCCATGTTTGACACCGTTCAGCAGTATGTTTTAGCTAGCTGCCAGAGCTGCTTTCATTGTTTCATATGTAACACTTGTTCTGGCCCGTTCATGTGATAACATTACATTGTGTGAAGCCCTATTTCAACACAAGGTTTTGCCACTGCAGACTTTAGCAGATCTCAGGATAATTGCCTTGCTCCAGGCATCAATTCTGGCTGCAAATTAATGTTTCAACTTGACAAAAAAGGAATTTTGAATTAAAATAAGTTTATCTCTTCTGCTACACTTAAACTAACATTTATTTCAATTAACATTGCGTTTTTGGGTCCCCTTCGTTAGACAAATTCTACTCATCATTCCTGAGCTGCGTCAAATGTCTCTTTTTGAATCATTGCTAAAGTGCCTTTGATCTAAATGGTGATTTGTCTTTGTATAAGATTGCATGCTTTGTCTCTTAAAATCTTGAACTTCTCAAAGTTTGAAAAGGTCAAGTACTGTGAGTAGTTCCTTGGAAATGTAGCGTAGATCTTCTCTTCCATCTCTGAGCAGTGAATCTCTGGAATTTTCTGCCACCAAAGAGGGTAGAGGTCAGATCATTAGTTATACCGTTAAAGTATATCTTTCCACTCTTTGTCTACTAAACAGAAAGTAGATATATACAGTGCCCGCCATAATGTTTGGGACAAAGACCCATCTTTTATTTATTTGCCTCTGTACTCTACAATTTGAGATTTGTAATAGAAAAAAAATCACGTGGCTAAAGTGCAGATTTGTCAGATTTTATTAAAGGGTATTTTTAAACATTTGGTTTCACCATGTAGAAATTACAGCTGTCCCCCCATTTCAGGGCACCATAATGTTTGGGACACATGGCTTTACAGTGTTTGTAATTGCTCAGATGTGTTCAATTGCCTCCTTAATGCAAGTATAAGAGAGCTCTCAGCACCTAGTCTTTCCTCCAGTCATTCCATCACCTTTGGAAACTTTTATTACTGTTTATTAACATGAGGATGAAATTTGTGCCAATGAAAGTCAAAGCAGCCATTATGAGACTGAGAAACAAGAATAAAACTGTTAGAGACATCAGCAAAAATTTAGGCTTATCAAAATCAACTGTTTGGAACATCATTAAAGAGAGCACTGGTGAGCTGATTAATCGCAAATGGGACTGGCAGGCGAAGGAAGACCTCCACAGCTGATGACGAAATAATTCTCTCTATAATAAAGTAAAATCCCCAAACGCCTGTCCGACAGATCAGAAACCCTCTTCAGGAGCCAAGTGTAGATTTGTCAATGACCACTATCTGCAGAAGACTTAATGAACAGAAATACAGAGGCTACACTGCAAGATGCAAACCACTGGTTAGCCGCAAAAGTAGGATAGCCAGGTTACAGTTTGCCAAGAAGTACTTAAAAGAGCAACCACAGTTCTGCAAAACGGTCTTGTGGACAGATAAGACGAAGATTAACATACCAGAGTGATAGAAACATAGAAACATAGAAATTAGGTGCAGGAGTAGGCCATTCGGCCCTTCGAGCCTGCACCGCCATTCAATATGATCATGGCTGATCATCCAACTCAGATGGCAAAAACAAAAGTATGGAGGAGAGAAGGAACTGCCGCAGATCCAAAGCATACCATCTCATCTGTGAAACACAGTGGTGAGGGTGTTATGGTCTGGGCATGTATGGCTGCTGAAGGTACTGACTCACTTACCTTCATTGATGATACCTCAGATTCAGATTCAGATTCAACTTTATTGTCATTGTGCAGTGTACAGTGCAGAGACAACGAAATTCAGTTTGCATCTCCCTAGAAGAGCGACATAAATATGAGCAATAAATAAATCTATTTACGTGCAACTGCTGATCGTAGTAGCATAATGAATTCTGAAGTGTATGGACTCATCCTATTTGCTCAAGTTCGATCAAATGCCTCAAAACTCATTGGCCGGCGGTTCATTCTACAGCAAAATAATTATCCCAAACACACTGCTAAAACAACAAAGCTAAAAAAATGGTAAATTCTTGAGTAACTGTCAATCACACAATCTGAACCCAATTGAGCATGCCTTTTATATGCTGAAGAGAAAACTGAAGGGGAGTAGCCCACAAAACAAGCATAAGCTAAAGATGACTGCAATACAGGCCTGGCAGAGCATCACCAGAGAAGACGCTATGTCCATGAATCGCAGACTTCAAGAAGTCATTGAATGCAAAGGATATGCAACAAAATACTAAACATGACTACTTTCATTTACATGACATTGCTGTGTCCCAAACATTATGGTGCCCTGAAATGGGGGGACTATGTAAACCAAAATGTATAAAATGGCCTTTATTAAAATCTGACAATGTGCACTTTAACCACATGTGATTTTTTTCTATTACAAATCTCAAATTGTGGAGTACAGAGGCAAATAAATAAATGATGGAACTTTGTCCCAAAGATGGAGGGCAGTGTAGATATTTTAAATATTGTGGAATTGTGGGGTGTGGGGAAATGGCACAGAAGAGGAGTTGAACTAGCGTAGATCAACCACGAGGGGCTTGGTGGCTGTCTCTTACGCCTTGTTTTCTTAGCCATTTTGAAAACATGTTTTACTGTGGGATTGCTGTGGTAACAGGAGACTATTTTATTGCCTAAGCACTTTAAAATGCTTTTATTCTCAGTATCTTTGCTGGTTTATTAAACTCGTCATAGAATTGTTTCTAGCCTATTGATGATGGGTCCTTCCAAGTATTTAATGTGTGCAAGAGTTCATACAAGAATGTATGCCATTATGAGATCTAAAGCATGTTCCTTTCTTGCTTTGAATGTTAGGATGAAGTATCTATTCTTCGTGAATCGTTACGAAAAGCTGAGGAGCACCTGCAAGCGAGTGAGCAGAGAGTTGTCTTGATGGCTCGGGAGCTTGCTGATGCTTCTAATGTTCGCGACAGGACAATGGGTGATCTGCATAGCGCAAGAATAAAAATTGATCTGCTAAAAAAGGAGTTTGCCGATGCTGAAAATAAGTATACAGCAGAAATACAAATGCTAAGGGCTGTTTTATCAAAAAAGGAGAAGGTATATATTTCTTTTTTGATGAGGTTGGATTTTTTGGTTGGTTAGTTGAGATTTAGTTTCTTCACTCTTTCTCTTCTCACTATTTTCTTAACCCTTTCGAATATGTATATTTTCTCCTGCTCCCCCTCAAGATTATCTTTCTCCCTCCATATCTTCATCCAATCTCATTCTTTTGTCCCCATTTGTCTCTGCATTCTCGATCTGTGCCCCTCCAACCTACCTCCTTCTAACCTCCCCCTTTCCAGCCCCCGCCCTTTCCTTACCTGCCATCCTCTTGACATCCTGTCCGTTTTCTTCCTTTTTCATCTCCAGTTGTCTTTTGCCATCTTAGTCATCATACTCTCTTCTCCTGGCTCCCTTTTAATTGAAAAAGGCTTTGGGGATTGTTATTTAATTTACTGTGTTTTAGAGGGTAAATACGATTTACCTCAAGAATAAAAACATCTTTGTGGACAAGGTTTGAGAGTGTATGATAAGATGTTAAGTGACATCATATTATGAAATTTATAACTAGGGTTTTTCTGTGGCTGGCTGTACTGTGGAACAAGAACTACATAAAGAGGTTGAAGATTTAAAACTTAGGCTTCAAATGGCTGCAGAACATTACAAAGACAAATACAAGGACTGTCAAAAATTGCAGAAGCAAGTTACCAAACTCACAGAGCAGTTGGTGAGTTGAATATTTAGAATTTCTCATTGGGCGATGCAAAACAAAATTAAAGATTGTAATATAAAGTTATTTTTCCAGATTTATTTATTTCAGTAGATTAATTAACATGATCATTTGTATTTCAGATTTCTTGTACTTCCTTAAAATTCTAATTTTATTGAAAGTTTTCTGAAATAACTATGTAGGGGTTATCGTTGTAATCTTTAGCTTAAAGGCCTATGCCTAGAAATTGCAGTTTATATTTTTTGGCTTGCTAATATATAATGTAACCCATGGTGCCTTGTTTACCTTTATTTCTCTCCCATCCAAGATTCTACCAACAGTATATATTGAGTATTACCTTGTATGGCCTTGTTCCATTCAGTTCATGAGAATTCTCAAGCAAACAATCTGTTTTACTTGATATTAAGCAAAACCATTCAGTGCTAATGTAGTTGGGAATCCCATGCATATGCTGATTTATAGGAGTAGGGCTCAATAATTACTCTTAGATATGGTTTGGCAGTGTCATTCTTGCTTCTGAGCTGACAGTTTGTGGGTTGAAGTCCAGTTCCAGAAGCTCCAATAAATAATCTAGACCAGCCTTTCAGAACACTCTTAGTGTTCTATTATCAGAAATGCAATCAAATAAGGACACAAAGCCATTCTCCCAAGTGGATGTAAGTGGGCCTCATTCATTATTTTGTAGAACAAGGGGTTACATTTGGTGTCTTCATAAAATATTTCTTAATCGACAACATCAATGCAATCTGACTGGCCTATTACATTGCCATTTGTGGGACTTTGCTGTGCAATTACAAAATAAGTAGTGCGCACCTTTGAAGTAATTAATTTGCTGTCAAACCCTTTGGATCATCCTGAAATAATGAAAAAATAATTCATGAGTCATTTCTAGAATGGGAGGGGAAAATCGCACAGTATAAATATTGACCGAACTCTGTGGGGAAAACATGAATGAGTAGTTGAGATATTGTTATTCTGTAGCCTGGCAATGCTCATTGTAAAACATTCATCTCGTATGCCATGTTCATTTGAGGGAAAGTTACTGGAGGTTGTTGGCACCCAAGAAGCCAGAAGGGTGTCTTTCAGCGAGCAGTGAGCATTTTATCGTGCATGATTAGTGCTTTAAAAAAAATTAAATGCTACCCACGCTTCATTATTTTATTAGTATGGGAATTTCACATTTGAAGAAAAAGCACAGACACTCTCCGACTAAGGAGAGGTTTAATGTTTTCTACAGAGCACCAAGAGTACTGGCAATAAAAACTTTCAATTATGTAGATCCTTTTAAACCCTTTCAACAAGCTCCCATAAACAGCGTGTGATAATGACCAGATAATCCACTTTGGAAATGTTGATCACAGAGTAGATAGTACCTTGTTCACGGTCCCTTCTCATCTTTGAAGTACTGCCATGAGATCCTGAGTGTGCTTTGGTTTAACGTGCCATTCAATAGACATCTCTGATGTTGCAGAGGGCTGACAATAGTGCATTAAAGTGTCAAAGTAGATTTTTTGCACTGAAGCTTGTTGATCAGGACTTGAACTAAGCTAAGTCAGAAAATGCTGGAGAAACTCACCAGGTCAGGCAGCAACCATGGATAGGCTCTGGAGGTCCCAGAGCTGAACCATTAACAGTTTATCTTTCCATAAATGCTGCCAGATCTGAGTTTATCCAGTATTTTCTGTTTTTATTGCAGGTCCAGCATGTGCAGCTTTCTTGATAATTAGTTTAGTTTAGAGATACAGAATGGAAACAGGCCCTTCAACCCACCGAATCCGAGCCGACCAGCGACCACCCATATACTATTTCTGTCCTACACACTCGGGACAATTTACAGATGGCAATTAACCTACAAACCCGCACGTCTTTGGAACGTGGGAGAATCCGGAGCACCCAAAGAAATCCCACACGGTCACAGGGAGAACGTACAAAACTCGGAGTCAGGATTGAACTTGGGTCTTTGGCGCTGTAAGACAGCAACTATACAACTACACCACCGTGCCACCCTCTGGAACTGTACTAAACTTGAAACTTGTCTCTTATGGGCCTGTCCCACTTCGGCAGGTGGTTGCCGGGTAGTAACCTTCATAGTCGTGAGGAGTTCCCGCATTGTGGGAACTAGTCGCGGCCTCATTATGGTCGCTGCAAATTTTTCAATATGTTGAAAAATTAGCAGCGACCAGAATGAAGCCGCCATGGAGAGTAGTGAGAATTCTCGTGCCGTAGGTGCAATGGTAGTGCGTTGCCAGGAAGTGTAAGGTTGTCGTAGGTTCTCGTAGGTTGTACCCGGTACAGCGAATTTCATTGGCTCATTGGGGAAAAAAAAGTAGTTTTCAGAACCAAGGATAACCGACCGGTAATGTTAATGTCCGCCGAGCTTCACAGCTGTGCATCTCTGGCTTTTTAAAAGTTGTCTCCACTCCTTCTTTGCACCGTGTGAATTTCACTCAGACTACGCTCCTCCCGCTTGCCCTGTCCCTCCCTGCATAACCGCTGGTGAAGGAAGCGGTGTGTTTGTGTGTTCCACTCTGACAGGCGCCGTTCCAGTCGCCGGTTTTTCAGACGACTGCCGGCAAATTGACAGTCGCCTGAAAAATCGTCTAAGTGGGACAGGCCCCCAATTCACCCATTCCTTCTCTCCGGAGATGCTGCCTGTCCTGCTGAGGTACTCCAGCATTTTGTGTCCATCTTAATGAAAACCAGTACATATTCCTCCTGGTTAAATCCCTCCCTACCTATGTTCAAGACACCTCACACGCTCTTCATCTACTCCAGGACTTCCGTTTTCTAGGCCCCCATTCCCTCATCTTCACCATGGATATCCAGTCACTCTACACCTCCATCCCCCACCAGGAGTGTCTCAAAGCCCTCTGTTTCTTCCTCCAAATCAACCAATCCCCGTCTACTGATACACTCCTCCGCCTAGCGGAGCTGGTCCTTACCCTTAATAACTTTTCATTTGACTGCTCCCGTTTCCTCCAAATACAAGGCATAGCTATGGGCACGTGCATGGGCCCTAGCTATGCCTGCCTCTTTGTAGGGTACGTCGAACATTCCTTGTTCGAGACGTACCGTGGCCCTATCCCCGAACTCTACCTCCGCTACATCGACAACTGCATTGGTGCTACCTCCTGCACCCAAACACAACTCACTGACTTCATCCATTTCACCACTAACTTCCTTCCGGTACTCAAATACACCATTTCCGACATTTCCCTACCATTTCTTGACCTCACTATCTCCATCACAGGTGATAGACTACTGACCAACATCCACTATAAACCCACTGACTCCCATGGCTATCTGGACTACACTTCTTCCCACCCTGCTTCCTGTATGGACTCCATCCCCTCCTCCCAATTCCTCCGTCTACGCCGCATCTGCATCCAGGATGAGGCGTTCCACACCAGGGCATTGGAGATGTCCTCATTCTTCAGGGAATGGGGATTCCCCTCTTCTACTATAGATGAGGCTCTCACCAGGGTCTCTTCTATACCCAGTCACTGCTCTTACACCCCATCCCCCCCCCACTCGTAACAAGGGCAGAGTCCACCTTGTCCTCACCTTCCACCCTACCAGCCGTCACGTACAACAAATAATCCTCCGACATATTCGCCACCTCCAACGTGATCCCACCGCTTGCCACATCTTCCCATCTCCTCCCCTGTCTGTTTTCCACAGATACTGCTCCCTCCATAACTCCCTGGTCAATTCCCTTCCCACCAGAACCACCCCCTCTCCAGGAACGTTCCCTTGCAACAGCAAGAAATGCTACACTTGTCGCTTCACCTCCTCCATTCAAGGACCCAAACAGTCTTTCCAGGTGCGGCAGAGGTTCGCCTGCACCTCCTCCAACCTCATCTATTGGATCCGCTGCTCTAGATGTCAGCTGCTCTCCATCGGTGATCGCTTCGCCCAACACCTCTGCTCGGTTCGCAATAACCAACCTGATCTCCCGGTGGCTCAGCACTTCAACTCCCCCTCCCATTCCGAATCCGACCTTTCTGTCCTGGGCTTTCTCCATGGCCCGAGTGAGGACCACCGTAAATTGGAGCAGCGGCACCTCATATTTTGCTTTGGCAGTTTGCACCCCAGCGGTTTGAACCTTGACTTCTCTAATTTCAGGTAGTCCTTACTTTCTCCTCTCCTTCTCAGCTCTCCCTCAGCCCTCTGGCTTCACCTCTTCCTTTCTTCTTCCCACACCCCCCACCCTCACATCAGTCTGAAGAAGGGTTTCGACCCGAAACGTTCCTTCGCTCCATAGATGCTGCCTCACCCACTGAGTTTCTCCAGCATTTTTGTCTACCTTCGATTTTCCAGCATCTGCAGTTCCTTCTTAAATGCATATTCTTTCATCATATCTTTTGTAAAGATGTTAATTGCTGTTGAATTGTGAACTAAGCCAATTGAAAAGACTCTTGGAATCCATCTCGATAGGATCTCCCAAACTCAGTGCATCTTCAGATCAAATTAAACGGGACACGATTCAGTATAATTTCAATAGCTACATTGATATGTTTAATTTTGTATTTTAAGTCTGACAAATGGTACATTTGAATTACACTTTTACATTGGAACTGACAATATGCCTTTGAATGTTCAAACTCCTTTGCTGGGACAAACTAATTCATATGGATGGTCTAAAAGCTTCTGAAGTGGGATAGGGGGTGGTTTGTGAGGGCTGACTCTCTTGAGTACACAAATACTCTTAATTATTGATAAACAGACACATGTGCCTATAACCATTTTAGATGTGCCAAATTACAAAATAAGTCTGGTCTGGCAGTTTCCTTCATCTCTGCCATAATGGCGCAAAATAACTTGGGCTGAAGATGTAAGGTTTGATGTAGGCCAATTAACAAACCGCATTATCTTGCATTTAGCTGATACATACAAGAACTTCCCATGGTCTTGTCAGTAGACAGCCCAGTTTGTTTACAAAGCTGTCCTTTTTAATTTCAGACTGATACAACCTGCAATGTATGCTAGAACAGGTTTTCTGTTTCTTGTTTGAATTAATGCCTGCTTTATCCACTTATTTATGACCCCTGAATAATCCCTAACAATTCCTTAAAGAGGTCAATCTAATCATGTAATTATATTAATAGGAAGAGAAAAAAGATGGACCATTCTCTAACAAGCAGAAACTAACTGATAATGAAACAAATACAGATTCACCTCCAGTGTCTGCAGCAGATTTTACTCAAGACACTTTTCCAGGTACTGTGCACTTTGTTAGCCTCTATCCATAATGGTAAACAAGCAATTTTAGGTATCCTGCATTAATTAACATATATACTTCTAAAAATAGTTTGTCTGCATACTTTTCTCTTTGTAAAATGCAAATGAAGTCTGCATATCCTCTGCATTTTTACATAATTTAGTTGTTGCGTGAATTTGTATATTCGTTTGTAGTTAATAAAACAACAAAAAATAGTATGTATTATAGCTTGAGTAATGATGGAGGAACTACTGGTGTTATCTGCCATCACCCCATTAAATTAACAACAGCCTGAGGATTTTCAACACATCCAATTTAATATGGAAATTCAAGTGTTGCTGTCAGCAATCCAGGGCACTTTTATAGACTGCAATCTTATCCACAATTATCGAGGTGAAATCACATGAACTTGAAAGGAATATAATGTATATTTGAACTAATCCCTATGGAATATATTCTGAAAATCTAGTGAGATTTTAATGATATACCAAGACTTCATAACTGCTCAATAAACTGGACGCATTTTGCAAATTTGCAGTTTCATTATAGAAATATTCCAAAATATAATTTATTGTCTGAATTTCTTCTGATGCTCCAGTATCTGCTTTAATCATATAACCATGTTTTGATCCATCAACTGTAATTATTTTGGAACAAAAGCAAATCACTGTGCACTATTCAGAAATTGCTGGGCACAGATGATACATTTGCATTTTAAATTCACTTAATGAATTGCGAGTCTCTGCGCTGATTGGATACAAAGTTTGACATGTTAGTAATCATAATCAGGCATATGTCTAACACAAATCCTGCACGGTGGATAATTTCTGCTATTTCAGGTCAACTCTATCAACCCACTTAGCTTTGACAGGAAGGTGCTGCTGGAACTAGCGGGGCAAGCAGTATTTGTGGAGGGAATGGACTGGACATTTGATTCAAGATCCTTCTTCAGTGATTGGAGTAGGGGGAGAAAGCTGGAAAATAGATGGGGGTTGAATAAAGACTGGCAAGTGATGGGTGGATTCTAATGGTAGGGAGAGTTTTGTTGGCAGATGGGTGGACTAAACGGTAAACGAGAGGAGAAAAAGAATGAAATGTAAAGCTGGAGAGGGGAGGTGGGTGTGAGAGGACAGGAAGGCGGGAAAAGAGGAGGGATAAAAGGGAATGGGAGACTCGGGATAAGAGAGAACCATACAAAGAAGGGGAAAGGAGGAAACAGGTACGTGGATAGGAAAGGTTTAAAAGGCCAGATGTGGGCAGGTGGGACAATTGTGGTTGGGGCATCTTGGTAGGCATGGACAAGTTGGGCTGAAGGGCCTGTTTCCATGCTTTATGACTAAGATGTAATAAATTGATCAAGTAAATCTTTTACCTGCTGGAGCTTAGATAAATATGGGATGACCAGATTGAACATAAGATATCATGAGAAAATATTTCCAAAACTAACATTTAAAAATAAGGATTTGCCCATTTATGAAAGATGTGTAAGAAGGAACTGCAGATGCTGGTTTAAATCAAAGATAGACACAAAAAGCTGGAGTACCTCAGCGGGACAGGCAGCATCTCTGCAGAGAAGGAATGGGTGATGTTTTGGGTCGAGACCCTTCTTGTTTGTTTTTCTCAAACAGTTGGAGTCTTTATAACCCCTCCTTGGAGGCAGTAGAAGCTTATTATCTGCCTATTTTAAGGCAGAATGTGATCGATGCATGATAAACAATATATGGAATTTTGGGAGAATGGTAGCAAATGGGAAGTTGATGTAACAATCTGATCAGCCATCATCTTATTGCTCAGGAGAACAGACTCAAGGGGATGTATTGCCTACTTATTCCTATTTTTTTAAGGTTGCACCCTTCATGGTTGTTTAGTTATAACATAATTTCATTGAATAACTTTTATGTTAACGTTCTGCTCTTTTCACAATAGCGGCCATGCCTGCTCCATTCGACTACACATTTGATCTCTTGGTGCAAACGAAAATCAGTAAAATGAGTCAAGAAATAAATGAAAAAACAATGAAGTTCAAGAAGTGCAAACAGATGTTTGATGTAAGTGAACCTATTGTCAGTATGCTTCCTATGTGTTGGTTTCTTTATGAACGTCATACGGGGTGTGGAGAAAGTAGTAAAGAAGACGTACAGCATGGTTCTCATAATGAAGAGATGGAAGAAATTTCACTTCATATAATTTGTTTTCTGGCAAATCTTGTTTGCTTGTCTTTTATTTATGATCATAGAACTTAACCCAAATATGAACTTACCTTGCATTTAGTGTTTCCATTAATCCAAACTGAATTAACAGGAAAGATTTGCAGCAGGCAAGTGGGTCACATACTGCCTGGCTCCTCCATCACTTGGGCAGTATGTTCCATATTTCAATCATCCTCGGGTGACAAAGTTCATCCTCTGGTCACCTCAACACCTCTTATCTGCATCAGGGCTCTCACTTAACTTTTTTTCTCTTTTGTCAGCCGGGCAACCTAGGCAGCTTTTTAGGTTGCCAAATGACAGTTTAGGTGGTCATTTAAGACGGCTTGCATGACGCGTGCGATAATGTGCTCGGCCGAAGTGCGTAGTTACCAGTCGGAATTATGCTCAATGAAGCATTCACATATTATTTCTGCTTCAAATGAAGTCACAAACTAAACATATTCATCAATCAAGACATGATATATACCACAATGACATGCAGCAAAATTATAATACAGTTTCTCACCTCTTTTTACACGTTGCAATGAATGCAATTTCTATTATTTCTTTCCACTGCCAAACAAAAATGTGGTTGGGTTATTCAGCGTATGATCAACCTGTGTCAATAAATCCTGGACCATGGTAACATATATGCTTAACAATGCACACTACAGATTGATGCAAGCATGTTTTCTGTGAAGGACCGACAATTATGATATAGCCATAGCATGGGTCGTTATTGCTATTGGTACATAAACACTCTCGCTTCCCACATAATTTATCCACAACAAAATATACAGGTTGCAAGGAATTTTCTAAAGGCATTTTATGATAATAGCTGTTAAAACCGACTATACCCATCTGACCAGTTAAACATTACACTAACTGACAAGAGATGGCCAAAGGACATAACTGCAGCAAATGTTCTTTTGGTAATATGTTTAAACGTGTCAAAATGCCACATTACTGGACATTCAGATTAGTTGTATGTGTTGTGAACAGCAATGAAGATACCCAGTTTGTAAGCAACAAATTAACAAAAAATTATTGATAAATGCTGTTTCCACCATTCCCACTTCAGAATTAACGTTAAAATTTCAACTGAAATATCTCCTGACCAAATCTGTGATGTATATGACCGACTGTAGAAGTAAAACATGGATAACGAATAAAAACGAATAGTTGTGAATGTTGCTCATTAAATAACTACAGTACTGATACTCCATATTAAGAGCATTGATTTGCCATTAAAATGAATTAAAATGAAAGTGTAAATGGCAGCAGTAACAATCGAACACTGCGGTTTTAATGTTTCACGTGTTCACGATTTAATTAATCCATCTTTATGGATTAAAACAAAAAATAACATCTGGAATTAAAACACATTTGATTGCATTCCGCCGTTGGCGGAGTGGCACGCAACGGCTGCTATCAGGGCGCGCCGGGTGCAGGAGGAGGTGGAGCCGCCGCCGCTGCTGCTGTGCGGGGCTCGTCATTCGCTCCGACACCCCGCACCACAGCCACCGCTCTGAAGACATTTCCAGCGCAGCAGGGTCGGAGGGTGGGGGGGGGGGGGTTGAATCAGTGCGGGATGGATAGGTGGGGGGGGGGGGGGGGGGTGTTGAGAAGGCAATCGGTGCGGGATGGATGGGTTGAGGCAGGGGAATTAGTGTGTGTTGGTTGGAATAGGTAAAATTGTGAGGGGAGAGCGCGGGGGATGTCTGGGGATTGATTGGGGGGATCAGTGCAAGATGAATGGCGGGAATCAGTACAGGATGAATGGAGGAATCAGTGCAGGATGAATGGCGGGAATCAGTACAGGATGAATGGGGGGGGAATCAGTACCGGATGAATGGAGGGATCGGTGCAGAACAATGGAGGGGATCAGTACAGGATGAATGGGGAGATCACTACAGGATGGATGGGGGGGATCGGTGCAGGATAAATGGAGGAGGGGGTCAGTACAGGATGGAACGGGAGATCAGTGCAGGATGAATGGGTGGAGCAGTACATGATGAATGGGGGGAGCAGTGCAGGAGGGGGTGGCGTAGATGGGGAGGGGAGCACAGGGGATGTTAGTGAGGACTGAATAGAGGCGGGAATGGGGATCAGTGCGAGATGGAGAGGAGGGGTCCCAGGATGGGGGGGGGGGAGAGAGAGAGGGAGGGAGGTCAGCGCTCCTCCGACAACACCGGCATCATCGCCCCGCTGCCTTGGCCGTCCCAGTCCACCGCCAAGTGCAGCCGCCAAATGGGGAAGCAGTTGAGATCTCCTCCCCACCGCCTCCCCTCCTCTGCCAGCCAACAGGAAGGTGCGGGGCCGAGCGGTGCAGGTGCTTCAGACAGCGGAAGGGGGCCTCCCCCTTCCTCCCACCTCTCGGCGTGCGGGAGGGTTTGTTTTGAAAGCGTTTATCGCCGTTGGCGGAGTGGCACGCAATGGCCGCTATCAGGGCGCGCCAGGAGGAGGTGGAGCCGCCGCCGCTGCTGCTGTGGCGGGGCTCGTCATTCGCTCCGACACCCCGCACTACAGCCACCGCTGACCTGAAACGTCACTTATTCCTTTTCTCCAGAGATGCTGCCTGACCCGCTGAGTTACACCAGTTTTTTGTGTCTCTTCAGTATAAACCAGTGTCTGCAGTATCAAGCCGGGCAAAATGACCAGGCTTTTAGGTTGCCCAGCGGGACTTTCGGTGGCCATTGGCACCCGGGCAACCATGAATTTCGAGCCCTGTGCATGTATGGAAACGTTTTTTACTTTATATCCTATCTGTGCTCCATTATGTTGTAGTCTTATCATTCCCCTCCCTCAAATTTCCTACTCTAAGGAAAACAAACCCAACCTATCTACTTTCTCAATGTAACTGCAATATCATCCCGGGCAACATGTGGTGGATCTTCTCGGTGCCCTATCCACTGTAATCTCATCTTAAATACTGGGAGGGGGTAGGGGCGGGGGGAAGAGAGAGAATTGGAGGTAGGATAAGGCCAGAACAAAGCACGGCAGGCAACAGATGACCAAGGAGGAGTGGAGCCCATTGTTGGCTGTAGAAGTGATGATAAGAAAGGGACACAAGGATTCAAACAGTGGAACTAGTAGGAAGAGTAGGGTGGGAGACGGGCGAAAGAGGGAACACAGGATTACTTGAAATTAGAGGGAAAAGATCAATGGACTTCCTCCACTGTCAGGCTACATGCAAATTGGAGAAACAGCACCTCATATTTTACTTGAGCAGCTTACAATGCAGCGGTATGAATGTTGATTTCGCGAGATGGAAAGAAATTTAGAAGGAATTTCATTGAAACATAAAATGAGAAATGAAATAAGATGTAAATGTTCTTCTTTACTGACTAATTTTGTCTAATTCATCTTCAGGAAGAGAGTGAAAGAAGTCAAGCTTTTGCTGAAGAACTGGCTCATGTAAAAGAAAAATTGAAGCAGCAGTTAAAAATAAACAACGACCTAAAGCGAGAAGCTGTGGACGATCTTCAGTACAAGGTAAAACCATTCAGCAATGATTAAATCAGAGAGAAAAAGTATGATATGGTATTCTTTAACATGGGTATCTTCCAACTTTTGTTAACCAGGCTGTAAATGATTCAAAAGTGATAGGGAACAAAGATGAAAATTGTCAATAGAGTTGATGAATTGTTCTAAATTCTACATAAGATCAAAAGTAATAGGAGTAGAATTAGGCGATTCGGCCTATCTTCTACTCCGCCATTCAATCATGGCTGATCTATCTCTCCCTCGTAACCCCATTCTCCTGCCTTCTCCCCATAAACTCTGACACCTGTACTAATCAAGAATCTATCTGTCTCTGCCTTAAAAATATCCACTGACCAATCCTCTTGCTTCTCGCTCATCTTTGCTATGTTGCACTTCTCTTTTATTTTTATACTGTCCCTGACTTCCCTTGTCAGCCACGGTCGCCCCTTACTCCCCTTGGAATCTTTCTTCCTCTTTGGAATTAACTGATCCTGCACCTTCTGTATTATTCCGAGAAATACCTGCCATTGTTGTTCCACTGTCATCCCTGCTAGGGTATCTTTCCAGTCAACTTTGGACAGCTCCTCCCTCATGGCTCCATAGTCCCCTTTGTTCAACTGTAACACTGACGCCTCCGATTTACCCTTCTCCCTCTCAAATTGTAGATTAAAATTAAAACGTCATATTATGGTCACTACCTCCTAATGGCTCCTTTACCTCAAGTTCCCTTATCAAATCCGGTTCATTACACAACACTAAATCCAGAATTGCCTTCTCCCTGGTAGGCTCCAGTACAAGCTGCTCTAAGAATCCATCATGGAGGCACTCCACAAACTCCCTTTCTTGGGGTCCAGTACCAACCTGATTTTCCCTGTCTACCTGCATGTTGAAATCTCCCATAACAACCGTAGCATTACCTTTACAACATGTCAATTTTAACTCTTGATTCAACTTGCACCCTATATCCAGGCTACTGTTTGGGGGCCTGCAGATAAGTCCTATTAGGGTCTTTTTACCCAGGGTATTGAAGCTTCCGCTGTGAGAAGTGGAGGTAAGATAGGTGGGAAAGTTGCACCATTGTTTAGGAACATCACAACAGAGGATATCATGGGGGGGAATATTCAGGTCGAATATAGAAATAGGAAACACATATCCCTTTAATCACATTGATGGCATTATAAAAGACTCCCAATAGTCAGTAATTAGAGGAACAAGCAGAACAAAATCACTGGTAAGTTTAGGAATAAAAGGGTTCTAAAAGGGTTATTTAAATTCCCCTAATATTGACTAGGACTGTGTTAGTGCTACAAGGATTAGATAGAACAAAATTAATTAAATGTGTTGTGAAAGTTTACTGAATCAATAATTAGATGGTCCATCCAGAGAAGGAGCTACACTTGATCAACTCGTAGGAAAAGAGGTTGAACAGGGCATTGATGTGTCAGAGGTTGGGGGAGGGGGTGGGGGGGGGGGGGGCACTCTGGGACAAGTGACCATAATTCTATTGTTTTCAAGATAGTTTTGGAAAAAGATAGCAATGATCCTAGTTGAAGTCCTCAACTGGGGGCGAGGGGGTGTAATTTTGATGACGTCTGTCAGGAACTTGCAAAAAATAACTGGTAGAGGATGTTTGGTTCTAAAGGGATATTAGAAATTTAAATAACACTTTTGCCTGACCATTTTCTGGATTCATTTATTTCCTCGTGATTACTTCAGTTTTTAAATATGTCTTTACAAAAGGTCTTACAGCTGAAGTCATTGCACTTTTAAAATAAATAATTTTCATTGTTTCCTGTTTCACAACACTCACGGTGTACAAAATTGTTTGCATGCTCTGGAAACTCTTTAGTATGATCCAGGATTAAAAACTAATCCAATGCACACTAACATTTACAATAGTTTGTACTGCATTTTAACTGGATTGACATAAGATTTGAAATCATTTTAGCTGAAAGCCTGAGGTGGATTATACAGATGCAGCTTGAATTAGTGTTTTTAACAGCACATTACGGAAATTTTCAATCGATGTCTTTCAATATAGATACTTGCCAATTTCAATTAATTTTCTGCATGCTATGATTCAAAACAAATTAGAGCACTTATCATACTTTATTTTTCAGCACTTAATGGATTGTGCTTTTGCATTTATATTGCTTAAGACATGCTCATAATCATCAAGATATTTACTCACAATTCTTCTGGGAATTTCCCAATAATTCCTCTTTGTGATCTAATATCCAGTGTAAATTACTTAGATAGTTGCATTTGAAATATTCACAAATTTTCTCGCTGCTGGTTTTCTTGCAAACTCCCTTTTTAGAAGAACTCAAATAACTGGGTTTGTTTAACAATACCATCAAAATGCTGCACACTGGTGTAATTCATTAAAAATTCCATCTCAAAACTCAAAACATTATTGTGGTTTTGTTTAAAAGATTTCTGGAGAATTTTAATTTGCTGAATAAATTGCTGCTTAATTACATGCAAATTAGGCACTGTTCAAAGTAAAGAATTTGTACAGATCTCAGGTCAAGATTATTTAAAAAACGACACATGCATAGAAGTGCTCCAGATTAATTCTGACAAATCTCTTATTTGTATAAGATCACACAGAACATTTCTTGCACAACATTTATTTTCTGTTTTTAACCTTAAGTTATGTATACTTTGAAGAACAGGTGTGACTTTTGTATAATATAAATAATTGGGTTCAGAAATAGATTGATTTGGACAAAATCCAATTTTCCAATATTCACCATGCATTCCGAAATATTCTAAAATACACAAAGTACTGGAGTAACTCAGCGGGTCAGGCAACATCGTTGGAGAAAAGTAATAGGTTTCATTTTGGATCGAGACCTTGGAAATGAGCTAATAGAAGGTACAAGGAACAAATGAATGGAAGATATGCAAAAAGCAACAATGATCAAGGAAGGGTGGAGCTCACAATGGTCCATTGTTGGCTGTGGGATACTTATACGGACAGTGATACTAACATGACGACTAGGGTGGGGGATGAACGGAGAGGATGCAAAGGTTATTTAAGGTATAGAAATCAAAATTCATACCGCTGGATTTACAAGCGGTAAAGCCCAAGCGAAAAATCAGGTGTTCGTCCAATTTGCATTTGGCCTCAATCTGACAATGGAGGCGGCCCAGGGACAGCTAGGTCATTATGGGAAGAAGAGTTAAAGTGTTTGACAACCGTGAGATTGCGTAGGCAAGGACGGACTGAGTGAAGATGTCAGCGAAATGATCACCCAGTCTGCGCTTGGTCTCACCGATATACAGTACACAGGTAGACCAGTTAGTCGAACATCGGTGGTAGGGAAGATGCTGCAGTCAATCATAAAAGATGAAATAGTGGCACATCTGGATATGTCACAGGATCGGTCCAAGTCTAATCTTCTGGAATTTTTTGAGGATGTAACTAGGAAAATGGACAAGGGAGAACCAGTGAATGTAGAGTACCTGGACTTTCAGAATGCATTTGATAATGTCCCACATGGGAGATTAGTGGGCAAAATTAGGGCACATGGTATTGGGGGTAGAGTGCTGACATGGAATGAAAATTGGTTGGCAGACAGGAAACAAAGAGTAGCGATGAACAGGTCCCTTTCAGAATTACAGGCAGTGACTAGTGGGGTACGGCAAGGCTTGGTGCTGGGACCGCAGCTATTTACAATATACATCAATGATTTAGATGAAGGGATTCAAAGTAACATTAGCAATTTTGCAGATGACACAAAGCTGGGTGGCAGTGTGAACTGTGAGGAGGATGCTATGAGAATGCAGGGTGACTTGGACAATTTGGGTGAGTGGGCAGATGCATGGCAGATGCAGTTTAATGTGGATAAATGTGAGGTTATCCACTTTGGTAGCAAAAACAGGAAGGCAGATTATTATCTAAATGGTGTCAAGTTGGGAAAAGGGGAAGTGCAACGGGAATCTGGTGGTCTATAAAAGTAAACATGCAGGTACAGCAGGCAGTGAAGAAAGCGAATGGCATGTTGGCCTTCATAACAAGAGGAGTTGAGTATAGGAGCAAAGATGTCCTTCTGCAGTTGTATGGGGTCCCAGTGAGACCATACCTGGAGTATTGTGTGCAGTTTTGGTCCCCTAACTTGAGGAAGGACATTATTGCTATTGTGGGAGTGCAGCGTGGGTTCACATGGAGCGGCTGGGCTTGTATACTCTGGAGTTTAGAAGGACGAGAGGGGATCTTATTGAAACATATAAGATTATTAAAGGTTTGGACACGCTAGAGGCAGGAAACTTGTTCCCGATGTTGGGGGAGTTCAGAACCAGGGGCCACAGTTTAAGAATAAGGGGTAAGGCATTTAGAACTGAGATGAGGAAACAATTTTTCACAAAGAGTTGTGAGTCTGTGGAATTCTCTGCTTCAGATGGCTGTTGAGGCCGGTTCTCTGGATACTTTCAAGAGAGAGCTTGATAAGGCTCTTAAAGATAGCAGAGTCAGGGGATATGGTGAGAAGGCAGTAACGGGGTACTGATTGTGGATGATCAGCCATGATCACATTGAATGGCGGTGCTGGCTCGAAGGGCTGAATGGCCTACTCCTGCTATTGTCTATTGATTATTGAACTGCCAATCCAGCTTATCTCTCAACATCACTTTCATAATAGGTTAAATATAAAAATCCCATGAGCTGATCCATATCCATATTTGAAGCTTCTTCTATTAAAATAAACGTAGTTTCACTTCTCTTCCATACTACCTGTATTTCTCCTGCCTGCTGGACTTCTGTTGTTCTACAGCAAGTAAGAATTTCATTGTCCCGTCCGGCACATATGACAATAAAACACTCTTGACCTCATTAATAATCACTTTCTCACTATGTTTAATTTGGCATGGCACTCAGTTGGACATATGGGCAGAGAAATGGCAGGTGAAGTTTAATGTGGTCAAGTATAAGGTGTTGCACTTTGTAGGGTCAAATGTAAGGAGAAAGTATACGTATATAATAGGACCCTAACAAACATTGAAATATTGAGGGTCCTTGGAATGCAAGTCCATGGCTCCCTGAAAGAGATAACACAAGTAGATGATGGTAAAGAAGGTGTATGACATGTTTGCTTTTTCTGGGCTGCACTGTTCTGTTGTACACATTACGGCAGATACAAGTACAGTCATAAACACAGCACCATTCCTATGATTGAGTAATATTTTAATGAAAGTAAAAGCAATATCATTTCTTGCTGTCCAACTGTTTCTTCCAGGTTTTACTCTTGGAGAAAGAGCAGGAAATACAGGAACTCAAAGCAAAATTGACAAAAATTGGCAAAGAGAAAGAAATGCAGGAAGAGCTGAAGAAGGCACGTGTTTCAAATGTATCCGCTCTTTTTTCTGATTTTTATTATATAACTAGACCAAGTGGGACCCGTTGGGCCCCGTCTCCCAACGCAATAATCCACCACTCACCCATAGCCCCCCGCAGGGGAGGCCTGGTCCCCCAACGCAACCCGTTCCCCAACGCAAGTGTCCACCACTCGCCTGTTGGGTCCCTATCACATGGGAGGCCTGGTCCCCAATGCAACCCGTTCCCCAACGTAAGATTCCACCACTCACCCGTTCCCCCAACGCAACCTGTTCCCCCAATACAATATTCTGCCTCTCACCCATAGTCCCCAACTGTGCAGGTCATTTTAAACTTTAAAAATAATGCAATTGCACCAAGATTTAATGTGATGTAGGTGCCACTGACAAGGCCATCTTTTGTTATCCAAATCTAATTATTAAACTTTGCTGTGCTGGGTTAGGCTGGCAGATTATTTCCCTGAAGGACATTTGCTGTGACGGACTCAGTGTTCTGGGATAGAAACATTGTAGCCAGTAGGGAATTGTGATGTCATAACTGCCTAACTGCCAGTGTACATTTGAAGAAATCCAACTTTAAAATGTCACTTTAAAACTTAAATATCCCCCACTACGTCCCTCTCCTTACAATAATGTAAAAACACTCTCATAGCTTGGGTATTGATAGCAGAGATCACATTGTGATGCAATTTTCGGTTGTTGCAATGTTCACTGCAGCGTGTGCCTGAGATCCCATTGTGATGCCATTTTCAGTTTTCGGAATCTTCACGGCAGCTTGTGTGAATGAGATCCTATTGTGACATCATCACTGGAAGCTGCTGGAAGAGTCTCCCTCTCAAAAGCAGTTATTATTTTCAAAGTTGGCTTTTTAAAACTTTAAATATCAATAACTTGTGAAAGATAACATCAAATCTGAAGGAAACTTATTAAATCGACGACTGAAAAAAGTTGAGTAAGGTTCTGCAAAAATTTTCGCGCTATTTATTGTGTACCGTTTTCGCGAAAATACACATGCCCCACACACACACCACACACACCAGACTTTTATAAGTATACTAGACCAAGTGCAGGCCCGTTGGGTGTATGTCAGATTCGATTTTCAGATTAGATTTTTTGGCCTTTGATTCCTTTGATTCCAAAACCACACGCAGAAACTCCGAGATTTTTTCCATTTCGGTAGAGATTTTCACTTTTACATTCGCAAATCCACACCTCATTAAATTTTGTCGTTTTTATGTACACATTTTTATTAAAATCCTTCCCCCCCCCCCAAAAATTTCAAGATGTTAAAAAAAATCAAACAGCTCTCACCCATAGAATGTTGGTGAACGTTCCATCGTGTGATGTCACAATGCCCAATGCTCACAGATGTCCAACCGGAATTGATTCATTTACATATGCCTTTGCTCCAGCCCCAGCCCCGCCTCCCCCGCCTGATGTTGCAGCACATTCCATTGTGTGTCACAATGCCATGGAGGGGAGGAGGAGAGGAGAAGAAGAGGAAGGGTGAAGGGGGGGGAGGGAGTTCTGGGGGATGAGGGGAAATAAGCCGTGCCTGGGCAGCTGGGGGCTAAGAGTGAGTGGTGCAATATTGGGGACAGGTTGCATTGGAGGAACGGGTGAGTGGTAGAATATTGCATTGGGGAACGGGTTGCGTTGGGGGACCAGGCCGCCCGTGTGACAGGGACCCAACGGGTCCCACTTAGTCTAGTTCTGTATAAAACTGAAGAAAGACAAGAATACAAGGTGTAATGCACTGGTAAAATATATAATCTCAGTTGATCAAAAATCTCATGGTATTTATACTATGTAATAAGGATTATTTAAAATCTGATGGCATAAATTATGATGAAACTTTGTAAAATTACATATTTTTTCCTAAGCACTGTAACTGAAATATCTTTTTGATTTATAATAAAGTTACCGAAAACAAGTAGATTACCTAATTTTGATATGTTATTTTCTGGACAAAACATAGCTGTATAACAAATATTTATAGCTTTGTTAATCTTATTTATTTTTGGCTCTCAATGTATACATTATTTCACCACTAACTGCATTCTCTGTTTTGCAGGAATTTTCACAAGAGGTGAGCAGGCATGATGGAGAAAGAGTCCCTGAAGAGGTCATTTTACAAAATTCAAAACACCAAGATGATCAGGAAATACTTCAATATCCAAATCCATATTCTTTGGACCCTCCCCTGGTGCCCATTAAACATCCTGGACTACTATTTGGAAATCCTTATGCCGAGCCTGGAAGAGGTTGGTGTTATTAATCTGATACATCCTCTTGGTATATGAAGACAGATCAACATGAAACTATTGATCAATGAGGTACCACTAAAATATCAGCCATTTTTGTCACTGAACAAATTGACACGTTTTCCTTATGCTTAGGTTTAGATGCAGCAGCTGCAACACTTTATTCTGATGAGATCCATAAAGTATCTGCAGGAATCCACCCATGGGGATCGGATAGTGCCGTGGTCTGCAGCCAACCCTCTCGTAACTTCAGTCGGCCAGATGGCCTTGAGGACCCCGAAGAGCTTATTAATGCAAGTTCTAATTGATTTTCATTTGCTTTTAAAGAAAATTATATTCAGTTTGTTGCAAAAAAAAGGCTTTGACATGTCATTATTTCGAGCCACCTGTAGTTCAGCAACAAAGTTTACTCATTGTACAATTGAGTGTCAGAAATAAGTTTTCTCACAACCAAAATTATAAGTAAATGCGAGTAATGCGAATAATACAACTTGTGCAACAACCATCTGAATACTGAAGGCAATGAATTCCTTTCATACTTACATGATATAAGTGTTTCATTGACTCATAAAATACCCCTTTTTCATGTTTATCTTTTAATTGTAATAATTATGGCAGTATTTCAATTTCACGATGCAGAAATATCCCTGTCCTTCTGATTAATTTTACTGATTGTATGTCTCGTTGTCACCTTCCCCTCAGATAACAATGGACCATTCTACATTTCCTTTAGCATTGTCTGCTTTGATCTGTCGTTTTCATACCTTACCCTTCCATTTCTCTAGTCCCCCTTTACCCTGACAGTCTAAGGCAGGGTCTCAATCCGAAACATCACCCATTCCTACTCACCAGAGATGCTGCCTGTCCCTCTGAGTTACTCCAACATTATGTCTATCACAGAAATATTCAAACATATATTATGCTGCATTTCAAAATGAACAGTGGAAGGTTTTGCAATCAAACCAAGTATTTTTCACCTCTGGTAAATGCACAGAATTAAATGTACTTCATTGCCATCTCTACCTTAAGATACTGTGTCTCTAGTGGGCATCATTTGCAAAATAATACCAAATGTTTATGTTTGTATAAGGGTCATTTAACTCTCCCTTAAAATATATTGATGTGGGAATCATAACAAACACAGTGTGGAGAGTGCAGTAGTTAGCATTTCAGGTTGATGAGTTTTCAACAGAAATTTGAACAAACAAAATGGGGAGAAGGCAGGAGAATGGGGTTGAGAGGGAAAGATAGATCAGCCATGATCGAATGGTGGTGTAGACTTGATGGGCCGAATGGCCTAATTCTGCTCCTACAACATGAATTTATGAACTTTAAAACTAGACTTTAAGAAGAGTTTTGAAGTTTTAATGAACACTTGACGCAGTGGGACCCGTTGGGTCCCAGTCACACGGGAGGCTTGGTCCCCCAACGCAACCCATTCCACAACGCAATATTCCTCCACTCAACCGTTCCCCCAACGCAATATTCCACCACTCACCCAAAGCCGGTAACTGTGCAGGTGTGGCTCATTTCCCCATATCCACCAGCACTCCCTCCCCCTCCTCTTCATGTGTGGGAGGGAAGGGGGGCAGGGGGGAGGGGGTGTGTGTGTGGGCGAGGGAGTGTTGTAGGGGGGGAGAGGGTGTTGTGGGGGGTGGGGGAGAGTGGTGCGTGGGGGAGAGGGTGGTGCGTGGGGGAGAGGGTGGTGCGTGGGGGTGCATGGCGGTGGGGGGCCGTGGGGGTGTATGTGGGCGGGAGTGGTGTGGGAGGGGGTAGGAGGGGTGTGGGGGGAGGGTGTGTGTGTGAGGGGAGGGAGGATGGGGGAGGGGGGCGATAACCAGAAGATAACAAGTTCAGAGCTTTAGTTATGTACAGATTGAAGATAGACAAAAATGCTGGAGAAACTCAGCGGGTGAGGCAGCATCTATGGAGCGAAGGAAATAGGCGACGTTTCGGGTCGAAAGCCTTCTTCAACCATTGAAGATGGTAATTTTGGATGTATCGAGATTGTGCTGCATTGAAGAAACATAGAAAGAGTCAATAGGAAATCTCAAGCTCATTAGCTTTGTTTAAACAATTGAACTTATGATTTAAGACCATGAGACATAGGAGCAGAATTAGGCTGAACCATCGAGTCAACTCTGTCATTCACTTATGGTTGATCTAGGCTTTCAAGCCCATTCTCTTGACCTCCCTGCAATCTTTGACACCATTAGTAATCAAAAACCTATCAGTCTCTGCTTTAAAAATACCCAATGTCTTGCCCTTCACAATCATCTGTGGCAACGTTTTCTACAGATTTACCACCCTCTGGCTGAAGAAATTCCCCATCATCTCTATTCTAAAGTTACATTATTTTATTCAGAGGCTGTGCCCTCTGTTTCTAGGCTCCCCATAACTGGAAACATCCTTTCCATATCCACTCTATCTAGGCCTTCCATTATCGGGTAGGTTTCAATGAGATCCCCCCCCCCCCCCCCCCCTCCCCTCCACACTATGTTCTTCAAAACATAGAAATAAAACCTTCTACAACCTAATATGTTTTTCTGAAAAGCAATTGGAATTGGTCAAAAGATGTTTAAATGCCTAGGAAATAGTCTTGCATAACTATTTGTGTCCACGTTAGTGCAGAATTGGAGTATCATCCTGAAGAAGCTATGAATTACTGGTGCCTTGGAAATGGAAATTCTGCCAGGAATTTAAATTCTAAAACCCAATAATAAATGAAGATGGTTTGTAGCAATGGGTCGCAATGAAGTGCAAGGGAGAAATTAGTGTAGTGTGAGTGGAGAAATGTATATGTTTACCATCGTGTCCACTTGAGTTTTGAGAGGAATGGTATTAAGGAAAATTGGATGGAGGATGAAGGATGGACGACAGAGATTGCAAAGGGTTGCTGCGTTGGTTCAGTTTGCAGACAGGAGGGAGCTTGTTAACAGGAGGGAGTTGGGAGACGAGACTGCAGAGGGATGTGAAAGTTAATTTAGAAATGCTGCCAGTTTGAAGACCTGTGTAACTTAGCTGAGGACCAGTGTAGATCAGCGAGCACAGACCTTCGTAATTATGCTACAGTAATTAAATAATGTTTGTATAAAGTGCCAACCTATATTTAACATAAAGGTAGACACAAAATGCTGGAGTAACGCAGCGGGACAGGCAGCATCTCTGGAGAGAAGGAATGGGTGCGTTTCGGGTTGAGACCCTTCTTCAGACTGAAGAGTCTCGACCCGAAACGTCACCCATTCCTTCTCTCCAGAGATGCTGCCTGTCCCGCTAAGTTACTCTGGCATTTTGTGTCCACCTTCGATTTAAACCAGCATCTGCAGTTCTTTTCTACCTATAATTAACATGTTTGCTGAAGCATGAAGGTGTATGGGTCATATAAATCAACCGCAAGACTCCACCCCTGTACACCTTCATCCTCCAACAATAAAGGTTCATAGCAAACTCTTAGAAAATATCGACCAGTTCCTATGTCTCAAGACCAATTGCTCAGCAAATGCACACAATGATTATGAAATTTCCCCATTATCTTTAATAAACCATCAACAACATTTGGTGCATTGAGGAAAAGGGCATTTTAAAATCAAAACCTCACACTGAGTACAGAACTCAAGGTCTACAGGTCAGCAGTTATCCCTGCCGTTCTAAGACTTGGACTTTACACAGCAGGCACTACCAGGCACTGTCACTGCATAATCTTCCTCATTCACTGGAAGGATAAGAGAAACATTGTAATTATCCTCTCGCGGGCTAATATTGACAGAATTGAGCGTCTAGTTTTTCTCAATGGCTCCACTGAGGACTCTGTCACTCACATGCCTGACATCAGATTCCTGAAGCAGACATGTTTAGCTTAGAGTTTAATTTATAGATACAGTGTGGAAACAGTCCCTTCGGCCCACCGCACTAACCAGTGATCACCCATACACAAGTTCTATCCTACTCACGAGGGGCAATTTATAGAAGCCAATTAACCTACAAATCTGCACTTCTTTGGAATGTGGGAGGAAACCGAAGCACCCAGGGAGAATGTATAAACTCTGTACAAATAGCGCCTGCAGTCAGGAGCAAGCTCTGAAACTGTTAGGCAGCAACTTTGAGTTTAGTTTAGCGTGGAAACGTGCCCTTTGGCCCACCGAGTCCGTACCGCCCAATGATCTCTGCACATTAACTACCCTACACACACCAAGGACAATTTACATTTATATCAAGCCAATTAACCTACAAACCTGTATGTCTTTGGAGTGTAGAGGGGAAACCCACACGTTCCATAGAGACAGCACCCGTAGTCAAGATCGAACCTGTGTCTTTGGTGTTGTAAGGCAGCAACTTTACTGCTGCGCCACCGTGTCTACTGCTACTCTACTGCTTAACTGCTACACTGCTGTTCTGCCCTACCTGGTGGATATTATTCCGAGCTCTTTCATATGCATAGATTACACCCCAGGCAGACAGAAGGAATTATTCAAGAATGTACACAAAGCCTCTTTTGTATTCCATGACCCATGACTGCAGAGGTTGAAGGAACATTAGGGCTGGGTATTAAGAATGTTGTAAAATGTTAAGAATGTAGTAGCTCTCAGTGGCCTTGAATAAATGGAAGAAAAATTGCACCACCTCAAAAGCTACTCATCCACCTAACCTGTTAAGCACCATCTGCTCATCAGTAAGAAAAATGTGTGCTTTCTACATTGGCTTCATTAGTCACCTCAGAACCCACAAAAGTGGAAGTAAATCGCTCTTGATCCCGTAATTGCCCGAGAAGAAAAGATTCATGGGAATCTTCAGTAGAATTTTGTGTTGGCTGTTTGTGAAATTGTGAAGTTGAGAAAGTCAAATCTAAGGGTTATATTTGTATTGGCAAGGATTTAAGTTGTAGATGAACTGGGCACAATGTTATTGTAGATTAATGAAAATTAATATCTCCATTTATATATCTAATCAAGTATTTGGTGTCTGTTCTTTTAATTGTTTTTTATTTTCATGTAATTGTTGTATAATCATTTCTAATTATTGATTGGAAGGGTTCGAAGAAAAGATGAATGAGAATTTATTTTTCAGTGGTAATTCTTTTATGCTCTTGGCTAATTTCAAATTGCAGTGTTCCATTGTTTGGAATTTTGTTCACAATGAGTACAGCAGTATCATGACCTGTTTCTCATTTGATCTAGTTTGCTGCATTTAATTGCTATTAACCTTTGTGGAAGCTGAACAGTGTACAGACAGAAATGATTTCAAATCTATGGCTGAGCATTTGAGAAAAGGAGAATGATTTTCACCTTCCTGACTTTTATCCTTTTCTGCCTGTTATTGCATATAATTAGAGAAACTGTCACGAGTACATTGAAAGAATAGAAATGCGCACTTGCGATGTTACCTACCATGGTCTCATTCTGCATTGCTAATATGACCATCCCCAGTGCAAGTGTTACATGTGACAAGTTCTTTTCGTCATCTGCTGCTGTTTAATTAGCACTGTATTCACTCTGATCTGAGTGCCTTTGATCCTCTTTGCCCTTCTGCAAACCCACGAGGAAGAACGCTTGTGTCTTGTGCTCATTTGCTGACATAGCTCAGCTTTTGTAATGAGACAGAGGGATTCTAATGTGTACCAATGAGCACATTGTCTGTGGGTCATAGGTTTTACAGAATTGCAATTCCTTAAAGAACATGAAACTATTTAAATGTTTCAGAAATTATAGATTATTTTGTTTTCTTTGTTTTTGAGGGTACTTTCAATTCAATATACCTCTACCAGACTATTTTGTTCTGATGCAAAAGACTAATTATGTACAATTCAATTGATTCTTCAATTAATCAAATGTGCATTTATTTGAAAATCATTTAGATTGAATCTTGGAGCTTAATTTCAGCCAAAATGTCATTTTGCTGCAGCTACAACGTTTACATTTGCTTTAAATATTTAAGATTAATATTCCAAACAAACCTTTTGTATGCGCAAATGTTAGTTTATTGTAACTAAATTGTCACGATTGTAAATTTACAAATTTTTCATAGATACTTATTTAAAATTCTATATCACTTGTATGAACTTACTAATGTAGAAGTGACTTTATCAATGCAATTTTAAGTATTCAAAACACTACAGTTTCATAGTCTTTGACTATTATGTTTCTATTCTCCTTCTTCACATGCAGTTTATTTTATATTCCATCCAGTTTATTTTATATTTACATTGTTAAAGCTAAAACGTTGGATGCTTGCGAAACAGTACCATGCAGTAACGTGCTGTTTCCAGTGCTGTTGAGCTCAAAATGTAGCTTTGTGACCCATTTGCATTGGCAGTCCCCATATCTGCAAAGCTATTTTAACATTACAGAATTTGGAAAGATTATAGTGGCCTAAATGGTGGTCTCGGGTTGTTCAAAATAAGATGCATTTTTGAGTAAATAATGCATCTTATTTTGAATACACCACAAATGAATTAAGCTCCTAACACCAACCATGCCAATCAAACTTTAAACATAATTTTGCATAGAGGACATCAGACTCTGAAGTTGGTGACTGGCATAATTTGATAGATTACGATGTGAAATCATATTTTTATATGGCCAATTTATAGCGAAGCTATATTGATCTGAAAGGTTTTGCTGAAATTTAATTTACCTGCAATGTTAACTCAGCTATTTAAAGATTAGCTGTTTTTATTTCAGATATACAGCATCTGCAGTTACTTATTGTTTTCTTCTAAATCTGCATTGTTCATGTTTAATGCATTCCTTTTTGAAGAAAGGTCATTTTTGCTTATTGAAACATGTTCATTATTGGTGGCTAAGTTTATACAAATCAGCTGTGATTACATATTTGCCTCTTTAGATAGGCCAGGGAATAAGTCTCCATTATCAAGAAAAATATTGCAAACTAAGTCAATGACTAGTCTGAAGTACATTGGTGTGTTCTTACCCAGTCTTGCTGAGGAAAAACAACAAAACGTCTGATTTCTTAAAACGGTTCAACAGATGGCATGGTTTTTCTGTTTTTCATTCATGACAAGTGATGCTCAATGAGTTCATCCTGTATCCAGGCTCTTTAACAGCATTGATTAAATTACAGGATCTTTTTGTTTAGAATATCCAAAGTAGATGAATAAATTAATAAACTAAATAGATAAAAATAAAAATATTAAGACTTACATTTATTATGTTCAAATCGATAAATTTCACATTCATCGTTTTATTTTTTTTGTTATTGTGTTTTATGAATATCTATTTTGATCCATCACTTGCAATGTTATTGCTGCACCTGTGATCTTGCTTATAATCTTATCTTAATTGATTACATCAATGATAGTCCTGTATCTGGACAAACTATATTAAACTGCTAAATTTATTGAAACGTAGGCAATACTAGAGGAAATTGGCCAAGGTCCATCTAATTTACTTCTACATTCTGGAAGTCACATGAACCCACGGATATAAATAAGAGTATTCTTATACTAATAGTATATAATAATAAATATAAAATAAATAATAATAAATAAATAATGGCAGTTCTTTGTGGTATAACCAAGACTTTATGCTAATGGTAAAACAAATAAAGGCGTTTGTGTTATTTTACCAATTCCACTATTGGCAAGTTAGAATCGCTAACCTTTAATTGATTAAACTGTTGAAATAGGAAGGATCATAACAAACACACAACCACTGCAATTCATAGTCATAGAGCCGTAAGCCTATGCTCTTGAGGTTTAGAATCTTCTACCTTGGGGGAAAAAAGTTACCCTTCAACTTCCCACACACCAACGAAAATGGTTTTGGCATTTTACAAAAGTGGAGGTATTGACAGTTTTAAAGCACATTGAGTAGAAAATCCCCAGTGCTTGACTGTACATCCTTGAAACTTGTAGGAAAACTAAAGTAATTGCAAGGTCCTTGCCGAGATACGAGTATCACATTTAACCATTGGTAAAGTTCCAAAACTAGCGGGTGACTAATGTTATACCATTATTTATTTAAAAGGGGCAGCAAGGACAAGCCAGATAACTATTGGCCAGGGTGTGGCAGACATCAGTGGTGGGAAAGTTGTTGAAGGGTTTGGAGGGCAATGGGCCAAATGTGGCATATGGGACTCGCCCACAATGCCAAGTTAGTTCTGTGCTGTATAACTCTGACTCTATCCATCCTTACCCTATAACTCATGCCCAATAACATCTGCACTCTTTCCAACTTAATGACACTCTCCCTATAACTGGGCAATCGAAACTGCTTACAGTAATCGAAGTGTGATCTCACCAACGACTTGTACAGCTGTATCGTGTCCCAACCTTTGTACCAAATGCCCTTCCTTTTTCTCCAGAGATGCTGCCTGACCCGCTGAGTTACTCCAGCGCTTCGTGTTTCCTTCCCAATGAAGCCAACGAGCCAACATCTCCTGCATCATCATGTCTATCTGAATGCCATTTTCAAAGAGCTATGTGCCCCAACTTCTAAATCTCTTTGTAATTCCTGCACTGGTTTGATATACCAATACCTCACACTTGTCGTGATCTTTAATTGAGACAGTATCAATAAAATTAAGGTGCAACGCCATGTATGTGTTATAATTTGCTTGAAATTAAACCACAGACACATGATAGAAAAACGTCAATAGGTGATTCGGCCAGCCCCTTGAGTTTGTTCTCAGTTCCACTGATCTTTCAGGTAATTCATACCATGCCCTATCTTCATGTATTCATGAAACAATTTTTTTTACCCCCCCAATATCCCTATGGGAGAGAAGTGCACTCAGATATGTGTTTCTCTGGCTACTATCCTGAAAGATCTGCCCTGAATTATAGTTGTGCTTGTTTTTCCACATTTCCTAACTACGGAAATGAGTAAAGTATGCCTTGCCCCCTTTATCAATACTTTTCATAATTTCCTTAAATCACTATCTCAAAATTATTCCTTAGTCTTCTACATACTATGAATAAAAACATGAAGGTGTGTGCATTGTTGTTAAATTGAATTGTTAAATGATGATGTGTTTTGAGCTGATTTCTACTTTTGTCATCTGAAATAGCAGCATATTTTGTTGCTTAACAAAAGTGCTAACTGCTTGATGGAGGGAACAACCAGCTACTTATTTTGAATGCGATTGAACAGACAGCATCTATTGTTACTCCTGATAAATGAGGCAGAACAGGCTAGAGTAGAAATCACTTTTGATGTTGCAGACCATTCAGGCTGTTCCTCCGCGTTTATTTTCTGAAGCCAGCTGTTATAGTGGCACTCTTGCGCTGTCAAAGTTTGCTGTTTAAACATCTGTACAAGAGATTGAAGAACAATGTGTGTGGCTGGCACATTAATGTTGTACTAGAGTAGATAATTTGTATTGTATGAGGTGTTCAACAATTGGACAAAAAGCATTTTGGGAAATGAAAATTCCATACCCCTGTTTTAAAGAAGTGGTCAGTTCTTCACCAATATGGTAGATGATATTTATTCTTCACCCAGAATCATTTTTGAAAAACAGTATGGTCTGAACCATATTGCTGTATGTGAGCTCTTAGTAGCTACATCACAATTAATGGTAACTGCATTTCAAAAAAAGCATTTAATTGGCAGACATTATATGAAACCTACAGCCTTTGTAAAATATGCTATACAACTGCAAGTATTTAGTGGATGATCAATTGATGCAGCAGCAAAACTCGCAAAAAACTTAATCGGCAAGCTTCATCGTAATTGAGTAAAAATTTCAGTTTAAAAATGAGTGAAAATTTATTGTTGAAAATTCTGTATCCATAATTTACAAATTTGAAGTAATAAATCAGTGCTTGTATTTCCCATGACACCATGTTTATATCTTCCTAAAACATTTTTTACTAGTGTCTCTGGAATATTTAGCCTAATCAAATGGCACCAGCTGAGACTATGCACACGGTGTATTAAACTTTCTTGACATGGTTGCCCATGCCACCTAGCTCTAAATCCAGTCCTTGCCCAAGCTGAGTAAGATTGTCCTTGCATGTTAATTGACAATTGTTTATTAAGATTACAATTCATCCAAAAAATTCCCAGAATGACTTCCATTTTACTCTTAAACCTGCCTCCATTCTAGTCCGCGTCTCATCCAATTGCTATCACTCAGCAATGTTTGTTAAAGGTATGATATTAGACCCCATGTGTACGCAGCCAAGAACCAGTTCAACAGTTCTGCCACTTGCCTCTCCCATCCCACCATTTATGATGCTTGGATTGTACTGTAATCTGGATAATTTCCAATCTCTATTAATTGTACCTCAAACATGATGATTTAATTGCCTGATGTTTCCAACTTTGCTCTTTGCTCACAAATCAAATTGATTCTTAGTTCATCACCACCTCATTCAATCCCAACAATCCCTTGATTTGCAGCATTTCTGTAACCTCCTTTCACTTAAGAAATCTTTGTTGCTCAAACTCTGACTTCTAACTTATCAGTACTCCCTGCTTGGCAAATCTGGCACATGTGCATTTAACTCTGGAACTCAAGGGCCTGTCCCACCAACATGCGATAGCATGCGTCTAGCGCGACCAAACGTGGTCGCTTGAGTCATACGGCCTCGCGGGGCCGGTCCCACTTCGATCGGCGGAGGCGTACGAAGATGTGCGAGGCTGGTCCCGACATCGTGCGGGGCTCCCAAAATCTTGCACCGTCGAAAATCCCGTGCGACAACGGCCTGTCGGCCCGCAGCCGCATTGAGGCTGTACGCAGCGCCTCGACGGGTGTATGCAGCGTCTTGACGGCGTACGCAGTGTCTTGACGGCTAACGCCTAGTGCGTGGCGTTGCGCGATGACGTCACAGCCCGGCGTGCCGTTGCGTGATGACGTCACCGCCCAACGCCGTGCGACGTCCAAATACAGTCGGCCTGCCTCCTGCCCAGCTGAGTGGTGAGTATGATGTCGAGACCAGCCCTGCACAACTCCATACGCCTCCGCGGTTTGAATTAGGACCGGCCCCGCGAGGCCGTACGCCTCAAGCGACCACGTTTGGTCGCGCTAGACGCATGCAATCGCATGCTGGTGGGACAGGCACTTTACTGCTTGGACCGTACTAATTTCATCAAACATTGTCACCCTCCAGATTATTTTCCCCTCTCTTTAGTCTGTGTAAAGTACCTTGGAATATTTTACAATAAATGCACGGAGTGAATTCAAATTACTCCTTGTATGTAGAAGGGAACTCATGTCCATGGACTGTAGGTGCTTAGATGGTTACATTGACCTTGATTTTAGAGTTACAGAGAGCCATGCAGCGTGCCTTAAAGCCCAGAGTC
The DNA here is from genome assembly GCF_010909765.2 of Amblyraja radiata. NCBI lineage: Eukaryota > Metazoa > Chordata > Chondrichthyes > Rajiformes > Rajidae > Amblyraja > Amblyraja radiata. The sequence continues at coordinate 60,995,550 of NC_045957.1, read as the reverse complement.
TGTGCCAGCCATCTCACATCCCCATTTACACTAATTCGGCACTAAACCAATTTTATTCTTTCACACATTTGTGAAAAACATGCCCTAGATTATACCACTCAGCTATAATCAGCCTACCAGGGTATTTGTGTGTTGGATGTGGGTGGAAACCAGGGAACCTGGACGAAATAAACCTAGTTATGAAGAATGTGCAAACCTCACTCGGACAATATTCAAGGTCAGGATTGAACGGTCAATGGACCTGAAAATAGCAATACATTGGCCACAGTTCAAGGGCTAGTTACCATTTCTTTATCACAATATAAATGTAAGTATGTCTGAAAATATATTCCATACTGGACCCATTTAATGAACAGATGAATTATTTTTTTAATAGAATTAGCTCTCTACAACACACATTTACAAGCTATCTTAGGGCTGTCATGCTGCTTTGTGGCAAAATGCTCATTTTTTACATTGTCACTGAGGAACTATGAAAGATTTAAAATGTTCACTGCTGCAATTTGGTTTTGTTTATTTTACATTGTAATTTTAGTTCTAGAATTTATTTTGAAGTCTCCTCGAATCTCTGGAATTTGCCTTTCACCATTTAACCTTTGCTTTTGTAATTTTGTAGTGACCAGTTAATTAATAATTTTGTCTCGTGCGAAAAGGAAGGTGAATAAGAACTGCTATTACATGGCAAATTAATTTGTATTGCTGGAATATGATCTGTATTATCGCATGGGAAAATGGCAAGAGAACTTCTTTAAGGATAGGATTATAAGAAATGTTGCTTCAACTGTCCTGATCCAATAAAATGTATGTTTTTTTAAGGATTTCAGTAGACAAGCTTGCACCTGTAAATCTTGGTGTGCTCTACGCTCAGCTAGTACTCTTAATTGCACTGATGCTGAAATATGGATTCCCCTGGTCAGGAGGGAGATCTCTACATGCACAGTTGCACACATACAGTAATCCACTTCCAGATGCTGAAATGTAAATATGAAGACGGCATCAATGATCTACATAAGTATTTAAATTTAAAATATCCACATTAAAATATTTTACATATTGCAATTCAAAATAATTTTACTGTAATCCTAAAGCAGTAGTGTTAGTTCAGCAATAATGTTTAAATAGTTATTATCTACCGGTAATTGCTGGTAATTTTTATTTGTTCAGTGCATCTCTGCTCATTGGTGCACGTGATCCCTACATAACTTTGTCGGCAGATGTTTTCTCAAATTGCAAGCAGATTTGGCCACGTCCTCCAGTGATGCAGCATCTCATTGACTGTTGATGGGTGCTTTGAGGCCAACCTTGCTGTCCATCAGAATTGTGATCCTCATCAGTGCCTGCTGCAGCTATTTATGCACTGTTAGTGCATATGAAATGAGAGCACTACTGACAGAACTGATGAGAGGAACAGCCCAACTGGGCAATTTAGCTGATACATCTGACTGCACCGTGACATGTGTGTCACGCTTGGCTAGCTTTACTTGGATATACAAATCACTCAGAACTGACCGCTGGCAAGCGTAGTGCAGGGCTGACCAATGTTTTTTCTTGTGGAGATCATTATTGACAGATTTTGCAGAATTAGAATTGACAGCTCTTCTGTTTTTAAAGGCTTCTTTTCCATGTGGAATGCTTTTTTTTCCCTTTTCGGTAATATGGTGTTTTGGCTGCATCATTCTTTTTGTGGGGATCATTGTTGCTTCTATTGTGCCAGATTATATAATTGCTTGGTTTTATCCTTGTCACCTTATTGAATAGTCCTTTTTTCAAGAAAAACATTATTCTTTAATTTCTCAAGTTGTAAAAATGAGTAAACAATGAAAATGTGCATTTATATCACTTCACTTACAATATCAAGGCATTTCAAATCGCTTCACTGTGATTGCTAGTCATTGTCTTAATGTATGAAACATGGCAGGCAATTTGTGCACAGCAATCTCCTGCAAAAAACAAGGTTTTGGTGACAGACACAAAATACTGGAGTAACTCAGTAAATGGATAGGTGACATTTTGGGTCAGGACCCTTACTCAGTCTGTAGAATGGTCCCAACCCAAAATGTTACCTATTCATTTTCCCCAGAGATGCTGCTCGACCCACAGAGTTACTCCAGCATTTTGTGGCTATCTTTGGTATTAACCAGCAGCAGCAGTTCCTTTTTATTACGTTAAAGTTTTGATGATGCTGGTCAGGAAATAAATATTGACAAAGTCTCTGGAATTCTCCCCAGTTATGTCTCAGATGATGACATGGCATATTTCTCATTGTCTGAAAAGGTTTGGCGTATCATCCACAGCATGTCACCTCTGGCAGCATGCCCTTGGTATGGCACTGGAGGATGGATTTCATTTGGTTAAATATCTATTTGCATGCTGCTGATATTGAAAATGTATTGTCAATTATTGGTCAGTACGTTAATCTGCTGCCCACCACCGTGCGAGAGAGAATGCAGGTATTCTCTTCAAATTCCCTCTGGGACAACACTCCATCTTGTGTTGAATTGGCAGAGGAAGTTTAAAAAAATATTATTTTTCTCTCATATTTGGAGGCAGGAGAAGAAAAGTCATGAATTAAAGCTTATTTATCATATCTATTTATTAATTCAATCCTTAATTCTTCATAAAACCAGCTAAATTCTAATGTATAATTTATGTAAGGTATCACTGCAGCTTGTTTGTCTACTGCACAAAAATAGTTGCTTAAGTTTTTGTTTTAACTGGGAGGATATTGCCCTTCTATTGGATATGTTAAATCAGGAGTTAAGTGGCTGATTACACGGTTGAGTATAATGGGGTGTAACAATCTCCCAAATATAACCTTAAGGGTAAGCTATCTTTCATAGAGCAAAATAAATTTCATTTATATAATGCCTTTCACAACCTCTGGACATTATATGCCACTTCATATTCACTACACACTTTTGTGGTTTAAACTATCACAGACTATTATGATTTATGAAACATGACAGCCAATTTTGCATACAGTGCCCTACCATCTGCATTTATGTAACGACTGTGATCTTAATATTTATTGAGGAGTGAAAAGATGGCAGGAGATATTCACATAGGATTTTATTCATCTATTGCAAAGACATGGTTTCAATTTAATGCCTCACCCTAAAGGTAATTGTTCCTTGTGCAATAACCTCTTCAATTTAAACTAGGTGTATACATTCCTGGAAAAGGATTTAAATCTGCAACTTTTGCCCTCCACCATGATTGTTACCACAACACTGAGGTTGAGATTTTTGAAGTCACATACATTTAAAAAATAGATTGTTAGAATGTTAATGGATATTTTATAAACCTTCTGTTTTCTTAATTCCTTATGTTGTGAATTGGGGATTAGTGTCTTATTAATTAATATTTCAATGGTTGTGATAAGCACAGGGTCTGCAAATCTAGAATCCAGTTTAATTTAGGCAGGTTTAAACAAATGTGTTTTCACTTCTTCAATTGGCAGTCACTTCTTTTTGCGTATGGCATGCACAGCTTAAAGTTGTAGGACAACTTGTTTTATTTGATTGTGCATGCCAGGTTGATTGCATTAGTTGAAATAGGGCGGACAACGTGAAGGTTGCAATCTCCCACACAGCAGTCACTGACAGAGACATGCAGACAGGATTAAATTAACCTCCATGTTCAAGAGTTTATTAAATTCTATACAGTGCATTCAGAAAGTATTCAGACCCCTTCACGTTTTCCACATTTTGTTACGTTGCAGCCTTATTTTAAAATGGATTAAATTATTATTTTTTATCATCAATCCATACACAATACCCCAGAATGAAGAGCGAAACAGGTGTTTAGAAATTTTTGCAAAGTAATTAAAAATAAATAACAGAAATATCACATTTACATAAGTATTCAGAGCCTTTGCTATGACACTCAAAATCGAGCTTGGGTTCATCCTGTTTCCATTGATTAACCTTGAGATGTTTCTACAACTTGATTGGAGTCCACCAGTGGTAAATTAAATTGATTGGACATGATTTGGAAAGGCACACACCTGTCTATATAAGGTCCCACAGTTGACAGTGCATGTCAGAGCAAAACCCAAGCCATGACGATGAAAGAATTGTCCGTAGACCTCCAAGACAGGATTGTGTCGAGACGTATATCTGGGGAAGGGTATAAAACAACAGGTCCCGAGGAGCACAGTGGCCTCCGTCATTCTTAAATGGAAGAACTTTGGAACCACCAGGACTCTTCATAGAGTTGGCCGCCAGGCCAAACTGAGCAATCAGGGGGAGAAGGGCCTTGGTCACGAAGGTGACCAAGAACCCGATGGTCACGCTGACAGAGTTCCTCTGTGGCGATGGGAGAACCTTCAAGAAGGACAACTATATCTGCAGCACTTCACCAATCAGGACTTTATGGTAGAGTGGCCAGACGGAAGCCACTTTTCAGTAAAAGGCACACGACAGCCCACTTGGAGTTTGCCTAAAGGCATGAGAAACAAGATTCTCTGGTCTGATGAAACCAAGATTGAACTCTTTGGCCTGAATGCCAAGCGTCACGTCTGGAGGAAACCAGGCATCGCTCATCACCTGGCCAATATCATACCTACGATGAAGCATGGTGGTGGCAGCATCATGCTGAGGGGATGTTTTTCAGCGGCAGGGAGACTAGTCAGGCTCGAGGGAAAGATGAACAGAGCAAAGTACAGAGAGATCCTTGATGAAAACCTGCTCCAGAGCATTCTGGACCTTAGACTGGGGCGGAGGTTCACCTTCCAACAGGACTACGACCCTAAGCACTCAGCCAAGACAACGCAAGAGTGGCTCCGTGACAAGTCTGTGAATGTCCTTGAGTGGCAAGCCAAAGCCCGGACTTAAAATTGATCGAACATTTCTGGAGGGACCTGAAAATAGCTATGCATTGACACTCCCCATCCAACCTGACAGAGGTTGAGAGGATCTGCAGAGAAGAATGGGAGAAATTACCCAAATGCAGGTGTGCCAAGCTTGTAGCGTCATACCCAAGAAGACTTGAGGCTGTAATAGCTGCCAAACGTGCCTCAACAAAGTACTGGGTAAAGGGTCTGAATACTTATGTAAATGTGATATTTCGGTTATTTCTTTTTAATTACTTTGCCAAAATTTCTAAACCTGTTTTCGCTTTTTTGTTATGGGGTATTGTGTGTAGATTGATGATAAAAATAATTTAATTCATTTTGGAATAAGGCTGTAACATAACAAAATGTGGAAAAAGTGAAGGGGTCTGAATACTTTCTGAATGCACTGTGTAAACTTTGCAAGTGAACGCTTTCAGGAAGTGGAGCTTGGTCTCTATAAAGATAACATATGACATGATTTAGTCATTGAGCTACACGGCACAGAGACGGGCCCTCTGGCTCAGCTTGTCCATGCCAAAAAAGTTGCTGACCTGAGCTGGTCCATTTGCCCATTTTGCTCATTTCCCCCTCAATCTATCCCAGTGTTTGCACCCCCTCTACCATTTCCAATGGCAGTTTCACATCCCCACCATGTGGGAAAAAGTTGTCCCTTCAGTCCTCTTTTTTCCCCCTCGCCTTAAATCTATGCCTTCTATTTTTAGACCTCTCTATCCTGGGGGGGAACATGTTGTGATCATTCACCTTATCTATACCCCTCATTATATCTCTGAAAGGTTACTCATGAGCATTCTACGCTCCCAGTCTATCCAATTTCTTCTTATAACTCAAGCCTTCCAATCAAACAGTCTCCTGAATATTCTTTGCAAAACTAAAATATAAAGTAAAAACTACAACTGTTGAAATCAAGAATGTAACTAATAGTATTAACGATTACTGGTTTGTTGAGCTTCCATTCACAGGCAACATGTCTTCACAACATATAAACTGAATACATTGTGGGGCAATATGGCACAAAAGAAAGCATTCTTGGGAATTAATTATTTAACAAGAATCGTCTTTGAAAGCCAAAAAATGATTAGAGAATGTTAATGTTTTTAATATATTCTGGTATAATTGTGCTGTAAACTGAAATATAAAAAAATATTTTGGTAGCATGCAGCAAGTCAGACAACTTTTGTAAAGAGACATAGTGGACTAATATTTCAAGTTGCAAATGTTTCAATGGGACAGGAAGATCCAGGCAAGGGGTAGGGGTGGTGAAAGTGGTATCGCTAAAATATAAGGGCAGAAGGAAAACATGGGAAATCTAGCTGAGAAGACACTGAAGATGTGGCAAAAGAAAAGTGGGCAAATCCTATTAATGTACACCAGTCGTCAACTACTGATGGGGTATCCCCATCTAAATACCAACACACATGTTTCCCACTCTCAGTGACTTTCAGTCAGCCATGCTCTTATGTTCTGCTGAGAGAAATTGGGGAGATAGTTTAGCTCTAAGTTCAATTATGAAAAAGTGTTGTAAATAAAATGTGTGCACAATGAACTTCAATAATTACAGTAACTTCATCTTTGTGAAGCAGCAAATTTTAAAGAGCCATCATCGATGTATGATTCTTTCAAACCTGTACTTAAAAAAAAATATAGGTTATGCAATTTTTAAAGTGTTGGAGCAACTTATCAGTTCAGTTAAATGCACTGAATCCCTGCCCTTCATGTCATAGATTCTAAACAATCATCCTCTATCTCACATTTCAAGTTGCACTGCTGCCATTAAAAAAAAATTAAGGTCCATAAGAATGATAACTCGCCAATAAATCCAGTATGACATTCAGTAGGATTTTTTTTTGTGTCAGAATGTAGAACTTGCAAATAAAGGGAGTGGTTGAAACATATTATAAATGCATTTAAGAGGAAACAAAATAAATGCACAAGCGAGAAAGTGTATGCAAGCTGAAGGCTCTTGTGGAACTAAATTCTACCATAACATAGTCTTTCTGTGACATAAATTCTATTTAATATGCAGTTTAAATTTATGTGCTGCGTGATTTCAGTAATAATCATATTGTTCTGTTGTTTCCTGGAGTGGTGAAACACTAATTCACACCTGTAAGTCTTAACCAGATGACTTTCTGATTAATATCCCTGTTAAAATATCAAAGTCCTGGTTAATCTGAGGTATCACAAATCCTGTTAGTGTTTTCTTGCTAGCAATTTGCATATGGTTTTGATAGCATTTGTTGCATACACTGCCTTGTTCAGGTATACTCTGGACCCATTATAAATTCAGGTATACTCTGGATCCAAGAGAATATGTGGCCGTCATGAGTATTGCCCCAGATCGCAAATTAATGATAGAAATAATCTTGCCAATCTGGGTTTCTATCAAGCAGAATTAAGTCATACTTCATAAGAAAAGAAACAGGGCTGCAAATCTGCCAAGATATACTGTGAATGGACCACCAGTATGTATTATTCGTCTGAATACATTATAGATACTTAAGTACATCTTCAGATTGTATTTTTATAGATTTACAACATAGTAAATCCCTAAAGTGATTGACAGATGTCACATCAAAGTCAGCCAAGAAATAGAACAAATGACCAAACAAATTGGTCAGAGAGATGGAATGTATGGAGCATCCTACATGGAAAAGAGATTTTGAGGTTTTGTAAGGGACTTTCAGAACTTCATGTCCTGGCATCCAAAGGCATTTTTCCTATAAAGATGAATGAAATTATATGGGTCTGAAAGTGAGCATGGATGGACCCACTGCACTTAGAGTACCGGTGACCCCAGTTCAGTCTGATCTCGAAGCTGACTGGAATATGCAAATTATCCCTGTGATCACCTGAGTGTGATCTATGAGTAAGAGCAGAATTAGACCATTCGCCCAATCGAGTCTACTTTGCCATTTGATCGTGGCTGATCTATTTTTCCCCTTCAATCCCATTCTCCTGCCTTCTCCCCGTAACCGTTGATGCCCTTACTAATCATGAACCTATCAATCTCCACTTTAAAAATACCAAATGGTTTTGCCGCCACAGCCACCCATGGCAATGAATTCCACAGATTGACCAGCCACTGGCTAAGAAATTCCTCCTCGTCATTTTGAGGCTGTGCCCTCTGGTTCTAGACGCTCCCTCCAGTGGAAACATCCTCTCCACATCCACTCTTAGGTCCTTCATTATCTGATAGATTTCAATGAGATCTCCTATCATCCATCTAAACTCCAGCGAGTACAGGCCCAGAGCAATCTAACGTTCCTCCTAAACTAACCCATTCATCCCAGGAATTATCCTCGTAAACCTTTGGACCTTCTCCAACGCCAGCACAACCATCCTTCGATTATGGGGCCCAAAACTGCTCACAATATTCCAAATGTGGCCTCACCAGTACCTCATAAAACCTCAGCATTACATCCATGCTTTTATATGGTAGCTTTACATTTGCCTTTACATTTACCACTGACTCAACCTGAAAATTAGCCTTTTGGGAATCCTGAACCAGGTCCTGCACCTCTGATTTCTGAATTGTCTCCCTACTTCTGTGGAATTCTCTGCCTCAGAGGGTGGTGGAGGCCGGTTCTCTGGATACTTTCAAGAGAGAGCTAGATAGGGCTCTTAAAGATAGCAGAGTCAGGGGATATGGGGAGAAGGCAGGAACTGATTGGGGATGATCGGCCATGATCACATTGAATGGTGGTGTTGGCTCGAAGGGCCGAATGGCCTACTCCTGCACCTATTGTCTATTTGGAAAGTAGTCCGTTTTTATTCCTTCTGCTAAAATGTATAGTTGTACACTTTGCTGTGCTGTATTGCACTTGCCTATACTTTGCCCACTCTCCCACCTGTCCAAGTCCTTCTGCAGACTCCCTGCTTCCTCAACACTATGTGCCCCTCCACCTATCTTCATATCAGACAAACTTGGCCACAAAGCCATCAATTTCATCATCCAGATCATGAGCATATAACGTTAAAAATAGTTTCCTCCAGGCACTCCAGTTTCCTCCCACATCATAAAGTCGTGGTTTGGTTGATTAAGTCTTCACTGCAAATTGTCCCGAGTGTGTAAGTGAGTTGTAGAACCAGTGGAGTTGTTTATAAGAATGAGGAGAATAATACAAAACTGGAAGTAGCATAGCTTTAGTGTAAATGCTTGGAGGGCTGAAGGGCCTCTTGCCTTGCTGCACATTTCTATGATTCTAAAATCAATATATCACTTAACTGGTAGTGAGGTCTTTGAGTAAAGTGAGCAAACACAACTTGTTTGGCAGCAGTGCTTTGGCTGATCAAGTTACAAGGTGTATAGAAAAGGATGCCAGGCATATGGGATAGACATGATGGATTTTCATGAGGGCTTCATCAGCACATGAGCTGTTGGCAGGGATATTAGATGTTACAAATGTAGAGAAATAGGTGGTCTATGTTCTGTCAAGTATGTGTATTTGGAAGCTCATCACTCATTGCACTGAGTCCAGAACCAGGAGTCACAGTTTAAGAATATGGGGTAGGCCATTTAGGACTGTGATGAGGAAAAACCTTTTCACCCAGAGAGCTGTGGAATTCGCTGCCACAGAAGGCAGTGGAGGCCAATTCACTGGACGTTTTCAAGAGAGTTAGATTTAGCTCTTAGGGCGAAGGGAATCAAGGGATATGGGGGGGGAAAGCAGGAACGGGACACTGATTTTTGGATGATCAGCCATGATGATATTGAATGGCAGTGCTGCCTCAAAGGGCCGAATGGCCTACTCCTGCACCTATTTTCAATGTTTCTATCACTGGGTAATGTATTACACCAATGATGCAGTCAGGTTCAGCCTTGGGCAACTGACTGGAAGTGGGGTGAAGTCTGTGATTAGGGAATGGTGATTGTGGGGTAGGAAAAACAATGACCTAATTTATTTTGTTAGTAGAGGTTTCCATTTATGTTATTGATGTCAGAAAAGCATTCTAGCAATTTGGAGAGAATGGAGCAGTACAGACGTTCTCATGAGTTAAATGTTTTGAGTATCTTTCATTTTGAGGAATCGTTAATTTTTCTCTGAAGCCACACCTACAAAATGAGGCATAATGGTTGTGATGCTGCTATGTTTTTCTTTTTCACAAATTATTTAATCATTCTCAAAACAAATCATAAAATGCAGTGATATTTGTTGCCATTTCATGATATTAATTAGTTAATTGTTACATACAATTGGGCCTATATTGTAATGCATTCTTTAATCTGGAGAATGGATCTGCATGAATGGGAAATTGATGTGAAGTAATCTTTTCAAGTTTGTCTAGAGTCTTAGGATTTGTTCTCTATTTGATGAGTATTGAAGGTTGAATGAACCAGGCTTCTTGGCATTAAGAACATTGATGGTGATGGGAAAGTAGAGTTAGCATTGAAGTTCAGACATGATGCTATTAAATGACAAAATATATTTAAAGGACTTAATTGTCTACCGATGATTCCATTTTTTAAAATGAAATCTAATTGTGAGAACATACATCCATTACCCTACATTTTTAAGTAAGACAAGACCAAGTGGGACCCGTTGGGCCCCGTTCTCCCAACGCAATATTCCACCACTCACCCATAGCCGCCAACTGCGCAGGCGTGGCCCGTTGTGGGGTTCCCATCGTGACGCCAGAGATCCCCGTTGTGATGAGAGTCACGGCAACCCTTCCCCAACTGCGCCTCGCCATCCCTCTTCCTACCACTATCCTCCTCCATTCCCCCTCATCTCCCAGCACTCCCTCCCCTCCTCGTCACCCTCTCTTCTTCTCCCTCTCCTCATCCCCTCCCCCACTCCCTCCCTCACCTCTCCCTCCCTCTCCTTTCACCTACCCTCAGTCTCTCCCTCCCTCCATAACCCCTCTCCCCTCCCTGCCCTACTCCTCTCCCTCTACCCCCCTCCTCCCCCACTCATCACCTCCCCCTATCCCACGCTCCCTCCTCACCTCTATTGCCCTCCTCTCCCTCTATTCCCCTCCCCCCTCCTCCCCCACTCTCTCTCCTCACCTCCTCAGGATCTCGATGTAAACCACCGCCGACCCCATTTTCTCCACGACATCGGTGATGAAGTTGTATTTGAGGCAGAGGCTGTCGGGGGAACGGACTGAGTAGCCAGGAGCCGGGGGAGGGAGAGTCTGAGGCTGCGGCCTGGTCCTTGCCCCGGGTCCCGCTCTTCTCCTTTCCCGCCACCACCCCCAGACCTCGCCCCAGCCTCAGCGCCGTGGTCGTTTCAAATTTTGCACGTGCGGAAACTGGGCCCACTGCACACGCGCGGGGAGACTTTCAGTTATTTTTAAATCTGCACGCGCGGGTATCCCGAGTCACTCCCTCTATCCACCTGCTTCCCCACTCCTCACCTCCCCTCTATCCCACCCCCCACTCTCCTTCACCTCCCCCACTGCCCTCCTCGCCCTCTATCTTCCCCTCCCCATTCATCTCCCTCTATCCTCCCCCCTCCTCCTCCACTCTCCCTCCTCATCTCCCCCATTTTCCCCTCCTTCTCTCCGCACTACCCCCTTCCTATCCTTCTATCCCACTTCTCACCTCCCCCCTATCCCACCCCTCCACAATGAAAATCGTGTATTTTTTTGTAAATGAATCCTCCCCCCAAGAATTTGATTAAAACTGAGTTTTTTTGAAAATCGACATTTTTTTGTCATACGCTGCTAACGGGCAGGTCAAGTCGTTTTTGTCAAAGTGTTTTTTGTAAAGTTTAAAATGTGAATAACGTGCAAAATATACCATCAATCTGAATGAAACCTGCCACAGCACACCACAGGACAATGGTGAGTAAGGTGGGCCAAAAATTGTAGCTCTATCGTGTACTGTTTTGGCGTAGTTTCAGGATCACATACACACACGCATACAAGCAAACAAGATGAGAGTTTTGTAATATAATATATAGAAGATATAGATAGATAGATAGATAGATAGATATTGCTTGGCAATTTAAAATATGTTGGTATTACGTATTCCACTGACAAAATTACATAGGAATTGTGCGTGCATTTCCATATCAGCTATACAATCGTTATTTGTTCATTTTCTTATTTATACTATGATATTTTTGTTCTTTTGACAGGAGGATGATGATAATATGTCACCGCCAGGCATTTCTGATCCTCCAAGTTTCCTTCTACGTGAGCAAGGTGCTCACTTCTGCTTTACTTCAAGGTAATTTTATTTCTACAATTCACTGAAATTTATTTGCCATCTAACTTTTTATCCCTTGACTAGAAATAATTACAAAGTAATTCTTCATTAATCTGATATGCTTTTTATTTTGTAGCATTGATCTTCACAAGAAGTGTCCACTTTGTGATGTGGTGTTTCCCCCGAGTTATGATCAGAGCAAATTTGAAGAACATGTTGATAGTCACTGGAAGGTGTGTCCCATGTGCAGTGAGCAATTTGCGCCAGATTTTGACCAAAGTATTTTTGAAAGACACGTCTTGACACATTTTTCTGAAAACATTCAGAGCTTTGATTAAATTGCAAAGCATATTTACCATTTTTTGCTCTATAACTAAAGTTGGTTAATGTTAATAATTTAGCAAATACACTATATCTTATCACTGAAGGCCACTTTTAAGCAAGTAGTCTGCTGTATTATTTTAAATAATTTTCAAGCTCATGATTACATTGCATCATATAAATATAATTTAAATATGTTATTAGAAGCATGAGAATAATCATTACAATGTTACCTATTTGCATAGTTACATAGAAAACAACAGTAACTTTTTTGAACTCTTCTTGCAATACTATAGATGATAATCTTGAATTTGATTGCAGTTTATCTTTGTGTCAGCAACCAGAAGTACAATTCCAACATTTAATCTATTAAGGATTCTGAATTATATCGTGTTTCAGCTTTCAAAACCTCTGTATACAGATACTTAGTAGCCAATTAGTTTATGCTTGAGTTTGAATTTTTTCTTTATTCTAAATTTATAAAGGTTTAAATGAAGTTTGAATCTATGAACAATTGTAACTGAATACATATTCTGTAAAACAATTGCATTTCCACTAAAATATTACAACCTCCTGTACCATGAATGTGAGATTGAATAGCCCTTTTCTGTAAATGTCTACTGATAAATATTTTACAAATAATTTTGCTATGGTGTTAAGTCTAAGCATATAACTGAATGTAAGTTTCATTTCTCAATAGTAATGATGTATCCAGCTTTGTTTCGGTGAAATTTCTCTTTGCAATAAAGCCAGGTCTGCCTAATCTATCCAGTGATCATGGATTACATCACAGCTGCTCAAGACAAAATACCCATTATCATTTCACCAGGGCCGGCCTTAGGAGGTGCGGGGCCCAATTGGGAAAAAATTGCGTAGAAATATATAAATAAATAATTATGATTGAGTCACGTGTCATGAGTAACATGTCAATTCGGGGAGAGTTCCTTTCACACCGTGTGGGGAGTCTAGCCAGGGGTAAAGTTGCGAGGAGGGAAGGAGCGATGAGAAGGAGGGGTTCGGGTTCATGCCAGTAACACTCACTCACCGCTCCGGGCGCGGAGCCACCGCATTGTGGCCGGGGAGAGAAGCAGCTCGCATGGCTACGAGTGGCCTCCATCACCGGATAGCAGAACCGACTGCCATCTCAACGCAAGGCAACACACGCGCCGCCACGGGCCAGGACTCTTCTCTCTCTCCCCCCCCCCCCCCCAACAGAAAGGAACCGCAGATGCAGCCATCACTGCAAAACGTCTAAGAATTAACTGTAGATGCTGGAAAATCGAAGGTAGACAAAAATGCTGGAGAAACTCAGCGGGAGCGGGTGTGAGGCAGCATCTATGGAGCGAAGGAAATAGCCAATGTTTCGGGCCGTGTCTAAAGAAGGGTATTTCCTTCGCTCCATAGAGGGGGGGGGGGGAATGCAGGGAGTCAGATAGACTGCGCAATGACAGGGGGGATCCCAGTGTGAGAGTGAGTCACCACCTGCGTACAGCGTTCCCACATCCCTCTTCTCCACCAAGCAAGGCACACTCCTCTCTCCCCTCCGCCCTCTCCCCCCTTCCTTCCCTTATCCTCCCCCCTCTCTAAAGAAGGAGGCAAGGGGAGGGGGAGGGAGGTAGGGAGAGGGAGGTCTAAAGGGTAACTGGTTCTGGTCTCCAATCACCTCACAAAGGGCAGCCAACAGTGGTAGTGAGGCAGAAGGGAGAACTCTCTCTCTCTTCTGCCCCCTTCTCTGCAACCCCCTCTCTCTCCCCCCTCTCTCTCCCCCCTCTCTCTCTCCAACTCCCTCCTTCCTCTCTCTCTTCTCTCCAATATCCCCCTCTCTCCCCCCCTCTCTCTCTCTCCCCCCCTTCCTCTCTCTTCTCTCTCCAATGCTCTTCCTCTCCCTCTCCCCCCCCACTCCTCTCCCCCCCAGCCACGTTTATATCGACAGTTCACTCCACCAAGAGAGAGAGCCGAGCAGTGTTTCTCATTCTGACCCCCCCCACACACACAGACAGAGAAACACACACAGACACACACGCAGATAGAGAGAGACACACACACATACAGCCACAGAGACACAGAAACACACAGCCACAGAGACACACACACACAGGAACACAGAGACATACACAGACACAGAGTCACACACATACACAGACAGACACCAATGTTAACACAGACTCAAACCTCCAACCAGGTCTGCTGTTGTACGGCACCGAACGAGTTAACACAACACCCCCCCCCCCTCACACACACCCTGCCTGCCCGCTCCCGGTGTTTAGCGTTGAATACTCACAGCTGAGTTCGCTGCGGTGCTGGGGCTTGCTGCCCTGTAGACTCCCACCCCCCCACCCGGGTCTGCTCCGGCGGCAGCGAGTGACACAATATAACGCATTTACTGAGGAATGCATTGTTTAACCACTTGCTAACTACTGCCTGTTTACAAGTGTTACAGCAGCAGTTAACACATCGTTTGTTATCCATGTTCGTTTTGTAAAAAAATCCGTATGGCAAATGTTTTTTTTAATCTTTATTTTACATAGCGAATTTGTATTTCCAAATGAAATACGGAAAATTAACACGGGGCCCCCATTGGGCGCGGGGCCCAATTTGAAAAAATCGGCCTAGGGCCGGCCCTGCATTTCACAATAATCCAGTGGGAAAACAGCTGAGTGTGGCTAACGGGTGCATGTTAAGCTGCAATCTCAAATAGTTTTCCATATATATGTCTAGTCCCTGTCTTCTCTATCTACACGTCAACAAAGTATATGAGGCTCATGACTTGTATTAATATAATTTTGGACTCGCAAAAGACTGCAGATGCTGGAATCTGGAGCAAAAAAAGCACAACTAAATGCTACTCATTCCAGCAGTTTGCTTTGTAGTATAATCTTTCTCCTCCATTTCTTCATTTGCATCTTGGCACTTTCTATCTTAGAAACCCATTTGCTGATCTGCTACTGTATTCTCACCAAGAAGTTGCCTACGTAAGTCATGCCCTCATCAACTTTACCAGTTCCCCTGCCTAGGGTGCTGCGCCTTTTTACTTCATTTCTGCTGTCATCACTCCTCTCAACACTAAATCCTCAATCCCTGCAAATTACCTGTCTGTCTCCAAATTCCCTTTGTATTGTATGTCAACTCTCTTCCCATCTTATATACTAATTTTGAATCCTTCCATTCCAGTTTACATTACATCTCAATATCAAAAGTCTTTCATTCAAGTCAAGTCACTTTTATTTCTATAGCACATTTAAAAAACAACTCTCGTTGTCCAATGTGCTTTACATTGGTGGAGGTACTAACGTTATACAACATTGGTTCATAGATTAAGTACATACATAAATACATACATATAGCCCTCCCTCAGAGGACGTCAAGAAAGGCTTGAAAGTAAAGATGTTTTTAGTCGATGGAGGGGCATTTCTGATGGGAAGAGGGGTGCTGTTCCACAGTCTAGGAGTTGCAACTGCAAAGGCGCGGTCGCCCCTGAGCTTATGCCTAGACTTTACCAGTTCAGTAACCCCAAGTCGGCCGATCTGAGGGACCTGGAGGTGGTGTGGTGGGTAAGCAGACTTTTGATGTAGGTGGGGGCAAGCCCATTAAGGGCTTTGTAGACATAAAGAAGGATCTTGAAATTTATTCGGAACCACACAGGGAGCCAGTGGAGAGAGGCCAGGATCGGGGTGATGTGGTCCCTTTTTCGGATGCCCATCAGGAGTCTCGCTGCGACGTTTTGGACCAGTTGCAGGCGGGACAGGGAAGATTGGCTGATGCCAGTGTAAAGGGAGTTACAGTAATCGAGGCGGGAGGAGATAAATGTGTGGATGATCTTTTCTAGGTCATCAAACTGGAGGAATTGTTTTATTTTAGCTATCGTTCAATGCTGGAAGAAGCTAGCTTTTACCACGGCATTGATTTGTTTGTCAAATTTCAATGCTGAGTCAAATATCACGCCAAGGTTTTTGACGTGAGGTTTGAGTAATGGGCTAAGGCTTCCAAGGCTGCCTGCTATCGTTTTGATTGAGTCCGAGGGGCCGAGAAGGATGACCTCAGACTTACTTTTGTTTAGTTGGAGGAAGTCCTGGGCCATCCAACACTTTATATCCTCGAGACAGTGGATACGGTTAAGTAGATTTGATCGGTTTATGGGCTTCAGGGGGAGATAGAGTTGTGTATCGTCTGCATAGCAATGGAAGGAAATGCCGTGCCTTTGAATGACTTGGCCTAAGGGGAGCATATACAGGGAGAAGAGAATGGGGCCAAGGATGGAACCTTGTGGAACCCTGCAGCAGAGGCTAGCTGGGGAGGAGAAAGAGTAGCCTATAAAACACGAATAATATCCTATGTGGCTGACCTTAAGGCAGTATATCTCTCCATATCCCCTCTGCTTGTTTCCCCTCCAAAATTACAGCATATGAGCATCAATTATAGACATTTATCATACATTGGATGCTGTGACCCCAACCATGTGATATGTTGGGGGAACTGTGGGAGACCCCAAAGATTCATATAAACATCCAAATATACAATAAACAGTGGATCGCCTTATTTGTAATATTTTGTTTTCTCAAAAAAGGTATTCCTGTACTGAATATCGGGTGCTCACTCTTACCTAAATTTGACAAAATAATGATCACCAGACAAGTTATTATTGTGACTGTTTAGTAAATCTACAATTTTGTTCTTAAGAATTGGTCAAACTGAGAGGGGCAACAACCTACTCAATCACAAACCTTCCATCCTTCAATGCCTGCAAAATACTTCTCTCTTTCCTAGCTAACAAGGTAGTTAGGAGGTCTCCTGCTTCATTTAGATTCAATCCAACCTTATGTAATTGATATCTCACTATCCCACTTCCCATCCACTTCATCCCATTGCCATCTTTGCAATGAAACATTAGATCAGTTGATTATAAAACATCCCATGGCAACATTTCAAGCTGGAGATCAAGAAACAGGTTTCCCCTGCTTGAGAAACCAAAGCGCATCATGTTTGAGAAAGAACTGCAGAAGCTGGATAAAATTGAAGGTAGGCACAAAATGCTGGAGTAACTCAGCGGGTGAGGCATCTATGGGGAGAAGGAATGGATGACGTTTCGGGTCGAGACCCATCTTCAGACTGATGTCGGGGGGGGGGGGGAAAGATATAAAGTGGGCAGAGACAGTAGGATTTGAAGCCAAACTGGGAAGGGGAGGGGAAGGAGGGAGAAAGCAAGATCTATCTGAAATTAGAGGTCAATGTTCATACCGCTGGGGTGTAAACTACCCAAGCGAAATATGAGGTGCTGTTCCTCCAATTTGAGCTGGGCCTCACTCTGCCAATGGAGGAGGCCCAGGACAGAAAGGTCAGATTGGGAATGGGAGGGGGAGTTGAAGTGCTGAGCAACCGGGAGATCAGGTTGGTTGCGGCGGACTGAGCGGAGGTGTTCAGTGAAACGATCCACACTCACAACTCTGTGTGAAAAAGTGTTTCATCGTCTCCGTTCTAAAAGGCTTACCCCTTATTCTTAAACTGTCGCCCCTGGTTCTGGTCTCCCCCAACATCGGGAACATGCCTCTAGCGTGTCCAAACCCTTAATAATCTTTTAAGTTTCAATAAGATCCCCTCTCATCCATCTAAATTAGTATACAAGCTCAGCTGCTCCATTCTCTCAGCATATGACAGTCCCGCCATCCTGGGAATTAACCTTGTCAACCTACGCTGCACTCCCTCAGCCGGAAGTGATTAAGTCAGTGATGGTACTTGAGATTAAATCTTGGTGCTCGTCTGTGGGGTCATGGTCCAAGGATAAGTAGGAGGAGGTGTCTGAGAGTTGTCGCCTCGCCTCAGGTCAAGAGTTCACTATTGAATTCATAAGTATCCATTAATAATCTGGTGTGATGGACCAAATCTGATGATCAGAGATATTTGGAAACACCACAGGCTGTTAGAAGTCTTAAAGGTGGTTTGTGGATGGATTCTCAGCTTGCCTGAGATCTAATCTCTGGCAAACATTATTTATGGGATGGCCATGACGGTAAAGCCTTGAAGTGGTTGGGAGCCATGGAGATGCAGAATGTTGGTACGACCATTGGGATGATGCAGAGGCAACTGCAGGCCAGGGTGATCCAGCTCTTTGATTGGGCAAAAGGGAAAATACTCCGGTCAACTTCATCTGAAGATCGAATAACAAAATGAACATTTTAGGATAATGAACACAGTTAAATCCGATCTGGTGCTGCCTAACCTGCTGACTAATGTACCTTCAGCTATTGTTCTGTTTTTCTTTCAATCTTGATAAAACCCATCAATCAATAGTACCACTTCTCCTGCACTGCATGGGTATAAAGCTGGATGGGTTGGTCTACCATCTTGCCTATTTCCTTCATTTGTAACCACAAACTGAAACCTTGAAAATACAGCCTTTTTATTGCCAGTTGTGCAACAGTGAGGTATCCCGCGGTTAATACTGCATTGAACAGACTATTTAAGTAAAGACATCTGAAGTTTTACAAATCTTTGCTGCCATATTTCTGTTAATATGTTGCACTGAAGCGTCTCAAAGCTTTCTACCATTTATGTAGAGCAGTGAAAGTGTTTGACTGGGGAAATAAATTTGCCTATGTGAACTTTTGTAGACAACTTCATTTACAGTATTTTATATTGTTCAGTTTATAGACTAATCCAACAAATGAAAGATTACAAACACCATATTGTTAATGACATGGAATTCTCTGTGCAACCAAAACTTACACAAGACAAATGCACAGAGAAAAATGCAAACCATGATTCGATATAAATTACTTTGTTGAAAGTACCCATGCAATTGAAAGTAGAGTGCTTACCTCCTAGTTATCCTCCAAGCATGGTAATAAAATGTTATGTTCACTGTTTTTAAGTCATCAATAATTACTCTCAAACATCTCTGGCACAGAAAATGTCATTGCCCAAGTGTAGATTTCTACTTTTCTTCTTCACTGAAATTATAAAATTATTTTAAAAAACTTACTTTTTTCTCTCTAATCTTATCTCTCATCCCAAGTTGTTTTTTTTTTAAAGAGACAATTAATGCCTTAATTTTACCCATTGCATTGTACACTTCAATTAGACTCTGCTTTGTGTCAAAGATGATTCTTTGTATTAAAAATCTGTTGAATGTGGCAAAATGTGAACCTTTAATACTCAAAGCATGTTATCCCTCACATGGTGTTCTCAGATGTTTTCTTTTAAAGATGGATCTGGGAATGATAAATAAAAAACAAACTGCTGGCGGAACTCAGTGGATTACATAGCATCTGAGGAAGGAAATGGACAGACGATGTTTCGGATCCGGACCCTTCTCCAGTGCAACTTGGAGTTCCAGCAGGATATGCTGGGAGACATGCACATTTTGAGCTTCTATTCATACTGAACTGAATAATTGAGAAGTAGCCTATTATTTTAGAATGTGTTTGTACGTGTTAATCTTTTCTTGAGTAAAAGCTAGAACAATGAGTTGCAAACAATTCTGAGATTGGAAATAGGACACAAGAAGTTTCATTGCACAAAACACCACCTATCAACGTTTACCAGAGATGCTGGCCGACCCGTTGAGTTACTCCAGCATTTTGTGTCTGTTTTGCCTAATTTCTTTGCTGAGTTCTTAAAACATAGTCATTTATGATCCAGTATTTTGCTCAAAGGAGTGGGGAGAATGAACTGGGATTGGTATAGAGTTAGTGTGAACGGGTGCTTAAAGGGCCTGTCCCACGAGCATGCGACGGCATGCGGCAAGCTCGACCAAACCGGAAGCGGGGGACGCGCGGAGGTCGAGTGTTCCCCGTACCGGGCCGGTCCCACCACGCGTGACGTGAAGTTCGAGCGAAGTCTGCGCATGACGTACGGCGTCCAGACGCTGCGTATGCCCGTCGAGGCGGTATGTACGGCGTCGAGGCGGCTGTGGGCCGGCAGGCCGTTGGCGCACGGACTTTTTGAACACTGTCAGTTTTTCGGAGCCCCGCGCGATGTCGGGACCAGCCCCGCACAACTCCATACGACTCCGGCGATCGAAGTGGGACCGGCCCCGCGAGGCCGTACGGCTCAAGCGACCACGTTAGGTCGCGCTTGCCGCATGCAGTCGCATGCTCGTGGGACAGGCCCTTAAGAGTCTTCACTGCTCGGGTGGAAAGGTGCCGTTTCCATGCTGTGTAGCGCTCTGTCATAAGTTATGAGAAATATTGGAGCTATTTCTGGACCCGATCTCATTAATAAGCTAACGATAGACACAAAATGCTGAAGTTACTCAGCAGGTCAGGCAGCATCTCCGGAGGCTGCTTGCATGGATTGTTGTACTGGCCAAATGTTGCAACTATAGTCTAATACCTCATGGCCTTCAGTTGTGCTCAATCGGGCATTGCAATTTAATCTGAAGGTTAAAATGGCCTGCACAGTTCAGGTAATTTTTACTCATTGCACTCCAGTTCAAATGTTTTTTGCAATGTACAATAGAGTAAGAGTTGTTCCTAATATGGAAACGCTCAGCAAGTCAGGCAGCATCTGCGGAGTGAAATTGTGCCCATTTCATTTTCTCTTTCCACACTTACTGTCTGACTAGTTGAGTGTTTGCAGTATCACTTGTTTTAATTGCAGATTTTCAATTTTTTTTAACATTTTCCACATTTTAACAATCGCCAAACCTCTAAAACATTAAATATTTGTGATTTTTATGTCTGGAATGAGCATGGTACAAGATATTGACAACATGTTCCAAGTTTTGGAATGATCTTTGTGACTCTTATGAAGCATCTTTTCTATTACATTATTGTCGTTTTAAAACTGAAGAAAACAAGTTTGGCCGACTTCACTATCAAGTTCAAGTTCAAGTGAGTTTATTGTCATGTGTCCCTGATAGGACAATGAAATTCTTGCTTTGCTTCAACACACAGAACATGGTAGGCATTTACTACAAAACCGATCAATGTGTCCATATACTATAATATAATATATACACACATTAATAAATAAAATGATAAAGTGCAAATAACAGATGATTGGTTATTAATAATGGTTGGTTATTAATTAACTATTGAGTTAAAGGTAGCTTGTTTGCCATTTTGCTTATCACCTTTATCTTAAATTTCTTAATATCTGACTTGCTTAATTATTTTGTAATCTCTTTCCTATTCCATATATTTGATTAACCTAAACGAACAATAGCAGTATATTTTTTGCAGATGGAATGAATGTTTCGGGTTACAGCCAAGTGCTAACCAAAATGGATGATGTGATGCTTCTTGAATATTGTTAATGTTTCAAGTCAAACATCTTCATCAGAAAGGTCTTCAACTGACTGGTTTCTCTTTCCCCAGATGCTGCTTGACCGGCTGAGTTATTTCAGCATTTTAGTTTTTATTTATGTGTCTGGACCAGCTGGGTTTTTAGTGACTTCCAGGATGTTAACTGTAAGGACTGTGGTCACTGCCTAGTAGGTGCATGGTGTGAATGTTCCCTGCAACTTACTAGCGAGTTCCTGAATGTTGTTTTGGTTTCACTGAAGAGGTGCAAATGAAATTGAACATGGTAAATTAAGACTCATTTCTAGCCTTTTGGTAGAAAGAAACTCATTCTTGAAGCAGCTACAATTGGTTGGACATAGACACCGCCTAAGGATTTCTTGCAGCAAAGTACTGGGGCTGGGTTGAATGGCGTATGAATTGTTGGATTGTTTTCCATTGTTTACCTCTTTCTTGATGCTGCATGATCAAGTTCTGCCTTGAGATCACCCCTCCTGCCTCAGGTCGCCTTTCCTCTCCTTCCCCCACCCCAACCCGGTCATCTATTCTCATCCCTCTACTCCCTCAACTCACCCCCCCCCCCCTCCCCCCCACATGCCCACTTCTCTCCCTTTCCCCGAACCCCTCCCCTCAATCCCTCACCACTCTCTCTCCACCACCCCGCGCACTCCCTCCCCTCAATTCCCTCTTCTCTACATATCCATCCACAGTTTCTTCCCGCCTCTCACCCTCTACCCCCTCCCTCCCCCTCATCCTCCATCCCTCCCCTTCCTACCTGCCTTTTCCTTCCTCCTTCCTTTCCACTCCATTCCCTCCCTCCCTCTCCCCCATTCCCTTACTCTCCCCCCCCCCCCCCCACAAATCAAACTCATGAAGGTGATGTAATCATCGAATCAAAGGATTATTTATTTATTTAATTGTGACTTCTTACAGTTAAAAGGCAGCTTTTTGTGTGATTTATCTGGTTGCCTTCAGCTGCTCACACCTCAACTTTACTTTCAATAAAGTAACGTTACATCATCCCAATAGAACATATGAAAAATATAATTTAGAGCGCACTTTACAGACTTGACGATACAAATTGCTATACACAACAAAGTAACCCCATCCATATATGTTTCTTAATACTGCCACAAGGTAGAAGTAAATACTTGTAGAATGTAATTATTGTTAGTTATTAATCAAGAATTTACATGCACTGATGACAAATTTATGCATTTTAGCATCCAAATGCTGTTTTCTTTAAAAAAAAATATGGAGCAGTACCAAGAAGGGCACAGGCTATTTTGATCTCCTGCCAGGAAGCCAACCAGACTTCGAAGAGACCAAATTTTATCCACTCGCTACAAGCAGAACACATCGCTATCAGTAAGGCTAGAATGGCAAACGTTCTTCACATACAGCACTGTGACACGAAGATGAAAGCTTAACAATTACAAATGGAATGCAGTGAGTTTCAGGAACAAGGCCTTGAGCTTATTATTACAAGATAATTCACAAAAATACAGAACCATGAGTCGGAGGCTTAACTAACAAAAAGAAAACTCCTGTAACCACCTCCTTAACATGCTTTTTCTTTGCAACCACAGGCACATGCAGATACAGTGGCTGTAGGAATTGGCAACAGAAATATTTAACCCTACTTGCAACAGGTTTCTACAAAGTGCTTATAAACTTCATCAATTGTGATGAAGTTGTTCAGTTCCACATAACAAAACAACATATTCAAAGTGGTATATAACTGGAAAACCATTCATTTTTAAATAACAAATTACCAAGAAAGAAAATATTTCCTAGAAGGGGAAAATTAAAAGAAAATACATATTGTTTGAAAGGCAATGTGCAAAGCCCTTGCACATTATTCCCTCTAGTTGAATAATTTTGATAAGGATTTGTAAATTTGTAGCTTTACATGCTGCAGAGACATCAACATATTTCCCACAGTGATGTATCTTTAATGTACTAAAACATCCACAACATTACTCCACACTACAAATGTCTGCTGATGTGAACCAAAATACTGCAGTCGACCCTGCAACAAATTCTAAATAAGTTACAGCCAGTGGAGTTAACTTTAAATTATGCCTACAGAAGAAAACTAGTGATTTTCAGCTTGGCAGCACATTATATTTCTCTATTAGTTTTTATGCTTTTTATAGTCAATGGATAACAAAATTCAGAAAGATTAATAATAGGCAGCCGGATGGCTAACCATTACTTTACACTGATGCCAAATATTACACTTTCCACTGCATCTTCCAAATAATTAGAAGCATTTTACATCCCTGGAGCCACTTTGGCCAGCCAACTTTCAGGTTACATATCGAGTAAATAAAATTATAAATTATAAAAAGAACAAATTGAAGATACAACAGCTATAAAATAAGTCAATGTATTTACTGCATATAAACTTAATGAAATGTGAACATTGGCAGCATACACGTTTGACAGAATATTTTTAGCACCTGATGTAATAACAGTGGACTCCAGGAACTATGATCAGATGCACATACTCTAGAGTCCAAAGATACACCATTCTAAAAGATACAAACAAATTGAAGCACACACTTAAAAGAGCTAGTAGTGTTTGAAAGGTTGCCGATTCCATCCTGCAGATGACGTCTCAGGTTGCAACAGCTGGTGTATCTCTGGATTTGTTGGTTATAGCCCAACCAGCACAGATACATATTTTATTTATGTTTGGGTATATATAGTATATATTATACACACAAATGGGTACATGTTTACTGTTGCATTTTTCTGATAATCTCAGCAGACACTGGAGGATGGAAATTGATGGTGTGATGCCTCAGACCCTGTGCAGTCTTGTAGCTTTTCCCACAGCGACATTTGATTGGTTTGCGGACACGTATCTGCGTCCGATGGCCATTCTTGGCATGGTATTTTATACCATTTACATTCTGTTGGAAAAGCAAAGGAGAATTAAATTCACTTATAAAGGTACAGAATGTGAGCACATACGGCTGAAAGACATACAGATTGATTAGTGCTGTTTTAAAAAAAAGGCAAATTCTAGTGCTGTCCAAATTAAAGATAAAATCAGAAAACCTCTCAACCGGTGTTAAATTTCATCAGCTGCATCAGGCAGCCTGTCTTTATCTTCTTGAAACCAGTCTAGTTGGTGTTTATCAACCTTCCAAGTTCTTTTTATGATCTGACAATGTTGAAATATTTCCCAAAACAATGAAACAATGAAACACATCATTTATTACATAGTAAACAAAAATGGTCTTAGTACATAAGCCCAAGAAACATCCATGCACTATTTTGTTTAAGCTCAAAAATCACAGCTTTATTTCCGATTCTATATGTTGATTTTGTTTCCTTGATGCAACAGTTCACTTTATATCAAGGGCTTTGACCTTTCAAAACTCAAAATGCTAAAATGATTCACAGCAGCAGGTTTAGTCAAAAGTTACAACATAATGTCAAAAAATTAAAAATTTAAAAAAAAACTTTATCTTTCAATCCTAAAATAAAAATCAAGATTAACTACTGGTATCAACCACCTTTCTCTGTTGGAATTAACTGGTAATATATAAAGTTAAATCTTTGATACTTTAATCATTTCAAAAAATATAGTCTGCAGAAGCAGAGTACATTGGCACATTTCACAAACAAGAACAAATCACACAAGCTCTGGTGTCTCTTAACTTAGACAAAGTGAAAACATAAACTGATCCCAAGGGCAGAAGAGTCAGGAACCCAGGGATAGATTTCAAGAGACAGGCAGAAAAGCAGTGATATGGAGAAATACTTTTTTTGCAGAATGACCTGTAATTCGTAAAGGTTTTGTGATCTTAGCTGAAATGAGAGGTAATTTTAGGCCATATAAGCTCCATTTGTCTCCACGTTTGCTCATTCAGAAGGCATCCTATAACTTTTTTTTAAACTTGTGCTTGAATTCAGCTTCTAGCAGCTTTTGCTGAGAGGCCAACAGTTACAGTGCACTCAGAAAGTATTCAGACTTTTCACTTCACTTCACTTTTTCCACATTTTATTACGTTACAGCCTTATTCTAAAATGAATTAAATTCTTTTTTTTAAATAATCTACAGAGAATACCCCATAATAAAAAAGCGAAAACAGGTGTTTAGAAATTTTGGCAAAGTAAAAATAAATAACTGAAATATCAGATTTACATAAGTATTCAGACCCTTTACTCAGTACTTTGTTGAGACACCTTTGGCAGCGATTACAGCTTCAAGTCTTCTTGGGTATGATGCTACAAGCTTGGCACACCTGTATTTGGGTAATTTCTCCCATTCTTCTCTGCAGATCCTCTCAAGCTCTGTCAGGTTGGATGGGGAGTCTCGATGCACAGCTATTTTCAGGTCCCTCCAGAGATGTTCGATCGGGTTCAAGTCCGGGCTCTGCCTGGGCCACTCAAGGACATTCACAGACTTGTCGCGAAACCACTCCTGCATTGTCTTGGATGTGTGCTTCGGGTCTTTGTCCTGTTGGAAGGTGAACCTCCGTCCCAGTCTGAGGTCCAGAATGCTCTGGAGCAGGTTTTCATCAAGGATCTCCCTGTACTTTGCTCCGTTCATCTTTCTCTCGATCTTGACTAGTCTCCCAGTTCCTGCCGCTGAAACACATCCCCACAGCATGATGCTGCCACCACCATGCTTCACCGTAGGTATGGTCAAGAACGCACATCGCTCTATTCCCCGGGCGGGTCTGGGTCTCTCTGATCATTGTCTAGTTCATCTTATTCCGACCTACAGGCAGAAACTAAAAGCTGCTAAGCCTGTGGTCAGAACAACGAAAAGGTGGACAAGCGAGGGCATTGAGAACCTACAATCCTGCTTTGACTGCGCGGATTGGAATGTGTTCAGGGAAGCAACCACAAGCCTCGATGAGTATACAGACACTATCATCATATGTCAGCTTTTGCAAGGACAGTTGCATTCCAACTAAGACACACAAGCCCTGGTTCACCGCAGAACTCAGACAGCTCCGACAGTCTAAAGAGCCTCCAGGAGCGGGGATGCAGACCTCTACAGGCAGGCCAAGTACAGGCTGAGAAGAGGAATCAGAGCTGCCAAGGAAAGGTACTTTGAGAAGTTGAGGAGCAAGTTCTCAGCTAGTGACTCTTCTTCAGTTTGGAAGGGCATGCAAGAAATTACCAGCTACAAGAGGAAAGCCCCCCGCTCTTTGGATAATCGTCAGCTGACCAACGAACTGAATGAGTTTTACTGCAGGTTTGAAAATCAGAAACATAACCCTGGTACCCCCTCCCCAACCAACACAGCCTGACCCAAGTCTACAAAGAATGGACCCTGTACCCTCTCCTTCCCATTCACCACTTCACACCTACTTAAGGCAAGACTCCAGTACGAAATTGATGTAGATAGGTGCAGAAATACAGCATTAACTCCCTCAATGATTTGCCTCCATTTAGAGTTATGGAGCATACGCATCACGGAAACAGGCCCTTCAGCCCAACTGATCCATGATGACCAAATTATCTATCTGAGCCACTTCCATTCACCTGTATTTGGCTGATATCCCTCTACTTCTTTACTGTTCATGTATCTGCCTAAATGTATTGTAATTGTACCCGGCTCTCCAGCTTCCTCTAGCAGTTCATTCCATGTACCCAGATTTGAGCACCATTTGTCCCTGCTGTGAGAAGACACTATGGTGAAGTTGCTACAACTTTACTTTGCAGTGAATAGCTTTTCCATTAGAAATTCTACTAGGTAGGTAAAACATCTGAAATATTCTTTGAATACAGAGGTTGAGGAATCATTTGATCAAGGTGTGTTAAATAACTTTGATGGGGTGAATATGAAGCTACTCCACTTGAAGGGACATGACAATAAAAAGGGACATTAACGATAGTTAGGCATTTTTACTTTACACTCCCACAATTACAAAGATTCATCAGTACTTTGAGAAGAGCAAATTTCTTTGTTGTTGAACCTAAACTGATCTTTGAACCAATATTACTGAAAGCAGCCTATCTGGCCGCTTATTATAGTTTCTGCACTACTTTAAGAGTACTTCACTTGCTGTGAAACTGTCTGGGATTCCTGTGGTCATGAAAGGTGCCATGTAAGTAAAGATGATCAAACTACCATCAATTTGCATGTTCTCTGAACATTCAATAATACAGGCATTTTGAAACTTACTAACGTGTTCTTTAATTAGATTAGTTTGCCCTAATCCTATCGACAATGTCGGTTAATGCAGATTCTTATGTCTGCATCATTGCCTTTTCTCCCATTTTATCAAGCCCGCCATCAATCATGAATTAATTCCAGGTCTGGCTCCTCACACACTAATGGTGTGCAAGATATCAGTGAGACAGCCCTCCTGAATTTCAGATGAGGGCCGAGAGACTCCAGAAGAAAACCAGGAATTATGGGGCAATTAAGAAAAGACTAGCTGTCAAACAAAGTGCAGACAGGATATAGCAAATTACTGGGATTTTTTTTGTAAGAGTTGCTCTTCTCAATGTTTTGGTAGTCTCCAGGGAAATCATCTTTCTGTGAGAAGGCCATGGACTGTTTGCTTCCTGAACAACGAATTATGCCTTTACAAGCTCCCACTTTTTCAGACCAGAATATTTTTAACCAAGTGTTCATGATTCTCATATCTATGCATTTTGTAACAACTTCCATTATTTAGCTTTTAATGTGTAATGCTGCATAGATCATTCTTTCATTTTCCTTTTAATGTTTATTATGTTGTCAGAAAAGACAACTCAGGAACAGACAATTTTAAAGGATTTGGTTGAATCTTTGTACTCAACTGCTTTTGGATGAACAAGCACACCGATGCCTGGTTCCATGGAATGAAAAATGTGGCTTGACGTCTACAAAACCTGCTGTCATTTTCAAATTCTCACCTGTGGCAGAATAATTTAGCTGCGTCGAGAGATGGCTGAGTGCAATGGACATGGCAAAGGTCACAGGATCAGACAACATTCCAGCTGTTGTATTAACAATCTGCTGCAGAATTAGTGACACCCCTAGTCAAGCTGTTCCAGTACAGTTAAAACTCTGGCACCCTCACAACGATGCTGAATATTACCCAGGTACTTCCTGTTCACGAAAAACAGTACAGAATCAATCGCCCTAACAACTGGCCAATCAGTTAACTCTCAATCATCAGCAAAATGATGGAAGCTAATGCTATCAAACAGCAATTACTCATTGAAAACCTATTCTTCAATGCTCACTTTGTGTTTCCCTAGGACTGATTGGCTCGACCTCTTCACAACCTTGTTAATAATGCCATTGAATGTCAAGGGTAGTGGTTACAATCCGTCTTGTTGAAGACTCACTAACTACTACTTCCCTGGCATTAATGTTACCTGTCACATCCTATGCAGAATGCTATCCAGGCAGTGGGATTACAATGGTTCAAAAAAGGAGTTACTCATCACGGGAATTCTCTCAAGGGAATTGGAAACTGGCATTAAGCAAGATATCTGTGAGCAACCTGCAACTCAGAAATGAATTATAAAAAGTGTTAGGTTGTGAGAGAGCAAACGAAAGAGTAATTGTGGTGAGAGCAAAGTGTTTCATAAGCAGGGAAGGGGAGTTGGTGCAGTCTGTTACACTCCTGGAATAAGGGAAACTTTGGTGTAAATGATCTTAGTAGGAAGCTCAGCTCAAGGTCAAGTAGAACTCAGAGGCTGTTACACAACTTACAAAATTTAGATATTGGAGCAATATTCCTCAGTGGTTCTTCCAATTGACTATGTTAAGTTCTCTGGAATTGCTGTTCATGGTATAAGTGTTTTCTGGAAAGCGGGAGAACTAATGTACATGTTCACAGTGCTGGTCACTGCCTGGCACTGCTGCTGCAGAAAGTCAGTCACTATAAAAGCTAAACCTAAAATCTTCAAGACTTTAGACGGGCTTTCTGAGGAATTTGTACTCAGGTTTTGCAAGAGACTGGAGATAAGTCAATATAAAATATCCAGTTACTTCTTGCAAATTTCAGTTGAGACCCAGACCCAAGCTGGGACTGATCCAGCGATGCCCATTCTAGCAACTGAAGATGTGGAATTCTCTGCCAGAGAAGGCAGTGGAGGCCAATTCCCTGGATGTTTTCAAGAGGGTTAGATTTAGCTCTTAGGGCAAAAGGAATCAAGGGATATGTGGGGAAAACAGGAACGGTACTGATTTTAGATGATCAGCCATGATTATGTTACTTCTGCACCTATTTTTCTATGTTTCTAAGATGACCGACCTAGGACTGAGACAGAGACGGGTCTGTGGGATGTGAGGGTTTAGTAGCAGGGGGCATTGGGTCAGGGTTGAAGGTGGGAGGAGGGTTAAATGAGGCAATCAGTCAAAACCTTATTTTTAGGTAAATGGGCCAGGGGAAGGGGAAAGAACTGGGGATTGACCATCAGGAATTTCACCACCTGATGGAAGCCTCAGAA
Organism: Amblyraja radiata; assembly: GCF_010909765.2. NCBI lineage: Eukaryota > Metazoa > Chordata > Chondrichthyes > Rajiformes > Rajidae > Amblyraja > Amblyraja radiata. Next base: position 60,965,558 of record NC_045957.1, on the reverse strand, counting down.
GACCAAGGCCTGGATTTTGGTTTTGTGGTGAGTGTGGAGAAGGTTAATTAATTCAGCAGCAGATTGCTCAGACAAACAAAGGTAATTAGGAAACCTTAGTTAAAGGGGTCCCAATCCAGCATGGATATTACTAACACATGGTTATCCTGGGACTAATAAGGGAATTGAATGGAAAACACATTATCACCTTGCACAATGGACAGGAAAATTACATCAGCTGCAAAGTGCCTGGTTGAATTTACAGCATGATGGAAAGTGACCTGGAAATAATCTTTACTGCTCTCCGAGAAAATTCTACTTTCATTTACAAAATGGTATAACTGTTATTCTGAGCAATAGTCCTTCAACAAACAATTCATTGACTGTCAAGAATGTTACCTATATCTTTCCTGAGCAGAACAAAGTAGGGAAAGGAAATTCTTCTTTGAAGCATAGGGCAAAACGTTATTGTCAAAATAACAATAATGCTCAGAGCATCTGCCAGAATTGGGGATTAACAATATAGCAGCTTTTGATGTGCTGTTTGTTTAACATGCTGTTGTCCCACGTGTCATTATATCATTAGTTTCATGAAAGCAGTATTGGATTCTGAGCTGTTTTTATACCAGAACTGTTGTATTTGTTCAATAAATGATCCATATTTTTTAATTTCACTTGGTTGAGTATCTTTTTAACAATATGTAGTTTTGACTGCCCCTCTTTGATATCGACAATTATCCATCTTGTGAGGTCTCATTTCTGTGTTTTTTTTAAAATTTGTCTTCATTTGTATACTTCTAGTTTCTTTGTTTCTCTCTTCCTTTGCCTAATCCTCTGTAACTTAAATTGAAATTGAATTCTTGCTGTTTTATTAATCTTCCCTTGATTAAAGATCGACCTGTTGGTTGCCCTGTATACTCAGAACCTAGTTGCACTGCTTTCCTCTCTGCGTTAATAAGAACTTGCACCAACAACTTTTTGGGAAAAATTCAATAGTGGAAAATCTGGCAGAAGGCATTCGGAACAGTAAATTTTGGACAAGTGTTCAATGGCCAAGTGTGTCTAATTGTTATATGCACCCGGAACAGAACAATTAAATTCATCCTTTACAAGAACATTAAATGTAACCAGACTACAAAAATATACAATAAATTATCAGTTACTCTAAGGAAACCAGACCATGATAGCACAAGCCAAAGTATGCAGTGCAATCTTAGTAGTGCAAAATCCACAGTAGTTTGGTGCTGAGGGAGGTAGATGGTTCAAGAGTCTGATAGATCTGAAGAGTGCAGTGGCGCGACTCACCTGTTGCAGCGGCCCCTACGGGTCTGTCTTTTTTTAAAAAATTTTTGTCTAGTTAAATGTAGTTGTTAGTGTTTTTTAATAGTGTTTTTAACAGTGTATATGTGGGGGGCGGGGGAAACTTTAAAAAAAATCTCTTCCCTGCAGGGGAGACCCGACCTTTTCTCTGTCGGGTCTCCATTGTCGTTGGGGCCTAGCGCCGTGGAGCGGCCTCCAGCCTGAACGACCTGGGGGCTCCAGTCACGGAGCCTGCGGAGCTGCGGACTTACCATCGTGGGGCTGGCCGGCCTCGGAGCGTGGGGAGCGGTGGTGGCTCGCTGCTGCGGCCCGACTCTGGAGCTCGGAGGCTCCAGCAACACAGCTTCTGTGGACTGTCGGGATATCGGGAGCTCGCAGGTCCGGGTGGAGACCGCTTTCCGGAGCTCCCACAACGCAACTTCTCCAGCCCGTGTCGTGGGGTTGGAATGACCCGGAGCGGGGCCGTACATCGCACGGCGCGGCTTAATGGCCGCGAGACATTCCAGCGCCTGCCGGGGGCTCCAACTTTGTGACTTTTAGACCGGGTGCGTCGTCCGGCACGGCCTAAAATGGCCGTGGGACATCATCGCCCGCCTGGGGCTTCGACATCGGGAGAAAAATGGAGAACAGGGGAGAGAAAATACTTTGCCTTCCATCACAGTGAGGAGGAGATTCACTGTGATGGATGTTTCTGTAAATTGAATTGTGTGTATGTCTGTAGGAAATTGTCTTTGTTTGTATGGCTGTGGAAACGGAGTTTCGTTTGAGCCTCACTGAGGTTCAAATGACATGTAATAAAATATTGTATATATATATTGTATATTGATAGTTGGTGGGAAGATACTGTTCTTGAACCTGGAGATAACAGTTGTCAGCCTCCTGTACCTTCTTCCCGATAGTTGCAGCAAAAGAGAGTGCGGTCAGGAGGGTGTTAAAATTAAACTGTGATATAAATGTTCTAAATCCTGGACTCCCTACCCAGAACCATCTGCAGCAGCTCTAGAAGGTGGCACACCACCACCTCATCAAGGGTAATTAGGGATGATCAATAAATGCTGATCTTGCCAGCAATATCCACACTTGCAGAGACCTTTATTTCTTTGCCTAATCACCCAAATTTGGTTAGGACATGACAAACATTGGGTGATAGAATAGAGGGGAGAAAGTGGGAAAGGGCACAGCACACCCTTGGTAGAGATGAGGAGAATGTTGCATATGGCTTTGGGATATAGAGACTGGAGCACATAGGTACATCGGAGACAAAAGGAATCTTGAGTGAAACACAAAATGCCGGAGGAACTGGATGATCAGCCTGAAGAAGCATCCGACCCGAAAAGCTGTCTGGGTATTTCCTCCACAGATGTTGCCTGACCCGTTTTACATAGAGGTATGTGCCTGAGGAGGAGAATGTTCAAGAACCAGGCTTCTGCAGGCTCTGCATGGCACAATGTCAGTAGTCAGTGCTTCTGCCTCACATCTCCAGAGAACCAGGGTAGGTTCTGACCTTGGGTGAAGCTGTTTAGTTTTTTTTAATTTAAGGTAGACGAAAATGCTGAAGAAACTCAGCGGATGAGGCAGCATCTATGGAGCGAAGGAATAGGTGACGTTTCGGGTCGACACCCTTCTTGAGACTTAAGTTTTTTTAGTTGAGTTTAGAGATACAGTGCCCACCGAGTCCGCACTGACCTGTGATCCACAACACTATCGCGCGCGCGCACGCGCACACACACGCACACGCACACACGCACACACACACACACACACACACACACACACACACACACACACACACACACACACACACACACACACACACACACACATTTACACTTATATCAAGCCAATTAACTTACAAACCTGTATGCTTTTCAAGTGTGGGAGGAAACCGAAGATCTCAGAGAAAACCCACGCAGTCACGGGGAGAATGTACAAACTCCCACAGAGCACCTGCAGTCGCCATCGAACCCGGGTCTCCCGCGCTGCAGGCGCTGTAAGGCAGCAACTCTACCGCTGTGGCACCATGCCGCCCTTCTCTGTTTGTACTTTCCCCCTGTGATGGGCTGGGGTTCCCCTGGGTGCATGGGGATTTCTTCCCACATTCCAAAGATGCTCGGAATGGTGAAATAGCTCCTTAATACAAGAGAATTTAAAATGACAAAAAGACTCAAAGGCAATTGACGGGCACCCATGAGAGATAAGGAATTGCAGGATTACAGGAAAATAAGGAGGAGAAATGGAACTGATGGGATTGCTTCCTTGAATGTGGAATAAACCCAATGGATTGAATGGCCTCCTTCAAGTCTGAGAATTTGTGACAACTTAGGTGATGATTCTAAAGTCTCAAGTTCTCACTCATGATGTCACCAGGAAAACTTCCATTTGGTTTCAGACACCAGTGGAGTGAATTTCAGCATCACTGGAAGCTAAATCAAATTTTCACCTCAGGGGAGCGAATTTGCAGCACTCCATGTTTCCACACTCGACGGCTGCAATCTCACTAGGATCTGATAGCTACTAGTGGATGAGCTATTTGATAGTGAAATAGCATTGACTGGGCTTTAACTACCTAACATCACCACTTCTCTAAGAGAGCAGCATTTGACTGGTGCCAGCTGGACCATTCATTTCATAAATTATTTGTACAATGGATAAGCAGCTCTGTATTACTACCATTGATGTATCAAAGTCAAATTCTAGAAAGCTGACCGAAAGACAGGCAGGGGTAGCTCGGTGTTAGAAAAGGATAAGTTAGATAAGGTTCACTTTGATATTAATCAAGGAATACAAAAAAAACTCCACTTAATTAATACTGCATTATTCACATAGCATTATTGGTAGATGGGTATGTAAAGAATAAATATGTTGTCACATTACTGGCTGAGTTGTGAATTGACAGAATAAGCCTTTATTTGAATGTGGGGAGAAGGAAGACCGTGTTACACAGAAGATGAGACTTTGGTGATATGGTGTATTTAGATTACATCTGGGTAATGCCATTGTAAGAGTCAATGCTACATGCTGGTCATTTAAGGGGAAAGCACAACATAAGTGGTGATTTGATCCTGACAGTGACAATTTAAGCAGGTGGGAAATCTAGAACGGGGACATACTTATGATGAGTTTTGCATTCCTTGTTAGCCACCCAGGATTAAATTATAACTGTACAAGAATATCGAGGACAAATCTCAGTATCTGAAGAGTACTGTTTACTTGCTTTTATGATTACTTTCTTCTACATCTTTAACAATCCAAAATATATCAAAGACATGCAGGTTTGTAGCTCTGTAAATTGCCCCTTATCATAGAGCTAGTTAAAACGGGGTTATCGATGGTTGGTGTGGACTCGGTGGGCCAAAGGTCCTATTACCATGCTGTATCTCTAAAACTAAATCATGAAAATGTACTTAAAATGCAACTTATGGTTGAATCTCCAGGTAATTTGACAATGACGTGTAAAACTCTGCATAAAAATGTATAAATAAAAAATAAGAATTTTTCTTGAGTTATGAAGGCCCAATCTATTGATATATGTACTTTAACATTTTATCCTAGTTAAATTATTTATTTTGATTTGCTACCATCCAACATACCTTGTATCTCTTCTTACATCCAGGAACTGGACAGGCAAAAGGCTTTTCTTCTCCTCCATTCATGCACATGGAGCTCAGAATAGTTTCTGAACTAATTGCACTTTCTGTGGTCCAAGACTCATCACTGTCTGATTCTTCATAATCTACCTCTTCTTCGTCATATTCGCTACCTGAGAAAGAAACAAAGGGGAGAATTCAATAATAAAAACCGAAAAGTGTTCATTTTTTAAATCAAGGCACATAGTGCTGGAGTAACTCAGTGGATCAAAACAGCATCTGGGGAGGGAATGGACAGGCAACGTTTCCGGTCAGGACCCTTCACACTGGAGATATTTTGTAAAAGTCTAGCCCCAGAAGGACCGTGGCCTTTCCAGTAAATTACTGTTGTAATTAGTCACTACTGCCTCTGAATGGGACAGTTACATTGGTTCCTGACCTTGTACTGAATATTCTACATATGATTTTAAGACGGAGCTTATGCCATCCCTTAAAACAACCACTATTGTAAGAGTAAATGATGTTGGAAACCTTGGGTATTGGTGCTCCTGTGTCCCCAACCTGCCGAGGGTGCCAGGCTACCAGCTAACCCACCAAAGGAGCAGGCCAGGTATGTCTAAGATGTACATCGTAAACATACCTGCACATTAATTAATAACATCTTCAACATTTATCCAATTTTTATGTAAACTTTCCTATTCCCTCCACTGTGTTCTTCGGACATCTTTTCTGTATGTAGAACACCCTCAATATAAAGCAGTTTAACAAACTGTATATATTCTTTCTTCTCCATTCGATTCGGTGAGTTTGGACTTAACGGCAATTTGAAAATGTTTTTATTTTTTATTTTTTTATTTATTAGAAGTAGTGTACATTACAGTTATATAAGCCAAAAATGACATCATACATTTCCTGTACCACTTCATATTTTAAACTTTAAAAAGAAGAAAAGTAAAGAGAGTTAGATAGAATAGTAAGTGCGTGAAAGAGTGATCAAGAGAGACCCTTAGAAACGTAAAACTCCAAAAAAGAGGTAAGGAGAAAGCCAAAGAAAAAGAAAGGGAGAAAAAGAGTGCTGAGGATATATAAAAGTGAAAAAAAGAAAAAAAAAGATAAAAGGGATGTACCTACTTCTTATTTTTACTTATATTTGAAAATTAATGATTGTGATTCAGTTTTCTATTCACTTCAATGTCTTGAACACATGGATAACATCTGAGGTTTTTAACCCATTTCACTTTTCTGATAGTTTTATTTTACTTGCCACTTGCAGATTCTGGATAGTCACTTGCATTCGCTTCAGTGTGTGGATGATTACCCTGTTCTTCAACCATGACAGTGGTTCACTCAGAAATTGGGGTTCAGAGGTATCAAAGGTATTTTATTAGTCACATTCACATACACCGAGGTGTAGTGAATTGAAATGCTTTTTGCCATTTTGCCATTTTGCAACACACAAAATACACTGTTTAATACACTGCACAGTTCCCACTTTATTTCTGCTTGCTGTCGCTTTCACCAAAACATTCAACTAAGTCTCTGATTGCAACTGGACCTTTCATTACACAATTAAAATTATATTTGTCCACATTAGGACCATATCCTTCTTTGTCTTGCTTATATGATGTCTTTGTCTAAATGTCTCTTAAAAACTGATTGTATTTGATTCCACCTCCTCCTCAGGCAGCGCGCACAGATATCAACTACAGTCTATGTAAAAAAAGATTATTTTTTAAATGTGCAGGAAGGAACTCCAGATGCTGGTTTAAACCGGAGATAGACACTAAAGCTGCAGTATCTCAGCGGGTCAGAGAGCATCTCTGGAGAAAAGGAATAGGCGACGTTTCGGGTCGAGACCATTCTGAAGGGTGTTGACTCGAAATGTCACCTATTCCTTTTCTCCAGAGATGCTGTCTAACCCGCTGAGTTACTGCAGCTTTTTGTGTTTATCCTCTTTATAACTTCTTCCTCTTACCTTAAACCTCTTGTTTTTGATATACTTACCATGGGAAAAAGATTTTGACTATCTACGCTATCTATGCCTCATGATCTTATATACTTCAGGCCACCCCTTGATCTCCTTTCTCTCGAGAAAACAGGGATAGCTTATCTAATCTCTCCCTACAACTAATGTCCTCCATTTCAGATAACATCCTGGTAAATCTCCTGAGCACTCTCTCCAGCGCAACCCATCTATATGTTAGTTTGGTGATGAGAACTGCACACAATCCTCCAAGTGCGGCCTAACCATTTTGAAACATTTTCATTGATCAGTAGATGGGTTATGTGGATCGAACTGAAGTGGTCCACTGAAGATCGGTGGCAGGAGTGCACACAGATAAGCTGAGGTCTGGCATCCGAGGACCCACATCCTCCGAGAAAATGGCCCAGTGCCACGTCCCAGCTCTGCATCCTCAATCCTCCATCCCTATCCCACAACAGCTTCCCACGCAGGCTCTATCCACTTATTAACATCAATTTGTCAAAGTGCTGTCCTGAAAGAATCAATCCAAACTGAAAGTGGTGGGGACATTTCTGCCCCTAGCCACGGCTATCCAGAAGTCCAGAAGAATCCCAATACCTTTCAATGAAGCAGGATTAACACTGCGGTATTAGAGACCATCCAAACAGGCTTTGTCAGATTCTGCCATGGGAAGTTGAAATGTAAAAAGCAGTTCACAGAAAAATTCAAACAGAAAGGTGTACACAATGATGTCACCAAGTAAGCTAAATTAGCCACTTCTCCATTGGTAACCTCTGGAACCAAAACATTGCATGTTATACACCATGCCAGATGCTCCTCAACGTTTCCATCCAGAAGGTTAACAATAACAGCAGATAATTATCTCCAGGTGCACTGCAGCAGACTTTCTGCTACATTTTAGTCTCTATGCCAACAATGGGCTCTATCACTGGTCTGAAGTTCTTTCCTCTGTTCCCGAGACTACGACTTTACAACAACCACTTTCATATGCTTAATCGTGTAAATAGCAGTTGCTTGTGAACAAATTAGAGGTAATTGTGCAAGGGACCAGTGTAGTCATCATTTGAAGTCTGCACCACTCCTTCGGTGAAGATAGAATGTGCCAGGGCAGATGCCGGCAGTTCTTCTGACCACCATTGCCCACAACTCAGAAGGACAAATCAGCACTGCTAAATTTGGGATTAAGAGAAGTTAAACTCTTCAAATACAAATTGTTTTTGGCAGCTAATGCTGAAAGGAATATTTAATACCACTGCCAATCTCTCGCAGCAGAAGAACCTGGTTATCCCACCAGCCAGAGTTGAAAATATACATAACAGTTTGAACCATCCAATACTGAGTTGGAAGGGGAGGATGCGTGGGAGGTGGGGCAAGAATCATTAACAGCTTATTTTTTATTAGATTCCTGCTGAATTTAGAGCAGTATTGCAATTGGAAGAGACTATTTGGCCCTGTAAGTTAATTCCAGTGTTTAAACCATATATTTTCTCACTGTTCTTCATCAAACCACTTCCCAATATTGTTCTATTCCTTCCACTGCTGCTTTTATCTAGATTCCCATTAAATAAATCCACGTTTGATGTTTCAACCAGCTCTCAGTTTAGTGAGTTCCATATTCTAATAATGGATCATCTCAATTTCTACCACATCAAACTCTTCCATCATCTTAACAATCTTTAACAATCACACTTTACTGTTTTCTGCTTTCTAGTTTCGAGAAACCAGCATGATCCATCCTTCCATTATACCTTCCTCATCGCTTGCTTCACCTGTATGATAACTTTCAGTGATTCTTGTACAAGGATTCATGGATAAGGACACCCAGATATCTCAGAATACTTATACTCGCTGATCATTTAAAAATAAACATATTTTATTTGAATAATGTTTTTCTTCCAAAGTAGAAGCTGTGGTGGTATTTGAATTTTGGATGGACAATTTACATATAATATACCACCTGCCATGTCCTTGCCCATTCACTTAATCTGCATATATCCCCCTGAAGTTTTCTGTATCTTCCTCACAATCCACATTGACCAGCCTGGTATCGTCACAGACATGGGTGTATTACAGTACTCATCCAAATTGCTGACATAGGTTAGCAACAGTGAGGGCACAAGAACAAATCTCCACAGCATACCACGAGTCATAGCCTGGAAATAACACGTTAATTACTATTTTCTGTCTGCCTGTGAATCTATCCTCAATCCCCACTATATATATTACATCCCTGTGCGCATTTTTGTGTGTGTATGTGTGTGCACGCGTGTGTGTCTGTCTGTGTGTGTGTGTATGTGTGTACAAGTATGTGTCTGTCTGTGTGTGTGTGTCTCTCTCTGTCTGTCACTCTGTCTTTGTTTGTGTCTCTGTCTCTCTCTCGCTCTCTCTGTGTGTGTGTGTGTGTGTGTGTGAGTGTGAGTGTGAGTGTGAGTGTGTGTGTGTGTGTGTGTGTGTGTGTGTGTGCGTGTGCGTGTGCGTGTGCGTGTGCGTGTGCGTGTGCGTGTGCGTGTGTGTGTGTGTGTGTCCGTCCAAAAACACCAGACGAGCTAGTTCTGCCAATTATAGTTTCAAAAAGTAAGGTTTTGTCAAACATGATCTTTCATAAATGTATGTTGGGTTATTTGCTGTATCACCCAATACCACCCCTAAATTGGAAATTAAATGTTGGTCCAAGTAATATGCCACATTTTAGGTTATTTACTTTTTAAAGTTGCTGCTCCAATTTTTCTTGGTAATAATCGGCAGATCTACCACAAGAGCATTTTATCTATATTATTTCTAAAACTCTCACCTTGACCACTTCCGACTTGCTTTTAAAAAAAAAAACGCGCAAAAACTGTACCCTTTATCGCTAGGATTTTCCCCCCACCTTACTCACCGTTCTCTCTTCCAAGCACACCAAGTTTTGTTCCGATCGGTGGAAGATTACAAAAGTTATGAAGGTTTAAAAAATTGTGCGGTCAGCAGATTGGTCTTCTCGCCTGTCTGTCACCATGAAGGTAATGCCCCTTCCGGCACCCGCTGGAGAATAAAACCCTGGAGGCGGGACGGAGTCCACAAGTGCTGATTGAGTCTGCAAGAGTGGAGTCGGGAAAGTCGCTGTGTGGTGCCGCGGCAGGTGGCCCCTGAGTGGAGTGCCACCACCCCCCCCCCTTCTCCCCTACCTCCCTCCTCCTCACACACACCCTTTCCCCCTCCCCCCTACACACCCCCTCCCCCCCACACCCCCCTTTACCCCTCTCCTTTTCCACCCCCTCCCCCCACCCCCCCATACCATTTTATTGAAAGGCTAAGCAGCGCTGTTGTTGAATCTGTTACGAACATGACCTGAAAAATTACAACTTTGGTATCAGGTGGACTGATTTAATTGTTCCCGCCATTTTTGTGAACAGAAATGAACAAATAGGACCTAGAATTGCATAATTCAGTTTCGAAGCCATACATTCTAACAGTATCCAATCCTTGCAGCAAACCACAGAACACTGTAACGGGAATTAATGAGCGACGAGGCATGACGCCACTGCACTGCATGGCGATCAGCCAGATATCAGCCCCTCAGACAAGGGAAGACTGTACCTAGGACCGTACTGGAAGCTGGCTCTAAGGCAAGGCAGTTGGCGATCACAAAGTCGGCAAAAATATTTCTCCAATGTATGAGATTGGCTCTTTTGGTGTTTTCCTACACAGCTAACAGACTGCATAGATAAAAGCTAATATAAACATTAATAAATATCATAACGCAAGAAACGTTTCCTGCCCAAAAGCAGTTGGTATTGTTTTAACACTAAAGCTCACTGGTTAGAGGAAAAAACTGTAAACTACTGACATTTTTATAATCAAATTACAGAAGGGCAAAAACTCTACTGCTCTGCATTCTGAATAATAATTAGTCATTACCATTCAACTGTGGCATAATGTAGGCATTATGAATGACAGTTAGCTGGACTATTGGGAGATGTGCAAGCCTTGCTCCAGCCGTACAAGACATCTGTCTGCAAAAAAACTCACTTTTCAATAAGCACCAGAGGTGCTCCAAAGCTGCCCAGGCTGCTCGAAGAAGCAATATGGTGCCAAAGAGCAACTACGGTACTTTTCAAGGTAATGTTGCAGTACCTTACAAAGTCAATTACCAACCGAACAGGCTGACTCAAACAGTTTATAAAGCTAAACTTTCCATTCTCCTCTCTTCCTATACTGAACCCCCAATACCGTGTGCTTTAAGTTTGTATACTAATCTCTTATATGGGACCTTGTCGAAAGCCTTCTGAAAGTCCAGATATAACACATTCACTGGTTCTCCCTTATCCACTCTACTAGTTACAAGACCGCAAAATGTTGTAAACACTGCCCAGTCTATCATCGGCTCTGACCTCCCTACCATCGAGGGGATCTACCACAGTCGCTGCCTCAAAAAGGCTGGCAGCATCATCAAGGACCCACACCATCCTGGCCACACACTCATCTCTCCGCCGCCATCAGGTAGAAGATACAGGAGCCTGAAATCTGCAACATCCAGGTTCAGGAACAGCTGCTTCCCTACAGCCATCAGACTATTAAACTCAACTCAAACAAAAATTTGAACTTTAATAGCCTATTGCACTTTATATGCTTATTTATGTGTGTATATATATATTCAATGGTATATGGACACACTGATCTGTTCTGTATTTATTTATGCCGACAATATTCTGTTCTGCTGAAGCAAAGCAAGAATTTCATTGTCCTATCTGGGACACATGACATTTCATTGTCCTATCTGGGACAATTAAGTCTCTTGAAGTCTTAATTAGGCTGGTTCAGGATCAGGACCTCTGCGGCAGTCTCATTCAAAATACACACTCACAATTATATTAATTATATTATTTTTATATAATATAACTATACATAATTATATATGATTACAGTCATATTCACGTCATATATATATATATGGTATAATAATATATGATTTAAATAGACTGCAACACGGAAATAGGCTCCCCATGGTGTAATATGGGCATTGGACACTAGATGGCGCTTACTTTTTCGATCTCATTTTCCAATTAGTTTAATTAATTAATGTGCAACTTTTGGCACTGACGAGTTATGACTCCCTTCTCAATCATATTTTATCTAAATCTGTGCAAATTTTCATGTCGTTCCTAGACATGGGTCACGAAAGTTGATTTCTAAATGCACGGCCCACAGCCTGCAGGTGCTCCGGTTTCCTCCCACATTCCAAAGATGTGTGAGTCTGTAGATTAAATTGACCCTAGTTGTAAGATGTGAAACTGGGATAACACAGAACTAGTGTACGGGTGATCATTAGTGGGGCAGACTGGGTGGGCCGAAGGGTCTGTTTCTACGCTGTATCTCTAAACTAAACTAAAAGTGATTCTACTGTTCACACAAAGTGGAGGGAAATCTTTGTTGTCATGAAAACAGTTGCCTCCAACATGTTGTTGCTAAAACTCTTTTCATTCGTGAATGAATATACCTCTCAGGTGAATGTCCAGTCGGTACTGATCTGTGTTGGCAGATATTTGCACGTTAGTTGTGGCCTGAAATTCTGGTGACCACATGAAATACTTGGCTTTCATGCATTTGTCTAGAGTTACTTGAGCAAGGATAAAAATGGCTAGGACACATCAGACTCTTGGGCACAAAGGAAAATTTTCCATTTTCAGCCATTGCAAATTAATTGCGCTCTGGCAAATGTTTAAAGAAAAGTTTACAATTAGCAATTAAGAATTGGGAATAAAAGAAGCAGCTGTTTTACTGTGCGGTAACCACAGCAAATATAGTCTAGTTATAATCCAACGGCATTGTCTGAGTGTACCACACTATTTTAATCCATTTTACCATCTTCTCCACATATTTTTCCATGAATATTTGTGTTCTTTGGTGTTAATATTCAGAATTTTTTAAAGCCAGTGCCTATAATGACCAGCATATTCAGACTTTTCAGTAGTTTCTTGTTTATGCTTCAGATTTCTAGCACCTGCAGTTTTGTTTTTAATTTTCATCTCCTCTATCCATGTTTTACTGCAGTATTAATAGACCACTATAATGGGGCTGACGAGCATGCTCTTAATATGGCCTTTGCAAAATCTCTTCTGTGGAATCCATTTCTTACCTATAGAGGTTATTAACTTTATAAGAAGAGAAAATAATTCATGGGAACTCTAGGTATGAATTTTATTTCCTTGTCCATCTCAGCGTGTGGACTCCCAAATATACACATTTGCCTAGCCACATATCACATTAAATTTCACTTTTATGCGACTTGACATGACTTTCTACTATGGTTCACCATTAGCAACAGATTTTCTATCCATCAGTTCCACATATGCCATCAGACTAACTCACAGGTCTCTTCTTACTTTGCAAAAGAGAGCGCAGAGCATACAAGGGAGGTGGAGAATGCCAATCGATATTCACCTGTAGAGGGAACCCGAATGACCAGTCATAGCCTTCGGAGGTGGAGGTGGAAGTTGCACAGCTACCTTCTAATTTAATAATCTCAACCAAGTATATTTGATTCATATGGAGAGGACAGTGATAAACCATGAAAAATCATTGTTTGTGTATTAACAATTTTAACTCCTTTTTTACATTAATGAAATCCACTGGGATGTAAACAAAACAGCAACAGAAGCCAACCGGTCAGCTCTTCAAGCCTGCTTTGCCATTCAATATGTTCATAGTCGATCATCAAAATTCAGTACCCTGATCCTCTTTTCTCCCTGTATCTCTTGATCTCTTCACCCACAGTTTTAAACCAACCCCTTTTCAATATATTTAATGATATGGCCTCGGCCACCTTCCGTGGCAGAGAATTTCACAAATTTATAATTGTTTGCACAAATAAGTTTATCTTGCTGCCTAAATAACCCAACCCATATCATTAGGCTGTGACTCCTCGTTCAGGACTTCCCCACAATCGGGAAGATCTTTTACGCATGCCTGATTGTCCCAAACTCTCCATGTATCAGCCCTGCCATTTCAGCGTCAGGTATGTAAACTTATGCAGCAGTCCCTCCATTCTCAAATAAGGAGGCCAAATCTGCACAGAATATTCAAAGTATGGTCTCAGCAAGGCCCTGTATATTGCAACCTGGCATCCCTGCTCCTGCACTCAATTCCTCTCACTATGATGACTGATACTGATTCCAACAAGATTCAGTACAGAACGCCACAGGAGATCCTTCTTCCATGTTTGCTATCAAACTGTACAACTCCCCCCTTCTGTCATGGGGTATTGTATAATGTACCTTCTTCATTGCTTGTTGCACTTGCATGGATCGACTGTTGAACAAAGCCAACCAGATCTCGCTACTCTTTCCCTGTCTCCCAATCTCTTGTCTTTCACCGAATAATCTGCCTTTTTGCTACCAAATTTACTAACATACTCAACCACATTATACTGTATCTTCCATGCATTTACCCATTCATTCAACCTGTTCAAATCATTCTGGAATCTCTCTGCATCATTCTCAGGGTGAACACTTCCACCAACTTTGTGTCATTATAAACATAGACATTTCATTTAATACTGGGTCCTTCATCTCTAAAGGAGCTTTTACTCTCAACTCTGATGTAATAGAAAGTAATATCATAACAAATGGAAAATGCTTCTATGTATGTTAGAATGAGAGTAGTTGGATTAATGAGATGGAAGAATTAATAACAGGAATCAAGGAAATGGCTAATACATTAAGTCTAAGTTGCATCAATCTATACAATGAAGGACACTGCGAAGATATTTAATGAGCTAGTTTCAAACAATGTAGAAGAACATGTGACAAATATTATTATGATGGACAAAGTATTGGAAAAATAATAATGAGATAAAAGCCACATCACTTGGACCCAATGGCCTGCATCAAGGATATCAAGGATTTTAAGGGAAGTAGCCAAAGAGATGATGGAGAATTGGTTTAATTTTTTCTAAACTTACTGACTTCTGAGAAAGTAACAGTGGATTGGAATAGCGCTTATGTGATTTCGTTATTCAAGAAGGGAGGGAAAAAAAGGAACTATAGGCTTGTTGGCTTAACATTTGTTGTTGGCAAGATGCTAGAATCTGTCATGAAGGACAAAACAGATTATTTAGAGATGCTTAATGTAATTGAACAAAGCCTAAGTGGTTTTATGAAGGGTAAGTCTGCTTGACAAATGTGATATTCTTCAAGGAGATAGCAAGCAGTTAGAAGAGGGGAACCATCAAATCTTAAATATTTGGATTTTAAGGCTGAATTTAGTTTAGTTTAGTTTTTTAGTTTCGAGATACAGCGCGGAAACAGGCCCTTCGGGCCACCGAGCCACACCGACCAACGATCCCTGCACATTAACATTACCCTACGCACACTGGGGACAATTTTACATTCATATCAAGCCAATTAATCTATAAACCTGTTCGTCTTTGGAGTATGGGAGGAAGCCAGATCTCGGAGAAAACCCACGCATGTCACGGGAGAACATACAAACTCTATAGAGGATCAATGTGATCAAAGTAGTCAAGTAGTCAGGATCGAACCCGGGTCTCTGGCGCTGTAAGGTAGTAGCTCTACCACTACGCCACCGTGCCACCCAATTTGACAAGGTGTCACATTAAAGGCTGGTTCACAAGGTAAGAGCTCATGACGTTGGGGAATATTAGCATTGATTGAGGATAATCAGAACAATGAGCTTTTTTACATTAGAACAATATAATGAGCAAATGTACTAAGAATCAGTTCTTAACCCTAACCTATTTATAATTTATATTAATGACCTGTACTATGAGGCAGTGTAAGATATCCAAGTTTGCTGATGACACAAAAATAGATGATAGGGCACATTGCGATAATATTTGTATTCTGGAATGGGATATAGATCGGTTCAGTTTAGCAAATGGAGTTTAATGTGGGAAGTGTAAATCCTTACATTTTGTAAGAGGAAGCTAAAGCAGACTTTTATTGAAATGGATAGAGATTGTAGGTGAAGGAAATATAGGAGGGCTCCATGTATTCTCGTGCACAAATTGCAAAAGGTTAATGGGCTTGTGCAGCAAATAGTTGGGAATGCAAATGGCATATTGACCTGTATTGCAAAAGGGGTTATATTGTACAAGGTAATAAAGAGGCCATACCTGGAGTATTCTGCACAGTTTTGGTAAGTTTAGTTAAGAAAGGATAAATATCGGGTAGATGCACAAAGTCTCTTGCCCAGAGAAGGAGAATAAAGGACCAGAGGACATAGGTTCAAGGTGAGAGGGGAAAAGATATAATAAGAATCCGAACGGTAACTTTTTCACACAAAGGGTGATGGGTGTATGGAGCAAGCTGCTAGAGGAGGTAGTTGAGGCTGGGACTATCCCATCATTTAAGAAACAGTTAGACGGGTACATGGAACAAGGTTTGGAGGGATAAGGTCCAAGCGCAGCTGGGTGGAACTAGTATAGCTGGGACATTGTTGGCTGGAGTGGGCGAGTTGTGCCGAAGGGCCTGTTTTCACACTGTGTCACTCTATGACTCTATGTGGAGAAGAAGGAAGTTTCATTATGAGGAGCTAAACACCATCTATATTATTTGGATTTAGAAGAATGTGGAGTAATCTTGCTGACACATAGAAGATTCTGAGAGGACATGGCATGGAAGGTACTAAAATGTTTCCCCATGAGTAGGAGAATTTCAAACGAAGGATCACAATTACAAGATTAGGAGGCAGTCACTTTAAAATGGAGATTCATGCAAATTTCTTCTTGCAGAGGTTTTTCATTTGGAAAGAGCTGTGAGCGAAGGTAACTGAGCCTGATACTATTACATATGTTTCAAAGGCATTTAGACAGGGATTTGGATTTAAAAGGAGAGGAGGGATACAGACCTAATGTGGGTAAATGGGATTAATGTAGATAGGCAACAGAGTCTTCATGTACAACGTGGGCGAGTGCTGTTTCTGTGTTGTACAATTCTTTAATTCTATGATCAATATTCATAATCCCTTATGCCAAACCTTGAGCTGGATGGTTGAATCACTGCTCTAAGATGCAAAGAAAATATCGTGGAGGATATATTCTCATTGGACATTTGCCTAAGCATCAAAATAATTTCAAGAGCGATTTCTCTGAAAATGGATTTAATGCAATCCTTCCTTGGCAAGCCACTGATGATGGGAAGAAGGGCCAAGCAGTTTAAGAGTTGGCAGCAGTATGGACTCGAAGTTGAGGAGTAACCCTCCTGCCTTAAATTATATCCAAGTCTCACTGGATATTTGTTTGTTTTGTTTGCAGTATTCTGATTTTTAGCAGTTTTAACTGTGCAATCAAACTATTGTGGCAATAGAGTAAAAAACAGAACTATGCTGTTGGATTAATGCATTTGCTGCTCATATTATAGTGGGTTTCAGATGATTCTGATCCCACCCAGCATGTTTGCCAGCTTATAATACGTTCTAAACATACAAAACTTGTAGAACACACATTGATCCCATCACCAACTATGATTCCAATACTTTCATCCAAACCCTGACCCCCAATTCTGGTCCTAAATCTACATAATTCTAAAATCTATGTTTCGTCATTCTAGCTTTTTCAATCTATCAACGTAGAATTGACTTTAAAACAAGTTGTTTGAGAAAATGGCATTTCCACTTTGAGATTGTATAAATTCCTATATACAACGCCTTCCATAATGTTTGGGACAATGACCCATCATTTATTTATTTGCCTCTATACTCCACAATTTGAGATATGTGATAGAAATGTTAACGGGCCATTTTTATACATGTAGAAATTACAGCTCTGTTTTGAGACTGAGAAACAAGAGTAAAACTGTTGGAGACATCAGCCAAACATTAGGCTTACCAAAATCAACTGTTTGGAATATGATTAAGAAGAAAGAGAGCACTGGTGAGCTTACTAATCGCAAAGGGACTGGCAGGCCAAAGAAGACCTCCACAGCTGATGACAGAAGAATTATCTCTATAATAAAGAAAAATCCTCAAACACCTGTTTTACAGATCAGAAACACTCTTCAGGAGTCAGGTGTGGATTTGTCAATGATCACTGTCCGCTGAAGACTTCATGAACAAAAATTCATTGCAAGATGCAAACCACTGGTTAGCTGAAAAAATATGATGGCCAAGTTACAGTTTGCCAAGAAGTACTTAAAAGAGCAATTCATTGGCCGGCAGTTCATTCTACAGAAACATAGAATGAACTATGGGCGGTAGGAATGGAGGAGCTAAATACTATTAAGATCACCAAGGAGGTGGTATTAGGGAAATTAATGAGACTGAAGGAGGATAAATCCCCTGGGCCTGATGGATTACATCCAAGGGTCTTGAGGGAGATAGCGGTGGGGATTGTGGATGCATTGGTGATAATTTTCCAAAACTCCCTGGAGGCAGGAACGGTCCCAGTGGATTGGAAAATGGCCAATGTAACACCTATATTTAAAAAAGGAAGTAAACAGAAAGCGGGTAACTATAGACCGGTTAGTCTAACATCGGTGGTGGGTAAAATGTTAGAGACAATTATTAAAGAAACACTAACGGGGCACTTGGATAAACATGACTTCATCGGACAGAACCAGCATGGTTTTGTGAAGGGGAAGTCCTGTTTAACGAATTTGCTCGAATTCTTTGAGGAAGTAACAACCCGGGTGGATAAAGGGGAACCGGTGGATGTGGTATACTTGGACTTCCAAAAGGCTTTTGACAAGGTGCCACATAAGAGACTATTGCTAAAAATAAAAAATTATGGAATTGGGGGTAATATATTAGCATGGGTAGAGGATTGGCTAACAAATAGGAAGCAGAGAGTGGGGATAAATGGTTCATACTCGGGATGGCAACCGGTAACTAGCGGGGTTCCGCAAGGGTCGGTGCTGGGACCCCAGTTGTTCACAATTTATATAAATGATTTGGAGGAGGGAACCAAGTGTAATATATCAAAATTTGCGGACGATACAAAAATGGGAGGAAAAGTAGGGGATGAGGAGGATAGGAAGAGTCTGCAAAAGGATATAGATAAGCTAGGTGAGTGGGCAACAACTTGGCAGATGAAGTTTAATACTAATAAATGTGAAGTCATTCACTTTGGGAAAAAAAATGATAGGGCAAGTTATTTTCTAAATGAGGAGGAGCTGCGTTGTAATGCAACGCAAAGGGATCTAGGGGTATTAGTACATGAATCACTAAAAGTTAGTATGCAGGTGCAGCAAGCAATCAGGAAGGCCAATGGAGTTTTGGCCTTTATTGCTAGGGGGATTGAGTATAAAAACACGGAGGTCTTGCTGCAGCTGTACACAGTATTAGTGAGACCACATTTGGAATACTGTGTACAGTTCTGGGGTCCATACTTAAGAAAGGATGTACTAGCCCTGGAGGCAGTGCAGCGAAGGTTTACAAGATTAATTCCTGCAATGAGGGGATTGACATATGAGGAAAGGTTAAGTAGGCTGGAACTCTACTCTTTGGAGTTTAGAAGAATGAGAGGCGATCTCATTGAAACATATAAGATCGTGAGGGGCCTTGATCGGGTGGATGCACCGAGGATGTTCCCAATGATCGGGGAAACTAGAACTAGGGGACATAGTTGCAGAATAAGGGGGGGCTCTTTTAAAACTGAGATGAGGAAGAACTTCTTCACCCAGAGGGTGGTTAATTTATGGAATTCACTGCCCCAGGGAGCAGTGGAAGCAGAAACTTTAAATATATTTAAGACTAAAATAGATGGTTTTTTAGCTGCCAAGGGGATAAGGGGCTACGGGGAGAGGGCAGGGATATGGACCTAGGTATGGTTAGTATAGTAAGACCTGAGTGATCTCCTGGACAAGTGTCGATCGCCTAGATTGGGGTCGGAGAGGAATTTCCCGGATTTTTTTCCCGAATTGGACCTGGGTTTTTATCCGGTTTTTTGCCTCCCCCAGGAGATCACGAGGTTTTTGGGGTGGAGAGGGGTGATAGCGGTATAAAGGGGAGGGTAGTGTCTTGTGTTCTGTGTCTTGTGTCTACTGTTTGTGGGTAAGTGTGTCTGTTTAGTGTTCAGCCATGAGCGAATGGCGGTGCGGGCTCGACGGACCTGGTGGTCTACTCTCGCACCTACTTTCTATGTTTCTATGTTTCTAACTGGGAGTATGATCCCAAACATACTGCTAAAGCAACAAAGGAGTTTTTCAAAGCAAAAAAATTGTCAATTCTTGAGTGGCCAAGTCAATCACCTGATCTGAACCCAATTGAGCATGCCTTTTATATGCTGAAGAGAAAACTGAAGGGGACCAGCCCCCAAAGCAAGCATAAGCTAAAGATGGCTACAATACAGGCCTGGCAGAGCATCACCAGAGAAGACACCCAGCAACTGGTGATGTCCATGAATCGCCTACTTCAAGCAGTCATTGCATGCAAAGGATATGCAACAAAATACTGTGTCCCAAACATTATGGTGCCCTGAAAGAAAAAAGGGGGGGGGGGGGAGACTATGTATAAACACTGCTGTAATTTCTACATGGTGAAACTAAAATGGATCAAAATGGCCTTTATTAAAATCTGACAATATGCACTTTAACCACATGTGATTTTTTTCTATTACAAATCTCGACTCGTGGTGTACAGAGGCAAATAAATAACTGATGGGTCTTTGTCCCAAACATTATGGAGGGCACTGTATAATGATCCTACAGAAAGTGAAAAACACGAGGGAAAATAAGTTATCCCCTCACTGTTTGGTTAAAAAGCATGCAATCCTGTGAGCATGTGGAGATTTGAAGCAGTGAAACTGAGAGCTCAAGAATTTAAATCATTCACAGCTTTGACATCTAACATTTACAAAAACAAAGTGCGGTTTATAAGTTTCTCAGTGAGATTTCTATAGATCAAACATAATAATGAACGTGTTTGTGTGACATTCAGCACTATGCATAATGTACAGCAGAAATATTACAGACAGGCTGATTTAAAACATATTTAAAATAAAGTCAGTTGGCAATGGGACTGGGAACTACTTCCCACTGATCTTTTTCCTTTAGGGCAGTGAGGAACAACTGCCAAATATTTTACATATGAGCAGCCCGACCACTGCAGGTTTTTAGCTAGCTGGTTATGTTTGAAATCAAAAAGTGCAAAGAAATGGCTTTCATTAATAGATCATAGGCATCCATACCCTACTTCAGATGAAAAGGACCCTAGTCTGATGCCTAAATCATTATAAATTGCTGCTGAATTGATTTTTAACACAGGGGTGGTGTGAGCCTTTAATTATCCAAAACCTTTATCTCTTCTCTCGTTATTCCTCTGCTTAAATATTCCTTTGTTTCATGTCCAATATTAAGGAGTGTGAAGGAGAAAAGCAATGAACTACCTGTTACATGGAACAATTTTAACTTTGGGTCAGTATTAATCAATGAATATGAATATGATTTTCTGAGGACATTGTATTGGGTAAATTACAAACTGTAATATTGCTTGAAACCTATAACAATTCCGGTGTAAATAATCCTAAGGAGCATAGAGGATCTGTAATACGTCTGAGCTCAAAAAAGGAAAGTTGGGAAATCCACCAGAAACAAATGACACTAACAAACGGGCATAAACATGAACTGAAAATCTTTCAATCGAAAAATAACTGCAGTGTCCTGCTCAGCTTAGAAAATTAGATAGATACTTCATTTATTGGAAAACAATAGTTCCTGATATTCAAAAAGGGTGTTAAAAACCACCCCAGAGATATTATATTTTAATACTGAAAGTATGTTGGATGTGTTCATTATGTGCTGCAGACCCAACCATTATAATGTATGAATAAACTGATTTGTATCCTCTCCATCTGTGAAGGGGTTAACTCAAATATCAGAACCTGACTTCCATGGCCACAGGGTGGTAATGAGTTACACGCAGCCACTTTCCAGCCCACCAACCGTGCCTGGAACCTTCTCGCCCACCTACTGAAGGCCCATCTTCCAGCCATGACTCTGGTTAATGATGGGGCACCTTGCCATGTAGCCGTACATTAGCTGGAGAGGGAAGCATTCCAGCTCCTTCTGGCTCACAAGCATTGCTCTATTAATAACAACTGCTGTATCTGGCATTTCTACCTCTCTCTAGCTGCTGAGTTTCCCCAACCCTGGAAATCTCCAGGAGCCAGTGTTAAACATAAGTGACTGCCAAAATCTAAAGATCAGAGCCTTGTTAACATTGTATAATTGCAGATCTAGTTCTCCAAAGTGAATTACTTGCACACCCACAAAAAGGCTGCTGCTCGATCAGAATGCAATTTCAGAGCAGATTGAGGTGCAGTTTCAAATGCTTACTAATTTAACACAACTCCCACCCATTGTAGGGATTTTAAAAGATATCCATGTATGGATATAGAAAATGAAAGCAAACAGAGCTAATCAGTGACAGCAGTGGAGATGACACAGATAAATACAATACCTAAATATATATATTTTTTGATCATTCAATTTGTCCAAAGATG
The DNA here is from genome assembly GCF_010909765.2 of Amblyraja radiata. Taxonomy (NCBI): domain Eukaryota; kingdom Metazoa; phylum Chordata; class Chondrichthyes; order Rajiformes; family Rajidae; genus Amblyraja; species Amblyraja radiata. The sequence continues at coordinate 60,943,252 of NC_045957.1, read as the reverse complement.
TGAGACTGTTGAGGCTACAATTTTCAGCTTTGAGTCAAACAGGTACAAAGTTAGGATCAAGTGCCCACTGAAGGCCACTAGTTTGAAAATTGGCCAACTTCTCAGAAAATACATAAACAGCCTGATAAAGTCCTGAAGCATTCTATGAAGTCAGAAATATAAATGTTCTATATAAAAAAAACAAGTATGTACCTACATCTGAGTTTTTCTCTTGCATTACAAAAAAAATCACATGTGGTTAAAGTGCACATTGTCAGATTTTATTAAAGGCCATTTTTATACATTTTGGTTTCACCATGTAGAAATTACAGCTGTGTTTATACATAGTCCCCCCATTTAATGGCCAGCGGGAGGCAAAAAAATGACTGAGGGGGGGGGGGGGGGGATTGAAACTGCGATGACAGCGTCTGCTTGAATGGAGAGCGGGTGGCGGTGCCGCGAGCGCAAGGGCATTGTGACGTCCGCAACTGCTGATTTAAAGAAAAGAGTAAGTTTTCTGAAGGATTTTATTAAAAATGTGTACAGAAAAATGGATAAATTTAATGAGGAGTGGATTTGTGAATGTAAAAGTAAAATCGCGAGCGAAATGGTAAAAATCTCGGCGTTTTTGCGTCTGGTTTTCACGGAGTAACGAATCAAAGGCAAAATCAAAGGCAAAATGTCAAAGGCAAAATGACTTACACCCCCACACACACACACACACACACACACACACACACACACACACACACACACAAAGTTTTGAAAGTATATAGATAGATAGATATAGATAGATTTTCTGTGGGAATGCACATTATCCATTTAAAGGTGTTCCTGAATTTATTCTGCCCCATATTTGTTCTTGTTATCCAAGGAAAGCCCTTTGTTGGCTACTCCTGATAAAACATAAATATAAAAAACACTGCACCTGCATCTATTAAGAAACAGAAAATGCTGGAAACACTCAGAAAAATTAATTATTTATATTTTTTGAGCTATCACATTGTCATCTGCATTTACTAATCCCAACAATCGGCCCTTGATCTACAGCCCCACCCACCACTATTACTAACCATTGAAAATGCTGGCCCCATATCTTCTCACCCCCTTCAATGACTACTTTCAAAACCTGATCACCCAAATACAGCCATAATGGCACAACTGTATGTTTCTCATATCTTCAAAATATTTGACCAACATATGAAAGCAAGGACAAAAGAAAAAAAAATGTTGAATATACAATGGAAAATGTTTGAAATATTGCAGTATTTGAAAGATGGAGAAATAAATCTAAATTAAATCCAACTGATTTGTCGCTGTATTCTATCTTTTTTGTATTGTGAAGCAATTATTTCTATCACATATCACTATACTTAAAATGCAACTAACTGAGATGTGCATGAACATTACAGAATAATATGCAAACCTTACATCAGTGGTCAGTTTTATGTTTGCGAATGGGAAATTTTAGGAGAAAATTCCAAGGGTTTTCTGGGGATTTATGTACATTTACAGAGAATGGGATTGTTTAGGGATAATAGTTCAGGGAAACCCTGAATTACTATGTTTGATTGAACATTTTGAAGAGGTAACAAAGAAGTGATGAAGGCTGTTTGGTAGATATTTTCTACATGGACATAAGTAAGGCATTTGGCAAGATCGCACATGGTAGCCTGGTCCGGAAGGTTATGGCATAAGGGAACCAAGGTAGGCTGGCTAACTAGGTCAAAAATTGACTTGGTTATAGGAGGCGCAGAGTAATGTTGAAAGGATGATTTTCTGATTGAAAGACTGAGACATGTGATGTACCACAGGGATACATGCAGGAACTTTACTGTTTAAAATATATATTAACAACTTGCACATGAATGTATAAATTATGGTTGGTAGGTCTGTGGGTGAAACAAAAATGAGTGGTGCTGTGGAAAGCAAACAAGGCTATTTAAGGTTAAAGCAGAATTATAGAATGGAAAGTTGTTGGAGTACGGGCAGATTGAATATGATAAGTGCAAGGTGATACATTTTGGGGAGTCAAAGAAAAATAGTGCATATACAGGAAATGATACGACACTAAAAAACATTGATGAACAGAATCCTTGGGCAGTTGACATACTTGCCTTCGTATATTGTGGCGTGGAGTAAAGAATGTTGTGTGTAGCTTTGTAGAGCACTGATCTGGGAAAACCTGATGTGTGGTTCTGGTCACCACACTGCAGCGTGGATGGGAGAGGGGTGTGTGGTTGTACCACAGTAGTGTGCGATTCACCAGGGCCTTGACTGGTTGTGGTGAGGATAGTATATGCTCGGCTTGTTTTCTTTAGAAGCTGATAGAAGTATACATAATTATTAAAAGCAAAGGTATGTAATTAAAGTATTTTTCTCATTGTAAATATCAAAAATGAAGGCATAAATTTAAGTTGAGAGAAAGGAGTTTTAAAGGGTATCTGAGGGATAAGTATTGTTTGCATCAGAGAGTGGTTGATATCCGAAACTTGCTGCCAGAGGTAGTGGTGGAATTAGATATAATTACTATGCTTACGAGGCAGACACAATGTGGAAACAAGGAACTGCAGATGTTGGTTTACAAAAAAAGACACAAAGTGCTGGCGTAACTCAGCAAGTCAGGCAGCACCCCTGGAGAACATGGATAGCTAACGCTTCGTATCAGGAACTTCTATTATACTGTCAGGGAAAATGAAGTTTTGTTTCACAGCAAAGATAAGGGCCTTGACCTAAAATGGCACCTAACAATATACTCCAGTGATGCTACCTGACGCCCTAAGTTACTCTAGCATTTGTGTTTTTTTATGTACTTTATGTACTTTAGGCATTTTGCCAAACATTTAAATAGGCAAAACACAGAAGAATACTCTCCTACAGCGGGAAAATGTCAAAGGACAAAAAGTGCCTGTTTATATGCTGAACCAATTTTACTAAACACGATTGCTTTTGCATCTTTGCACCTGTATAACAGGAAAATGTAAACAGTCGAATCTCCTGGGATCTTGTGGATCCCACCCCCATCACCAGTGCTATAGTTCCCTCACGCACCCCAAAGTCATGCAGGATGTCAGATAACTGTGAATTTCGCCTGGTGGAGGTAGGTGGCAGTATTAATGGGAATATTAGGAGAATAAGTTACAGGGAACATTACGGTGGGAATGGGATTGATCTGTGAGACAGCTTAAATGACCTTCCACCATATTGTGTTAGTGGCAGCAGCGTGTTAGTCATTTTTTTGTTTTTTTAGTTCAGGTATGTCCAAATGTTTGTTTTAATGTCTCTCGGTATGTCTTGTGTGGAGGGTGGTGAGGGGGGGTAAGGGGGCAACCGCTTTCGGTCGCCTCCTCCATGGAGAGGCGACATTTTCAATGTCGCCTCCCTCGTGGCCTAACACCATGAATTGGTGCGGCCTTTCCCGGAGTTGGGCCCGGAGCTTCAGTAGCGGGCGCAGCGTGAACTTTTCATTGCGGAGCGGGCGAGCCCTCGCCGAGGGTCGCCCGAAGGGAGTGCTCCGATCGCTGGCCCGCCGACTGATACATCCTGAAGCCGCGGTCTGCGGAGCCTGGGATCCCTCGTTGGAGACCCCGGAGGAGAAGAGCTCCGACCGCCAGCGTACAACGTCTTGAAGCCGCGGTCTGCGGTGCTTCTAGCCGCGGCGCGGCGGGGACTTAGATCTTCGACCGCCGGCCTGCAGCCTACATCATCTTGAAGCCGCAGTCTCCAGTAGAGAAGCACTGATTCGGGACTTACCTTGCCTGAACATCTGGCCGCCCGCAGCGGCGACTGCGGAGGTTTGTGGTCCCGACCAAGGAGAAAAATGGAGGAGGACTGACTAAACTTTGTGCCTTCCACCACAGTGATGAATGCTGTGGTGGATGTTTTGTGTTAAATATTTATTGTGTATTGTGTGTTTTTTTATTGTACTGCTGCTGGCAAGTTCATTTCACTGCACTTCATTGTGTATGTGACAAATAAATCTGACTATTGACTATTGTCACGGAACATGAAGTCTTGTTTCACAGCAATAACAAAAGGAGTTAACTTTTGGTCTAAGAGTTGCATTTCAGCTTTCCAACATAATGACTTTTAAACATCTTGGTATACACTTCTTTCTGTACCCGAGAATGACCACAATTCATCCACAATTGTAACAGGCTAATTATCTAGTCAACTTCATATCTATGTTGCTAACCATATCCTCTGTACCTAATCAATTTTCCACTGAACTTCTGTTTTCTTTCAAAATCTACAAGTTAAGGATTGACCTGCGTGATTTCCCCCTATATATAGATACCAATATTTGCGAAATAAAATGAATGATGACATGCAAAAATAAATCACCTGACAAACACAGAATCTCCAGAGACCATAATTGACGGTGGTAACCGTGCTGCAAAAAATGGAATAATGAAAGCAATGGTTCAGGGATCACATTAATATTAATTCCACCATAAAATAGTTTAACACAAGACTATATACTGTATGCAAGGAAAAAGCTATCCATGATATCTTTACCTGGGGAGCTATTAGAAAACTATATCTTTGTAAAACTGAATAGATTTTGGCCTTGCATATTGTATTTTAGCATGAAACTGGAAATGTAATTTTAATTGGGCTGAGACCCTGTGCCTTTGGATATTCAAATACCCCACATTTTTTTTTTGCTAGTCTGGCAGGTTTTATCCCCGTAATAGGATGAATAGAGAATGTAGAAACGTATGAGGCTTGTAAGCAACATAAAAAACCCATTTTCAGCAATCCACATGCATCTCATTAACTATGTATTCACTATAATACATTTTAATCTTTCTCACGTTCGATATCCATCTTCCTGAATTATTTTGTGTTAAGAAAGGAAATCTTACTTTCCATCTGAGAGAGTAAGTAATAATAATTGTAATTATGGGGGATAGGGATGACGAAAATAGAGGAAATCTGAAATGTTATCTAGCTTTCTGTTAGGAGAGATGAGATCATCACCAATCCCGTCAGCATAGTTGAACATAGTGGCAGAGGGATGCCCATTCTTCAATTATGCATGCCAGAAAGTTAAACTAAATGTAATCTCTGAAAATTCAGTTCCTTCCAACACAAACAAAAAAGACACAAAATTTAAGGCATTTAATTACCAAATGTAGTTTCGTTTAGTTTCTTGTCATGTGTACCGAGGTACAGTGAAAAGATTTTGTTGCGTGCTAACCAGTCAGCAGAAAGACAATGCACAATTACAATAGATACATTTACAGTGATAAGGGAATAACGTTTAGTGCAAGGTAAAGCCAGCAAAGTCCGATCAAGGATAGTCCGAGGGTTATTAAAGAGGTAGATAGTGGTTCAGTACGGCTCTCTGGTTGTGGTAGGATGGTTCAGTTGCCTGACAGTAGCTGGGAAGAAACTGTCCTTCAATCTGGTGGTGTGCATTTTCACACTTCTATACCTTTTGCCTGATGGGAGAGGGGAGAAGAGGAAGTGGTCAGGGTGCGACGTCCTTTGATAATGCTGCTGGCCTTGCCGGGGCAGCGTGAGGTATAAATGTAAGAGGAAAATGTGCAGTTAATGCAGGAACCTTAACAGCATTGGTGGACAGAGGGTTTGATGCTTGTTTAGTTTATTGTCACGTGTACCGAGGTACAGTGAAAAGCTTTTGTTGCGTGCTAACCTGTCAGTGGAAAGACAATACATGATTACAATCTAGAGGGATTTTGGGGTCTGAGTTCACAGCTTCCTAAAAGTAGATGGGAGTGGTAAAGAAGGCATCTAGTATGCTTGCCTTCATCGGTTAGGTCATTGTGTACGAGAGTCAGGAAGTTATGACAAAGCTTTAGTTAGGCCACATTTGAAGTACTGTGTGCAGCTCTGGTTGCCCGTTACAGGAAGGATGTCGAGGCTTTAGAGATGATGCAGTAATGATCTACCAGGATACTGCTGGATTAGAGGTTATTAGCTATAAGAAAAGGTGGGACAATCTTGGATAGTTCTCTCTGGAGCGTCGAAGGATGAGGTGAGACTTGACAGAAATCGATAAAACTATGCGAGGTGTTAACAGTATTTGATATTTCCAGCATAGGAAAAAGATCCCGACTGTCTGAATTTGTGCCTTAGGGAATAAATGTCAAACACTAAAGGGTATAGCTTTAAGGTAAGGTGGATACTTGAAATAAGATGTGCAGGCCAAGTTTTCTGAATCAGGGAGTGGCACGGGAGCACCTCAAGGCTGCGTGCTCAGCCCCCTGCTGTACTCACTCTATACCCATGACTGCGTAGCGAACCACAGTGCGAACTCCATCATCAAGTTCGCTGACGACACCACTATTGTGGGGCGTATCACTGATGGGGATGAGTCAGAGTACAGAAGAGAGATCGAGCAACTGTCCATATGGTGCCAGCGCAATAACCTGGCCCTCAACACCAGTAAAACCAAGGAACTGATTGTGGACTTTGGAAGGAGTAGGAGGGGGACCCACAGCCCCATTTATATCAACGGGTCGATGGTTGAAAGGGTCAAGAACTTCAAATTCCTGGGCGTGCACATCTCTGAAGATCTTTCCTGGTCCGAGAACACTAACGCAATTATCAAAAAAGCTCATCAACGCCTCTACTTCCTGAGAAGATTACGGAGAGTCGGATTGTCAAGGAAGACTCTCTCTAACTTCTACATGTGCACAGTCGAGAGCATGCTGACCGGTTGCATCGTGGCTTGGTTCGGCAATTTGAGCGCCCTGGAGAGGAAAAGACTACAAAATGTAGTAAACACTGCCCAGTCCATCATCGGCTCTGACCTTCCTTCCATCGAGGGGATTTATCGCAGTCGCTGCCTCAAAAAGGCTGGCAGTATCATCAAAGACCCACACCATCCTGGCCACACACTCATCTCCCTGCTACCTTCAGGTAGAAGGTACAGGAGCCTGAAGACTGCAACAACCAGGTTCAGGAATAGCTACTTCCCCTCAGCCATCAGGCTATTAAACCTGGCTCGGACAAAACTCTGATTATTAACAACCACTTTCTGTTATTTGCACTTTACCAGTTTATTTATTTATCTGTTTTGTAGTAAATGCCTACTATTTTCTGTGTGCTTAAGCAAAGCAAGAATGTTATTGTCCTATACAGGGACACATGACAATAAACTCACTTGACTTGACTAGGTGCCCGAAATGCACTGCAGTGGAGCAACATGGGTCATGTGCAGGCAGAAGGAATGAATTTAATTTAGCATCATGTTTGCCAATGTCCCTAACTCTGTAATTTCTTGGGCAGAGCTGTTGCTCTCTATCTCCTTCCTGTATTCCTTCTCTTCATTGTTCAAGGTCCGGCCCACTCCTGTAGTGTCATTTGCAAACTTGTAATGGGTGTTAGAGCAGAATTTAGCCACACAGTCACAAATATACAGGGAGTACACAGTGCCCTCTATAATGTTTGGGACAAAGACCCATCATTTATTTATTTGCCTCTGTACTCCGCAATTTGAGATTTGTAATAGAAAAAAATCACACGTGGTTAAAGTGCACATCGTCAGATTTTATGGAAGGCCATTTTTATACATTTTGGTTTCACCATGTAGAAATTACAGCTGTGTTTATACATAGTCCCCCCATTTCAGGGCACCATAATGTTTGGGACACATGGCTTCACAGGCGTTTGTAATTGCTCAGGTGTGTTTAATTGCCTCCTTAATGCAGCTATAAGAGAGCTCTCAGCACCTAGTCTTTCCTCCAGTCTTTCCATCACCTTTGGAAAATGTTATTGCTGTTTATCAACATGAGGACCAAAGTTGTGCCAATTAAAGCCAAAGAAGCCATTAGGAGACTGAGAAATAAGAATAAAACTGTTAGAGGCATCAGCCAAACCTTACGCTTACCAAAATCAACTGTTTGGAACATCATTAAGAATAAAGAGAGCACTGGAGAAGTCAATGTTCATACCGCTGGGGTGTAAACTGCCCAAGAAAAGTTAGCACCTCATATTTTGCTTGGGCAGTTTACACCCCAGCGGTATGAACATTGACTTCTCCAATTTCAGGTAGTCCAAGTAAGGTATTATAATTGTATGTAGTTGAAAAAAAGAGCTGTAGATGATGGTTAATAGACAAAAGGACACAAAGTACTGGAGTAACTCGGCGGGTCAGGCAGCATCACCGGAGAACATAGATAGGTGATGTTGGGAACCTTCTTCAGATTGATTCAGTCTGCTGAGTTACTCCAGCACTTTGTATTGTTTCACGTTAAAGCTAGGCTACAGTGTGAGCCGCAACAACAGCCGCCCGCTTCAACCGGACCGTGCGGTGAGTAAAGAAGTGAAGAAGGACACGCTGGTGCACCTTGCTCATTGGGCTGGGCCCTCGGTAGCCTGAGTTCTAAGAGGCTGTGGAGGCAGTGTGAGTCAGGGGTCTATCCGCTACAACCGATACCATTATAAAGGGATCCGTAAAAACAAGGATTTACCATAATTTCAATAGAAATAAAAATCCAAAGATTGCTATTTTTCCATAAATTTTTGTTTACTAATTAAAGACAACACCTTGGTTCTGTTGCGTCTTTAGATTTTTTTTAATGACTCTTACATAATTTTAGACTGCCAGAGAGATGATTGATATATGTCTATGACGCGATTCTATCATGTGGTTCCTCATAGTTTTTGGCTACCTCTATGTCCAGAAGTGAGGACATAATGATTCATATAGGGCAATTACAGGAAGCATGCTGCCTAACCTGATTATTTATACAGTCTGTATTTAACAGAAACAACATACAAAACTTAAGACTGCAGCTTTTGTGAAAATGTTGTACCGATAATGCTGCATATACTAAATATGTATCTTTGAAGTTCCAATTAAAGTGGTTCATACTTTTTGGTGAAGGTTTTATGAGTGGGGAACAAGGCAGCCAATGGCAACCTTTGAGAATTTCACATCAACCCTGTTGCTACCCATATTTATTCAGCTGTTTACAAAATACTGCGGTGTTGCAAATCTCCATTTAACTCTCCTTAGATAGGATTACTTTCTAAATTGTTTCAAAAAGACGAAAGAGGAAATAACCTTTGCGTTTCTTTCCATTCAAGTCAGCAACACTAATTTAAAGACCCCAATAATCTAAATCAGCTGCCGCTTAGGTAGGTTGAGATGACAGGTTTGACACAGAATAATTTGTTAATGTCATGGAAACCTAAAACGAATGAACACAGAAAAGGAACAAGCTGAGAAGCAGAAATAACCCGCAGTTTATTACTGTGATGTCAGCAGCTGATTGTAGATGCACGGGAACAGCGCACTTGTGCCTAGTTTCCAAATTCTTGCGAGCCATTAATTTTTCTCACAAGATCAAGAAGGTACACTCATCAATATCACCAAAGGCATTGTTTGCTATCTTGATAAATGTAAACATTTATATAGGTGTGATGTTTAAAATGGTGTTTACCTTATTAAAATAACAACATAATTAATGTAAATAATTTATGGTGTTATAAGTAAATGCACCTCTGTACCAGTTCCCAATTATAAATGTAAGCAAACACAGCAGCTCTACTGACACATAACTGCGGTCTAGCTATGGAAGTGTGACTACCTATTCAAGCCAACTCAAGTATTTATCATCATCGGAAGTACGGTGTGGTACAAACGGTACAAGAAAAATCTTGCTTGTAGCAGCATCGCAGGCACACAGACCCGGACAACACACAAACATTAATTGCACATAGATTATCCATGAATTATCTAAGAGAGTGACAAGATAAAACTGCAAAAAAAACGAGACACTGTGTAGCGTTGTTACAAAACCCACCATCAGTGGCGCTGTAGATCTGCCACTGCCTGTGCGTGCGACTCCGGAGGCTTTTGGAGGGGGGGGGGGCGGCGGGATTAAAATGCAGGTTTGTATTTGTTGTCGGAGAGGGATTTCCTCGGGCTGCTAGCTGATGAAGAAAAATCGATCGGGCTTCCGTTCCCAGTTTATTTATTTTTTTAATTGCTGGACGATTAAATCGCTGGATTGAAGTAAAAAGCGACTTCTAACGCCTTCAACATCACGAATCGCAAAATCAAAGACAAAACAAAAGGTATGTCGTTAGTTAACATATTATCTTGCTTTTTGGTGTGGCTTCATTCTAATCTTATGATGCGAAAATGTTATTTAGGCCCATACAAATCGGCCGTGTCTTGCCTGCCGATATGGGCTTAAAATCTATGGCAACGGCAACATTCCAATCGATCACATTCCAGAAACATCCACTCTCAAGATAATCAAATTCATTATTTTTTGCACAATCATGTCATAAGAACACCTAAATCATCTATATTTAGTGTTGTCTATCCATGATCAATATTTTCATACTAAATATCCACAGTACAGTTTTAGTCAGATTGTGCAAAAAATAATGATTTTGATTATCTTGGGAGTGGATGTTTCTAGATTAATTTATGGGAATTAAACATTAAATTCCTTCCATTTGGCATATAAATTCATGACAAAGTGAAATTTAAAAATCATGTTATATTGTTAACTCTCGTGTGAATGGGATCAGTTTGTTATTTGTTATTTGGATACTTAGGCTATTTAAAAAATTTAGCCTTTTCTTAAAAAATGGATAGATGTTTAGATCTAGTAATTGAATTTAGATGAATAGATGAAAAATTCATTCTCTTAATTTTTAAGAAAGTTATGGGCTTTTGACTGTCCTCGATCACAGCTTTTGTGTTAAGTCAATGGAAAAGCAATAGGGAACAAGATGCTAATTTCCGAGTATGAAAATGACCATAACTTTTTAATACTGAAGATATGAAAGTGAATTAGGTATCAAATTAAAGTTCTATTTATGCTTTATCTGATAGGATAAATTACAGGCTTGATTTTTAAAATCTCAAAATTTTGTAACATTCCTACATTGTGTAAAAACACAGAAAACAAATTTGTGGTGGTCTGTAGTGTTCCTTTGCTGAGGTACTGTAGGATTACGATTATGCAGGTTGGTTCAACAACATCATGTGTGTAGGAAAGCAGCTTTCTCTGCACCTGGTTGTGTGAGACTTCAGGCTTCTGTACCTCCTGCCCAATCGTACCAGCGAGAAGAGGGCCTGGCCCAGATGGTGGTGATCCTCTATAATAAATGTTACCTTCTTAAGGCAGAGCATCATGTAGATGTTTCATTGATGTGGAAGGCAGTGCCTTTGATGAACTGAGCTGGCTCTCCCTACTCTCTGCAGCCTCTTGCGTTTTTGTGCGTTGGAATTTCGGTATCAGGGCATGATGCAGCCAGAGAGGATATTTTTCATAAATGTCCAGAAATTTGTCACAGTATTCGGCGACATGCTGAATCTCTTTAAACTTCACAGAAAGTAGAGATGGTGGCACTCCTTCTTCGTGATTACATCTCCATGGTGGGCCCAGGACAGGTCATCCAAAATGTTAATGCCCAGGAATTTGATTTTGTTAACGTTGAGCGAGATGTGGTTGCAGCACTGCCCAAGCAGTATTTTTAACCCTGTCCTGTGCACTGACTCATCACCACGTGTGATTTGAGTAACACCAATGGTGTTGTTAGCAAACTTGATGCCATTTTAGCTGTGCTTGGCCATACAGTCATACAGTAAAGAAGGAGGCAATGCACACAGCCCTGAGGGATACCTGTGCTGACTGTCTGTGAGGAGGATTTGTCATTACTGACTCAGGTCTACCAGGGAGGAAGTCAAGGATCCAGTTGCAAAGGAAGGTGCAGAGCTTCAGGTCTTCCAACTTAGGTGAGGATGATTGTGTCAAACGGCAGCTGTAATCGATGAACAACAGCCTAACATAAGTGTTCCTGTTATCCAGATATCCAGAGTAGATTGGAGAGCCAGCGAGATCGCATTTGCTGTTGACCCTGTTGTGGCGATAGTCAAATCAAGGCGGATCTAGGTTATTTTTTGAGGCAAGAGTTGCTTCATTAGCAATGCGTTTCAATACAGTGGATACGTCCTACTGGAGGGTAGTCATTGAGGCACATCACCATGCTCTTCTTCAAAACCTGTATGATAGATACCCTTTTGAAGCATGTGGGAACGAACTTCAGACAGGAGAAGCAAGGAGGTTGAAAATATCCTTAAATACTTCAGCCAGCTGGTCCGCACAGGTCTTTAGCATTCGGCCAATAACTATCTGGGTTGGACACCTGCGTGGATTCACACTTTTGAACGATGCTCAGATGTCTGCCTCAGAGACTGAGAATACAAGGTTGTCAGGGGCTGTGGGGTCTCATGTAGGTATCATTGTTCACACTATCAAAGTGTGCATAAAAACATTGGAGCTCATCCAAAAGAAATGTACCATTGCCGTTTATGCTACCTGGTTTCAAGTTGTAGGAAATGATAGCATGCAAGCCTTGTCACAGCTGTCGAATACAATTGCTGATACAAACAAATATCTTTTGAAGTAACTTCCCTGTCAATTTACTCATTTTGATATTATTGTACTTAAAGGAAGAAACTATTTCTTCATAACAGAATGCAGAATGGATTTATCTTTAACAACTTTGCTAACCACTGTTCTGACTCACAGCAATTGTGTTGCTTTTGCTATATTATTTACAGTTTTATTAAGAACAGGTTTGGGCCTTCCACAAACTAAGACATTCGCAGCACATGCAATACAGATGTCAGAAGGTGGGAAAAAATGAAATTAGCTACTGATTCTGTTCTCAACTAGAACCTGTAGCTGTGACAATCCAGGAGGCACCAAATAAAATCACAATATATCAGAACATTAGATTTCAGAACCAGTCATAGGTTAGTTACAAATAAGAAAATACATTAATCTGAGTTATATCCCATTTAATTGCAATTTTGTTAAACTTTAGTTCCTGATGCTCCCAGCCTGTATGAAATCTTTGACACAGTTTATCACACCATTCTCCTCCCACAATGTTTGTGCTGAACATGATGCCCAGCTGGTACACAAAAATGCTGGAGAAACTCAGCGGTTGCAGCAGCATCTATGGAGCGAAGGAAATAGGTAACGTTTCGGGTCGAAACCCTTCTTCCTTCCTTCGCTCCATAGATGCTGCTGCACCCGCTGAGTTTCTCCAGCATTTTTGTGTACCTTCGATGTTCCAGCATCTGCAGTTCCTTCTTGAACAACATGATGCCCAGCTGAACTGATTTCATCTGCCTTCACATGATTCATATACCTCTATTACCTGTACTTCTATGTGCCAATCTAAAAGCCTCTTAAACGCCACTATTGGATCTGTCTCTACCACCACACCAGGCAATGCGTTCCAGGTTCCCACAACTACCTGTGAAAAAAACCTCCCCCACGCACCTCCATTAAACATCCCCCCTCTCACCTTGTGCCCTCTAGTGTTAAAAAATTCCATCTTGGGAAAAAGGTTCTGACTGTCTACCCTATCGATGCCTCTCATAATTTTATATCTTCTATCAAGTCTCCCCTCATCTCCGACGTTCCAGAGAAAACAAGCCGTCTATCCAACCTCTCCCTGTAGCTGAATGCCTCTGTTCCAGGCAGCATTGCGGTAACCCGATGATACTCCAGCATTTCGAGTCTATTTTAGAATTCTGGTTAGACTCCTCTGCACCTTCTCCAAAGCCTCCACATCTTTCCTGTAATGGGGCGAACAGAACTGCAAGCAATACTCCAAATGCAATCTAGCCAAGTCCTATAGGAGCTGCCTCATGACTTCCTGACTCTTATATTCAATGCCCTCACAATGAGGTCAAGCATATCATACAGTGCCCTCCGTAATGTTTGGGACAAAGACTCATCATTTATTTATTTGCCTCTGTGTTTAATTGCCTCCTTAATGCAGGTATAAGAGTGCTCTCAGCACCGAGTCCTCCAGTCTTTCCATCACCTTTGGAAACTTCTATTGCTGTTTATCCAATGAAAGTCAAAGAAGCCATTAAGGGACTGAGAAACAAGAATAAAACTCTTAAAGACATTAGCCAAACCATAGGCTTTCCAAAATCAACTGTTTGGAACATCATTAAAGCTTACTAATCGCAAAGGGACTGGCAGGCCAAAGAAGACATCCACAGCTGATGTCAGAAGAATTCTCTCTATAATAAAGAAAAATCCCCAAACACCTGTCCGACAGATTAGAAACACTCTTCAGGAGTCAGGTGTGGATTTGTCAATGACCACTGTCCGCAGAAGATTTCATGAACAGAAATACAGAGGCTAAACTGCAAGATGCAAACCACTGGTTAGCCGCAAAAATAGGACGGCCAGGTTACAGTTTACCAAGAAGTACTTAAAAGAGCAACCACAGTTCTGGAAAAAGGTCTTGTGGACAGATGAGACAAAGATTAACATATCAGAGTGATGGTAAGAACCAAGTATAGAGGAGAGAAGGAACTGCCCAAGATCCAAAGCAAACCACCTCATCTGTGAAACACGGTGGTGGGGATGTTATGGCCTGGGCATGTATGGCTGCTGAAGGTACTGGCTCACTTATCCAAAGATGGCGCCTGCCAGCGGCGACTTTTTGCTAACAGCCAAAGAAGAAGATTACCTACAGCAACAAGCAACTTACCTGGATAGGAAAAACGGCAGATATCGGCGCCATAACGGAAAAGCTGCAAGTGCACCTGAAAGCACTAGTGATTTCTCGATCTCCCGCAGCTGCGGGAGCCTCCAAGTGCAAGCGTTCCTTTCGACCGCTGGAGAGAACCCGACCCGACTGGGAATCAGAGACTGTACCTGGAAACACCTCCGGAACCGACAAGCAAGATTTTCCGGGAGCAACGGAGCTGGAGCTGCCGTCTGGGAGGGATTCCCCTATCGGAACGGAGCTGGAGCTGCCGTGTGCAAGGGAATCCCCGGTCCAGCGCAGGTCCGCAGAAACAGCAGGTACAGAAAACACATTACCGGGAAACAACGGGGAAGCCTCCATTGTGTCCGGAAACGTGGCCGATGAGCAGGACTTCAGGTCAGACTGAAGCGCAGGTGACTTCGGCCCCCTCTCCCCACAATCCTACTGGCCAATGTACAGTCCCTGGAGGACTTAAGGGCAAGACTGCTTTATCAAAGGGAGCTGAGGGAATGCTCTATGTTCTGTTTCACAGAGACATGGCTCACCCCCAGCTCCCCAGACTCAGCTGTCCAGCCTGAAGGGTTCCCTATCCACCGTATGGACCGTACGCAGGCATCTGGGAAAGGGAGAGGAGGGGGCATTGCCTCATGGTCAACTCTGCGTGGTGCTCAGACGTGGCAGTCCTGTCCAACTCCTGCTCTCCACACCTCGAACATCTGGCGGTGAAGTGCCGTCCCTTCTACCTTCCGAGGGAATTCACCTCCATCATCCTGACCGCAGTCTACATCCCACCCCAAGCAGACGTCCGTCTGGCACTGGAGGAGCTGCACGCCGTGGTCAACAAACACCAGACCTCTTACCCCGAGGCGTTTACCACCATAGCTGGGGACTTCAATAAAGCAAACCTCAAGAAATTGCTCCCTAACTTCCACCAACATGTCTCCTGCTGCACCAGAGGACCAAACACCCTCGACCACTGCTACACCACCATCAAGGATGCCTATCGTTCTATCCCTCGCCCTCACTTCGGTAAATTCCGACCATACCGCGGTGCTGCTTCTTCCTGCCTAAAGGCAGCAATTAAAGAGCGCATCCCCAGAGGTGAGGACTGTACAGAGCTGGTCGGGGGGGTAGGAGGAACAACTCCAGGACTGTTTGGAGTCTGTAGACAGGGCAATGTTCAGGGACTCGGCAACGGACCTGAACGAATACGCCACAGTCGTTACAGACTTTTTAAAGAAATGAGTGGAGGACTGCATCCCGACAAAAAGCTTCCGAGTGTTTCCCAATCAGAAGCCTTGGATGAACTTTGAGATCCGCACTCTTCTGAAGACCAGACACCGGGCATTCATGTCTGATGATACAGTGGTCTACAAGAAGTCCAGATACGACCTTGGTAAGGCCATTAAAAAGGCCAAAAGGGACTTCTGCTCCAAGCTGGAGGATGAAACAGATGTCCGGCAGCTGTGGCGGGGCCTGAATGCAATCACCTCCTACAAGGCAAAATCAGGAGGTAGCTCGAATGTCGGCGAAACATCACTCCCTGACGAGCTCAATGCGTTTTACGCACGCTATGATAGGGAGAACACTGATGTGCCTTCCCGAGCCCCCATTCGCTGTGATGGTATTTCAGTCACAGTCACTGAGGTCGGCGTCAGGAAATCCTTCAGGGGGGTGAACCCTCGGAAAGCGCCTGGCCCTGATGGTATACCCGGTCGTGTTCAAAAACCTGTGCGGACCAACTGGCTGGAGTTTTTACGGCCATTTTCAACCTCTCACTTCTGAGGTCTGAGGTTCCCACCTGCTTCAAAAGGTCATCAATAATACCAGTGCCACTTGGACAACAAAAACTCATATGTCAGGCTGCTTGCTATTCATTGATTACAGCTCGGCATTTAATACAATCATCCCCTCCAAGCTGGTTACCAAACTCACAGAACTGTGTCTCTGCGCATCTCTCTGCAATTAGATCCTCGACTTCCTCATTCACAGACTGTTCGAATTGGTGGAAAGGTGTCAGCCTCTATAACAATCAGCACGGGAGTACCTCAAGGCTGCGTGCTCAGCCCCCTGCTGTACTCACTCTATACTCATGACTGCGTAGCTGGTCATAGTGCAAACTCCACCATCAAGTTCGCTGACGACACCACTGTTGTGGGACGTATTATTGATAGGGACGAGTCAGAGTATAGAAGAGAGATCGACCGGCTGACCAAATGGTGCCAGCACAATAACCTGGCCCTCAACACCAGCAAAACCAAGGAACTGATTGTGGTCTTTGGAAGAGGTAGGATGGGGACCCACAGTCCAGTTCATATCAATGGGTCGATGGTGGAAAGGGTCAAGAGCTTCCTGGGCGTTCACATCTCTGAAGATCTCTCCTGGTCCGAGAACGCTGATGCAATCATAAATAAAGCACATCAGCGCCTCTACTTCCTGAGAAGATTATGGAGAGTCGGTATGTCAAGGAGGACTCTCTCTAACTTCTACAGGTGCACAGTAGAGAGCATGCTGACCGATTGCATCACGGCTTGGTTCGGTAACTTGAGTGCCCAGGAGCGGAAAAGACTACAAAAAGTAGTAAACACTGCCCAGTCCAACATCGGCTCTGACCTCCCTACCATCGAGGAGATCTATCGTAGTCGCGGCCTCAAAAAGGCTGGCAGCATCATCAAGGACCCACACCATCCTGGCCACACACCCATCTCCCCGCTACCTTTGGGTAGAAGGTACAGAAGCCTGAAGACTGCAACGTCCAGGTTCAGAAACAGCTTCTTCCCCTCAGCCATCAGGCTATTGAACTCAACTCAAACAAAACTCTGAACATTAATAGCCCATTATCTGTTTATTTGCACTTTATATGTTTTATTTATTCACGCGTGTATATATTTATACAATGGTATATGGACACACTGATCTGTTCAGTGCCTTCTATAATTCTGTTGTACTGAAACAAAGCAAGAATTTCATTGTCCTATCTGGGACACATGACAATAAACTCTCTTGAATCTTGAATCTATCTTCATTGATGATACAACTACTGATGGTAGTAGCATATTCTGAAATGTATAGACACATCCTATCTGCTCAAGTTCAAACAAATGCCTCAAAACTCATTGGCCGGAGGTTCATTCTACAGCAGGACAATGATCCCAAACTTACTGCTGAAGCAACAAAGGAGTTTTTCAAAGCTAAAAAATGGTCAATTCTTGAGTGGCCATCAATCATCCAATCTGAACCCAATTGAGCATGCCTTTTATATGCTGAAGAGAATACTGAAGGATACTAGCCCCCAAAACAAGCATAAGCTAAAGATGGCTGCAAGACAGGCCTGGCAGAGCATCACCAGAGAAGACACCCAGCAACTGGTGATGTCCATGAATCGCAGACTTCAAGCAGTCATTGCATGCAAAGGATATGCAACAGATACTAAACATGGCTACTTTCATTTATGACACTGCAGTGTCCCAAGCATTATGGTGCCCTGAAATGGGAGGACTATGTATAAACACTGCGGTAATTTCTACATGGTGAAACCAAACTTGGCCTTTATTAAAATCTGACAATGTGCACTTTAACCACATGTGATTTTTTCAATTACAAATCTCAAATTGTGGAGTACAGAGGCAAATAAATAAATGATGGGTCATTGTCCCAAACATTATGGATGGCACTGTATACAATACAATACAATACCTTTTATTGTCATTTGAACCTCACATGAGGTTCAAACGAAATTTGGTTCTTTCCACTTAACATATCTTGCCCAGCTATTCCATAATTCCTGAGCTACCCCACCTGACTGCATTGCCTTTTCAAGTTTGTATCTTCTGTAAATTTGGTTACTTGGCATTGTTTTGCGTTGTAAATTGGAAACAGTAGTGGGGCAGACACTAACCCCTGAGGCAGCTCACTCAGTGCTAACCTCCCCTCCCCTTTTCACTGTACTTTGGTACACGTGACATTAATAAATGTAAACGTATCCTAGAATCTTTTATAGGCTTCCTCTATTTCCTCTCTACGTGATTGGACCATGAACTAAATGCAGATATTTCATACCAGCTACACCTCACCATGATCCCTCAAGCACGTCCATGGCTCTGAGTTAACACACGGCTTGTCCTACATCCACTATAGGATTAAGCGTAATACCTTCCAGGGGAAGATTTAAATCATTGTCTTAAGTTCCAAGTACAAATTCAAATACCCAGCCAACAGTTCCATCTCTTTGCTTGATAAAATTTTAAGCAAGAACTAGATTAATTGCATCTGTGGTGTAAAATCTGACCCACTGAATAAGGATGTCTTACATGCTCTCACATGCAGGCTCAGTTTCTGTTATTTTCCAGATTCCACTTGTCTCCCATTGAAATGTTGTTAAAGTCTTCCTCATTTTATTTATCTTAGGTATGTTTATTTCATAGAATATACCACTATTATTGTTACATATTTAGTGTGCCATTTGGTTATGTTTCCCAGATTGTTATCACTGTCCCTTGGGTGTCTTCCAGTTTCAATTTTGGGGATCATTAGTGATTACCAGCGCAACATTTCTTTAGCTTCCCCAAAACACTGCGTGAAGAAATGATCACAAAGTACAGCTCCCAACTTAGACTCTGAATTACTCGAGTTCTCTCAGTTCAGATCAGAACATAGAAACAGGAGCAGGAGTAGGCCAATCAGCCCCCTAGAGTCTGCTCCGTCATAGGAACATGAGTGATCCAATATTGGTCTTAATACCACATTCTCCCTCTCTCACTATTCCCCCGGTGAATCCCATATAATTCAAAGGGCAGTTAACAGATTTAAGTACCTCCTTCCCTATAGCTCTACTATTTATTATTATTATTTGGATTTTTTAATATATCTACCACATGGAGCGATTCAAAATTATTATTTAGAATTGTTGTCATTTTATAAAAACATACAACATTAAAACAATGCTTCAACCCACCATGCGTTTGGTTTAGAGATATAGCGCGGAAACAGGCCCTTCGGCCCACCGGGTCCACGCCGACCTGCGATCCCCGCACATTAACACTATCCTACACCCACTAGGGACAATTTTTACATTTACCAAGCCAATTAACCTACAAACCTGTATGTCTTTGGAGTGTGGGAGGAAACCGAAGATCTCGGGGAAAACCCACGCAGGTCACGGGGAGAACGTACAAACACCGTACAGACAGCGCCGGGGTCTCCGGCGCTGCATTCGCTGTAAGGCAGCATCTCTACCGCTGCGCCACCGTGGCCGCCTTTATTGATCAACAAACACTCAATTTGTGCAGGAACGAACTGCAGATGTTGGTTTAAATTGACGTTAGACACAAATGCAGCAGGACAGGCAGCATCTCTGGAGAGAAGGAACGAGTAACATTTCGGGTTGAGGCCCATCTTCAGACTCATGACAGGAGAGTGGGCGGGACAGAAATAGAATGTAGTCGGAGACAGTAAGACTGGTGGGAGAAGGGGGAGGGGATTGAGAGAGAGAGAGAGAGAGAGAGAGGGAAAGCAAGGGTTATTTGAAATTAGAGGTCAATGTTCATACCGCTGGAGTGTAAGCTACACAAGCGAAATATGAGGTGCTGTTCCTCCAATTTGCGCTGGGCCTCACTCTGACAATGGAGTAGGCCCAGGATAGAAAGGTCCGATTGGGAATGGGAGGGGGAGTTAAAGTGCTGAGCAACCGGGAGATCAGGTAGGTTAAGGCGGACTGAAGGGAGGTGTTCAGTAAAACGATTGCCGAGCCTGTCCTTGGTCTTGCTGATATACAAGAGTTGACATCTGGAACAGCTGATACAGTAGATGAGGTTGGAGGAGGTGCAAGTGAACCTCTGCCTCACCTGAAAAGAGTCGGGGTCCTTGGATGGAGTCGATGGAGGAGGTAAAGCGACAGGTGTTGCATCTCCTGCGGTTGCAGGGGAAAGTACCTGGGGAGGGGGTGGTTTGGGTGGGAAGGGATGAGTTGACCTGGGAGTTGCGGAGGGTACGGTCTTTGCGGAAAGCAGAAAGGGGTGGATTTGGGAAGATGCGGCCAGTAGTGGGATCCCGTTGGAGATGGCGACAATGTCAGAGGATGATATGCTGTATGCGACGGCTGATGGGGTGGAAGGTGAGGACAAGGGAGACTCTGTCCTTGTTACGAATGGGGGGGGGGGGGGGGGGGGGGGGGGGGGGGGAGGGGGAGCATGAGCAGAGCTGTGGGATATCGAGGAGACCCTAGTGAGAGCCTCATCTATAATGGAAGAGGGGAACTGTTCCCTAAAGAATGAGGACATCTCCAATGACCTGACATGGAAAACCTCATCCTGGGCGCAGCTATGGCGTAGACGGAGGAATTGGGAGTTGGAGATAGTGTCTTTACAGGAAGCAGGGTAGGAACACTCATTTTGCACTGATCCTATTTATTGTCCCTATATTTCCAGCAACATCTTCCACATTCTGCCACTCATCTACATACACACTTGGTACAATAAATCAACTATTGTCTTTTGCAAAGTGAGAGAAGACCTGAGCACACAGAGGAAACCCACCCGACACAGGGAGAATGTGTAAACTCTGCACAGACGGCACCAAAGGTTCGGGTGGAATCGTTTTTGTTTCTTCACTGTGTATATTGTCTTCATGTGATCAAATGTTCGGTAGGAAAGGACATTTCATCTCCAATTTCAAAAATGCAAAAGCTATTCTGAATTACTCCCCCTATGAAATTCAGGATCTTCTAGATGTTACAGTTGGGTTTTTTTACAGTATTAATTAAGTTTAATCTTGTTTTTTCTTATATCACACAGAATCAATTGCTTATACTAGACTTGCCAGTTCTCAAACATAACATCTATCTCCATTTATATAACACCTTTAATGTAATGAATACGTCTCAAGGCAAATTATATTATTTAGTTGATAGGGCAATAGGGATAATTCAGGAAACAATAGGCCGGTGAGTGACATTAATGTTGGAGAAGCATTTGGAGAGGATCTTGAGGTCAGGTTTTACTTGCATTTGGAAAAGCATGGTTTTGCTAGGGACAGTCTGCATGGCTTTGTGCATCACTGTACATAATCAGGATTAAATTCTACCTGTCATTGCTCTGCCCATTTTACCAGACTGTGGAAGGTGCTTATACGTCAAGCACACTGCAAAGTACTTATTTAGATAAACTTCTCTACTATTACTTCTTCTTTTGGTGTTGGTGTTTGGTTTCTATTGTTCCCTTTCAATTAAAATTGTTTTTAAATGTTATTTTTATTTTCCACGTGTTCATTTTGTATTTCTATTTGGTCCAAGAGCTTTGACTTTTATTGTTATTTTCCATCAACAATATCTAGAGGTGGACTCCTTCACCTTACATCCCAGTGCACACATTTTAACGTAATGTCTTATTATATCTACTTTATTAATACTAAATTATAAAACACATCTCTGTTTCTTCCCCCCCCCCCCCACTGTAACTGATACCACTGAATTACAAGTATATAAATATATAATTACAATATACGGCACTGCCGATTCTTTGGCGCTTTGCTCAAGCTTCCTGACATTGAGTGACCATCATTCTCTCACATCTTTCGGTAGGGTTTTACGAAATTGTATTCAGAATCAGGAGCACAACCTGGGTATTTTCTCTCCATAGTTTAGAAATTGCAAGGCGATTGATTTAAAATTTTAAAAGAACAAACTTGCACATTCAGTGTGACAAAAGGGGTCATTGTTCTTTTGTACCTGTGGGTGTGATGCTTCGAAATGATGATGATGGAGTAACAGGCGGTGTGACTGGAGGAGTAAGGCTGCCGCTGTTATGGCGCTGTGGTGTTGAAATACTTCCTCGACCAATTGTACTTGATAATGATAAAGACAGTTTCGGTTGAATCTTTTTCTTCAAGGTTTCTTGTTCCCGGCGAGCAGCATCCGTCATAAATCTGCAGTTGCAAAACAAAGCACAGAGGATTTGTGGCTTCCTACCAGAAATAACGTTTTCCCAGGTCACTTTTACTGTATCAAACCTTTTTAGGATACATGAGAAAAACAATTTGGGAGGAATGTAGAAGTGGAAATTTGATATCAATTTGCTAAAACTGCACACCTTTAAAATAAATAGTCTATAATGAGACCTCATGTGCTATTTTGTAAAGATAAACCAATGAGTATATCTTACTGATTATATCTTTGAAATGCTATATTTGCTTAAGTCTCAGCTTGGTTCAGGTTGGACTCTCATCACAGAGGCAGAATAACTTGTATATGCCCTACTTTGGGACGACAGATGGCACAATGGGCTAAGTGTTCAGCTGGCAACCGGAAGGTAGCCGGTTCGAATCCCGCTTGGAGTGCATACTGTCGTTGTGTCCTTGGGCAAGACACTTCACCCACCTTTGCCTGTGTGTGAATGTGTGTGAATGTGTGTGAGTGATTGGTGGTGGTCGGAGGGGCCGTAGGCGCAGATTGGCAGCCACGCTTCCGTCAGTCTGCCCCAGGGCAGCTGTGGCTACAGAAGTAGCTTACCACCACCGAGTGTGACTGAGGAGTGAATGAATAATGCGATGTAAAGCGCCTTGAGTATTAGAAAGGCGCTATATAAATCCCATCCATTATTATTATTACTCCGCGACTTGAAGGCACAAGCTAAACTACCGTTTCATTGCATTACTCATAGAGGTACAGAATCCAAGGGAATGTATCTATTGAATGAGGCACGATAGGGAGACTCCATTTTGATGTTTATCTGGATTAACTCAACAGCATCAAAACATATTAACTAATTTACTAACATGGTGTCATGCAAAAAACTGTGTGGGAATTCTCAAACTTCAAAAATGCTTTTCAACCACAAAATTTATCTTTGTGGATCTCAATCCTTTGCATAAAGGTAAATTCTATTAATCTCTCTTCATTGGCTAACTCCCTCATCCCAGGAATCAATCGAGTGAATCTAAACTGTATTGAACTATCTTTGTTGGTTAAGGAATCCAAAATTGATAGTTTTGTGCAATCTCAGCAAAAATTCCATACTCCTGTACACTGGTCTCCCTTGTAATATGACTAACGTTTAATTTCCCTTTCTCACTGTGTACTATACTTATACCTATTCATATTCTGTTTTCCTGAACCAACATACCATTTACCTTATGTACAACAATATTTACTTCTTCATTTATTCTGCTTTTCTGAGAGGTAACTGAAATTACTTCAGTCAGAAAGTGAATCTTTGGAATGCACTACTCAAGAGGATTTGGAGGTTTGGGTATGGAGTGTATTCAAGAGGGTTACCAATAGATATTTATATACTAAAAGGAATCAGGGGGTATGGGATTAGTGCAGGAGAGTAACAATTGTGGTAAAAAAAAACCCATCAGCAAGAATCTCACTGAATGGTGAAGCAACAACGAATGTGGAATGACTTCTGTTTCGTTTTCTTCCCAAAGAATTGCACAGCCTCTCATTTTTCTATATTATATCACACATTATACCTTTTAAATGTAAGCACCTACTTTTTAAGCCACTTGTTATCCACCAACTCAGGACAATAGAAAAGCATGCAAAACATTTATTTCTTCAAAAAGGCATACAAGCAGAATTCTAATTACTGGGGAAAAAAACGAATAATGTATAACTTCTAAGGTCAGTTTTCCGTCAGGTAACTAAATTAAAATTAAATTCATTATTTTATTTCATAAATTAGTTGGTTGTTCTTTGATGAAATTTAAAACAGTATTTGCTGTCCAAATATTCAATCTAATACCTCAAGACAGATTACTTCTCCTTTTTATGCTGGTAATATAATCAGAGTTCATGTCTAATGTTGGAACTTGGAGCATTGAGACTAAAGTCTAATGCTGGCAGGACCATGAAATAGCTATAAAACATGTTTCATTTTACAGTGGCAAACAAGCCTGCCACTTGCCATCTGGCAGCTTGTTAGTCCATAATATCCTTTTAATTTGTTCTTACTACCAGAACTCTACATTTAGAACCAACGTTTACTGTGACTGAGCATGTCAAATCTAATTTGTAATACTTGGGACTTTTGCTGGCATTTGGTGAAGCACATTTTTGTTTTATGATTTCTATGATAGGCAGAACCAGTGATTTAGTCCCACTGAATGTTGGAACATTGTGCCATGTACTGTGATTGGTTATATCCTTTATGGAAAATTGGCTGCATAAGACAAGTTTTAGCATGGTTGGTTATGGGAACTATCAGATTGCTCCCATCAATGTACAACATAAAGCAGTGAAATTGATAATTAAACATTGCATGATTTAAAAAAAAGTTTTAAGTCGCTGATTTCCATAGAACAATGTGTAACTCCAAAAATTATCCTGCAAAGCTTTGAGTGAGACCTCCAGTCTATATTTATAGTGGTGTTAATTCAGAGCTCCCTTAGTTACACCATAGGTTTGAAAAAAAAAAACTCCAATATGCAACACTTAAAAATGCAGCCTAGATTATGCATGCAATGGGCAGTGGGTAAACACTAAATCTATTTCCTGAGAATTCAAGTACAAATCACTAAAATTAATCTCATTTAAACTTCCTGTATCTATCCTGTTTTCTGGCAAAATGCCTCATCGTCAGAACTCATCAAGAAGCAGCAAGACCTTGCTTGGTTGCCATGTGGGGGGACCTCCCAGTCAGATTCTTCCTGTACTGTCTGAGTCTTAATACCAATGCACGCTGCCCTCGGGATGGTTGCTGTGGAGAAGAGACAATTGCCCATGTCTTTGCAAAGTGTGGATTTGCGAAGAGGGCCTGGAGAAGGATATCCTTGTCATAGTTCCACCTGAACAGCTCCGTGACAGAGGACTCTCTGATTTGTGGGCTGTTCTCATGGACACTATTGGAGAAGGTTATTAAGTGCTGCTGGAAGATCATAAATTTGGTGAAAGACGCTCTTTGGTCTGCCCGAAACATGTTGGTCTTCCAGCACAGTATGATGCCTGTCAGGGAATGTTGCCGACTGGCTCATTCCAGACAACAGGATTACACGCTGAGTTACACACTAGAGCTTGGTGCAGGTAACGGCAAAGCTCTGTGGGGAAGGACCACAGTCTAGGGCACTTCCGCTCCGGACATTGAGGGGCAGAGTCCGGTGGGGACACATCTCAAACATGGGAAGGGATATCCCAGGGGACCACAAGGGCAAAGGAGTTTTCTTTAAAGATTGGTGTGAACACTACTGAATATGACACTATTAAATGTATAGACACTGGGAATGCATGAAGAATGTTTACAGTTTTTGTTTTGTGTATATTTTTCATTTCAAATAATTTACTTTTGAAATAAAAATGTATCTGCCCTATTTTCTAGTTGCGAAGAATAACAAAAGAAGTTGATTTGCTTTGTACTATCTTTATGTTATTTCTGCCTATCGTTTAGTCACTGATATTTTCTCGCAATTGTCTTGAAAATAGTTCCTTGATCTTTAGTTGAGTTAAAAGTGGACAAATGGAAACAAAGAAGTAAGAGATTTCTGGAATCTGCGAGCAAGGGTAAAACTTCAAGTTCATTTCCAATGAGGGCAGTGAAGCTTCACAATGACATGGTGTAGAAAGTATGGTGTTAGTAGATGAGGACATATGTCACATACATTTCTATGAGGTTCCCTCTCAAGGACTGCTTACGGGTAAGTTGCAGATTTCACACCCCAATCCCCTAACACTAAAGATCAATTCCATAGTTTTTCAGATTGCCTTTAAGGTGTAAGTATCTTCCTTGTGTTTCATGACCAAAAATACAAAGTGCTTGCAGTGTAAGGACATTTACTTTAAGCAGAATTTGTATTCTCTTGTTTTGGAAGGGAAAAGAAATGTGAAAAATCCAAGTAACTGCAGTAAATCACAATTCGTTAATTTGACAGGGCAAATATTCCATATGACTCAACCAAAAATAAACTCAAATGTAAGGCTCTGCAAAGAATGTTGTTTGGCAAAGAGCAAAACGGGGTAGTCCTTTCCCCAAAACTGCTTATATTCCACAGTGAAATCCAAGAATAACCCTTTCAGAATCTAATTTCTGCTTCAACTTTTTGTGAATAATTAAACCATAGCTCCTAAAATAAAATAATTGAGATCAATGCATGAAATGGTTTTCTGAATTAGCTACATATTAATAAACCTGCAAAACTACTAAAGATTTACAAGCAGCTTTCTGCATTGTCTTTATGAAATGTTTCCATACAATTCCAAATACTGAAAAATTGGCTTAATCTGATGAAAGAGAAAAAAATGACATATAAACTAAACAACGAATAATGTTAAATTTTGATCATAAAATGCACAGATTTTGTCAAACCAAAATGGCATAATTTGCTGGTCTGGTAGAAAAGAAGCAGAAACCCCGCTAAGATGGAAATGGTTTAGCATCTGACTGCATAAGAATGTAAAAGCCTCTAAGGCAACATACAGCAGGAGTTTCCTTCCTCTGTGTTTGATCCATTTCATAAGCACAGTTAGTGCACAATAATAGGGTTTTCATTAAATAGGGAAAAAAATGGTTAATAAAGGATAGCACTACTGAAGGATCATTACAAGCATGAAAACAGAGAAAGTTTAATAAACCACAGCCTTACTTAACAGTGAAGGAGGGTCAGAGATGGCTAATGAAAAAGATGGTGCACTGAGAGAATGGGCCTCCAGCAGATGATATATAGTACAGCAAAATCAGTCACTCAACTGCAAGAAAGTCAATTGAATGGAAATATGTTTCAAAATGAAAAATATCCAAATAGCAATGCACAGCAATTTTGTTTTTAATTAGCAAGGGAATTAATTTAGCCAAAGGGTAAAAACAGGCGGTAAACAGGTAACAAGACAAGTGCTAACAAGGCCGACACTTTAAAAGTCCGGATTTAGCACACAATTTTGATCTTAATTGCTGATTACCATTATTTGAATTTGTCTGGATGTGATACACAAACACCTGCAGATTAGTTACAATTTTTGTGGATCTCTTGCAAGAAGCTAATAAGCAAACAGTCCTTCTGCTGGTGACTTCCATAATAAGACCAATTATGAAAGAAGTAATCTTTTACATGAACTTCACAAAATAATTTCTGGAGTAAATGTCGCTTGAATATCGATGACAAAGACACACAGGAAGTTTTTGAATGTGGTTCAGTGGACCTATTCATAGATCCAGTGGCAATGAGCCTGAATTAGTGAGTATCTCTGAGCGGTGAATATCCCTTTAAGTAGTAATCAATGCTGACACCATATTCATTAAAAAAACAGCTGGTAACAGTTAAGAAAGAGCATTAGTTGAAGCTGTAGTCACCAAAATGCCGTGTAGTCTCTTTAATGAGCACTCATAGGCATTTTAAGTGGCAATGAGGTGTTTAATAAGCCTCCTGGTGGCCATTCCTATTGCTGGCTTAAATTCCTTTATCAACGTGTATTTGGGCACTAAACATGGGGCAAACCAGCATTTTGACTCAATATCTCCATTTTGGGCATTTCTTTATCTCGGTTCCAGTATTAATTGAAAATGACCTTTTGCCAACCAATACGTTTTGTCCGCGAGTGGATTAGTGCCATTAACTGGCACTTCACCAGTATCGGTCCAAATTCTGTTTTAATTTGTGGGCAGCCATTTTGAAACGAGGACCCAAAAATCTGTTGATAATTCGCATTCTCAAAGAAGGAAAACAAAGGAGGAATTATATGCATCCTTCATTCAAAAGCAAGATCCTGACTGAAAGTCTGATTTTGCTACCCTGTAAGTTGTGGACTCTTGCTGCTACATGAGCGTGGTGCAAACTATTAAAATAATGAATTCAGACTGGACAGCCCACAAATCGTGGCCGCCCACACTTCAGTCTGTGTGCCAGATTTATGTGATGGAAGACTTGTGGAGTGTGCCATACCCACCCCCACCGGTTCATATCTTAAATGACAGGACTCACAGGATGTTAGAAATACATGGTGTAACGGAGCCTCCTACAGGCAAATCGTTATAGCTGCACACAAGATAAATGTTAAAAGCAACGCGAGAACAAAATAAATGTTAAAGCAACAATACAAAAATTTTTGAAGTGTTTTTCTATTTTGTAGTTAAAAATATGAATGTTTTGCCACAGTATTTCAAACATTTGTATCATTCTCCTTCTTTAAGTTGTCAAAGAGGCGGAGCAAAAAAGGAAAATCGGTATAGCTTCCAACCCGAACTAGAATAATAAATCCATTTTATAAAACTAGATCAGTTCTAGGCCATCATTAACAACACAAGAATGTTAAAGGGTGATGCAAATTGATGAATAACCCAGTGGAAAATTGGAATAAGGATTCTGATCCTTTTGATCAATTAACAAATGCTGAAATGGATTATGACTAAACGTTTCATGGCCTGTTTAAGCCACTGTATTTGACTGCTGGCTCATTGTTCCATCCAAATGCACAAGAAATAGAGATTAAGTTTGATAAACCTGGAATAGCAATGTGACAGAGATTGGAGCAACTTCATGCAGCCAATTCATTTCAATGAATTTAACAGTCGGTCAGTGGCAAATACGCTGTTAGGTGGCCATGTCAGATGGAAGAAAATATAACTTATTAAAGGGAAGCTTTACAAGAGATGTTGCAGCAGATGCTTGCAATTATTGTATGAACAAATCAGCATCAGAATAACAGGAAGAATGACACTGTCTGAAATGAGTGGGCTCCATGATTATAGCATTTGAAGCCTTGCCCCAAGATCGTCCAGCTTTTCAGTTATTCAACCATGACAGTCATATCACCAAGCAAACTCCACAGCACTCTGACACATTTCTGACAAGATGGCAAAGAGCCAAATTAACTAGAGCAAGGGTTCCCAACCTGGGGTAAATTTACTCCCAGGGGGTAAATTTCACCAACCCAGGGGGTAAATTAGTTGATTCTGGATTTGTACATATATTTTCTAATTGACTGACTGTTTGGTTCTGGTCGGTATCTGTTCATCATTAGTTGTTCATAAATAAGTGAAATAACATTGTTATTTAACTTTAACGTAACTGGTTAAAGATGCCCGGGGTAAACGGGACAAAAAAAGGTGTGTGCACCCCTGAACTAGAGGTTAAATGGAAAGGTATATAAGGAAATGTGATTGACCAATATTGTGAAGTCTCTCGCTGAGACCAGAGCCAACAGCAGATCTGAAACCACGAAGAGTGAAGGTTTCCTCTAGCCAATCCCTCTCACATTCTACCTCCACCTCATTCATTATCATGTCCGGATTACGTACATGCACACATCAATTTCTATTTTCTTTTTGACCATTTTATGTCTTTCCATCTCAGATATCAAAGAACAACCTGGCCATGTAAAGGAGGGATGACAAGTGAGTGATGATGTAAGATCATCGGTCAACTTTGCATTCTCAGCCATCAGCTTAGATACTGACACACCACATTTAGAGGAGAGCTGAGAGGGAGAATCTCCAGGTAGTGAAATAGCAAGCGCAAGCGGACAGATAGGAGGCAAAGATATTGGAGAGGCCAGCTCATAGGAAGATGAGGCAAGATGATACATGGAAGTTCTGCTTCAAAAGATTCAGATGAAGGCACGGGTAGAGAAGGCTTCCAAATGCTGATGGATCTGCACAATGAAATGCGTTAGGAATCTCTCCAGAATGTGTTAGGTGTTAAAGAGCATAGATATATTTGGTACCAACTTGACACAGGACTTTGTGCAAAATCCAAAGCTTATCCCACCATGTTGCAGACTCTCACAAGTGACAATGCAACTTCCACTGCAACTCAGGCTACACTCATCCAAAACATGAATGCAGTTGTGGAATTTCATACTGCTGTAATGTAAGATCTTTTAACTACTATTAGAATTCTAATCGGTGCAATCATAATAGTTATTACGGTGTGCACGAACAGCTTGCAGGGTTTTACAATTCTTCAGCAATCTGACCTCCAACAGACTATATTGACTTGATCCATCCTGGAGCAGTGAAAGTAGGGCTTTGTGCCAAATAATTGTTCTCTCTCCATAATAACATTCAAGATACCAGCACTTCACCAGTCCTCTCGATGTTGCCTGTCAGACAGCCTGCCCAGGCAACTAATGCTCAAACTGAGTTGTTCCCATCCAGTCGAAGGTTATGCATAATTTATGTATTGATGTCTTTGTCTGAATCTATGTGCCTTTGATGCGGTTGCAAGCAAGATTTTCGTTGTACCTGTACTTTACCATACTTGTGCATATGACAATCAACTCAACTTGACGTGAAGTGATCTTCCAAGATCATATCCTGTTGCTTCCACTGAAACCTAGTTCTGTACCATTAGCAATGCTGCAGCAACAGCATCGGCCCTGGTTGGGAGCACCAAGACAGCCAACCACAGATGGTATGCACTGAAGGAATGTGCACGTGGTTGACATTAGCATGAAACAGGACAGGATTTCATCCTTCCTTCTCTGGTTCCTGATTTTAAAATTGGTTAAAAAAAAATCTGTTGCTCACGATGGCAAAGGTGTACACCATGTAACAGAGCATCAGGAGTCTTGACATGCCTACAGCAATACTGAAGATTAATACAGAAAGTAGAAATTATGGTTAGCATGGCAGAATGGCTTTCCGTTTTTTTGCAATTTGAAATGGCTTTTCAGTTTCTTTTGTAATTATAAACGGTGCCAACATTGTGGCGACTGTGCTTTTGTGGTTTTGCAAAAGAATTTCACTGTGCTGTGCATATGTGACAACAAAGAACCATTGAACCATTCATTATATGTGTATACATACATATGTGTAGCAATTCATAACCATTGGTTTTTGTTGTTCAATATTCACCATTTGGCTTGTCTGGGTGGCTTGAATGTAGCTGCCATAGCTCGTTAGTGCACAATAAGTACAACATGTTCACTGCCGGATTTTCTTTAATATAATGTACATTTGAACATTTGAGAAATAAGAGTTCCTTTCTGTTTGTTGAGTGCAAAGCCTATGAAGTGAAGCCTATGAAGTAGCCAATGGCACACTGCAACACGAGGACCCCCAAAATCCCAGGACAGCTGTGTGCTCTCTCAACCTTCTATTACCTGACAGGAGGGAATGAAATGTAGCCAGCTCTGTTTGGATTATGGTTATTGATAAATGAGGGACACTGAGAGAGGGAGTCTGAAGAAGGATCCAAACCCAAAAAATCGCAGAGTTTCTCCAGCAGTTTGTTTTTGTGAACTAGGCTTATTTTGCCTTGTTAGGCTCTTGGAAATTCTCACTCCAAAGAAGCCTTGATTCATTTGGAGGTCAGCCACTCACCGCAAAATGCAAGGCATCAGCATTTGTCAGGCCACCTCAGGCAATGCAGATGCCTTCAGGTTGAAACTAGTCCGGGACTTGATCCTTTCAGGTTGGTGTGTCACTGTCAAGAAACTATCTAGAACATGGGCAAATTCTTGCCCTGAGGGAGAAAAAAGAGGGGGGGGGGGGGGGGAAAACACAGCAAGCAAAGAAGCTAAGTAGTGTACAACCTTAAATTGTAGAATTCCATATTTAATCCAGAAGACTGTAATGTGCCCAGATGGAAGATGAGGTGCTGTTCCTCAATCTTGTGTTGGGCCTTATTGTAACAGTGCAGGAGGCCGTAGTATGACAGAACAGAGTGCGAATGGGATGCAGACTATGATAGGTAACATAATCTCTGAATTGCCTTTGAGAACTGATCGGTGTTCTGAATGCTGGTGTTCTGCAAAGCCGTGTCCTAACCGCCATTTAGTTTCTCTAGTAGAGAGGAGACCATGCTGAATCCCCTAACAGGGTTATATTGCACATAGCTTATTCAGTGTAAAGAAGGGTTCTGACCTGAAACGTCACTTATCTATTCCATCCACAGATGGTGCCTGGCTCACTGTAGTCCAGTACTTTACGTTTTACTCAAGATTCCAGCAATAGCAGCTCATTCTGTCTCTATAAGGTTCATGAATGCAGCTATAGTTTACCATAATTATATTAGAATATTAGTAATTTAATCGCAACATTATATTAATTAAGTTGCAAAGTTAAATGATAGCTCATGCAACAAATATATGTGAAAGGAATTAAATGATGAACCATTCCTCTAGGCATGCTTGAGTCAACTTAAGACAATGTCCCATTTTACAAATGTTTAGTCTGTTTCTCCCCCATTTGGGAAATTCAGTAATGCACTTCAATGCACCAACCAGTACAACAAGAGTCGGACAAACTGTTGAAGGAATTTTGTCCATGTCATTGAATATTAGTGATTCTACATACTTTTTTTCTTGCTTTTCAGCCTTGAAGGTTTTAAGTCTCTGCTTTGCGCTTCCGCTTAAGTGAGATATGTGTAGATGGGCAAAATGACTGATAGGGACGTGGTGGGCCCAATTAAGCCTAAATGTAAAACAGGACCAAGTACAACGTGGCTGATTTTTCTACCCTCTGAAAATTGATTGAATGTCACTCTATTAATGGTCATTTAGTTCAATAGTCAAGTCGAATTTATGGTCAAATGATCAAGCATGGTGAGATACAGGTTTCCCACGTGCACATGATAATAGACTCTACTTGACTTTACTTGATAAATTCTGGAGTTTCCAGTGGTGTCCAAATCCTGTGAATGGGTTTTAAAACTTTACAATAGAAATTGTAAGGCCATTGGTGAAGCTACAAGATAGAATGACATGTGTGTGACCAGCAAAAGCAACATGCAATGGACAAAGCCAAGAGATTCTCCCAGCCAATGGCTCTGCACTCTAATCACAAATTAAATACCTGGTGGGAGAAGGTGACTCTAGTGAAAAGATTGCTGAAGCATTAGCAAATATCTTAGGATAGAGGTGTCCAGTATATGTGTATTGGTTTATCAAGTGCAAGGTGTTGCATTTTGGCAAGTTAAAACGGCTTTCGATGTTCATAGTGAATGATAGGACCCCGGGAGGATTTCTATAGAGGAGAGGGCTCCAGGAGTATAAGTACATAGTTCCCTGCAAGTGGCATCTCATATAGATAGGTTGATCAAGAAGGCTTTCGGTACATTGGCCTTCATCAGTCAGGGTATTGTACATAAGTTGGGATATTAAGTTACATTTGCAGAGATGTAAGTGAGGCCGCATTTAAAGTATTGTGTTCGTTTTTCAGCTTCTTCCTTGCGTCAGAATGATGCCACTAAGCTTGTAGAATGTAGAGAAGATTTACAAGGATGCTGCCGGGACACGAGAGCCTGAGCTCTGGGTAGAGGTTGGAAAGGCTAGGACCTTATTCCTTGGAGCACAGGAGGCTGATGGACGATTTTATAGAGATGTATATGAGAGAGTAGTGTGAAACGTAGATGGAGTCAATGGAAGGAGAGGCAGGTTTGTGTGATGTATTGCGTTTAGTAAACTTACATACATAGATACATAGTCAATAGGGGCAGGAGTACGCCATTCGGCCCTTCAAGCCAGCACCGCCATTCAATGTGATCATGGCTGAATCAATCAAACTCCTTCCTCAGGCTCGCTGGGTCAAAGTGAAAGACTTCCAATAGAGACAACAGCAAACTGACAGCCAGTTTCTCGTTGATCTCTCTCATCTGCAGAATGTTGATGTAGTGCGTCAGGTGGTAGGTGTACGCTAACCAGGACAGGTCTTCCTGCCTTCTCCCCATACCCCTTGATTCCACGAACCCTAAGAACTCTATCTAACTCTCTTTTAAATGCATCCAGTGAATCGGCCTGCACCGCCTTCTGAGGCAGAGAATTCCACAAATTCACAACTCTCTGTGTGAAAAGGTTTTTCGTTTTTTTGCAATTTGAAATGGCTTTTCAGTTTCTTTTGTAATTATAAACGGTGCCAACATTGTGGCGACTGTGCTTTTGTGGTTTTGCAAAAGAATTTCACTGTGCTGTGCATATGTGACAACAAAGAACCATTGAACCATTCATTATATGTGTATACATACATATGTGTAGCAATTCATAACCATTGGTTTTTGTTGTTCAATATTCACCATTTGGCTTGTCTGGGTGGCTTGAATGTAGCTGCCATAGCTCGTTAGTGCACAATAAGTACAACATGTCCACTGCCGGATTTTCTTTAATATAATGTACATTTGAACATTTGAGAAATAAGAGTTCCTTTCTGTTTGTTGAGTGCAAAGCCTATGAAGTGAAGCCTATGAAGTAGCCAATGGCACACTGCAACACGAGGACCCCCAAAATCCCAGGACAGCTGTGTGGTCTCTCAACCTTCTATTACCTGACAGGAGGGAATGAAATGTAGCCAGCTCTGTTTGGATTATGGTTATTGATAAATGAGGGACACTGAGAGAGGGAGTCTGAAGAAGGATCCAAACCCAAAAAATCGCTGAGTTTCTCCAGCAGTTTGTTTTTGTGAACTAGGCTTATTTTGCCTTGTTAGGCTCTTGGAAATTCTCACTCCAAAGAAGCCTCGATTCATTTCGAGGTCAGCCACTCACCGCAAAATGCAAGGCATCAGCATTTGTCAGGCCACCTCAGGCAATGCAGATGCCTTCAGGTTGAAACTAGTCCGGGACTTGATCCTTTCAGGTTGGTGTGCCACTGTCAAGAAACTATCTAGAACATGGGCAAATTCTTGCCCTGAGGGGGAAAAAAGAGGGGGGGGGGGGGAATACACAGCAAGCAAAGAAGCTAAGTAGTGTACAACCTTAAATTGTAGAATTTCATATTTAATCCAGAAGACTGTAATGTGCCCAGATGGAAGATGAGGTGCTGTTCCTCAATCTTGTGTTGGGCCTTATTGTAACAGTGCAGGAGGACGTAGTATGACAGAACAGAGTGCGAATGGGATGCAGACTATGATAGGTAACATAATCTCTGAATTGCCTTTGAGAACTGATCGGTGTTCTGAATGCTGGTGTTCTGCAAAGCCGTGTCCTAACCGCCATTTAGTTTCTCTAGTAGAGAGGAGACCATGCTGAATCCTCTAACAGGGTTATATTGCACATAGCTTATTCAGTGTAAAGAAGGGTTATGACCTGAAACGTCACTTATCTATTCCATCCTGGCTCACTGTAGTCCAGTACTTTACGTTTTACTCAAGATTCCAGCAATAGCAGCTCATTCTGTCTCTATAAGGTTCATGAACTCAGCAGAATGCAGCTATAGTTTACCATAATAATATTAGAATATTAGTAATTTAATCACAACATTATATTAATTAAGTTGCAAAGTTAAATGATAGCTCATGCAACAAATATATGTGAAAGGAATTAAATGATGAACCATTCCTCTAGGCATGCTTGAGTCAACTTAAGACAATGTCCCATTTTACAAATGTTTAGTCTGTTTCTCCCCCATTTGGGAAATTCAGTAATGCACTTCAATGCACCAACCAGTACAACAAGAGTCGGACAAACTGTTGAAGGAATTTTGTCCATGTCATTGAATATTAGTGATTCTACATACTTTTTTTCTTGCTTTTCAGCCTTGAAGGTTTTAAGTCTCTGCTTTGCGCTTTTTTTTAAAGCATAGTTGACGGTAGTACCGCTTAAGTGAGATATGTGTAGATGGGCAAAATGACTGATAGGGACGTGGTGGGCCCAATTAAGCCTAAATGTAAAACAGGACCAAGTACAACGTGGCTGATTTTTCTACCCTCTGAAAATTGATTGAATATCACTCTATTAATGGTCATTTAGTTCAATAGTCAAGTCGAATTTATGGTCAAATGATCAAGCATGGTGAGATACAGGTTTCCCACGTGCACATGATAATAAACTCTACTTGACTTTACTTGATAAATTCTGGAGTTTCCAGTGGTGTCCAAATCCTGTGAATGGGTTTTAAAACTTTACAATAGAAATTGTAAGGCCATTGGTGAAGCTACAAGATAGAATATGTGTGTGACCAGCAAAAGCAACATGCAATGGACAAAGCCAAGAGATTCTCCCAACCAATGGCTCTGCACTCTAATCACAAATTAAATGCCTGGTGGGAGAAGGTGACTCTAGTGAAAAGATTGCTGAAGCATTAGCAAATATCTTAGGCTAGAGGTGTCCAGTATATGTGTATTGGTTTATCAAGTGCAAGGTGTTGCATTTTGGCAAGTTAAAACGGCTTTCGATGTTCATAGTGAATGATAGGACCCCGGGAGGATTTCTATAGAGGAGAGGGCTCCAGGAGTATAAGTACATAGTTCCCTGCAAGTGGCATCTCATATAGATAGGTTGATCAAGAAGGCTTTCGGTACATTGGCCTTCATCAGTCAGGGTATTGTACATAAGTTGGGATATTAGGTTACATTTGCAGAAGATGTAAGTCAGGCCGCATTTAAAGTATTGTGTTCGTTTTTCAGCTTCTTCCTTGCGTCAGAATGATGCCACTAAGCTTGTAGAATGTAGAGAAGATTTACAAGGATGCTGCCGGGACACGAGAGCCTGAGCTCTGGGTAGAGGTTGGAAAGGCTAGGACCTTATTCCTTGGAGCACAGGAGGCTGATGGACGATTTTATAGAGATGTATATGAGAGAGTAGTGTGAAACGTAGATGGAGTCAATGGAAGGAGAGGCAGGTTTGTGTGATGTATTGCGTTTAGTAAACTTACATACATAGATACATAGTCAATAGGGGCAGGAGTACGCCATTCGGCCCTTCAAGCCAGCACCGCCATTCAATGTGATCATGGCTGAATCAATCAAACTCCTTCCTCAGGCTCGCTGGGTCAAAGTGAAAGACTTCCAATAGAGACAACAGCAAACTGACAGCCAGTTTCTCGTTGATCTCTCTCATCTGCAGAATGTTGATGTAGTGCGTCAGGTGGTAGGTGTACGCTAACCAGGACAGGTCTTCCTGCCTTCTCCCCATACCCCTTGATTCCACGAGCCCTAAGAACTCTATCTAACTCTCTTTTGAATGCATCCAGTGAATCGGCCTGCACCGCCTTCTGAGGCAGAGAATTCCACAAATTCACAACTCTCTGTGTGAAAAGGTTTTTCCTCATCTTGGTTCTAAATGGCCTATCCCTTATTCCTAAACTGTGGCCCCTGGTTCTGGACTCCCCCAACATCGGGAACATGTTTCCTGCATCTAGCATGTCCAAATCCTTAATAATTTTTATGTTTCTATAAGACCCCTCTCATCCTTCTAAATTCCAGTTCTCCATTGTTTCATCATATCATCATTCATCATTCCGCCATCCCGGGAATTAACATCGTGAGCCTACGTTGCACTCCCTCAATAGCAAGAATGTCCTTCCTCAAATTAGGGGACCAAAACTGCACAAAATACTCCAGATGTGGTTTCACCGGAGCCCTGTACAACTGCAGAAGGACCTCTTTGCTCCTACACTCAACTCCTCTCGTTATGAAGACCAACATGTCATTCGCTTTCTTCAGTGCTTGCTGTACCTGCATGCTTATTTTCAGTGACTGATGAACAAGGACCCCCAGATCCCGTTGTACTTCCCCTTTTCCCAACTTGACACAATTTAGATAATAATCTGCCTTCCTGTTTTTGCTTCCAAAGTGGATAACCTCACATTTATCCACATTAAACTGCATCTGCCATGCATCTGCCGACTCACCCAACCTGTCCAAGTCACCCTGCATTCTCATAGCATCCTCCTCGCAGTTCACACTGCCACCCAGCTTTGTGTCATCTGCAAATTTGCTAATGTTACTTTTAATGCCTTCATCTAAATCATTAATGTATATTGTAAATAGCTGCGGTCTCAGCAACGAGACTTGCGGCAGCCCACTAGTCACTGCCTGCCATTCTGAAAGTGTCCCGTTAATCCCTACCCTTTGTCTGCCAACCAATTTTCTAGCCATGTCAATACCCTACCCCCAATACCATGTGCTCTAATTTTGCCCACTAATCTCCTATGTGGGGCTTATCAAAGGCTTTCTGAAAGTCCATGTACACTACATCCACTGGCTCTCCCTTGCCCATTTTACTTGATACATCCTCAAAAAATTCCAGAAGATTTGTCAAGCTTGATTTCCCCTTACCATTAGTGGCTGTTGCTACATTTCTGAGGTATTGACCCACTGAGACAACCTTCTTCCTGGAAGTTTCAATATGACCACACCTGTATCTGGTTTGAGAATTTGATATTCAAGTAGTTTCAGGGGAAATACATCAGGATTGGCAAGAAGAAGCAAAATTAAATTGCCAGCTGTATGAAAATGCCCAGGGAAAATAGTCCAACTACCACCCCAACCACTTTTCCTGCACTATCCCCACTGGGCAGGTCTAAAATTAAACCCATTGTTAAGCTTATACTCTTATACATTCACATCTCATTTATACATCAAAGAGTTCTGACACTCTTTAAAACCTATGCCAAGTTACAATTTTCAAAATATTTCCACTACAGAGTGTTTTCACTCTGCTCCCACCTCACTTCATGAACATATTACTCTTCTATTTGTTTCCTACTTATGTCAGCAAATACCGGAATAATACGGGACGTTGGGCAGACAACATATTGGAGCGTTTTTCAGTTGTGGTAGGAGTGCTCTGTGTGTCTTATCATTCCCTGGATCTCCTAGAACTCCAATTTCTGCCTTACATGACAAATGTGCACAAAGAACCCAAAAATTATAACATATGCAGAACAGCAAATCTAGCTGAAATCAGATAGATATCCACTTGCTTGTTCCCCATAAACACATTTTATACAGATTGCAATTCTACAGCATAATAACCTACATTTTCTTTACTAGGTGTTAATACTTTAAGGCCAGTGTAAATATAAAACAGACTTCAATAGGTCAACAAAGATTATGACTGTTTAAGTCCTGGATAATAATCCAAGTTTTTACAGTTTTCTACAGTAGCTGCTTTATAACCAATGTGGCTTCACATCAGGAAAGCTACCACATGTAGACGCACACTTAGACCACCGTTGTCTTGCTGCATTTGGCAGTCTGTTACAGGGTTTTAAAGAGGAAAAAATGATCCAATGGACATTGTTGTAACTGTAGAAGAAAAATGAAAGCTGGTCCGGCACCTCACACTGTGAGTTGGCACTTGGAGAATGCAATTTAAAAGTCCCATATGCAGACAAGACACATTTAAAGGCTTGCTTTTGCTATATAATGAATTGCTGATATTGCATTTTTGTATTGAAATCCCTTTCCACAACTAATTTTGTGCCGCTTAGTGGAAGCTAGATATCTAGCACAGAACCACTGATGAATATCCATTATTTTCCCTCCAGCATTTATAAAAAGACATGTAAAATCATAGATGCTGCCTCATCCGCTGAGTTTCTCCAGCATTTTTGTCTACCTGTAAAATACTTATTATAATTGAACTAAGAATAATCACCATCTTACTGAAGAAAACATACTAACGATAATAAAAACAGAAACACTGGAAGAACTCAGGCAGTCAAGTAGCATCTGTGGAAAGAGAAACCAGTCAATGCTTCAGGTCGAAGACTCTTCATCGCTGTTTTACAGAATAGTAAAAATTCAAGTACAAAAGGTGCACTAGCAGTAAACACATTTTTTCTAAATAACAGTGTTTCCATCTATATAACTAAAAGTCTCATCTTGACCACTTCCTGTCTGCGCTGTATATTGATTTTAGAAATATCGCTACCATATATTGCTATGATTTTTGGCCATCTTACTCACAGTCCTCCTCCGCTGTGGCAGCCCCGAGGATTTTTCCGATCGATGAAAAATAAAAAAGTTATGAGTGTTTAAAACATCTTGAGATCAGCTGATTGGTCTTCTCGCCTGTCAATCACCATGATGACGGTAATGGCCCTTCCGGGGGGGCAGAACTATAAAACCTTGGATGCCTGGACGTGAGTCAGTCATTCTGGAAGATCGCGAGGGATAGTCCACAACTGTGATTCTAAGCTGTGAATCAACTGAACTGTGAGACTGCAATGTACTTGCAAAAATTGATTTGTTAGCCCTTAATGACAATGCAATGAGTTGTTTGGCAATTTGGTGGCTTGCACTCTGCTTGAAATGCTATGAAATTGAATTTGGTGGCCTACACTCTGCTGGAAATGCTATGAAATTGAATTTGGTGGCCTGCACTCTGCTTGAAATGGAATTTCAAGGAATAGCCGTGATTGAACTGCCAGCCCACCAGCCCTGAGTGACTGAGCTGCCAGCCCACCAGCCCTGAGTGACTGAGCTGACAGCCTACCAGGCCTGAGTGACTGAGCTGTCAGCCCACCAGGCCTGAGTGACTGAGCTGCCAGCCCAAGAATCCATTCAGACCACAATGTCCATACTAGCCCTCTGGAAACCAGTTCCGTCAGCCCACAACACCCATACTAGCGCTCCAGAAAGCCCCTCCCCTCCCTCCCCCCCCCCCCCCCCCCCCCCCCCCCCCCACTGGCCACCAATATTGGAATCGGTGGAGAGGTGGAATATTGCGTTGGGGGACCAGCCCTCCCGTGTGAACATGGGACCCAACGGGTCCCACTTCGTCTAGTATTAAAGATTAGTTACAATACAAACCAAGTTCTTATCTTAAAATGGGTCATAAACAAATTGGTTAGATTAAATTAAATGTGCTGTACTTTACTAATGCTAACAAATTAGACCTCACTCAATATGCAAAATTTCTATTCATAAACCTAATGTCAGCTAATTACTCTGAAGCGCCTGGTTCTGTCAGCAATGTTGTGCTAATTCAGCTCCTCAAAAACGGAATCATTTCTCAAAATCAATTAGAAACAAAAGAATAATTATTTTTTCACAGTTTGAAACTGAAACCACCGCTAGCTGTCTCATCTACTACATTTTCCAAATAGCGAATAAAGCTTAGGTCTTGATCTGTTTGCCAAATAATGCTAAATTAGCACTGCAAACATCAAAATCAGACCTTTGGTAACTACTGCTTGGCCTAATTTTCTATTCAGTCTGTGTTTAATCTCTATTCATTATTAACAAGCATTTATAATGTGACCCTGACAGCTTGGTACTGCTGTGATAAATTATCTGACTCAAGTCCGATTAAAAAATGCAAACTTGAGTGCTAATTATCTCAACAGACCTGCTTAATAACAGGATTCATTGTCAATGATCGCATCCCAGCATGTGTGTCACTGGTAACGAATGCCCAGGGTCCACAATAAAGACAAGATTCCCAAAATGCTCTCTTAGCCAGCATATGTAAAGCTGAGGGTTTCTGTATCTGTTGTGGCCTTTTATTAGAGGAGCTGACAAAATGATAAAGCTAGGCACAGTAAAACTCCACCAAAATACCATTATGCATTACAAACTTGGGCACTTGGAAATCAGCATAATATAGCATTAACATTGATTTTTTACATGGTATAATAATGGCTTCCAAATGTCACCTCGACAAAAGGGTCATACAACCCCTTCAAGTTTCCCCAAGATATTTTTTTCTGATTCACTCAGACAATAGACAATAGGTGCAGGAGTAGGCCATTTGGCCCTTCGAGCCAGCACTGCCATTCAATG
The DNA here is from genome assembly GCF_010909765.2 of Amblyraja radiata. Lineage (NCBI taxonomy): Eukaryota > Metazoa > Chordata > Chondrichthyes > Rajiformes > Rajidae > Amblyraja > Amblyraja radiata. The sequence continues at coordinate 60,901,385 of NC_045957.1, read as the reverse complement.
TGATCATGGCTGATCATCCCCAATCAGTACCCCATATAACCATATAACATATAACAATTACAGCACGGAAACAGGCCATCTCGGCCCTTCTAGTCCATGCCGAACACTTACTCTCACCTAGTCCCATCTACCTGCACTCAGACCATAACCCTCCATTCCTTTCCCGTCCATATACCTATCCAATTTATTTTTAAATGATATTATCGAACCTGCCTCCACCACTTCCACTGGAAGCTCATTCCACACAGCTACCCCTCTCTGAGTAAAGAAGTTCCCCCTCATGTTACCACTAAACTTCTGTCCCTTAATTCTCAAATCATGTCCTCTTGTTTGAATCTTCCCTACTCTCAATGGAAAAAGCTTATCCACGTCAACTCTGTCTATCCCTCTCATCATTTTAAAGACATTTATCAAGTCCCCCCTTAACCTTCTGCGCTCCAAAGAATAAAGACCTAACTTGTTCAACCTCTCTCTGTAACTTAGGTGCTGAAACCCAGGCAACATTCCAGTAAATCTCCTCTGTACTCTCTCTATTTTGTTGACATCTTTCCTATAATTTGGCGACCAAAATTGTACACCATACTCCAGAATTGACCTCACCAATGCCTTGTACAATTTTAACATCACATCCCAACTTCTATACTCAATGCTCTGATTTATAAAGGCCAGCACATCAAAAGCTTTCTTTACCACCCTACCACCCCGTTCCTGCTTTCTCCCTATATCCCCTGACCGCTATTTTTAAGATCCCTATCTAGCTCTCTCTTGAAAGCATCCAGAGAACCTGCCTCCACTGCCCTCTGAGGCAGAGAATTCCACAGACTCACCACTCTCTGTGAGAAAAAGTGTCTCCTCGTCTCCGTTCTAAATGGCTTACTCCTTATTCCTAAACTGTGGCCCCTGGTTCTGGACTCCCCCAACATCGGGAACATGTTTCCTGCCTCTAGCGTGTCCAAGCCCTTAACAATCCTATATGTTTCAATGAGATTCCCTTTCATCCTTCTAAACTCCAGAGTGTACAAGGCCAGCTGCTCCATTCTCTCAGCATATGACAGTCCCGCCATCCCGGGAATTAACCTTGTAAACCTCAGCTGCACTCCCTCAATAGCAAGAATGTCCTTCCTCAAATTAGGGGACCAAAACTGCACACAATACTCCAGGTGTGGTCTCACTAGGGCTCTGTACAACTGCAGAAGGACCTCTTTGCTCCTATATTCGATTCCTCATGTTATAAAGGCCAACATGCCATTCACTTTCTTCACTGCCTGCTGTACCTGCATGCTTACTTTCATAGACTGATGTACAAGGACCCCCAGATCCCGTTGTACTTCCCCTTTTCCCAACTTGACGCCATTTAGATAGTAATCTGCCTTCCTGTTTTTGCTACCAAAGTGGATAACCTCACATTTATCCGCATTAAACTTCATTTGCCATGCATCTGCCCACTCCCCCAACCTGTCCAAGTCACCCTGCATTCTCATAGCATCCTCCTCACAGTTCACACTGCCACCCAGCTTTGTGTCATCTGCAAATTTGCTAATGTTACTTTGAATCCCTTCATCCAAATCATTGATGTATATTGTAAATAGCTGCGATCCCAGCACTGAGCCTTGCGGTGCCCCACTAGTCACTGCCTGCCATTCTGAAAGAGACCCGTTAATCCCTTCTCTTTGTTTCTTGTCTGCCAACCACTTCTTTATCCATGTCAGCACTCTACCCCCAGTACCATATGCCCTAATCTTTCTCACTAATCTCCTATGTGTGACCTTATCAAATGCTTTCTGAAAGTCCAGGTACACCAGAGGGAGACCAATTTTACTGGCAACATCATACAAGCGTTAGTAATGAAGAGATTTTTCTGGTCCACTGGTAGATATAAAATGCTGAAAACAAGTTTTACTACCTTTAACTAAAAAAAAGAAAAACTTTAAATTGTCCTGTCTTTTTTCAATTCTCTCAGGGTCGTGGATGATTTGCTTCTACTTTAGATCTGTGGTTTCCAAGGTGGCTGATGGGACCCTGATTCTCCTACAGATAGAACAGGAGATGCTTGACAGGAAGGGCAATTAAGTGGCTTCCCTTTCTGCTATTTCTGCTGAGTTTGTGTGTGATCTCAGCTAACGAATTTGAGTTTGTCATGCCATCCTGGGTTCACCTACTGTATTTTGGCAGATTGCTGGTTGGGGATTTCCATAGGTCAGACGGGAAATTCTTCTTTTGCAAGGAGATTTAGAGATCAACTAGGAATCTTTTCCTTTGCCCACTTGGCAATCTCTTGCTATAATGGAGTTTGGAATAGAATGTCTATTTTGAATTCTGGTGTAGGCCATGCAAACGATGTGGCCTGCCCATTAGAGCAAACTGACTGTAATTAGGGCCCCAATTCTGAGGATGTTGGGCTGGGAAAGACACTGATGTTGATTTACTTATCCTGATAATTGATATGGAAGATTTTGCTGAGACAGCATTGATGATATCTCTTCAGTGCTTTGAGGTGCCTGTTGCAAGTGGCCACATTTAAGAAGTGTACACCAATAGCAACCATGATATTTTTAAGTATAGTTACTGATATACAGTGCAAAACCTGCGCACAAATAATAATGAAATAAATGACCACACAAGTTGTTTTAATCATATTATTTGAGGAATAATAGTTGACCAGGATATTAACCATCACTCAGGCAGGTGACAAAAGGGCATGACATAATGTTTTACAATTTTTACATTCATTCCTTATTTATCAAAGGAAGTAGTATTGGATCTAGTCAGGGGGTATGGTGAAGCGCATTTAAGCAGGAGAGTGTTTGGAAAACACTAAACACACTATCCAGCCAAAGTGATCAGAATCGGTGCCAGATAAAACTGTAAACAGCTCTGGAAAATTGCCCATTTCCTCTTATGTTCTGTCATTTTCTGCTGGTAGGTCTTAGCTGCTTGATCAAATCTACATTGTAATACCAATAACTTCCAACTAGCTTCCCTGCACAATGTCACACCACTCCAAGTACCATAGTGTGTATCCTCACCTGGACAATGTTCACAGTGCCATCAATGAGCTCCCATGTGTACAGACCTCCTGTTTACCGACCCATCCTGCAAGACTTTCATTCTTGTTAGAAATAACTCTATCAATTGTGCTAATGTTGTCTTCATGATCTCCTTTTGCTTTGTATCCCAGCAGCTGTGTTCACTCAGACATACATGAATGTCCTACCCTTTGGCATTTTCTTCCCAGTTCCCTATTCTCTTGAAAAATCTCAAAACATTCCTCTTGATTACACCTTTGGTTTCCACTTATCATCTGCCCTGTTATTTCCCTTTTTTTCCTTGCTTACTGTTAACCTCCATATTCTGAAGCAACTTTGATATGCATTGAAAGAAATGAAAGTAAAGTTGAGTACTGAATTTGAAGCAGCAGTTTAAACTCAGTTATCGTGGCAGTCATAAAAAAGTTTCAGCTCTGTTCTTGTGATTTATCACATCATTTGTTAACAGCAGTTGGCAAGGATCCATAAGGGGAAAATCCTGCCTGACCGACCTCCTTGACTGCTCTCAGGAAATCTTAACCCAAGTGGACTATGGTAAGTCCTATGACGTATTATTCCTTGATCAATTGCCAGTAAAAGGTTGTTAATTAAATTCAAAGCTGTGGGGATTCATAGTAAACCCTGGGAATGGTTAAGAAACTAGCTGAAGGGTAGGAAACAAGTACTCGTTAGAGGAGCCATGCCAGAATAGCTGGGGGTGGGGAGGGGAGGTTAGCACTGAGTGAGCTGCCTCGGGGCTCAGTGTCTGGCCCACTACTGTTTCCAATTTACATAAATGACCTAGACGCAAAACAATGCCAAGTAACCAAATTTACAGAAGATACAAACTTGAAAAGGCAATGCAGTCAGGTGGGGTGGCTCAGGAATTATGGAATAGCTGGGCGAAATATGTTAAGTGGAAAGAACATAAACAGATCTGGGAAAAGTACTACATACAGTGAGTGCCCTCCATAATGTTTGGGACAATGACCCATCATTTATTTATTTGCCTCTGTACTCCACAATTTGAGATTTGTAATAGAAAAAAACCATATGTGGTTAAAGTGCACATTATTAAATAAAGGGTATTTTTATGCATTTTGGTTTCACCAGTGTTTATAGCAGTGTTTATACATAGTGCCCCCATTTCAGGGCACCATAATGTTTGGGACACAGCAATGTCATGTAAATGAAAGTAGTTATGTTTAGTATTTTGTTGCATATCCTTTGCATGTAATGACTGCTGAACATCACCAGTTGCTGTGTGTCTTCTCTGGTGATGCTCTACCAGGCCTGTATTGCCGCCATCTTTAGCTTATGCTTGTTCTGGGGGCCAGTCCCCTTCATTTTTCTCTTCAGCATATAAAAGGCATGCTCAATTGGGTTCAGATCAGATGATTGACTTGGCCACTCAAGAATTGATCATTTTTTTAGCTTTGAAAAACTCCTTTGTTGCTTCAGCAATATGTTGGGGTGGGAGATTGCAACCTTCACGTGATCCGCCCTGTTTCGACAAATGCAATCAACCCGGTGTGCACAGTCAAATAAGATCAAATAGAACAAGTTGTCCTACAACTTTAGGCTGAGCACGCCATACGCAAGAAGAAGAAGCAATATGTTTGGGATCATTGTCTTGCTGTAGAATGAACCACCGGCCAATGAGTTTTGAGGCATTTGGTCCTCATGTTGAGCAATAAAGGTTTCCAAAGATGATGGAAAGACTAGGTGCTGAGAGCTCTCATATACCTGCATTAAGGAGGCATTTTAACACACCTGAGTAATTACAAACACATGTGAAGCCTTGTGTCCCAAACATTATGGTACCCTGAAATTGGGGGACTATGTATAAACACAGCTGTAATTTCGACATGGTGAAAAAAAATGTATAAAAATACCCTTTAATAAAATCTGTCAATGTGCACTTTAACCACATGTGATTTTATTCCTTTACAAATCTCAAATTGTGGCGTACAGAGGCAAATAAATAAATGATTGGTCCTTGTCCCAAACATTATGCAGGGCATTGTATGTACAGGAAAATAGATAGGATCTTTACATCAGGAATGGTGCTGGTAAAGTTACAAATTAAATTTCAAGAGGCTGGAAAAAGCTCCCTTCATAGAATAAACGCTAGTAGCAATCAACAAGTCAACAGAATAATAAATTACATAATCTTAAGAGAACAAAAGTCAGAATTAGTGATTAAGCTACAAAGTGTGGAATCCAAGGTGCGCTAGCCAATTGGATTCAAAATTGGCCTGGGGAAGGAAGCAAAGGGTAGTTGTGCAAGGTAGCTTTTTGTTGATTAGAGGCCAGTGACCAATGTAGTGCCGCATGGATGTTGCTGGGCATGCTGCTATTTGTTATCCACATTAATGATTTGGATGGCAATGCAGTTAACATTGTTGGTAAGTTTGCAAATCAAACCAAAATAGGTGGTGTAGTTAACTTTGAGGACAGTTATTTAAATTGACAACAAGTACTGGATCAGTTAGGAAAATGGACCATGGAAGGGTGACCAAGAAACATGTTAAAAGGGACCAAGAAACATGTTGAAAAATTTGCGCCGACCATACTGAGGCCACGCCTAGTTCCCAGAATGCAGGAAATCCTCGCGACCATGAAGGAGACTCACCAGAGACCACCAGCGAACATGTGGCGACCATGTGGCGACCATGTGGCGAGCGCAGAGTCTCCTGCACTCGCCTAAAAAGTCGCCTAAGTGGGACAGGCCCATTACTAATCAAGAATCTGCCAATCTCTGCCTTAAAAATACCCAATCACTTGGCCTCCACAGCCATCTGTGGCAATGAATTCCACAGATTCACCACCCTCTGATTAAAGAAATTCCTCATCTTTCTAAAGATACATCATTTTATTCTGAGACTGTACCCTCTGGTCCTATATCCAAGATTCAAGATTCAAGAGAGTTTATTGTCATGTGTCCCAGATAGGACAATGAAATTCTTACTTTGCTTCAGCACAACAGAATATAGTAGGCATGAATACAGAACAGATCAGTATGTCTATATACCATTATATAAATATATACACACATAAATAAATAAACAGATAAGGTGCAAATAAACAGATAATTCAGAGTTTTGTTTCATTTGAGTTTAATAGCCTGATGGCTGTGGGGAAGTAGCTATTCCTGAACCTGGTCGCTGCAGTCTTCAGGCTCCTGTACCTTCTACCTGAAGGCAGCGGGGAAATGAGTGTGTGGCCAGGATTGTGTGGGTCCTTGATGATGCTGCCAGCCTTTTTGAGGCAGCGACTGCGACAGATCTCCTCGATGGTAGGGAGATCAGAGCCGATGATGGACTGGGCAGTGTTTACTACTCTTTGTAGTCTTTTCCGCTCCAGGGCGCTCAAGTTGCTGAACCAAACCACAATGCAACCGGTCAGCATGTTCTCTACTGTGCACCTGTAGAAGTTAGAGAGAGTCCTCGTTGACATACCGACTCTCCGTAATCATCTCAGGATGTAGAGGCGCTGATGTCCTTTCTTTATAATTGCATCAGTGTTCTCGGACCAGGAGAGATCTTCAGAAATATGCACGGTCAGGAATTTGAAGCTCTTGACTCTTTCTACCATCGACCCGTTGATATAAACGGGACTGTGGGTCCCCATCCTACCCCTGCCAAAGTCCACAATCAGTTCCTTGGTGTTGCTGGTGTTGAGGGCCAGGTTATTGTGCTGGCACCATTTGGTCAGTCGGTCGATCTCTCTTCTATACTCTGACTCGTCCCCATCAGTTATTCGTCCCACAACAGTAGTGTCATCAGCGAACTTGATGATGGAGTTTGCACTATGACCGGCTACGCAGTCATGAGTATAGAGTGAGTACTGCAGGGGGCTGAGACCGCAGCCTTGAGGTGCTCCCATGCTGATTGTTATCGAGGCTGACACAATTCCAACAATACAAACAGTCTGTGGTCTGTGAATTCTCCCACTATTGGAAACATTCACTCTATATCCAGGTTTGTTATGATTCGGTAAGTTTGAATGAGGTCCCAACTCAGCTTTCTAAACTCCGGCAAGTACATGCCCAGTGCCACCAAATGCTCATCATACGTTAACCCAATTAGCTCCGGGATAATTCTTGTAAACCTCCTCCAACGCCAGTACATTCCTCAGATATAGGTCCTATAAATGCTCACAATAGTTCAAATGTGGTCTGCCGTGACTGTAGTGCCTTATAAAGCCACAGCAATACATCACTGTTTTTATATTTGAATCCTCTTGAAATAAATGCTAACATTGCATTTACCTTACTACCGATTCAACTTGCAAATTAACCTTTTGGGAATCCTGCACTAGCACTCCCAAGTCCCCTTTGCACCTCCGATTTCTGAATCCTCTCCCCTCCACCTATCTTCACATCATCTGTAACCTTGGCCACAACGCCTTCAATTCCCTCATCCAAATCGGTGATATACAATGTGAATAGCGGCCCCAGCAGCGATCCCTGTGGAACACTGCTTGTCACTGGCAGCCAACCAGGAAAAGAGAGTCCATGGTATTAAAGGGAAGATACTGGCAAGGATAGCAGGTTGGCTATCAGGTAAAGCCCCCGTTTATTCCCATTCTTTGGCTTCTGCCATTCTGCCAACCTGCTATCCTTGCTAGTATCTTCCCCCTTATACCATGGACTCTCATCTTCTTTAGGAGCCTCATGTGCGACATCTTATCAAAGGCCTTCTGAAAATCCAGGTAAACACCATCCGGAATCATGAGGAGCATGACTAAAGTAAACACACACACAGTCTTTTTCCCAGGGTAGCAGATTCTATAACCAGAGGGCATAGGTTGAAGGTGAGCGGGGAGAATATTAAGAGGGATTACAGAGGTAACATTTTCACTCTGTAGATGGTCTATATGTGGAATGAGCTGACAGAGGAAGCTATAGAAACAGATAAAATTACAAGTTTTTAAAACATTTGGATGGATATATGATTGGTCAACATGGACATGGTCAACATGGACATAGTGGGCCGAAGGGCTTGTTTCTGTGCTGTACTTTTCTCCAACTTTATGACTCGAGCGCTCTGCGTTTAATTTGCTATATCTTCTTTTCTTTGGCAGTCCTTCAGGATCAAGGAGGACCTCCTTCACTCCAGGGCTAAAAAGGCAGACTCTTCCACAGGCAGGACAGGAGAAAGCCGCCAGCTTGGATGGGTAGTTTGTGAGATGATGTGCTCCTTCCATCATGCATGCAGGGCTTCTACAAGTTCTTGATGATTTGGGAAGTGATTCATGCTTTCCAGGGTCATGGAGCGCCGTTTCCCTCGAGCTGGGCCGCCCCGACGGGAGCGGCGTTACCCTCGGGCTGGGCCGCCCACACGGGAGCGCCGTTTCCCTCGAGCTGGGCCGCCCTCACGGGAGCGTCTCAGCCCCGCACCAGGCCGCCCTCACGGGAGCGTCACAGCCCCTCACGGGAGCGCTGTTCCAGCCCCGAGCCGGACCGCCCTCACGGGAGCGAGCCCAGGGCGAGTCCTGACAGGCTCTGCCACCGGAGCCTCGAGGTCGCCAGCTCCGCCATTAGGCCTCAGCGCAGACAGAGGCAGAGAAGGGGGATACGACAAAAAAGTCGCATTCCCCCGAAGGAAGAGACAGCAAGCACTGTTTCAACCCCCCACCCCCGCCCCCACCCCCCACACACACATAAACACAACCTAAAAACCAAAAACCTAGCTACACAAAACAAAAAAAACTACACAAAAAAGTAAAAACAAACAGACTGCAGGCGAGCCGCAGCCGTTCGACAGCGCCGCCATTTCCGGATATGAGTGGGGGTGTGAATGAGTGAAATTATACAAAGGAAATAATATGGAAAGTAAAAGCTTTGAGAAGATTTTGTGGGTCATGCAAAATAGCCAGCATCAATTGAGAGTAAAGAAAGATAGAAAATGGACAACGTTTCTTATCCACTGCTAATTCAACATTAAACTGCTCAAAGACGAAGACGTATTCATAATTTACAAAAAGCATATTGGGCCAGCTTTTGCTTTGAGTAATGGTCATTTGCAATTTACCTCTATGCCTGTCCAAAGATTTCTAGTGGGTTTGTCAATGGAAGCTAATCCAAATGTGGTGCACCTAACAGGGTATTTGTGGCAAATCTGAGAAGTTCAAGCAGCAGAGGGACTCTTCAACCAGTCAGAATGAAGACATGCAGATCACAACAAATTAAAGAACAAGAAATATAAATGGCATTGAAGCAAATGAAATAAAGGAGCTTACATTTCAGAATAAAACAGAAAGATAAAAGACATGGGAACAGGTTTAGGTCACCCTGCCCTTTGTGCCTGTTTCACTATTCAACAAAATCATATCTGATCTTCTTCATGCAAGAACCACAAATCTTTAAAAAATCTATGTATCTCTGTCTGGAGCATACTCAACAACAGAATATCCACATCGTTCCAAGAAATGAAAAGACTTTCAATGTCCTAATGGCAATATGCAATGTCTGATCCCTAAATTGATGCTATGTCCCCTTCTTCAATGAAGAGAAAAAAAATCTAATTGCACATATAGTTCAGGTTGACAAACTTTCATCAGACCGACAGAGAGGTAGTCCGTGGGCCAGAGGGGCCTACTGTGCACACCCCCCCCCCCCCCCCCCCCTCTATGATCCTACTTCTTGGGTGGCATTTTGTTCATTGGTATCTCTTCTGTCAGAAAAATGATGTTTCCATGAAAAAACCTAATTTGGGCTATGTGTTTTTAACCCTTATTTCAATATATGTCAAAATTGTGTTTTTTCACACTTTGCCCTCTTTCTTGGGGTCTGTGAATTTGGTACTTGCAATTGAGTCTGTTTCTTAGTGAAGATACATTAAAAAATCCACTAAATTAGGACCATATCATCTTCAATTCTATGAAAATCATAAAACAAAATTTCATTGATTTTTATGCAATAATTACATAATATATCCTTGAGTTCTAGTTGTGCGAATAACCTATGAAATGGTGCCTCTTTCACTTTTAAATTCACTTTTAAATGGTTCCTCTTTCACTTTCACTAAATTCACTTTTAATGGAAAACTCTTGAGCATCCAAACTTCATTCTTTTAATAAATATTTTCACACTGTAAACTGCAATCCAATCCAGTTTGTTCTGAATAATGATTTTAGTTCTCTAGTTGTAGTTAGGGATAATCTTATTTCAAGAAAGAATAAGTGGTACAAAAGAATCTGAATTATTACATGAAAGATATTGCAATAGAAACAATGAAAGGCATCACCTTTAATGCATTTCTATTACTTGTACAAATGAAGCAAAGTTGGAAGGAATAGCTGTCTGTCCTAAGAAATTCGCCCTCATACATGCGACAAAAATAAATGTAGCATCGGCTTTTTTGTGTATTTTAACCATACTTATACCGGTAATAGTCAATTGGACTGCTTAGACACATTGTAAAAAATAAATTGGGCATACACAATTACAAACTATTTTTCAGACATTAGCATCACCCTTATTACTAATTGAAGTAACTTATTATTATAATTATTACAGAAGGAAACAAAAAAAATTGCTTACGTGGCGAAACTATGAATGAAGAATCTTTAGAATTCATCTTCACTATCTATGTCTTTGTCTGACCCATAGCATTGATCATCATCATCTGGATCTTACTCGTCATCACTTGAATCCTCTTTCTCTGCCAAGGAGTCAAGAATGTCAACCAGCCTAGGGGGTAGGATCTCAGTCGTTGTCCATGGTGGTCCCAACTTGTCTCCATTGTGCGTCCAGCCATGACCATTGTTGGTGCTGGAATGGTGGGGTTGGGTTCATGAGCCCTCTTCCATATTGCCACCTGGTGATTTACCCTTCTGCTGTGTTGCTCTAGACTGTCTTTGCAAGGTGGGAATGAAGACAAATCCACATGAACGGACCTACTGATTTCCTCTCCATCACCTTTGCACCTTTCTTTCATCATAACGAATCGAGCTTCGTCGACATCAGCTAATATTGGTTTCCCGTACAAGGCACATGTGAACTCCTCCAGGTTTGACATCAGCTCTTCTGAGACAGTCCAGGATTCCCCAAGCTCTGCCAGAGATTTCACGAATTTGTTATGCTGTTGCATCAGTTTGATTGGCTTGACTTTGCCGATTCCTTTGAAGGCACTTGTTGAGTCACAGCCTGAGAACGCATGCAGTCCAAATAATGCTGAGCAGTATTCTGAGGAGGACTGCTTTGCAAAATGGGTGACATCTATTAGCCTTTGCTCCCTGTGTCAAAGAACATTGTGGTGTCTTGAATGCTGTTTGCATAGTGAAGCAATATTTAAAAGATATCGCTGTCTGGGCTTTTGACTTGTACGTGGTCACATCTCATCTATGTCAAAGGGATTCAGGAAGCTCTTAACAGCATAAATGACTTTCTTTACACATGCCTCACTTTTCCTTATCTCAGTTGGTTGTTGATCTCTGTTTGCTTCCGCGATTGGTATCAGAAGTCATGTCTGCGAGGCTGAGAGTTGCAGAGAGAAAGCATGTCCTTTCTGTTGAAGTTCGAACCCATCTCTGATAAGCACTGTGATTCTCCAACATGCCAGAGAGCCCAACACCACTACCACCACCTGGAGATTTGCCATGCTTCATGATCGTCTCCTCAATCGTTTTGTCAACAGCACATCGGTTTCCAGGTATGAATGACCTAGCGACACTGATGGCACCTCTTTCGAGGAAAGTCAGGGTGCCTGGATGTGATTCTTCGGTATTTGCCACAAACACAGCAAGGTAGGTCAGGTAGCGGGAGTAATTGTGACCACCAAAGGTGAAGATGACAATTACAATTAAAACTAGACTCAATTGCAAGTACCAAATTCACAGACCACAAGAAAGAGGGCAGTATGAAAAAACACAAATTTGACATAGATTGAAATAAGGTGTTAAAAAACAAAGTCCAAATGAATTTTTTTCTTGGGAACTTCATTTTTCCGACAGAAGAGATACCAATGAACAAAATGACACCCAAAGAAGTAGGATCATAGTGGGGGTGCACGGTAGGCCACTCTGGCCCATGGACTAAGGGTGTTTGAAATTTTAAAAGATCTGGCAATCTACCTAACCTAACTTAACCACAATGGAGACATAAGGAACTGTAGATGTTGTAATCCTGAACAAATCACAAAGTATTGGAGGAACTCTCCGGGTCAGGCAGCATTTAGTGGAGTTGTTTTGAACAGAAATGTTTTGGGTCGGGACTCTTCAGATTGAATTAGGGTCTCGACCCAAACATTGTCCAAGATCCTTCAAAGAACTCTCACAGTAAATCGAAAAACAATAGGATTTATTCATGTTACCAAATGTTTTAAGGATTGATTGTCTTCTGTAATAAAAACAATAGAGGTAAAAAGGCAAAAAGATTTAGGGGTGGTGTGGGAACCCAACCCTTAGCTGACAACCCTAATAACTATGCTCCTACCCATCAAAAATCCACCTACTTTCTGCCCACAACCCTCCACTCCAATACTGGAGCAGTGCTGATAAAGGAATTTAAAAAAGTATAACATTCTTTAAAATGTTGCAGTTTTGCATACTTAGCTTACTTTTAATGAACCAATAAATCTTCCCCAATTTGGCTCTGCGCACCATATATCACAGAAAATATTGAATACAATATGGTGAAATTGGGAACAAGTGCCAAAACTCTTACTGATGCTCAGTCTTTTCATGTCAGGGTACGAGCTAACATGAGAATGGATCTTCACTTAGAAGAAACGTATTTGTAACACCACGAAGATGACACAAATATGTGAATCCTACTGTGGAAGCTGCTACAGAAGTGAATGCTGTAATTTTTATCCATGCAAACCCTATATTTTCCTGCACAGTTGTTCAGAAAGATAAATGCCATGCTTCATCACATCACAGTCATTAGGTTTTACTGCACCAGAGAACACTACTGTTACACTATTGGAAATTATACCATAAGCCAATAATCTGGAGTACAACACAGGAATTAAAGTTGTCATCTTTCCATACCATGTCAACGGATCAGGCCTGTGTAACATTTATTTCAAAAAGATTGACAGAGATACTGCTCAAATTATTCCCTCTTGTCCCTTACTTACATTAAACACAAACTGTTTATGCTTCAGAGCTGTATTACATTTTCCCCAAATTGTATTAAAAAGATATTTTTTAAATATATATGTCATCTACCAGATGAGATATAACCCTTAAAAAGTCTTAAATTTCACTCCCAATGTATAAATAACAATGCACAAAGAAGCCTGATAGTTATAAAATTAACACAGCAGCTGTCTGTCTTTTCATCTTTTTATTTTTTATTTTAGTTAGTTAAGTGTTTTGTTTGGAGGTCTAGACTTTTTTATGTGGGGGGTGGGGGGGGGGGGGAAGGGGGAAACTACCTTTCAGGGTCCCTACCTGGTCGGAGAGGCAGCTTTTCTCCGGGCTGCAGCTTCGACCCGTCCTCGCGGCCTACCAGCGGGCCTGGAGCGGCGTTTCCTGTCGGGGACCGCCCAGAACCTCGGCTTCGGCGGCGGCACAGCGCTGAAGCGCTATCGCGGAGCGGGCGATGCCTTGCCCGGGTCGCCGCGCTGGAGCTCCGGTGAGCTGAAGATCGTAGAGGAAAACATCGCGGAGCTGCGGGACTGTGGAGTGACCAGCTGCGGGCGGCGGCGCTGAACTTTACACCGGGAGCCTGGGATCTCTAGATGAGATCGCCAGTTGTGGAGCTCCAACCGGCGCGGCCTTGTTGACTTCGGAAGCCGCGGCCTCCAGTACGGAAGCGACCATTCCAGGGTTCCCAAGCCGCTGAGAGGACTCTCCCGACGCCGGAGCAACATCACCCGGCGAGAACGGCCTGGAACATCGGGCCTCCGTAGAGACAACTATGGAGGCCTCAATGGGCCCGACTATGGGTGAACTGGGGTTGGGGACTGGACTTTGTGCCTTCCCTCATAATGGGAACCATTGTGGGGGGATGTTCTTTATGTTTAAAACTCTTATTAATGTTATGTCTGTATTCCTTATTTATGTGCTGCAAAATGGCAAGAAGCATTTCACTTCACTACACCTAGGTGTATGTGAATGTGACCAATAAAATAGCTTTGATACCTTGACATGGAACTCTCCAGAAAGACATCAGTGACAGTCTGGTTTCTAATGCACCAGATCTACATTCAGATGGAGATCTTTAGATACAAAGCTGACAAAAAGACTGAGTAGATATGTGTTTAATTAGGAAACAATTCCGATAGCCTTGGTGGAAATGTGTAAATGCTGGCCTGACTTTCCATGCAACAATTTCCATTACAAAAAACTTTGAGAATGGATATATAATTAAAAACAAACGATTGGTTATGTTGGCAAACCTAATATAAAGAATGTGTAAATGTACAGAAACATAACAAACGCCATTTCCTTTTGAAAAACGTCAGACCAGTGGGAACCGCTAAGCAAACCAGCCTGCGGAGTTGAAATGTGTTTACTGCATGGTAAAACTCTATTTAATCCTTTTAGACTGCTCCTTCCCCACCACAGTTTTATGTGCAAGTTAAACAAGATAGATCAACCCTGAAGCAATCTGAGATTCCAAAGTGCTTACACCATCCAGTGTGGATTAACGTCAGTAATCTTTTCGAGGGCAGATGTGAACATTTGAGATGCACTTCCTCGCATTATCAGAATTAGATACAGACTCTGAGAGATTCTAAATTAGCTTAATGCTACTACTTGTAAAAATGGATTGTAAAAATATTTTTCCCCCCAACACATATAACAATATGCTTTCTGAAGTGTACAAGTGACATCTACAGGTAGAAATGCGTACTGCACAAAAACAATTCCCTTGCTATCAAAGTATACTGACAGAATTTATTGGCTCTTAGAAAGTCTATCTGGCAGTTAGATATAGAACTATTGGCAAGTACTGGCGTATCACTTTAGAAGCACAGTATTCCAGTTAAGCAGTTTCAATTAGTTGGACACCAGTTAAAGGATTGAGGCCTACACTGCAGCACTGAGCTCTTCGTAAAGCTCAATAAGCCAGTGTCAAATTGCCTTCTCTCCTGCTCCTGCCTCCTCAACCTGAGTAAGTGCATCTGGCAAGCAAGAAGAACATACGTATGAGTTTTATGTGCACTACTGAGCAGCTTCCCCTTCCATCCCGAAGTGAAAGATTATTTTTCAGTAACTATTTTACCTTCTCTACCTGTGTAGGTGAATCTGGCAAGTGCAGAGGACATGTATGAGTTTTATATGAACTATTCAGAAGCTTTCTTTACTGACCCCTGCTGAAAGCTTTTGCAGCGAGAGAGAAAAAAAATCACACTTTGAATTTCAGCAAGATCCCTGCAGCACATACCAATGTTTGACATATTACTACACTTGCTATGGCAGTTCTCTCCATCAAGGGTTTCAATTTCACTGAGCTGAGATTCAGAAGGGAAGCTACGAACCATCTGCAACTGAGATAATAAACAATAGACAATAGGTGCAGGAGTAGGCCATTCGGCCCTTCGAGCCAGCACCGCCATTCAATGTGATCATGGCTGATCATCCCCAATCAGAACCCCGTTCCTGCCTTCTCCTCATATCCCCTGATTCCGCTATTTTTAAGAGCCCTATCTAGCTCTCTCTTGAACATCTAGAGCCCTCTGAGGCAGAGAATTCCACAGACTTACCACTCTCTGTGAGAAAAAGTGTTTCCTCGTCTCTGTTCTAAATGGTTTACTCCTTATTCTTAAACTGTGGCCCCTGGTTCTGGACTCCCCCAACATCGGGAACATGTTTCCTGCCTCTAGCGTGTCCAAGCCCTTAACAATCGTTGTTGATGGACTTAACGTGGTCTGCAGGCTGGGAGTTCCTTGCTCTGATCCAGTGTAGAAGCTGCAGCCTGTGAACAGAGCTGTGCTTGCCTCAGGATCAGGATTTCTAATGGAAACTATTATGGGTGATAGAAACAAAAGTTAATTTATTATTAAAGGTCCATGCATGCTGCATGAGCAACTGGGTGTCAAACCCCTATTTGTTGTTCCAATATAGCTGAGGATACTTAGTGAGCCTGGTGGGGCCTCAGAAACCACCAAAGCCATACATATTGGAGCCACAACTTACATCTGTAGAAACCCTTTGCTGCACAGGGCTTTGCCGATCAGATGAGAGCTGACCTGCCATTGCAAAATTGATCCCGGGACTATACTGGAAGACAGAGTGTGGTTTGAGACCAGAGAGAAACGTCACCTATTCCTTTTCTACAGCTGAGTTACTTCATCATTGTGTCTATCCACTGACTTAACCGAGGCAAAGAATCAGAATTAAGAGGAAGAAACCTTTTACTCAATGTGTTGTTAAAGCATGAGGAGAAACAAGGAACTAACTGCAAAATTTGCTTTACAAAAAAGGCACAAAATGCCAAAGTAGTTCAGTGGGTCAGGCAACATATCTGGAGAGCATGGATATGTGGACCATTGGGATCTCCTCTGGGGCATAGGTGACCTGTGCCTATGATGGACAGATTGCACCTTAACTGAAGGGGAACCAATATCCTGGCAGGCAGGTTCATTAATGCTACACAAGTGGGTTTAAACTAGATTGGCAGGGGGGTGGGATCCTATGCAGAACCAAGGCAGGTGAGAAGGCTGGAAGGCAGTATGGATATTGATGAAATAAAGTTTAGTGGACAGAATAAGCAGGAGAAAAGCAGGGAACAAAGAAGGCCTGTTGGCTTAAATTGCACTGATTTTAATGCGAGATGCCTGACGGGTAAGGCAGATACACTCATGGCGTGAATAGGTATATGCAACTGAGATGTTGTAGCCATTACAGAAACCTGGTTAAGAGAGGAACAGGACTGGCAGCTTAATATTTAAGGGTACAGATGATTCAAGAGAGGTAGAGGTAAAAGAGGAGTAGGTGTTGCTGTTTTGAGGATGTCATGGTAGTTGTCAGAGATGACGTTACTGATGATTGTAGCTGGGTGTAGCTGCGAAATAAGAAAGGGATGATCACCTTGTTGGGGTATACCGCAGGCCCCCAATTTGGAAGAGAAAATATGCCAGTAGATTGCAGGCAGCTGCAGGACTAATAAGATTGTTGTAGCAGATTTTTAACTTTCACAATATAAACTGCGAATGTCATAGTGCAAAAGGTTTAGACGGGACATAATTTGTTAAATGTGTTCAGTAAATATGTAGAGGGCCTTATACAAAGAAGGACAACACCTGATCTATTCTTAGGAAATTGGGAGGGGCAAGTGGATGAAGTGTTCGTGGATGACATTTTTTGAGCCAGTGACCACTGTTCTATTAGGTGTAGCAGGATAGAGAAAGGGCAGGCCCATGAGTTTAAAATTCTAAATTGGGGTAAGGCTAAGTTTGAAGGCATTCGACAGGAACTTATTCAAGTTGATTGGAACAGGTTGTTTGAGGAAAAAGAATGACTAGAAAGTGGGGTGTTTTTAAAAGTGTGCTGACAAGGGTCTAGGACCTCCGTGTTCCTAGGGCAAAGCAGGTAGGCATAAGGAAGCTTGGATGACAAGTAAAGTTGAGGGTCTGGTTAAGAATAAGATGGTGGCATGGGACAGGCATAGGCAGCTGGGATCAAGTGTATCCCTGGAAGAGTTTCAGGAACTGAGGAGCAAGCTAAAAGAGAAAATCAGAAGGGCAAAAAGAGGGACAGGAAATAGCTCTGGAAGACAATATTAAACACATTAAGGGAAAAAGGGTAACCAGATAGAGAATGCAGCACCTCAGGAATCAATGTGTAAGAAAGAACTGCAGATGCTGGTTTAAATTGAAGGTAGACACAACATTCTGGAGTTACTCAGCGGGTGAGGCAGCATCTCTGGAGAGAAGGAATGGGCGACGTTTCGGGTCGAGACCCTTCTTCAGACTGATGTCAGGGGAGGGGGCGGGACAAAGATAAAATGTAGTCGGAGACAGTAAGACTGGGAAGGGGGAGGGGATGGATAGAGAAAGCAAGGGCTATCTGAAGTGAGAGAAGTCAATGTTCATACCGCTGGAGTGTAAACTACCCAAGCGAAATATGAGGTGCTATAGACTTAGACATTAGGTGCAGGAGTAGGTCATTCGGCCCTTCGAGCCAATGTGATTATGGCTGATCATCCCCAATCAGTACCCCATTCCTACCTTCTCCCCATATTTTCTGACCGCTATCTTTAAGAGCCCTATCTAGCTCTCCCTTGAAAGTATCCAGAGAACCGGCCTCCACCGCCCTCTGAGGCAGAGAATTCTACAGACTCACAACGCTCTGTGTGAAAAGTGTTTCGTCATCTCCGTTCTAAATGGCTTACCCTTTATTCTTAAACAGTGGCCCCTGGTTCTGGTCTCCCCCAACATCGGGAACATGTTTCTTGCCTCTAGCGTGTCCAAAACCTTAATAATCTTATATGTTTCAATAAGATACCTTCTCATCCTTCTAAACTCCAGAGTGTACAAGCCCAGCCGCTCCATTCTCTCAGGATATGACAGTCCCATCATCCCGGGAATTAACCTTGTAAACCTACGATGCACTCCCTCAAAAGCAATAACGTCCTTCCTCAAATTAGGGGACCAAAACTGCACACAATAATCCACGTGTGGTCTCACTAGGGCCCTATACAACTGCGGAAGGACCTCTTTGCTCCTATACTCAACTGCTCTTGTTATGAAGGCCAACATGTCATTCGCTTTCTTCACTGCCTGCTGTACCTGCATGCTTACTTTCATTGACTGATGAACAAAGACCCCCAGATCCCGTTGTACTTCCCCTTTTCCCATCTTGACACCTTTTAGATAATATTCTGCCTTCCTGTTTTTGCTACCAAAGTGGATAACCTCACATTTATCCACATTAAACTGCATCTGCCATGCATCTGCCCACTCACCCAACCTGTCCAAGTCACCCTGCATTCTCATAGCATCCTCCTCACAGTTCACACTACCACCCAGCTTTGTGTCATCTGCAAATTTGCTAATGTTACTTTGAATCCCTTGATCTAAATCATTGATATGTATTGTAAATAGCTGCGGTCCCAGCACCGAGCCTTGCGGTACCCCACTAGTCACTGCCTGCTGTTCTTCCAATTTGCGCTGGGCCTCACTCTGACAATGGAGGAGGCCCAGGACAGAAAGGTCAGATGGGAATGGGAGGGGAAGTTGAAGTGCTGAGCCACCGGGAGATCAGGTAGGTTAAGACTGACTGAGCGGAGGTGTTCAGTGAAATAATCGCCGAGCCTGCCCTTGGTCTCGCCGATGTAGAGGTTGACACCTGTAACAGTGGATACAGTAGATGAGGTTGGAGGAGGTGCAAGTGAACCTCTGTCTGCGTGACCTGGAAAGACTGTTTGGGTCCTTGGATGGAGTCGAGGGGGGAGATAAAGGGCAGGTGTTGCATCTCCTGCGGTTGCTGGGGAAAGTACCTGGAGAGGGGTTTGGGTGAGAAGGGACGAGTTGACCAGGGAGCTGCGGAGAGAATGGTCTCTGTGGAAAGCAGAAAAGGGTGGAGATGGGAAGATGTGGCCAGTAGTGGGATCTCATTAGAGATGGCGAAAATGTTGGAGGCTTATATGCTGTATGCGACGGCTGATGGGGTGGAAGGTGAGGACAAGGGGGACTCTGTCCTTGTTACGAATGGGGGGAGGGGGAGTAAGAGCGGAGCTATGGGATATCGAGGAGACCCTAGTGAGAGCCTCATCTATAATGGAAGAGGGGAACCCCCGTTTCCTAAAGAAGAGGACACCACCGATGCCCTGGTATGGAACACCTCATCCTGGGCGCTGATGCGGCGTAGACGGAAGAATTAGGAGTAGGGGATAGCGTCTTTACAGGAAGCAGGGTGGGAAGAAGTGTGATGGAAACAGACTACTGACCAACATCTACTACAAACCTACTGACTCCCATAGCTATCTTGACTACACTTCTTCCCATCGGTCTGAAGAAGAGACTTGACCCAAAACATCGCCCATTCCTTCTCTCTAGAGATGCTGCCTCACCCGCTGAGTTACTCCAGCATTTTGTGTCTACCCTCAGGAATCAAAGCAGTCAACTCTGTGTGGAGCCTCGGGAGGTGGGCAAAGTCCTTAATGTGTATTTCTCCTCGGTTTTTACCATGGAGAATGACCAGGACCGGGGAACTTGAGGCGGTTGATGGAAGTGCCTTGAGGGCAGTCAGTATTATGGACAAGGAGGTGCTGAAGGTCCTGACATCTATGAAGGCAGACAAATCTCCAGGGCCTGACCAAATATATCTGAAGACAGTGAGAAGCTAGTGAGAAAATTGCAGGAGCCCTGGCTGGGATTCATGAATCATCATTAAATACAGGTGAACACTGTAGGGTAGCAAATGTTGTGTCTCTATTTAGAAAGGGCGCAAGGAAAAGGCTGGGAACTCCAGGCTAGTGAGTCTAACATCTGTGGTCAGTTACTAGAGAATATTCTGAGGAATATGAGATACATGTATTTAGATGGACGAGGGCTGAATTCGGGATAGACAGCATGGCTTTGTACATGAGAGATCATGTCTCACAAATCTCATTGAGGTATTGAAGATGTGACCATAAAGTATGATGAGGCCAGAGCTGTTAACATTGTAAATATGGATTTCAGCAAGGCGTTTGACAAGGTTCTACATAGTAGGCTGTATTGGAGGTTAGATTGCATGGGATCCAAGGAGAGCTGGCTGACTGGATAGAAAATTGGTTTCATGGAAGGAAGCAGAGGGTGATGTTAGAAGGTTGTTTTTCGGACTGGAGGCCTGTGAATAGTGGTGTGCTGGGTCCATTGCTGTTAGTCATCTGCATCAGTGATTTGGCTGAGAACATTCAAGGCATGATTAGCAAGTTTGCAGATAATACTAAAGTAGGTGGTATTGTAGAGAGCGAAGATGGTTGTAAAAAATTGCAGCAGAATCTTGATTGGTTGGGCAGGTGGGCTGAGGAATGGTTAATGAAGTTTAATATAGAGAAGTGCGAGCTGTTGCATTTTGGAAAGTCAAACCAAGGCAGGATCTACACAGTGAATAGCAGGGCTTTGGGGGAGTGCTGTGGAGCAGAGCGATCTAGGAATACAGGTACATAGTTTCTTGAAAATAGTGTCACAAGTAGATAGGGTGGTCAAGAAGGCTTTGGCACATTTGCCACTTCAGAGCATTGGGTATAGAAGTTGGGGGGGGGGGGCGGTCTTGTTACAGTTGTACAAGACAATGGTGAGGCCACATTTAGAATATTGTGTTTAGTTTTGGTCACTCTGTTGGAGGAAAGATGTTACGCTGGAAAGAGTACAGAAAAGACTTATGAGGATAGTGCCAAGGCTCGAGGGCCTGAGCTACAGGGACAGGTTGAGCAGGAACCTTACAACCTCTTGGAGCACAGGAAGATGAGGGATGATAGAATAGATCATGAGATGGATAATGTAAATACACAGTCTTTTACCAGGAGTAGGGGAATCAAGAACCAGAGGACATAGGTTTAAGGCGAGGAGGGAAAAGATTTAGGATCCTGAGGGGTGGCTTTTTTTACACAAAGGGTGGTAAGTGTATGGAACGAGCTAGTGTATGGAATGAGTAAGCGTATGGAAGGAGTTAGTTGAGGCAGGTACTATTACAATGTTTAAGAAACATTTAGGCAGGTACATGGATAGGATGGGTTTAGAGTGATATAGGCCAAATGCGGGCCAGTGGGTCTAGTCCACACTGTATGACTTTTGACTCTTTATGACTCTATGAGGCAATGTTTTGGATGGGGACTCTTCTTCAGATAGATTAAGAAAAACGATCCCGACTCGAAACGTCACACATCCATGTTCTCCAGAGATGCTGCCTGACCCATTGAGTTACTCCAGCACTTTGTCTCTTTTGTTGTTAAGGCACATTATGTAAATAATAGAATCCAGAACAAAAACAGAACGCTGGAAGAATTTAGTGGGTCAAGCAGCATCTGTGGAGACAAAGGGTATAAGTTGCCTGTTCTGTTTTCTGTTCTAAACCAAATGTTTCACAGTTGATACACTATTTTACAAGTGCAAGATATTATATAAGTAGCAACAACAGATAATTTGTACATAAAACAGTTCTAAATGCAAATTAATCATTCTGTTTTGATGGCTTGAAATGTAGACACTACAACACTGCTGCTCTTCTTCAATAATTGTTCACCTCCACATGTGGATTTGGCCCCAGCAACATCTTATTTCAAAGATGATGCCTCTTCAGTAAGGCCCCTTCATTTCTTGATCTATATCCTGTAGATTAAAGTTCTAATATATAATTAAATACTAAGTCAAGGAGCTAGGCTATAAGGAATGTCTTAAATGATTGCAGACCTCAGCTCAAACAATTAATCACATTATAAATGTCTGCCCTTTACACTGTAATGTCAGCGTCTTCCATGTAGTGACAATTGACGTAATCACATAGATCTTAGATCTCGATCTACAACTCTAATTTGCTTTTTTATTTGAAATATATTACAGAAATGCCACAGAAAGCAAAAAAAAACTTACCAAGCAAAAATAACACATCTATCAATTACCTGATGCTACCTCCCACAGGGCTAATTCTAGATTTGATGCCGTTTGGAAACTATGGGCTACAACTTTTCTGATCAGTCTCCTGTGTGGGAAGTTGTGAAAAGTCTTCCTAAAATATCTCTTGACACCAATGCATTGCACCCTATCAATCCGGTTTGGTTCCTACTAAGAAATTAAATTATTGGTCTAATGCAAACTTTCATCAATAAATGTTTATTCAAACTCTCAGATGCTACATAAATGTTCTACCATCTCTCAGCTATGTTATTAAACTTTATATTCAAGCCCATTCCATCCAGGTGAGAAACCTTAAATTGCAGCTTTCTTTTGACAAACTTACAAAATTGATCAGCTGTGTTCCTTTTCATTCAACTCCTTCTGTGGGCTCCATTTCATTCAAATTTTCTTCTGTTCACCCCTCATCCTCAATTTAACAAACTTTGAAGAAGGGTCCCGATTCAAAACTAATACACTAATCCCTGCGATACCTCACTAATCACTGCCTGCCACCCTAAAATAAACCACTATTCTTACTTTGTTACCCGACTATCATTCAATCTATGCTAATACATTACCTAAAATACCATGGGCTATAATTTGATACACTGGCCCTTCAAGTGGGATTTTATCAAGGGCTGTTTGAATATACAATTGCACCACATCTAGTGGTTCTCACTAAACTTTGCTATCAGTTGCACTCACAAATATTTTCAATGTATATTTCAGAAAATTAAATCCTTCCCAAAATTCACTTATTTTGTCTAATCAGATTGATATTTTCTAAGTGCCTTTTTATTCAATCTTTTACAATGGTTTCAAGCATTTTCCCCACTATTAATTCTAGAAAATGATAACCAATGCATTTCAAGTCACCTCTGAAATGAAAATTATCAGGCCCCAGGGAATTATCAGCTTTCAGCACCATTGGTTTCTCCAGCTCCATTGATAGCTTGTCACTACTTTCTTACTTTTTATGGAGTAATTTAGTCTTTTCAATAGTTTTCTTTTGAAACAAGAACATGTTCAGCATTTCTAATAAGTTTGAAGCTCCTGCTATATTACATTTTGTTACATTGTGATTATTTTATTAGCTGTGAAACTGACCTTTGCTGTGTCCTTTTGCATTGTAATGCATTCTTTGATTGGTTACTTTCTCTCACTTTATTGAAATTTAATTTAAATCATATTTATTATTATGATGCTTAGAATTTTTTTTTTCCATATGTTGATATTTCAATTTCCCGTCACTATTTGCTTTAATTCTACCCAAGGTTTGTTTTCACTAACAGAAAATACATCTTCTTCAGAATCGTTCGGTTTAGAATCAAAGTTTGCTGTCATGGCTCTCTAACATTTTGCTAAACAACAAATTTTATTCAAATTATTCATGAACACAAAGGTTCACAAATGTTTATTTGAAAAACGTGTCTTCACAATAATAAACTAATTTATTTTTCCATTGATTTTTTTTAAAGAACAGGAAATTCATATTAGGTTATTTTGATCCCCAACAGCAGGGTTTAGCTGCAGCTATAAAATAATCTCCAAGGAATGCTGTAAAATACTACGCAGCGGGCTTGTAAAACATGGTGCACTGGCAAGTCAATAGAAAACGCATGGAAAAACTGCAGTCCAATTTTAATGCTGCAGCAACTGAAAACACACACAAAATCAAACCAAAGGGAGTAACGTCTAAAAGATAAACCAACTCACAGAAGATATGATACAATAAGAGACTCCACTCATCCCAACTTGGTAAATGATCATTGTAGGTAAACAAATTTTGGAATTTATCATAGTTATGAGGGTTTGCTTGATGATTGTTATTCAGCTTTTTGTGCACGTGCGCAGGCAGGTGTAATTGTTCAGGTGTGTGCAATGGTGTATGAATATTATGAAAATAGAGATCATATAGGATACCGGAAGAGAATCTCTTCATTTAAGTAGTTTTCTAAAAATTGTAATTGTTGTAAAGTGCTTTGAGATATTCTGAAGTCAAGAAAGATGCTACATAAATTCAAACCTTTGTTTCTTTCCATTACAATTATGTAATCAATAAATAGCAGTAATTGTTCAGGAGATTGTACTAGCCAGAAATTGGATAGCATTTGAAAAACATCTTGATAACATCTTTTCGGCACCTTTTCCAGCTTGACAACATCTTTCCTGTAACATGGTGCCCAAAACGGAACACAATACTTTAACTGTGGCCTCACCAATGTCTTATACAACTGCAACATGACCTCCCAACTTCTGTACTCAATACTCTTGACTGATGAAGGTCAATGTATGAAAAGCCGTTGTGACCACCCTATCTACCTGCCTGTCTTCTTCTTCTTGCGTATGGCGTACACAGCCTAAAGTTGTAGGACAACTTGTTCTATTTGATCTTATTTGATTGTGCACGCCAGGTTGATTGCATTCGTCGAAACAGGGCGGACCACGTGAAGGTAGCAATCTCCCACCCCTACCTAGCTGCGATGCCACATTCAACAAACTATGTACCTGTAACCCTAGATCCCTCTGTTGCACAGCACTCCCCAGAGCCCCATCATTCACAGTTCAGGTCCTGTCCATGTTCGTGTTCCCATAAATGCAACACCTCACATTTCTTAGTATTAAATTTCATCAACCATTCCTTAGCCCACCTGGCCAACCGATCAAGACCTTGCTGCAATTCTGTCAACCATCTTCATTAACTACCATACCATCCACTTTTGTGTCATCTGCAAACTTTTACCCAATAGTGGGGTTCTTGATTGCCCAACTCTGGGTAAAACACTGCATTTACCCTATTGATTCCCCTCATGATATCGCACACCTCTATAAGATGATGGCTCATCCTCCTGCACTCCAGGAATAGAGTCATAACCTACTCAACCACTCCTTATAGCTCAAGCACTCAAGTTCTGGTGACATCCTCGTAAATCTTCTCCGCACTCTTGTGAGTAGATAGTGTGAAAAGGAGAAAGGCCATCAACTCACAGGATCACTGAAAACACTTAAATTCAATAATGAAATAGCAATGGGACAAGGGTGCACTTGAGCTTAAAGCGAGAGTGAAGTAGCTGGAAAATGGAGTGTTACTATTTCTTAACATTTACAAGTTCAATGACCTCACATATATGGCCATGGGTCATAGATCACCACATCATGGATCAGACATCACCAAACCTTCTCGTCAAACAACTATAGCAATGGCCTCACTCATGACTCCACAAAGCTACCCATCTTTCATCCTGCAACTATCGATCAAGACTCCTACCAAACATTAACACCAAGGGCAGAGCAGTGACGCAGCGGTAAAGTTGCTGCCTTACCGTGGCAGAGAGACAGGTTCGATCCTGAATACAAGTGCTGTCCATACAGAGATTGTATGTGCTCCCCCTGGCCACATGGGTTTTCTCCAGGTGCTCCGGTTTCCTTCTACGCTCCAAAGGTTTGTAGGTTAATTAGCTTCTGTAAATTGACCCTATACTAGAACTAGTAATAGAAATAGTGTATGGGTGATCGCTGGTTGGCATGGATTTGATGGGCTGAAGAACCTGTTTCTACACTCTCACCAAACTAAACTAAATTAAATTAATAATCCCCAACATAAACACATACTTACACATACTTATCAATATTCCAATCCCCATATCCAAAACTCTCAAACTCCCAGCTATTCAACCATGAGAAGCATATCATTCAGATGCATTGAAAGATACTCACTAGCACATATCCTCGTCTCAAGGGAGGTGATGGCAAACAATGTTTACCTGTCGTAGCAGGCTAGTGGAGGGGGGAGGAGTGACGACATGAACATCAGTCAAATGCTTTAGAAAACTCCACCAGTGAGAGGCAGCTGACATGTTGCCCTGGGCCACAAGCTCTGCAGCGAATAATAAAGGAGCTTGTATCTAATCGACCTTCTCCCTCAATCCACAATTCTTCATATTTACAAATCATACATGAATGCACCACCCCCCCCCCCCCATCCCCACCTCCCCTCCCAAAGCATAACATTCCACTGAGCAGCAACATCCAGAATCTTGAGTAAGAAAAGCAGTGCTAGCGTATCTCAGCAGAACAGCACCTCATCTCAGGATGACCACCCAAAACGTTGTATCCATATAAGCTCCGTGACTTGCTGAGTTCCTGAAGTACATTGTTTTTACTCAAGATTCTAAAATCTGTAGTCTCTGCAGACTCCAACACCAGGCAGGAAATGTGATAATAATCTTGGTAATTGTAGAGATTATAGTTAGATTCTCACTTATTGAAGATGTTCATGCCTGGTACTTGAGTGGCATAAATCTCTCTTGTCAGGGCCTAGTTCAGCCAGAATGCTTTGTTTTGTTCTGAGCTTTATTGATATCACCAGACTGAACTTTGAGCCACTTTTGTCAAATTTTGCTTTATATTTCTGATAGCTATATAATGACCAAGCACTGGCAAATGGGATTATTATGGATAAATAATTGTTGATCGGCATAGACACGGTGGGCCAGATAACCCATTTCTGTCACACATGTTGTATAATTCCACGATTATGACTCGCATCTTGAGAGAATACTATTCTGGTCGCTAAAGCCTCAATTGGAGTTAAGAACCAACTCATTCAGGAGAGAGCCCTGTGTTTCATTTGGCCAGCGCATCACGTAAATATGGAACTACAACCAACTGCTGTATCAGGAAGAAATGCAGACACTCCCTTTGCGCTTTGCATTGTTGATTGTGTCAATGTGGTTGCACTCGATTTGTAGAAATAGCAGGTAAAAGTGGTCTTGATAAAAGTCAGAAGGGTATTTAACGGGTATTCAGTGAGTCATGCCCACAACATGGAGGAACCTGCACCATCCTCTGAGCTGCAGCTTGCATTTTCTGACAATCTCTATGCAAGTTGAAGGAGATAAATTCCCGTTTTCTTGAGCCTCTCTCTCCATGTCTCTAGTCGTGTTCACACGTCGAGACACCAATCTTTTAAATATGTCTAAATGTCTAAATATTCAATGCCAAATATTTTATGCATCCTTTTATTCTCTCTCTGCTGGTCACATCATCAAAAAACCTCTCAAACATTTGTCAAGTACAATTTCTCTACATAATAATTATACTTAATCATGTTGTGTTTCTCTTTGTGCCCTGCTATTATTTCCTTACTTATAGACTCCAGCATTCTCTGACAATCGATGTCAAGCTAATTGGCTTCCCATTCCATATTTTCTTTCCTCTCTTTTCCTGAGTAGTAGCATTTTATATTTTATGTTTTTCCAATTTGCTGGGGTCTTTTCAGAATCCAGAGAATTCTGGACCATGCAAACATAAGAATTAGGTGCAGACATGTCAACTCAGCCCTTCAAGTCATTTAAAAAGATCATGCTTGGTCAGACTGCAACCTCTACTTTACATTCTCTTTGTCTCATGGTAACCATTCATCCCCTTGCTTATAATGTACCTATCTAACTCTGCCTTAAAAATATTCAAAGACACGGCTTTTCAAAGAGAATTCTGTGACAGAAACAAAATGACACGACTTGGTCTTAAATGGGTGACCATATATTTTAGAACATGACGCTGCTGGGATCTCTCGTAAAATAAAACATTTTTTCAACATCCACTCTGTCAACACACCTCGGGATCCCATATGTTTCATTCAAATCCCCTCTCATTCTTTCAATCTCTAGTCTAGTCTGTCCAACTGTTGTCACAAAACACCCTGCCCATTCCAGATATCAGTCTGTTAAACGTTCTCTTTACTACTTCCTGTGCATTACAAAATAAGGAATCCAATACTCTAGTCCAGAAGTGGTGCTCTTTTAAGTGATGCACAACCTCCCTTCTTTTGCATTTCATTCTGCTCACAGCAAACAATAACATTTTGTTAGCTTCCCTGATTACCTGAAGGGGACATGACTTGAGAATTAAGGGACTGAAGTTTAGGGGTAACATGAGGGGGAACTTCTTTACTCAGAGAGTGGTAGCTGTGTGGAATGAGCTTCCAGTGAAGGTGGTGGAGGCAGGTTCGTTTTTATCATTTAAAAATAAATTGGATAGTTATATGGATGGGAAAGGAATGGAGGGTTATGGTCTGAGCGCAGGTATATGGGACTAGGGGAGATTATGTGTTCGGCACGGACTAGAAGGGTCGAGATGGCCTGTTTCCGTGCTGTAATTGTTATATGGTTATATGGTTACTTACTGTGACCACATCAGTTGGAAATGGATGGCCAGATTGTTCTAAATCTGTTCCACTAAGTCTCACAAATTAGGTTAAATGTTTTTTTTGCCTAAATGGGAAACTTCAGATCTTCCCACATTATATTCTATTTTCTAAAACTTTGTCCACTCACATAACATATCTATAACCTCATTGTATATCCTCATTACAACTTAATTTCCTCTCTGTCGTTACAGTGCTCTCCATAATGTTTGGGACAAAGACCCATCATTTATTTATTTGCCTCTGTACTCCACAATTTGAGATTTGTAATATAAATAATTCACATGTGGTTAAAGTGCACATTGTCAGATTTTAATAAAGGCCATTTTTATACATTTTGGTTTAACCATGTAGAAATTACAGCAGTGTTTATACATAGTCCTCCCATTTCAGGGCACCATAATGTTTGACACGCAGCAATGTCACATAAATGAAAGTAGTCATGTTTAGTATTTTGTTGCATATCCCTTGCATTCAATGACTGCTTGAAGTCTGCATCACCAGTTGCTGGGTGTCTTCTCTGGTGATGTTCCCGATGTTGGGGAAGTCCAGAACCAAGGGCCATGGTTTAAGAATAAGGGGTAAGCCATTTAGAACGGAGATGAGGAAACACTTTTTCACACAGAGAGTTGTGAGTCTGTAGAATTCTCTGCCTCAGAGGGTGGTGGAGGCCGGTTCTCTGGAAACTTTCAAGAGAGCGCTAGATGGGGCTCAGCAGATATGGGGAGAAGGCAGGAACGGGGTACTGATTGTGGATGATCAGCCATGATCACATTGAATGGCGGTGCTGGCTTGAAGGGCCGTATGGCCTACTCCTGCACCCATTGTCTATTGTCTATTGTGAAGCTCTGCCAGGCCTGCTTTGCAGCCATCTTTAGCCTATGCTTGTTTTGGGGGCTAACCCCTTCAGATTCCTCTTCAGCATATAAAAGGCATGCTCAATTGGGTTCAGATCGGGTGATTGACTTGGCCACTCAAGAATTTACCATTTTTAGCTTTGAAAAACATCTTTGTTGCTTTAGCAGTATGTTTGGGATTATTGTCTTGCTGTAGAATGAACCGCCAGCCAATGAGTTTTGAGGCATTTGTTTGAACTTGGGCAGATAGGATGTGTCTGTGCACTTCAGAATTTATTATGCTACTACCATCAGCAGTTGTATCATCAATTAAGATAAGTGAGCCCATACCTTCAGCAGCAATACATGCCCAGGCCATAACACCCCCACCACCGTGTTTCACAGATGAAGTGGTATGCTTTGGATCTTGGGCAGTTCCTTCTCTCCTCTATACTTTGCACTTGCCATCACTCTGATATAAGTTAATCTTCGTCTCATCTGTCCACAAGACCTTTTTCAAGAACTGTGGTTGCTCTTTTGAGTACTTCTTGGCAAACTGGAACCTGGCCATCCTATTTTTACAGCTAACCAGTGGTTTGCATCTTGCAGTGTAGCCTCTGTATTTCTGTTCATGAAGTCTTTTGTGGACAGTGGTCATTGACAAATCCACACCTGACTCCTGAAGAGTGTTTCTGATCTGTCGGACAGGTGTTTAGGGATTTTTCTTTATTATAGAGATAATTCTTCTTTCATCAGATATGGAGGTCTTCCTTGGCCTGCCAGTCTCTTTGTGATTAGTAAGCTCACCGGTGATCTCTTTCTTCTTAATGATGTCCCAAACAGTTGATTTAGATAAGCCTAAGGTTTGGCTGATGTCTCTAACAGTTTTATTCTTGTTTCTCAGTCTCATAATGGATTCTCTGACTTCCATTGGCACAACTTTGGTCCTCATGTTGATAAATAACAATAAAAGTTTCCAAAGGTGATGGAAAGACTGGAGGAAGGACTAGGTGCTGACAGCTCTCTTACACCTGCATTAAGGAGGCAATTAAACACACCTGAGAAATTACAAACGCCTGTGAAGCCATGTGTCCCAACCATTATGGTGCCCTGAAATGGGGGGACTATGTATAAACACAGCTGTAATTTCTACATGGTGAAACCAAAATGTATAAAAATGGCGCTTAATAAAATCTGACAATGTGCACTTTAACCACATGTAATTTTGTCTATTACAGATCTCAAATTGTGGAGTAGACCAA
This sequence comes from Amblyraja radiata, assembly GCF_010909765.2. Lineage (NCBI taxonomy): Eukaryota > Metazoa > Chordata > Chondrichthyes > Rajiformes > Rajidae > Amblyraja > Amblyraja radiata. The sequence continues at coordinate 60,870,545 of NC_045957.1, read as the reverse complement.
GGTCTCGACCTGAAACTTTGCCTATTTCCTTCGCTCCATAGATGCTGCCTCACCCGCTGAGTTTCTCCAGTATTTTTGTCTACCTTCAAATTGTGGAGTACAATTTGTCGAGGCAAATAAAAAAATGATGGGTCTTTGTCCCAAACATTATGGAGGGCACTGTATGTAATCAGTAAATTTACCAAACATACCTTTGGTGCCTTTATCCAAGTCATTGGTACAAATTGTTAAATGTTGAAGAACCAGCAATAATCCCTGCAACCCACCACTCATTGTACCTTCCAATTAGCAGAAAAGCCCTTTTATGTCGACTCTTTGTTTCCGGTTAGCCAGATGATCTGCTATCCACATCAAATACATCTTAATAACAATATTCTATGATGCAGCACCTTGTCAAATGCCTGCCTTCTGAAAATCTTAGTACATCCATCTGTAGCTCTTTATCCACCACCTTACTTCTTCAAATAAGACCACTAAACTAGTCAAACATAATTTCCTTTTACAAAGCGATGTTGACTTTGTCTGATTATCTTCGATGTTTATGTCTGACTTTAATATCATGAATAATGGTTTCTAACATTTTCCTTATGACAGGCATTATGCTAACTGATCTGTGGTTTCCTGCTTTTTTTTTCAATGAAGGAGGTAAAATTAAAGTTGTTTTCTTCTAATACAAAGAACCTTAGCTGTATATAGAGAATATTAGAAAATTAAAATTAATGCATTAACTATCTCTCCAGTCACTTCTTTCAAAATCCCAGGATGAAGTCCATTAGATACACAGCTCCAACAATCTGCTGAGCACTTCCCCAGTGTTTGAAATTTCCGGAGGTTTCTCCCTTCCTTTGGGCTTCTCATTTACAGCTGTTTCTGGGCTGTTAGTTGCATCTTCCACAGTGAATATTAATGCAGAATACTTGCTTAATTCATCTGTTATTACCATGTTTTCCTTTATTAATTCCCCAGACTTGTTCTCGACAGAACCAGATCTTTTCTTCTTTAAGTACACAGAAACTCTCATTATCTGTTGGTGTGTTTCTGGCTAGCTTTATTTCATAGTCCAATTATTTCCTTCCTTGCAAATCATCCATGATCTCTGTAGATGCCGAACCTAACCTCCGGATGCTGACAATAGATCCAGGGGACTGGTCAGCCTTCAGTCTCATTAGTTTCTCCAGTACTTATTTATTTATTTTTTAATGACTTAGACTTTCTTACTGTCACTGTTTTTTTTGTTTTCCTCAATATCTGGAATACTTTTTGGGACCTCCACTATGAAGACGTGTTCATCATCTCGACCATCTCATTATTCCCTTCCACAATATTTCTTCTCACAGACCGTGAGATCTGTGCTTACTTCATTACCTTCTTTTACCTTTATTTTGCAAATGTGTTTGGACATTCTTTGTTGTGTTTTTTAATCCTCCCAATCTAAGGAAATAAATCAGTAATTTACGGCACAGAAAAATGCAGAAATGCCCAAAATAAGAAAATACATTATTGATTTGGTGTACTCAGAAACAAAGTACTTTATTTATAAGAGCTCTAAGCAAGATATACCTTTCCTGTAAGATTTCCCTTAGCTAAATTTATAATCAACTATAATTTGATGATGAACTATCAGGCAAATTATCTCAAAATAGTTCACTTTGCTGATGTAGTGTTGAGGTTATTTTTGGATAGTAAATCATAAGTGACAGAAAATTAGTTTTTGTGGAGGTTATATCAATCACAATGACTAAACATATTAATATTGATTATTCAGCAGTTAAATACTTGGCAAGACAGATTGAATTCCATAACCTTAACATTGTCTGTAATAATTTTATTAAATATAATTGTCGGCTCTTAGATAATCGAAAACCACACTTAACACAGCAATTAAAAGGAATAGCACAAATAGTTGTGGTGGTTAGTTGCTGCTGAGTTGTACCAGTATAATTACAACTGCAAAACAACAGCATAATGCTCCAAAGACTGGTCAAATTACCTACGTACAAGTGGCAAGTAATTTCACGAACGTGGAGCTCTTGTAAAACATTCTTCACAATATTCCTATGACTATAAATTTACCTCTTATTTTCTCTTGCTGTTTTATGAATGTGGCATTTTCTTTGAGGCTTTTAAACATTTATGGTACATCTCCTGTAGTTTTATTCATATATTTCATGCTATTCTGGAAGTGAAATAATAACCTATTTAGTTTACACTCATAATTTATAAAGTTTGGTGGCTATGCGTTTATTTAGGACCAAATGACATTGCACAATATAACACGGTTAACTGAAAGTATTAATATGATTAAACAATGGAACGGGTGCTCTATCGGATTCTGGCTTCACAGCCTAACAACATGTCCCTTGATTTAAGCTCAACACTGTATGGGGAATGAAGCACTTTATTGGGTCCACGGGGAAGAGTTGGTCACAAATGTTCATACTATTGTTAAATTTAATTAATCTGAAGCATTCACTGTGTAAATTTGCATCAACCGATCAAATACTTATTGTTCTTTGAATAATAAAACCAGAATTTCAGATGGTTTTTATTTCCACTTTAATAAACTGTCATAGTTATAATTTATCACTTTTGTTATATAGATTTTAATAAAAACGACTGCAACCTCATTTTATAAAAGCAACAAATCAATTTAAACAGCATTACAAAAAACTGATTGTTTTGGTGGAAGCTTTGTTGATTAATTATTAATATTTAAGATATAGATTAGCAAAGCTTTACAAAACAGTTGGCACTCAAATGCAAACTTAACAACCCAAACGTGGACTCTGTTCTGCATGACACAGTCAACAGAGTAAAAAAAGAACTATAAAGGAGCATCAACCATACCACAAGAAAATATCAATGACTGCAATGAGGAAAAAAACACAATTGAACTGAACATTTAACGTCAGTTATTTGCATCAGTGTGAAACTTCTGTGATGGAAATATGCAATTTTACTGCAGCCAAACTTTGCAAGCTCAGATTTGTTTCTGCGTCTGAGACCGTAGATTTATACAACAGCTGCATAATCGCACAATACCTATTACACAATAAAATTTTGGTTTAAAGTTCCAAAATGGTAGACTAATATTAAGATTTCAAGCAGATAACACTGAAATTAATCAATATACATGGCTCTCAGAAATGACTATCTGTACAAAATTCACATAAGAAACAAACCTAAAGCATCATGAACAATACTATTGTATATCGGCATTTTTAATGTGATTATATTTTCAAAAAAAACTTAGTTTTAGGAGAAAAAGTAGCTATTTGTCGCACTGAGTTTATGCCAAGTCTTGGTTGAGCAATCTCATCAGTCCCACTTGTATTTAAGCATTCCCAGGTCCCTTTAAACTCAATCACTCAATCGCTCACCATTTAACAAGCAATCTGCTTTTTAGTTATATGTATCAAAATTGATGACCTCATTTTTTTCATGTTACTTTCCATCTGTCATGTTCTTGCCCCTCAATCTGCTCATCTCTACCTCAAACCCCCTCCCCACTAATAGCATCTTTACATTTTCATCAACTCTCACAATCCCCTGATATTACTTTAGTATCATCAGGAAACTTGGAAATGACATTTTATATCCACTAATTGTTGATTTAGATCATCCCTAACTATGGCCCCAACGCCAATCACCCCTATAGCCCACAATTTGCCAAACTGAGTAGGATCTGCAGTTGCTGGAATCTGGACCAAAAAGACAAACTGGTGGAGGAACTCAGCAGGTCAGGCAGCATCTGTGGAAGGAATGGATAGACGACATTTTGGTTAGGATTCTTCTTCAGAGCCGCTAAGTTTCTCCAGCAGTTTGTTTTTTGCCCAATAATCAATTCTTATTCTTCATCATTACATTATCTTCAATTTCTTGTAACAATAGTCAATAGACAATAGGTGCAGGAATAGGCCATTCGGCCCTTTGAGCCGAATTTAATGTGATGATGGCTGATCATCCCCAATCAGTACCCCGTTCCTGCCTTCTCCCCATATCCCCTGACTCCGCTATTTTTAAGAGCCCTATCTAGCTCTTGAAAGCATCCAGAGAACCTGCCTCCACCGCCCTCTGAGGCAGAGAATTCCACAGACTCACAACTCTCTGTGAGATAAAGTGTTTCCTCGTCTCCATTCTAAATGGCTTAGTCCTTATTCTTAAACTGTGGCCCCTGGTTCTGGACTCCTCCAACATCGGGAACATGTTTCCTGCCTCTAGCGTGTCCAAGCCCTTAACAATCTTATATGTTTCAATGAGATGCCCTCTCATCCTTCTAAACTCCAGAGTGTACAAGCCCAGCTGCTCCATTCTCTCAGCATATGACAATCCCGCCATCCCGGGAATTAACCTTGTAAACCTACGCTGCACTCCCTCAATAGCAAGAATGTCCTTCCTCAAATTAGGGGACCCAAACTGCACACAACCAACCTTCTGTGTGACACCTTATCAAAAACCTACTGGAAATCTACATTCACTATTAGTCACTTCCTTAATGAGCCTCCAACATATTAGTCAGATATGATTTAGACTTTACAAATGCATGTTGATTCTGTCCAACCCTATTATTCTTTTTTTAACATGGTTTGTTATTAGTTATCAGGTAAGATAGTTCATTTTTTCTTTATCTCTCCTCTTTTAAGTCCAGAATCAATTTTGCAAAATGGTGTATTAAAATATATCTATTCAGCCACCCATCTGTCTGAAGTCTATTACTATCCTCTTCACTATTAACCACACTTCCAATCTTTTGTGTCATAAGAACATTTGGAAATGTTAACTTGAACACCCATATCCAACTCTTTAATATGTACCAGCAAGTAATGGTCCCAGCACTAGCCCCTGGAGAACTCAATTTTCATCCATTCTCCAGTATGAAATACAGCTATTTACCTCTATTTTCTGCCTTCTGCCTTTGTCAATTTTCAACTTTTCTGCTGCTGACCCTTCAATTCCAGAAGTCACAACTTTGCTTTTTGTGTGGGACTTTATCAAACAGTTCATGAAAATCCCCATAAACACCAACAATTTTGTTCCCTTTATGTAACTTTCCAAATTTCTCACCAAAATAAATACTTATGGTAACTCTGTGCCTCAATAGGAGTACTGTTCAACATCAGCACCTCAAAATTATACAATGGGCTCTGTCTTAAAAATGCAGAATTTCACAGAACTATTAAAATTATAGCCTTTCAAATGCAGTGCTGGTTTTATCCCCAACAACTCAATTTACCCCAACTACTTTCATCTTCATCCATTTCAAATGTTATTCTATCCTCTAGTCTCCACCAACAATCACGTTGATTTACTAACCCTTAATTCAAATTCCTTGAGTCATCATTGCTCTTTGTTTTCCCCTCAACCACACACAGTGGAGCATTACAGAGTTTGGATTATTGTTTTTTAAACACTATGATCTTTCAATTGTGCCTTTGACATCAAAAGATTATTTTTAAAATTAATTATGTTAAAAGTAGATCTGTGCTGGAAGGCAAAGATTCTAATACATAATGCCATTTATTTCAATTTGCCAAATGCTGCTCTTAATATTCTAAACGATGTGCCACTTTAAATTTGTTACTCAGCATCGGTTTCCAACTGCACTCCAAATCTAATATGTTCTACTTGGCATGAATGCCAACTTAAAACACTTATATTCACTTATCCTCAATTCCATTTTGCTTGCTGGAGTTGGGGTTAGTTAGTTGGGAGGAAAGGTCATGGATTCAACCAATACAGATCTAATAGCAGAGAAAAGGAGGGTTGGTGAAGGTATCAAATTGATTCAACAATTGTTTTCCAACCCCCCACCCTTCCCCTATCCCTAGCACATCCCCAGCCTAACATGTTAGGCACTGAATGCATGGCAGGAAATTGAGTCATAAATGGGATGTGCAAGATCCAGAATTTTTATGCCCGGCAGTTATTTGAAACTCTACTTTAACATTTATTCAAAAATGTATACCTCTGATGGTCTAATCTCCTGACAGATCTACAAAATGCAGCTGAGGTATCATAAATGTTGCCATGAGTGTTTTTTATGAAAATAAATCAAATCCATATCCACATGTGGAGTCTGGCTAAAACAGGCGCACTAATCATGTTCAGCCACAGTAGAAAATACTAAACTTAATCTTTTCCCTCAGTATATTTTAGAGCTCACTGATCTCTTACTTATTGACATGCAACTATTGCTACTAACAGTTTTATGCTTTTAAAGACTTTAACAAAATACGTTTCCACATTGAGTGTAATAGATAGCACGTGCTGACAGTAGATCGAATCACACTACTTTCTCATCAATATCACCCAATGATTGTTATCTGTACAGAACGCTTCAGTTGATGGGATTTAATGTGGAGGGAGTTGCAAAGAAACAAATACACTCATTTGCGAATACATTTAGAAAAAAATTAAAATGTACAGGTCAAATATCTTGCACAATTGAGTTGCAAGACTATATTATGTAATGTGAACACATGAAATTCATTATATAAAATTAAGTTTTAAAAAATGATTATCAATCACTACACATTATAATAAAGTATATATTTTAGTAAAACTTTGCATTATGACAATATTTAAAAAAAAACTACTTCAGTTGCAACCTTGTTCTTTCATTAAAAATTCCATTCACCTGCAATTAATTTCAAGGCAGAACTTTCAAAAGAATTTTCTCTGAACTAATGTACCACCATACATGTTGTAAATGAAATAAGAAAGGTCTATTATTTGAAAACATTCTGCCTGAGCAAAGACTACTGAGTTAGATACAGGTAGTTGGTATAAATCAAAGCAAAATTAGTCAAAATTTACAGGTTCATGAGAGAATGGAGAAAGTGTGAGAGAGAGAGAGAGAGAGAGGAATGAGAGAGTGAGAGAGAGATGAGTGAAAGAGGTGTGAAAGTTGGAATGGTGAATTGAATGAGTCGGGGGAGAGGTGGGACAGGACAGGTGACGTGTGTAGAAAGAGCAGCAGTGGGTAAGGTGGCACAGAGAAGTAGAGATGGTGTGGTGAAAATGGGAGCTGGATAGCAAGGAAGAAGGGTGTCAGCATGGGGAATATGACTAGAGGGCAGAGAGAGTGGAGAGAGCAACGTTTACTATCATGGTTGAATATAAAAACATAGAAAATAGGTGGAGGAGTAGGCCATTCGGCCCTTCGAGGCAGCCCTGCCATTCAATATGATCATGGCTGATCATCCAAAATCAGTACCCCGTTATAGCTTTTCCCCCATATCCCTTGATTCCTTTAGACCTAAGAGCTCAATCTAACTCACTCTTGAAAACATCCAGTGAAGTGGTCCCCACTGCCTTCTGTGGCAGAGAATTCCACAGATTCACAACTCTCTGGGTGAAAAAGTTTTTTCCTCATCGCAGTCCGAAATGGTCTATCCCTATTCTTAAACTGTGACCCTGGTGCGGGACTCCCCCAACATCGGGAACATTTTTCCTGAATCTACCCTGTCCAATTCTCTACAAATTTTATATGTTTCTAGAAGATGCCCTCTCATCCTTCTAAATTCCAGCGAATACCAGCCCAGTCGACCCGTTCTTTCATCATATATGTGTATACATCAGTCCCGCCATTAACCCGGTGAACCTACGCTGCACTCCCTCAATAGCAATAATGTCCTTCCTCAAATTAGGAGACCAAAATTGCACACAATACTCCAGGTGCAGTCTCATCAGGGCCATGTACAACTGCAGTAGGACCTCCTTGCTCCTAAACCTATTATGTAATCTACCTGTCGAGAAGAACAGGCTGCTCCAAGACATCGGGATTTTGGTCTGACAGTAATTCTGTATACAGTATTCATTCTCTGAAGTTTGATCCTTTCACACTCACCAGTGGGAAAGCATCATGCACTTCCTTTCAGCAGGTTAAAGGGGTGGGAGATTGCAACCTTCACTAGGCCCACCCTGTTTCGATGAATGCAATCAACCTGACGTGCACAAATGGAAGATCAAACAGAACAAGTTGTCTTACAACTTTAGGCTGTGCATGCCATACGCAAGAAGAAGGAGGTTAAAGGTGGCCAAACACTGGATAATTAGATTGCCGGCCTGTGTCGGCCTATATACCTGGCTAATATGGAAATTTGGCTTCTGTCACTTAAAGCCCAAAAGGCAACATTATTCTCCTCAAACACCCTTCCTTGGACCAATATTTTGCTGGGCATCTCCAGCTGTTTGTATTCTATTCACTATAAATTGTTAATGAGCTGTATTCTTTAAATTGCATTAAAGCTGCCATCAGGATTACTCTGTGGACTCCCAATGGCACCTAGCCAGATACTGTGGTGGAAACCACACCTCCACCACATCAACCCAATGTTTTTCCTTTGCAATTACTTCAGTTCAGATAAAAAAAGTTGGCAACTGAAAATGTTTTGAAAATTCTTAGGTCTCCTTCAAAAGCTGAATGCTTATGTTTCCCGTTAAAAGGAACCTTAATTCAAATAAGTAAAAAACAAAGGAATCATTGTAAAAGATTAAATATTTTCCATTAATAGGTATTATTTCTTTGTTCATCTTTATCTGAAGTACCCCACACCTTGATGCTATCTTCAAAATCAAAAATCAAATCCAGAGCCATCTAAGCAAACTATGTGAATACTGTAAAATTTTAATAGAAAATGCCAGAATTACTCAAGAGACCAGATAGTTTCTGCAGTGGAAGAGACAATGACATTTTATTAGAACCATTCATTTGGACAACATTCACCAAAACAAGGTAATCGAACACGTATATTTAATTCGTATCTTATATAGAGTATAGAAGTTGGGATGTAATGTTAAAATTGTACAAGGCATTGGTGAGGCCAATTCTGGAGTATGGTGTACAATTTTGGTCGCCTAATTATAGGAAGGATGTCAACAAAATAGAGAGAGTACAGAGGAGATTTACTAGAATGTTGCCTGGGTTTCAGCAACTAAGTTACAGAGAAAGGTTGAACAAGTTAGGGCTTTATTCTTTGGAGCGCAGAAGGTTAAGGGGGGACTTGATAGAGGTTTTTAAAATGATGAGAGGGATAGACAGAGTTGACGTGGAAAAGCTTTTCCCACTGAGAGTAGGGAAGATTCAAACAAGGGGACATGACTTGAGAATTAAGGGACTGAAGTTTAGGGGTAACATGAGGGGGAACTTCTTTACTCAGAGAGTGGTAGCTGTGTGGAATGAGCTTCCAGTGAAGGTGGTGGAGGCAGGTTCGTTTTTATCATTTAAAAATAAATTGGATAGTTATATGGATGGGAAAGGAATGGAGGGTTATGGTCTGAGCGCAGGTATATGGGACTAGGGGAGATTATGTGTTCGGCACGGACTAGAGGGGTCGAGATGGCCTGTTTCCGTGCTGTAATTGTTATATGGTTATATGGTTATATACCACTCCCTTATTTGTCTTATTTATTTACTGACTAAATGAATACAAAAATAATTCATTTCATAACACAAAGATCAAAGGGAAATGCAAAATAAAACCTCACAATTTGCACATTAACATAATGAGCAAACCAAGTTATTGGGAGAATGTGCAGCACTGGTACACTGACAAACCATGTGTTCTTCTCTGTTCTATATCTGTCTAGCAGGAATCATCAAACATTTTATATGTAACTAATGTGTGAAATAAACACCCGAATTACCACAACAAAACAAACTATATAAAATTATTGCTAAGAATATTTTTGTGGTACTGATCAGTGCAGTTTTTTGCAGCATAAACATATGTTAAAACCTGAGATTTACATTTGAAGCAATGTCAAAAATCACTCGTTTATATCTTGTGCAGCTCATTAGTATTAAAGAATTTTTAATATTATATACCTCATGACTAAATTACTCCAATCTTGGTTTTATTGTAATCAGTCCACCATTGACAGTTGTAGGTTCAGCTCTAGATTTTCCATACAAAAACTTGCTCCCTCTATTGTGATGCTCCCCAAAATGTTGCTCCTAGGATCATTTCTTTCATTACCTGCATACAAAACCCTCCATGTGTCTCTGCTACATATGATCCCAAACCACTCCCATGCAGAATAGGTTTCAGGTTATCACGGTCTGGGAGAGGTTGGAGGGATTTACCAGAATTCAACCAAAATTGTGATATTTGAATTATGTGGAGGCTAGACATGCTGTGCTCTTCCGAGGGCAAAGAAAAGTGAACAGGTTTTAATAGAATTGTTCTAAATTATGTCAGCTTCCATTTGTAAGCAAATAAGTGTGCACAGGGAAAAAAAATGATGTTGATCACAAAAACACAGTGGAGATATAGAGAACTTATTTAAAAAATGCAAACTATGATGATGATGATGATATGGAATGCACTTCCTGAACACGTATACGTTGAAAGGAAAACTTTGAGGTAAAGAGCAGCATGTGGGACTAACTGGATTGCTTTTTCAAAGGATGTGATGAGCCAAATGGCCTCCTACTCCACTGTATGCTTCTTTGAAATATTTTTCCAGGCAAAATACTACAGGCCAGGAAGTAGTTAGGAGGCCAGCTATCAGGTTTCCAGTAATGGTTCTCCATAATTTGTTCCTAAGATTTATGGATACTGTAACTTAACACAACTATGACAGTTAACTTACCAAACAAGCAACCGTGGACCCACACCTGCATTCTTTAAAACTCATTTTGGGGTTGGCCAACCTCTACCTTTCAACAGACAAACATAGAGTGTGAAAGAGCACTGCCTGACCTATATGTAGTATGAGTGCATGCATGTTATGCTGACTTATGTACCCAAAAGCATTAACAAAGAAGCACCAGATTATAGCATTATACTTATTTAGCAGTGCCTACAGGTTTCTGCTACAACTTCATGAACAGAAAGGAAGATGTTATTTACCTAAACTGCTTGCTCCATCATACATATATTTGTAGCCTGACACCATGTGCATTTGTATTTAGTGCATTTGATGTTCAATGAATCCCTATCACGAATTCCAGTTGAATGATAAAAACTGAGAGAAACAGCAGAAAATTGCTCCAGACTATGTAAGTGATGCAACAGCTGTTATTCTTTTTAAACACTTTACATCTGTTGCACACTATAAAGCAAATTTTGTAGCACAGCAACCCATTGCTACACCACAGGTACCAGAAACCATAATAACACCTGTGTGCTACTGAAGCAACTTACAGGCGCTTAGTTAATGTCTGAGACAGAAAAGGAGTAAATAGTTAGGTTGCACAAGATTTGGCAATGTTGTACTCAGGTACCCCTGTTGATTTTGTTTTTCCTTATTCATAAACGCAGATGATGCAGGTCTGGGGTAAGTCATTATGTTTTCATCACTTCTGAGACAGAATAAAACATTTTTAGAATTTAGGTGAATCATGAATTTGGGGAACCTGGCAGGAAAGTGGAGTTAAGGCCAAGATCAGATCAGTCACAACATTATTGAATGGTGGAAGGACACAAAGTGCTGGAGTATCTTAGCAGGTCAAGCAGCATCCCTGGAGAACTTGGATAGGTGAAGTTTCAGGACGAGACCCTTATCCAGTCTGAAGAAGGGTTTCAAACTGAAATGTCACCTCTGCATGTTCTCCAGAGATGCTGCCTGACCTGCTGTGTTAATCCAGCACTTTGTGCCCTTGTGCATTAACCAGCATCTGCAGTTCTTTGTTTCGACGTTATTGAATAGTGTGCAGGCTGGAGGAGCTGCATGACTTTGAAGTGCTCTTGAAGTGTAAATCTTATATTCGAAAAGAAACACTATTTTGGCAACACCATAAATAGGGAGTCCTGAAATAGTGAGGAGGAATATGAAAAGAACGTTATAAAGATATTATCTTAAGCAGAAAGATGGAAAAAATGAGGTATTTATTTCAAGAGTTTTATGAGCACCAGATCAGGCAAATGAGTATAAGGCTCTGGAAATTGTTACTCAGTATGTATTGTTTCTCGCTAGAATTTAGAAGATTGAGGGAGGATCTTATAGAAACTTGCAAAATTCTTAAGGGGTTGGACAGGCTAGATGCAGGAAGATTGTTCCCGATGTTGGGGAAGTCCAGGACAAGGGGTCACAGTTTAAGGATAAAGGGGAAATCCTTTAGGACCGAGATGAGAAAAACATTTTTCACACAGAGAGTGGTGAATCTCTGGAACTCTCTGCCATAGAAGGTAGTTGAGGCCAGTTCATTGGCTATATTTAAGAGGGAGTTAGATGTGGCCCTTGTGGCTAAAGGGATCAGGGGGTATGGAGAGAAGGCAGGTACAGGATACTGAGTTGGATGATCAGCCATGATCATATTGAATGGCGGTGCAGGCTCAAAAGGGCCGAATGGCCTACTCCTGCACCTATTTTCTATGTTTCTATGTTTCTTTGGATTAGTATTTGATTCTCTCTTTTCAAGAATGGTGTCGAATGGTAGATAGGATTATTGATGCAAGGATGGTATGGAAAATTCAGTACCAAAACATTCTTCAGTGATTTACTTCCGTAAAGTCTGGCAGCTGGTAGGATTGATGACTCTTGCTTTTCCTTGGAATACTGCACTTCCTCCCGCCAATGCAATTCCACATTCTCGGCCCTCAACCTCCCAGCCATCCCCCTCCTTCCAGATGGCTCTGAGGATTTCAAAGGTAAGAAGCATGCAGTTCAACTACATGAATATACATCTCGCATGATATTTCTGGCCAAAGCAGATGTGAGTGTGAAAAATTTGGACTAATAAAAAGGTATTAACTGCATCCTCCAGAAATGTCATCAAATGTTTCGTAGATTTTCTAATAATAACTACATTAACATATTTTTTAGAAACTGAATTGTTGTGATGTAATGTCAATTATTATTTGCTTTTCATTATGAACGAAAACTAATTTATTCTTTAATTTACAAACATTATCATACTCATTGTCAGCAATTCCATAGATGATCCATGTTTTTCAAAGTTATTCTCTCGACTTACAGCAAGCAACAGCGTGGAATCAATCAATCAAAAATCGACTTCTTGTAAGTGCAAGATTTTCTGTCACAACCTTGCCATTTCTAAGCTTATTTTCGTTTACTTGGTTCTGATCATCAAACATAATCCATGAGAATAATGGACTCTTCTGGAGTTTCTGGTGTTTCCAGGTTTGTAAAAATTGGCCCCATCAAACATATAACGTGCTCTCCATTCCTAATCCCATTCTCTTACTGGCAGCTTTGCTCCTCCTCCATGTGCTAGAATATACTGCAACCACATTGAAAAGCTGGATTCCCGCATCTTCTACTTATTACCCCATTCTACTATGTATTTCCTAGCCTGCATCCAGGAATCGTACACATCCTCATTTTAACCCATGATTTGGGAGCAGACCTTAATGTTTTCAATTCTATTACCAAATTGGAAAAAAGCAAAACAAAGTACTTTGCTAAGTCCAGTATATTCTTTGTTGCATATTGTGTCTGTCTGTAGTTATAGTCTCCTAAGCATTGCTCATAAAAAATACAATAGGTTGTCTAGTTTTTTTAAATATTTGGCAGCAGATCAGTGGCTCAGTAATAAGGAATGTGGTTTGCAATTTTCATCTGTAGAAATCTAAATAGATAAAGAATCAGTATTGTAAGCTCTGCGGTAAAATTTAATTAGGTAAAAAGAAATGGATGCATGAATTGTTGCTTTAAAAACGCTTCAGCATTTTCCTTTTCTGCTGGTCCCATCTACAAATTTACTCAAATTCTACGGTGTGAAAATGCCTGCATATAAGCAAAACCATCTGTGTTACTGGCTGCCTTACACGCAACAGCACTTAGGAATTGTCTCAGATTCTTGTTATGTGACAATGTTGATTTTTGCCATGAAATACCGGGTGTAACTGTTCAGAAAATGCGGAAGAAAACAGGGCAACATTTTTAATGAACAGAGAACTAGAAAGACTACAGATTACAAAAACAATGTAAATATTCCATTACACTCATGGTTACGTTCCCATTCCAAAACATATGCCATAATTACGACAATACATAACCAGGCAATTACAAAGTGTGCTTGTATTTTTGACTAATTATGTCGGAATATTTTCTGATGCGTAGTAAAAGAGCTCCCTCATGTGGTCATCGTTATTGTTTTTAATCACAGGTGGTGAATTGCACACATGCAAATTTAGAACAAGAACAAAATATTTGAACCTCTATGAAAACAATGGTATCTAACTGGTCAAAACAGGTCAAAACTGGTCAAAACAGACAGAATAAATAACATTAAGAAAATTAATTCAAAAATGAAAATGAAAATGAAAATTATCAGATTTCCATGATAATTTGCCTGCTATTTGATAATATGTGCTATTTGCACACTTAACAGACAAATCTAATTTTCATATGTGTAACATCACACCAGGTCATCTGTCTAGGAATATGGAGGGTGCATCAGTTTCATGACTGCTCCCAGCGTGAACACATCCACTCGGGGTAATTCATTGTGTGTTGAAGAAGCTGGGGTGATATTCTGTGCTATTTTTGACCCAGATGCATGCAAAATACTGACTCTCAGCAAGACTGGGCCGTCACTAGATGCAGATGATTAGAAGAACTGGCAGACAGGCTGATATTTAAAAGGAGCAAAACATTTGGAAATGAGAAGTCCTCCCTGCTATTGGGCTAGATCTTCCTGCACTCATCTGCACTAAGTGTGGAGGACCAATCACACTGGCCCTTCACTGACACTAGGCACAGCTGCAAATGGAGATTCGCAGTCTGATAAAAGACTATGAATGATTTTGACATTCAGGGACTTTAAAATCTATTAAAATTTATGCAAATAAAATAAAGGGGAAAGAAAAAAACGAATAAAATAAATGAATTAAAACGGATTAAACACGGGCGCAGCGGTAGGGCTGCTGCCTTAAATCGCCAGAGACCGGGTTCGATCCTGACCACAAGTGCTGTCTGTATGTGGGGTTTATATGTTCTCCCTCGACTTGCATGGGTTTTCTCCGGGATCTCCGGTTTTCTCACACTTTTCAAAGACGTACAGGTTTGTAGGCTAATTGGCTTGGTATAATTGTAAATTGTCCCTGGTGTGTGTAGGATAGTGTTAGTGTGTGGGGATCACTGGTCGGCCTGGACTCGGTGGGCCGAGGACCTGTTTCCGTGCTCTATCTCTAATTGAAATTTTCATTGAAATGACTGGAGTCCACAATATTGCATCAGCAAGATCAGGCTCTATTGCTGGACTTTATGGCATGCCACACCTGCTGCTTTGCATGCATTGGAGCTACAAATGCTCCATGCAAGTCCAGGTCTTATTTCTGTTGCAATGATTCAACGCAGGCAGTTCCCTCCCGGTAACCAGCAGACTTCCAAATGGAGTTGTCTTCTTGTAATCAAACCTTGTTAATGCAGATCTATATTCCTTCCTCATAAGTTAAATGGGTGTTTATAGCTTACTCTTGATTTGCAATCGATGATCTCAGTCAAAAGTCAACACATTAAAATGCTAGGTGGAAAGATTTCTGTTTTCCTTCAGTTGCCTTCACGCTTCAATAGCCAACCAGCACTAAAGAGGAGCCAGTTGGCCAAGATGCCATATGATGAATAGCTCCCATGCAACTATGAATCAGAAAGTGGTCATTGGAACCAAAATGTGGACAATAATGTAAAACAGGCGAAAATGAACTGGCAGACCATTTAGAACAAAGGTTCTTTTGCATCCAACATCCAACGTGAAATTCACTACCAATAACCAAAAGGTAGGGAAGAATGAATGGAAAGAATTGGTACAATTCATATTGGTAATAAATGAAAAATATATTAACCTTACATATCTAAACGGAAGAATATTATCAAAAATGTTCAGAAACTTAAGTGTTCAGGCTGCATGCCACATCAAACACTTTGGGATACATTTTGGGATGATATTAACATTTTATTTTACATGTTTGAAACTTTGCATGTTAAAAGTATTTTCCAAACAGCGAACTAACAACCTAACTGATGAAAATATACTTTAAATGCTGCATTAGTGGTCTGCTGCTCAGCTGATTCGTGCAACTCTGTGTAGTGCTGGGCTCTCTGAGTGCAGGTGGACAACTCTACACGATTGGCTTTGACAGTCAGCGATATCTACCTCCGGGCCCAGAAACAGCCAAAGCTGTCCCCATTGTTGGCCGTCTAATTCTTCAGTTGGGGAACACAATTCATGTAGGTGATTAAGTCGGCATTATAATTTGGGACTTATTGAGGACTATAAAATCATGCAGATAGTTACAACTATGTCATAAAATAAAATAATGTAATTCAACGTTTTTCTATGGTGGTCCTGTGTATTCTGGTATCTATTTGTCTGTTACCAAGTTAACATTGGTTCTGAATTATTGAATGTTGTTTATCTCTGGTAGTATAATCACTTTGATTTGAAAGCACAACAAAAGTACCAGCATTTTGATTAAATTAGTTACCAACAGTAACGTTGCCCATCCCCAAACAGGAATGGAATGAAGGTATGGGTGTAACTGGCTTCCCAACATTTTTTTATTAATCGTATATATTTAAACATTCACTAAGAAAACCAGGACGACATAGACAAATGCGCCGAAGGGCCTATCTCCGTGCTGTACGACTTTAAGGTGCATTTCAAAAATACACAATATATAATACAATACCATTTATTTGTCATTTGAACCTCACCTGAGGTTCAAACGAAATTCGGTTTCTGCAGTCATGCAAGAAAAGAACCAAGACACACACCAACACAATTTACACAAACATCCATCACAGTGAATCTCCTCCTCACTGTGATGGAAGGCAAAGTCCTGTCTCTCCCCTGCTCTCCATTCTTCTCCCGATGTCAAAGTCAAAGCCCCCGGCGGGCGCTAGCAAGTCCCGCGGCCATTTAAAGCCGCTCCAGGTCACTTTCAACCCCGCAATTCGGGCGGGAGAAGTCGCTGTTGCCGGTGCCCCGCAAAGCGGTCTCCCACCGGGGACCCGCGAGCTCCCGGTGTCACCATCCACCGGAGTCGGGTCGCAGCTGCGCGCCACCGCAGCTCTCCACGCTCCGAACCGGCCAGCTCCACGATGGTAGGTCCGCAGCTCTGCCGGCTCCGTGACTTGAGCCCCCAGGTCGTTCCGGTTGGAGGCCGCTCCACGGTGCTAGGCCCCAACGACAACGGAGACCCGACAGGGAAAAGGTCGGGTGTCCGTGCAGGGAAGAGATTTAAATGTTTCCCCCCACCCACTCCCCGCCCCCCACACATACACATTTAAAAACCCACTACAAACTATACCCTCAACGATACAATTTTTTTTTTTAAAAGACAGACAGACTGCAGAGGCCGCTGCGACGTCAGTCGCGCCGTACAACCAGCTATTGTAGGAATAATATGTTCATTTCTTCAATTTATTTCACAAGCTTCCTTATACAGGAAAGACGAAACAGCATGGAGCTTCTGCAAACCTAACTGCCATGATTTCTTAAACATACAATACATTATAACGATGAATGCTCAGGATGGCAATTATATGTTGATTCGGTTTATGCGAAAATAAATTCCATGAAAAAACAACACAGTGGGAGCAAGACTGCATGATGCAAAGTGATTCTAACACCAGAATAGGATTCTAAAGTGCTTCTGATGTCTAAACTGAATGGTTTATTCAGAGTATCTGTGATGCAGCATAGAGAGCAAGGAAGCCCAATGGTAATCCTTTTGCCACTTCATTGCTCAAGTGCCCCAAGTCCTAATAAGTCCTAGAATGGCATCCATAAAATATGCTTGTACCTATTATAGATTCCCTTTCAATTAAGATATACCTACAAAATTGACAGTTTTCCATTTAGACTGCTGATCAAATCTTCAAAAGGCTATGGAGTGGGAAATACTTTACACCAAATTTTGAAATTAAAATTGCAATGAAAAATTAAATGCAAAATTGAATTGATAACATTACATTAATAAGACAAATTCATACTTCATGGGTCACCACATTTAACAATTAAATTCAGAACAAATAGTAGGTTACTATTTGTGAAGTTGACATGTCTGGTTTACTGCATTAACTTCCCATCAGCCCCTTACTGTCAATCCTCCCCACAGCTAACTCCCATCTCCATCTACCAATAAATCAGGGATTTATTCGTCCCAAGTTCTGTCAAATCTTCTGAACCTACACTGGAGTGACAATCTTCCTTGCAGCAAACGTAGTGTTATGCCAGGAGATGACTGCATTTAAAGTATTCAATTTTCTATTTGTGAATTGTTACTTAACTATACTTTCACCAACATGAATTTTCCACTCTTGTGCAAACATACCAAACATGGAAAAGCTGGTAAATATAGCAGTCAGGTTTGAGATTTCAAATGTAGGGAAAATCAACAGTAACTAAAATAACGATTTCACGAAGCTTCCACTTCAGAAGAATGTTCCAAGTAGATACAAATCATTCTTACAAAAAAAGTAATCTTACCTGTTCACATAACTAAGAGCTACGTAGGTTGGCTGTTGTAGTTCTTGTTTTTCTAAAACCCTGGGATCAGTATCTGCAGGGGCATAAAAAGCGTACAGATTATTAACGTATATTTTTACACTGGTCCAGTTAACACTGAAATATATCACATGACATGTTGATATCAGTCACTGATCAGTATTGAAATAATGTGCATTTTATTGCAATTTACAACAAATTTGCATAATTTATCAAATAATAATGAAGTTTAAATCTTTAGGAAAATCTAATACATTTTAAGAATAGACCTTTTTTATTCCATAGACCATGTGCATTGCAGCTGCAGGTGGGATGCGAGATCAGGAATTTCCTTGGAATTGCGGTCGTTCCACAACTACCACATCTTTGTTGGAAGTACATTTAAAAATACTGTGTTTCCATTCATAGCAGCAAACTAAGGAGAGTCAAGAGGAATCTTTAATGCATATGTAAAAAAGGCCTCGTAGCACATGTAAAAAAGAAAAAAGGTATTTCCAAGACCTTGTATCAGCAATTTTCTCGGTTCCCCATCAAATTACATCCTATTTCAATGTGCCATCATTTTACAACTATTTACAACTATAATAGGCATCTCAAAGCACTGGAACTATGCCGTGAAAACCTCCAAATCTACTGACAGGGTAAGCAAATTATCATCAGCCCCTAAATATGTTTATTTTCACATGGAAAAGGTAAACTCAGGGTCTAACTATAAGGACAACACTAGACATGAGTCTACAAAGGTCTGGACATTTGGTCAATTATAGGACATATAGTCTCATAAGAAAACAAATTAAATTTGGCAGCAAGAATGCAATGGGGGCAAAATGCTCTCTACAACTACCAACTTCAGGCTTGTTGTACTATACTGCAGCTAAGATGGAAACAAATGGACAAAATTCTTATGAATCATCAAAACAAGCATGTATATTTCTTGAAATATGAAACAACTATATTGAATGAATGAAATTAGGTTGAATATTATTATCCAATGTGAGCTGGGTCAGATAGAGCATAATTTAGATAAGATAGCCTGAGGCAATTTGCAGCAACGGTAGCTTGAGGCAATTTTCTGCATTGGATTCGTTGGAGTGTCTGTAATCCAGCTACTGGAGTACAGGATTTTCAAACAAACTAAACTGAGTAGAAAGGGCACAAAGTGCTGGAGTAACTCTGCGGGTCAGGCAACATCTCTGGAGAACATAAATAGGTAACGTTTTGCTGATAACAGCACACACAAATCAATGCCTAGTGACACTGTAATTGGAGTAGTCACCCTGCGCACTCCATAATAATCAGTAGGGACTTCTATGCTCGCCATTTTATTCAAACACCTGCAAGGAAATCACCTAGATACTGAGCTCTGGGAGCCTCATAAATCACACCATATAGTGATGATTACACCCAAAGCATGACTAGACGAGACCAGTTTCAACCAATTCTGAGGTTATATATCATAAATGAACACTTCTTTGAGCAACAGACAAACATATAACCAATAGCCAAAATAAAACCACTGCTCCAATCTAAATTTGATCATAAAACATCCCTTTGTTTTAATAAATTAATGTATCACCCCTCCAAACATCATCTGTCCTCAACAGGCCTCATATTAGCAGCCACATTTTCTCGGGTGACCAGTTATGTTCATAAATCTATTACCTGCCAAGGTTAAATTGCTTTAGGAAAAAGCCTGTGGCTCCTTTAATACTTTTACAGCCAGTAGCTTTTCCATTGCCTGCCCCTCGGGTCATTTACTGCTATAGTCTTGTGACTTTATTATCCTTAAGAGAAAATACCAATAGCCTATTTGTTCGTTATTAATTGTACTCCTAAGTCTATTAATCAATTGCAAAAAATCAGGCCTAATTTGTTTAATAGGTCATGGACTTTTCCTGTTATATACCAGCTTTATTAACATCCTGATTGTCACACAAAATATTGTCAAAATATATCATGTAACCCATGCAAACGTCTATACCAACAGCACCAGAGGACAGGATTGGGCAGCATAGTGGCGCAACTGGTAGAGCTGCTGCCTCACAGCACTAGTGACCCGGGTTCGATCTTGACCTTGTGTGCTCATGTGGAATTCGCACATTCTCCCTATGACTGCATGGGTTTCCTCCAGATGCTCTGGTTTCCTCCCGCATCCCTAAGATGTGAGGGTTTGTAGCTTAATTGGTCTCTTTAAATTGTCCCTATTGTGTAGCGAGTGGATGAGAAAGTGGCATAACATAGGACTAGTGTGAACGGGTGATCAACGGTAGGCGTGGACTCCATTGGTTGAGAGGTCTGTTTCCCCTCAATGAATGGAGGGGAAACCATGCTGTATCTCTCAAAACAAAAAGCCCTTTATTAGAAATACACTGCAAATATGAAATTTGAAGAATTATGAGGACGGCTGCCAGTACAAAGAAATCAGACAGCGTTCTGCATAACTGAGATTTACTGACTCTTCATTCGATGTCATGGTGGATATGGATGGGATAGGGAAGGGGGGGGAGGGAGGCAAGAGACTGTAAAGCTTACAACTGCATCAATTGTGGGGCTTAGCTGGAAGAGCCTTGACAGAGATGAGTGATGTAACAGTAGAAAGAAGGAACTGCAGGTGGCTGGTTTACAAAAGAAGACAGAGTGCTGGAGTAGGACAGTGGAGTAGACAGTTCTTCCTAAGATGCTGCCCTACCCGGCTGAGCTACTTCAGCACTCTGTGGCTTCTTGAGTGATGTAACTGCAAGGTTCCAGTGTCAGCAGTCGGAGTTGTGTTTCCCTAATACTAGATTCAATGCTGGAAATAATTTAATGGCCTATTCAGACAAGCATAGTGACAGATTTATCTGCATCTTGATATCAATATCCATTCAGTCCCACAACTATGCAGTTTTGAGCTTACTTCAGCATATCAAATGTCACACCAATTCACTGAAGGTACGCCGACCTTCTGTCTTGGCACCTTCTCACTCCGCCATTTATGTAGGCCATTGACATTCAAACAGATTTTTATGCAATACCATGCCTCTCCCCTCATGGTTACCATTAGCAAGGGAGCTAAATATATTCACACTTTTTTTCTGGATTACCTCTTGAGCCAAAGTAATAATGCAACAGTAATTTGCGACAAAACATAGGTCAAACATCATCAGGAAAAATTAGTCCAGATAATATTTAATGAAAACAACAAAATTCTAACATTTTAAAAATAATCCGAGTAACACCAAAGAAATAAAAATTATAAAACCTTCAATGCTTCTTCAAATTCACTTGATTATCTAATTACATGCACTTTGCACAGAAAGTACAAGGAGAGGTTCAGTCCAGAATTTTAAACCCTGCATTAGTCCTATGATTAAGAGTTGATTTTATAGCTTGAATCATCAACTGAACTTAATTGCAAATGAAAAGGCTTTCCAATGTGAGATTTATAGCACATCCCTCAAAGGCACTAAGCATATGAAACCAGAAAATAATATGACACACTTCCAAGAGAAATTGACTGCAGCTTTAGCTGAAAGTGACTATGAGCTTATTAAGCTTATTGAACCAGAGCGACTGCTGAAAATTGTTCACTTGGAAAATAAAGTTTACATTATTAGTTACCAAGCAATGATCATAGGAAATGTCCACAATGCAATAATTTTATTGAAAATCACTCACTGCTCATAATCATCTTGTTGATTTTAATCCAACCAAAGCAAACAAAGTCAGATGGCATGAAAGAAACAGAACAGTTTTTGAACAGTGAAAAACTATTAAATGTTTGTAATCTTGGTGTGCAAGATACAGAAAGGAACCGTGGAGCTGCAACAAGCAAATGGAAAGCAAAGGGTAGTTGTATCTATTGAAAAGGGATGACTGGCTAAGACAGGCTCTGGTAAGAGTTTTCATCCATATACCTTGGTGATTTATTATGTGTTGAACACAAAGTGCTGAAGTAACTCAGCAGTCAGACAGCATTTCTGGAAGACAGGGATAGGCAATGTTTTGGAACCTATCTTCAAACTGATTGCAGTAGGAGGGAGAAAACTGGAAAAGAGGTGCGTGTGGGACAAAGTTTGACAAGTGATAGGTTGATACAGGTGAAGAGGGCTTTTGATTGGCAGATAGGTGGACAAAGGTTAGAGATGAAAAGGAAGTAAAATGGGGATTAAAGGAGTCACAAGAGTGTCAGATCAGGAGTAAAAAAGAATGAAATGTAAAGGCAGAGGGAGAATTAAAGGTGAAAGGGGATGGGTAGGAGAAGGGTTGGGGATGGGTTTAGTGGGAAAATTGGGTGTGGAGCAGGGCGGTGAAGAAGGGAACTGTCCCGAAACGTGGCCTATCTGAAGAAAGGTCCCGACCCAAAACGTCACCTATCCATGTCCTCCAGAGACGCTGCCTGACCTGGTGATTCACTACATTGATTCCTGGCATGATAGCTGTTCCACAAAAAGAAATTAAGAAAGATTCATTTAAACTCGCTGGAGTTTTGGAGAATGAGGTGTAGCCATTTAGCCATTCAAAATACAGAAAGAAGTTAAAAACGTGTAATTAGATATTGTCTTTCAAAATCTCAAGATATCCTAAAGTACGTTGGACACAATTAAGTATTTTTGATGGACAGACATATGCCAGTTATTTTGCAGGCAGCAAAGACCCATACATCCTGAAGCCGCGGTCTCTGGTAGGAAAGTGGCCAATTCATGTGCTCCAAGTGTGTTCGACCGTCCCGACGTCGGAGTTTTGATCATCCTGACGAGAGGGCCTGTACATCCGGCCGTCCGTAGCGGCATCTACAGAGGGTTTATGGCCTCGACCACGGATGAACGGGGAGGACTGGCTGAACTTTGTTGCCTTCCACCAGTGAGGAATGCTGTGATGGATGTTTGTGTTGACTCTATTGTGTATTGTGTGTTCTTTTTTTAAGTGTATCGCTGCATGGCAAATTCATTTTACTGTACTTTCGTTGGTGCATGTGACGAATAAATTTGACTTTCACTAGGTCATATGTGATAGG
Source organism: Amblyraja radiata (assembly GCF_010909765.2). Lineage (NCBI taxonomy): Eukaryota > Metazoa > Chordata > Chondrichthyes > Rajiformes > Rajidae > Amblyraja > Amblyraja radiata. The sequence goes on along the minus strand of NC_045957.1, from coordinate 60,847,128 downwards.
AGTAGATTTAGGCCATCAATTAGGTAAAATTAGGCCATCAAGTCTACTCCGCCATTCAATCATGGCTGATCTATCTCTCCCTCCTAACCCCATTCTCCTGCCTTCTCCCCATAACCTCTGACACCTGTACTAATCAAAGCTCTATCTATCTCCGCCTTAAAAATATCCACTGACCTTGTCTCCACAGCCTTCTGTGGCAAAGAATTCCACAGATTCACCACCCTCTGACTAAAGAAATATCTCATCTTCCATAAAGAACATCCTTTAATTCTAAGGCTATGACCTCTAGTCCTAGACTCTCCCACTAGTGGAAACATCCTCTCAACATCCACTCTATCCAAGCCTTTCACTGTTCTATATGTTTCAATGAGGTCCCCCCTCATTCTTTGAAACACCAGCGAGAGCAGGCCCAGTGCCGACAAAAGCTCATCATAGATTAACCTAATCATTCCTGGGATCATTCTTGTAAACCTCCTCAGGACACTCTCCGCAGTCAGCACACCACTTCCTCAGATATGGTGCCCAAAATTGCTCGCAATATTCCAAATGCGGCCTGACCAGCGCTTGCCATAGAGGGAGTACAGAGAAGGTTCACCAGACTGATTCCTGGGATGTCAGGACTTTCATATGAAGAAAGACTGGATAGACTCGGTTTGTACTCGCTAGAATTTAGAAGATTGAGGGGGGATCTTATAGAAACTTACAAAATTCTTAAGGGGTTGGACAGGCTAGATGCAGGAAGATTGTTCCCGATGTTGGGGCAGTCCAGAACAAGGGGTCACAGTTTAAGGATAAAGGGGAAATCCTTTAGGACCGAGATGAGGAAAACTTTTTTCACACAGTGGTGAATCTCTGGAATTCTCTCCCGCAGAAGGTAGTTGAGGCCATTTCATTGGCTATATTTAAGAGGGAGTTAGATGTGGCCCTTGTGGCTAAAGGGATCAGGGGGTATGGAGAGAAGGCAGGTACAGGATACTGAGTTGGATGATCAGCCATGATCATATTGAATGGTGGTGCAGGCTCGAAGGGCCGAATGGCCTACTCCTGCACCTATTTTCTATGTTTCTATGTTTATTGAGCCTCAGCATTACATCCCTGTTTTTGAATACAAGCCCTCTTGAAATAAATCCTAGCATTGAGTTTGCTTTCTTTACTACCAATTCGACTTGCAGATTAACCTTTTGGGAATCCTGCACCAGCACCCAAGATCCTTTGCATCTCCGATTTCTGGATTCTCTCCCCATTTAGAAAATAGTCTACGCCTTTATTCCTACTACCAAAATGCATGACTCCACACTTTGCTACACTATATTCCATCTGCCGCTTCTCTGCCTACTCTCCAAACCTGTCCAAGTCCTTCGTCAGAGTCCCTGCTTTCTCGGCACTACCTGCCCCTCCACCTATTTTCATATCATCTGCGAACCTGGCCACAAAGCCTTCAATCCCCTTGTCCAAGTCATTAATATACAAAGTGAAGAGTAACGCCCCAGCACCGACCCTTGTGGAACTCCGCTAGTTACTGGCAGCTAACTTGAAAAAGTCCCCTTTATTGCCACTCTTTGTCTTCTGCCACCCAGCCAACCTGCTATCCATGCTAGTATCTGCCCTTTGATTCCGTAGGCTCTTCCTTAGCAGCCTCGTGTACGCCACCTTATCAAAGGCTTTCTGAAAATCTAAGTAAACAACATCTATTGACTCTCCCTTGTCTGTCCTATACAACACAGCGATGAACCCATCATGTTATAATGATTTGGTCACGTGTATTTGTTATGCTGATTGAGTGATAAATATTGCTAAAATCACTGTGGATGCCTCCCCTTTTCTTATGACAGCAATTGAAAAATTATCTCACATCCTTTCTAGCTTCCTCCTCTCTACTACAATCAGTCTGAAGAAGGGCCACAACTCGAAACATTACGTACTCATTCCCTCCTCAATTGCTGATTGACCCATTGAGTTACTCAATGACTATGTTTTTTGCTCCTAACGTTATAGGTACTTCTCAATTAATTGGATTTCAAAGCATTTTGCCCTACAATATATTTATTTCCAAGATTCATTATAAAAATTATTTAAAGGGGATATTCAATGTATGTAGTTCCTCCAACTGAAATTGAATTGAATTGAAATTAAGGAGAATGCAAGCTAAAATACTTTTGTGCATCTATGCATGGTAATAATATTCCCAATTGTGCTTGCTTCTTTTTGTCATCAGGTTCTGTCACAGCTTGTTATTAAAAGTACAAATCAGAAATTAAACTTCTCCTGGTTTAATTATGCTGCAGATTTTGCTGTCAGCAGCCAAGGATAACATTTCATTTTGCTACCCAGTTGCACACAGACTTCAAGTGGAGTTGTCAGCCTGCATGTCTGATTGTGCATCATTTGTTTGAATTTGCTGCCCTCTACGGGGCAACTGCGGCATCAACGAGTAGAGCAATCAGCGCAGGAAACCAGTGGTAGACACAAAATGCTGCAGTAACTCAGCTAGACAGGCAGCATCTCTGGAGACAAGGAATGGGTGATGTTTTGGGAAAAGGGAAATAGACGATGATGTAGAGAGATAAAGAACAATGAATGAAAGATATGCAAAAAAAGTAACAATGATAAAGGAAACAAGCCATTGTTAACTGTTTGTTGGGTGAAAATGAGAAGCTAGTGCGACTTGGGTGGGGAGGGATAGAGAGAGAGGGAATTCGGGGTTACTTAAAGTTATAGAAATCAGTATTCATTCCACAAACCAGTGCGTTCACCTTCCAACCAGTCAGAATATTCTTCACAGAAAACAAAAAATACAGGTAATATAAATTAAATTTCAAGTGCTGTCTTGACAAAAATACAAGATTAAATCAAAGACATGGAAGAGCAATTCATAAAACCACACAAAATAAATTTTATGTAAAAGAGCAACGATCAAAACTACGTAGGAAAGAACTGCAGATGCCGGTTTAAATCAAAGGTAGACACAAAATGCTGTAGTAACTCAGCGGGTCAGGAAGCATGTCTGGAGAGAAGGGTGATGTTTCGGGTCGAGACCCTTCCTCAGTGCAGGATGTATTTATTAAAAAATAATGTCAGAGGTGTTAATTTTTGTTCAAGGGAATGAGATGCCATATATAAAAATCTTCAGGGCATGATAGGGTGTTGACAAGTAATTATTACTTCTGTTATTCGTGAGAGATTAAGTTCTAGGTATTTCATCTGCACGCTGTGCAATTAGCTTGTTCATTATCCTTGTGCAGATTTCAATGAAAGTGAATTGAAGTTGTTGTTACTTTTATGCAGTCATAATTCTGAACACTGGCAGAAGCTCTCATTGCCCTCTCAAAAGCTGGTTTCACATCTACCTTTCATTCCCCCAGCCTTCTATTTTTTCAATCCGCATTCATTGTTACATTCACTAACAACCTCTAGTTTACTAACAAAAAAGAGTGAAGCTATATGCAAAAGCTTCTTTCACTGCTTATACTCAAAACCAACTTTCCATTCCCTTGAGCTGTTTTTTAAACTTTGATCATGGCTGCTCTGTACCGGCTACTACCCCCACGCAACCACTTGCTCTCCCCCTCCATCCATATTCTACAAAAAGTCCAGAATTTCAACAGTCCAACTAGCTATGACAGTTTCCCATTTATTCCTTACATCTTGTATTCCTGGATCCATTACTTTTTCCCCTCTCTGGCAAATGCAGCCATGCTAATAAATCCTTCTGACTTTCAGGAATAAAAGAGAAAGGAAAGGTAAAAGTAAAATAAGAGTAAAAAGGAGTATAAAATATTTTGTTATATGCGGGAAGATATTTGCTTTGATACCAACTTAGAAAACTGAACATTTTTTGATGAAACCAGCAAATGGTCAGTTTCCTAAATTGATACACGAGAGTTTCATATTTTACGAGTCATAAATTAGTGGTTCTGCCAGTATTTTTTCTGTCACATGCTGCAAATGTCTTAACGAATACATGTCATGATTACCCAGGCTGAGTTATGTGCACCACCAGACCCCCAACACGCACAACATTTACTGAACATCATGAGTCTTACTTTAGCAAGTCAATCTTAGGCAAGGAAACCTTGGACAGATTATCACCTAACACGTTCCGTCAGCTGAGAAATCCCAAGACAGGAACAGGTCCTGTTGCCCACAATGTCTGCATCGAACATGATGCCAAAATAAACCGATCCCTTCTGCCTACCAGTGATCCATATCTCTCCATTTCCCTCATATACGTGTGCCTCTCTAAAAGCCTCTTAAATGCCATTTGCATCTGCTTCCACCACCACCCCTGGCAGGGCATTCCAGGTGCCCGTCACTCTCTGAGTAAAAATGATTGCTTCACACCTCCTTAAAACTTTCCCTCTGTTACCTTCAGTTTCAGTATTTAACTTAATGATGGAGATGGCTCTGCGGATGCAGCAATTCTGGTAGATCTCCAACAGGAAAGGGAGTGGGGCACCAATGATCCTAATGGCTGTCTTCACTATCCTGTTTAGCTGTCTTTGTTCATAAGCCTTGCAGCTCCCAAACCAGGAAGTGATGCCATAGGTCAGTATGCTCTCAATGGTACCCCTGTAGAAGGTCGAACAATACAATACAATACAATACCTTTTATTTGTCATTTGAACCTCAGCCATACTGCAGCCATACAAGAAAAGAACCAAGACACACGCCAACACAATTCACATAAACATCCATCACAGTGAGTCTCCTCCTCACTGTGATGGAAGGCAAAGTCTTGTCTCTCCTCTGCTCTCCTTTCCTCTTCCGAAGTCGAGGTCAAAGCCCCCGGCGGGCGCTAGCAAGTCCGCGGCCACTCAAAGCCATGCCGGGCGATGTAAGGCCCTGCCCCGGGACTTGGTGTTGGAGCCCCCGGCGGGCGCTGGCAAGTCCGCGGCAAATCGAAGCCGCGCCGGGCGTTGTAAGGCCCCGCTCCAGGTCACTCTCAACCCCGCAATTCAGGCGGGAGAAGTCGCCGTTGCCGGTGCCCCGCAAAGCAGTCTCCCACCGGGGACCCACGAGCTCCCGGTGTCACCATCCACCGGAGTCGGGTCTCAGCAGCGCGCCATCGCAGCTCCCCACGCTCCGAAGCTGGCCAGCTCCACGGAGGTAGGTCCGCAGTTCCACAGCTCCACGGAGGTAGGTCCGCAGTTCCACAGCTCCACAGCTCCGCAGCTCCGCAGGCTCCGTGACTTGATCCTCCAGGTCGTTCCGGTTGGAGGCTGCTCCATGGCGCTAGGCCCCAACGGCAATGGAGACCCAACAGGGAAAAGGTCGGGTCTCCATGCAGGGAAGAGATTTAAAAGTTTCCCCCACCCACCCCCCACCCCCCACATATTCACATTTAAAAACCCGCTACAAACTAAACCCTCAACAGGACAAAAAAATAAAAAATACACAGACAGACTGCAGAGGCCGCTGCGACGTCGGTCGCGCCGCCCAATGATGTACAGTGGGGAGACCTGCTTTTCTGAGTCTCCGGAGGGGGTGGAGCCGCTGCTGTGCTCTTTTGATGACTGCTGTGGTGTTGGTCGTTGAGGTCAGGTCGTCCGCTAGGTGAACTCCCAGGAACTGCACGCTGCTAACCCTCTCCACAGCAGCACCATCAATGTGCAGCGGTGTATGATGGTGTTTGCCAGCCCTCCTGAAATCAATCACCATCTGCTTCGTCTTATCCACGTTGAGGGTGAGGTTGTGAGAACTGCACCACTCTGTAACCAGCTCCACCTCCACCTTAAAGCTATGCTCTCCAGTATTTGTAATTTCCATCTTGGGAAAAAGATTCTGACCGTTTACCCTATCTTTGCCTCTCATATAAATTTTATAATGCTCTATTAGGCCTCCCCGCAGCCTCCTACACTCTAGAGAAATCAATCCAAATGTGTCCAACCTCTCCTTACATAAATACCCACTAATCTAGTTAACATCCTGGTAAACTACTTCTGCACCCTCTCTAAAGATGTAATGGGGCGACGAAAAGTGCACACAATACTCCCAATGCTGCCTAATCAAATCTGCATCGTGACTTTGTGACTCTTATACTCGATGGTTGACTGATAAAGATAAGCATACCATATGCCTTCTTCACATAGAAGGGTAGCCTACATTAATTCAACATTACACTAGAATGGAGACTATCCTGTACCTCACAGACAGCAGGCCTGGCCACTGAATTTCATGTCACAGCTGTTGCAAGCAGCATACGCAAGCTGCTGGCCGTGATGTTGACTGTCACCACTTTACCTACTTTGATTTGATCACCAATAGACACTAACTACCTTTGGTGCTGTTGTCTCACTGCCATGGTGTTTTGACTTCAGTTTACCAATGCAACTGAATTCTGGTTTGCCTTTGCATGCACGCAATCCCAGAAAGAGAAAATGGATTTGGAGAAGTAGCAGTGGACACTGGAGAGAGAGGATGGGTGGGAGGGGGAGAGAGGGATGATATTGAGCATGTCTCAGGGCACTAGTAGATGCAATTTGGCACATCGTAGGGAACTAGGTGAAGATAGGGACTGTGCATCCCCACAGATGAGTGAACCACAATTGGGAGCTGTTAAGACAAGGCCGATGTCAATGTACAGCAAGATGATGAGTGGACTACCAGGTTTGCTTGAATGAATTAAAATCGTCTTCTCTGTAAATTCCAGCTTGTTCCAAGGCCTCATACCCAACCCAGACTGCAGCCACAAACTTTTCCTCGTGTTCCTGACTCTTAGAGTTCCCCACTCTCTGACTAACAACCCCATCCACCCATTGACTATTGATATTTCACTTCTTGTCATCAAAGACATCAAATGCAATACATCTCATGCAACCAAGATTCACTGGAGACCACAGGAGAGCTCAGCAGAACACGCTGAATTTACCAACGATCCCAGTAGTACACAGCCAACCTCATGAGTAAAAAACAAATTGCTGGAGGAACTCAGCAGGCCAGCCGGTATCTGTGAAGGATAACGGATAGATGGCATTGAAACTGGTGGCCTTTTTTCACCCAAAACATCATCTGTCCATATCCCTCCACAGATACTGCCTGATGCACTGAGTTACTCCAATAGTTTTGTTTTGTTCCGGATTCCAGCAAATGCAGTCTCTTGTGTCTATAACCTTATGAATATGCTGATCTGCGTTCAGTAAGTTAGTGAATAATGAGAATTTTGGTTATGTCAGGAACTGAGTGCTAGAAAGAAATACCCTGTTGGTTTCAAAACCAAGTGCAAGCTGCCCAGTCAAATCTTCCATGGTCTTCCTTTAAATTGACCAAATGTCACAATGAAACACTTGAGAAACTCTGGGTTGTACTGAGTAGACAACAAAATTTGCATTCAACACGCTCCAAAGAAAGAAAGAGATGGCAGTGTCATTTGGCAAAGCTGTGTAAATGCCAAGTGCAGGAAGGTGCCTTATACATGTAAATACCCAGGCCAACTTCCCAACATGCTCAATTTCACCCAGAAACGAGTCAAAAGTCAAAGTCAATTTTATTAGTCACATGCACATCACATGCAGTGCAATGAATTTGCCAGCAGTGATACACTTAAAAAGAACACACAATACACAATAAAAAGTCCAATTGAACCGCGGAAACCGTGTGCAGTTTGGGTGTGAAAAATGGTTACTAGAGGATCCAACTGGTAAACACCTACAAATACAAGAATCAATATTTATAAATGTATAAAGCTTTAACATTATGCATAATAAAGCCAGGTAGAAATCAATTTCACTTCACAATACATTAATTCTGAACATTTTCACGATTACAAAAAATTTCAATTTGATTTATTGGTTTTAAAAGGTTTTTCAATTTTTCCAAGCATTACAATGCTTTTGAAAGTGAAAAACTATGAGTACAGATTAAAACAAAACAAACATTTTGTAATTGTATTTGCTCCATAACCATGAATACAGCTATTCCTTGGTTTATGAAAGGGAGGCCTTCCTAGAAAACATTTTGTTCATTGAACATTAAAAAATAAAAAAGCTGGGCAAAATCAGTGCGTATGATGCACACACGAGCAGCAACTAATACATTAGAGCAAAAAGTAGTTTAGTAAATTGAAGACACATACCCGAAAGATTTAACGGCGTTATGGTGAAAATCTGTTTATCAAATCTTCTTACTGTACCAGAAACCAATGCAGGATTTGTAGATGCATTAAGTAACGTTAAATTTCATTTTAGAACAGAAACGCATGGTCATTGTTATAGTTTGTTGCAAATAGAGTTTGGTGGGTTAATTGTTACATCTTTAAAGATCGCATTATTTGCCTTTACTGTTCTCTCGGTTGCAACGATATTTATAGAATGTTCTGGAAAGGCAATTTGAAAGGAGTCTTTGAATCAAGGGGGCACATGTTGTTCTGAGCTCCTTGTGTTTCATGTGCATTTGTCTGAAAATTAATTTTATTGGATAATGGGAATCCAGAGGACATATTTATCAACGCTACAAAATAAGAAACCTTCACATGTGACCTTTCCAGAAGACACAGCGTTTCTTTCAGGATGTGATCAGACAAGATTTATTTCAATCTTGAAATCCTCTGGTAAACAACCCTAATGCACTGGCTACAGACAGTTCAAAGTTAACCTTTTGAGCTAAATGTTGACATTTCTTGATAATTAAAGTTCATTTGTCTACTTCATGCAGTAAACTGGTTTTGTACTGTGCTGCCCCAAATTTTCAGACGAGCAATAACCCGAGTTTTGCAACTGTAGTCAAAATGTATTTATTAAATCAAAGTTAAAGTTTTTGTAGCTCAATTTATTTTTTGATTCTGCTTCTGTTTTGCAGACCACAACCACCAACACCAAACTCAGCCATTTTCCAAGATGTATTTCACATTAATTAATGGGCAGTAGACAAAAATGCTGGAGAAACTCAGCGGGTGAGGCAGTATCTATGGAGCGAAGGAATAGATGACGTTTCAAAATGGCCAGATTTCTTTCGATGTTAATTCCAATTCTTGACAATCAAACATGATGCACAATGATCTTATCCCATTTCTAAAACCCAAACCGAAAATAACTGTGTCGGACAAGCAATCATGAAGAATTCAAATTATAACACTCACATGTTATTATTGCAGATCAGCTAAATATTCCCAATCTTGTAAACAGATTTATATAGTAACTTTACCACTTGTGCCGTGCAGGAAATAGCATTTATATATGCCACTGACTAACATTCAACTGCGTACGTCAGCACTTAAATTAAAAGGAACATTATTTTGTGCATATTTCCTACATTCTACACTAAAGTTGAGAACATCATATTTGAACTGTTTTTTTCACAATAGTGCTTGCATTTTAATTTGCTCCACAAATCCATGCTATACTGTTTGCCCTGAAATTTAGATAGTCAAGGGATAAATTGATATTTTTCTCTTTCTGACTGTTTCTCTCTACTACTTCTGTTGTTTTGCCAAGATAAAAATAATTAAGCATCAGTTATAGCTAAATCACAAGAATAAAAACTCAAAATTTGCAACAACGGTTTGTGTTGACTTGTAGGCTACTTCCAACAACACATAGAAACATAGAAAATAGGTGCAGGCCATTCGGCCCTTCGAGCCTGCACCGCCATTCAATATGATCATGGCTGATCATCCAACTCAGTATCCTGTACCTGCCTTCTCTCCATACCCCCTGATCCCTTTAGCCACAAGGGCCACATCTAACTCCCTCTTAAATATAGCCAATGAACTGGCCTCAACTACCTTCTGTGGCAGAGAATTCCAGAGATTCACCACTGTGTGAAAAATGTTTTTCTCATCTCGGTCCTAAAAGATTTCCCCCTCATCCTTAAACTGTGACCCCGGGAACACGATATATTTTTCAAAGATTCTCGCAAATGATTTGGTTCCGACGTGAATCTCTTCTGGGGTACATTACAGCTTTGATTCTCCAGGCATCGACACGTGGCCCAGCAATAAAAAACTCAGTTCACTACTGTGGACTCAAATTTGAACTCTGGCCATCAGATATATCTACATATTTTCTATAAATCGGTTACTTCCTAGTGCCTTCTATCTGGAAATACACATTACCCATTTCAACAGTGTCTCAGTTTCTTTCGAAAATACTAGGAGATTAACAACAAACAAGGGTATTAATTAAACTGTTAATACCTTAAAATTAGAGCAGAAACATGTACTGTGACTTTCTACACGGAAACAAAAGCTCTTGGAAGTTATGACAATAAACACAGCTAGTCTCATGATATAAACTGTGTTACTCCCTTACTTCACCTGTAATTACCCCCCCAAGCATTACATATAACAGACATGACAGATAGGGGATAAAGTATGCGGTTGGCCCTGCCTGTGGGAGAGCAATCCTTTTTACTTTTTACATATTTCCTCTTGTTGAATTCTGATGTTTTCAAAATGTTTTTTTCCACTTTATATTAATACTTTGGATTTGAGGTTTTCTTGTGGTTATGTTCCCTTAATCCAATGCAGATTAAGAGATTCTCTGTATTCCTAGAGTACAATTTACAAAGTTCTAATAGAACACAGAAACATAGAAAATAGGTGCAGGAGTAGGCCATTTAGCCCTTCGAGCCAGCACGGCCATTGAATATGATCATGGCTAACCATCCAAAATCAGTACCCTGTTCTGGCTTTTTTCCGCCATATCCCTTGATTCCCTACGCAGTGTTCCTTATGGGCTCTCACTTAACTTTTTTTCTCTGTTTCCAGCCGGGCAAATTAGGCAGCTTTTTAGGTTGCCAAATGACAGTTTAGGTGGTCATTTAAGACAGCTTCCATGACGCGTGCGATAATGTGCTCGGACGAAATGCGTATTTACCAGTCGGAATTATGCTCAATGAAGCATTCACATAGTATTTCTGCTTCAAATAAAGTCACAAACTAAACATATTCACCAATCAAGACATGATATATACCACAATGACATGCAGCAAAATTATAATACAGTATCTCAACTCTTTTTTCACATTGCAATGAATGCAATTTCTATTATTTCTTTCCACTTCCAAACAAAAATGTGATTGGATTATTCAGCGTATGATCAACCTCGGTGAGACCAAGCGCAGGCTTGGCGATTGCTTCACACAACACCTCCACTCAGTTTGCAATAACCAACCTGATCTCCCGGTGGCTCAGCACTTCAACTCCCCCTCCCATTCCAAATCTGAATTTTCTGTCCTGGGCCTCCTCCATGGCCAGAGTGAGGACCACCGCAAATTGGAGGAACAGCACCTCATATTTCGCTTGGGTAGTTTACACCCCAGCGGTATGAACATTGGCTTCTCCAATTTCAGGTAGCCCTTGCTTTCTCCCTCCTTCCCCTCCCATTCCCAGCCCTCCCACAGCCTACTGTCTCCGCCTCTACCTTTCTTTCTCCCCCCTCCCCCCCTCCCTCCCCCCCCGACATCTATCTGAAGAAGGGTCTCGACCCGAAACGTCGCCTATTCCTTCGCTCCATCGATGCTGCCTCGCCCGCTGATTTTCTCCAGCTTTTTTGTCTACCACCCATTCACACAAGTTCTGTTATTCCACTTTCCTCACCCACTCCCTACACATTAAGGGCAATTTTACAGAGACAAGTTAACCTACAAAGCCAATGTGTCTTTGGGATATGGGAGGAAACCCACACGCTTGCAGGGAGAATGTGCAAATTCAACATAGACAGTGCCCGAGGACAGTATCGAACACTGATCTCTGGCGTGTGAGGCAGCAAGTCTATCAGCTATGCCACTATATTTTGTTTTCCAACACACAAAAAATTAAACGTTGATAACTTTGATTACTAAAAAAAATAAACTATCCATTTTTAGTCTTAAATCTCTAAGTGATGCTATGTCCCCCTTTACAGCTACTGTATGTTTTAATTCAGATCAAGACTATGGGGCAGTACATTGGCCATAAAGTTGCTGCCTAAAAGTGCAAGAGACCCGGAATTGAACCTGAATATGGGTGCTGTCTGTATGGAGTTTGCTTCTTTTCCCTTTGATTGCATGGGCTTTCTCCGGGTGCTCTTGTTTCCTTCCACATTCTAAAGGTTTGCAGGAACCTATTTCAGACCCACCCCAAAATATAACATTTTCCTTTTGTCCAGAGATTCTGTCTGAGCTGTTGAGTTACTTTTCGTGTCTATCTTCAGTTTAAACCAGCATCTACAGTTCCTTCCTACACACACAATACTATACGATAGAACTTTATTAATCCCAGGAGCGAAATTGTGTGTGTGTGTGTGGGTATATATATATACACACACACACACATATATATATATATGTATATATATATATATTTATATAGTTATATATTCATATATAAATATACACTGTTTTGTTTTCTCGGTTTATAACATTGTTTACAGAGTACTATGTTTACATATTCTGTTGTGCTGCTGCAAGTAAGGATTTCATTGTTCTAACTGGGACGTGAGAGAATAAAACACTCCTGACTCTTGATTTACGTCGCTAATGTGTGGGATAGAACTAGTGTACGGGTGATTGGTGGTCGGCGTGGACTTGGTGGGCCAAAGGGCCTGTTTCCACGCTGTATCTTTAAATGAAACTAAAAACATTAAAACCAGAGGGAGTCTAAAGAAGGGTCTCTACCCGAAACGTCACCCAATTTCTTCTATCCAGAGATGCTGGCTGCTCCATGGAATTCCCCACACAATTAAAGCATGGAATAGTCTTCACCCCACCATAGTTACCCAACCAGACGCAACTAAATTTAAGGTAGCTCTTTATTCCTCAAGTACCCTTTTTTGCTTAAGTCCAAGTCAAGAGTCAAGAGAGTATTATTGTCATGTGTCCCAGATAGGACAATGAAATTCTTGCTTGCTGCAGCACAACAGAATATGTAAACATAATACAGAACAGGAGATAAAAGTTCAGTGTGTCAAAATGCCATAGACCATATATATACACAATAAATAAACAGATAATGTGCAAAAGGCTGTTATTGTTCGGAGTTTGGAGTTTGGTGATGGACCCTCCACTACCTCCAGTTTAAATTCCATTTGGAATATTTTTGGAGGACCAGGAAACCAAGAAGCAAGAGTTACTACAGGGAGTTACTCCAGCTCCAGGGAGTGATTCTGCGTTGGGTTTCAGCGGTTGCGGCGAAATGGCGACCGGACAGCAATGGCGGCCAGATCTCCCATAATGTAAAGGGAGGGAGAAAGTGCCCGGCGTCGACCAGTTGCCTTGGCAGTGCGCATGTGCAGGGCGGCCGATGATCTGCTGGCCATGGTTCTGCGCATGTGCAGGGGGAGGATATGCAGGCCGTGGCAGTGTGCATGTGCAAGGCGGCCGGCCGTTCCGGCGGATAAGGATCGGCTGGAGAGCGGAGACCCGGCGGCCCGGAAACGGATGGTGGGCGGAGTCGGAGAGCAACAGAGAGAAATAGAGAGGGGGGCCCGCTCAGAGTTGAACGGCTGGTGTTCCAGATATTTGCCAAGCCGGGCAAATTGACACATGGCTTTTAGGTTGCCCAGCGGGACTTTAGGTGGCCATTGGCAACCAGACAACCGTTAATTTCTAGCCCTTTTATATATCACACAAATAACGCTAAGTGCACATTCATGTATTGTGCTGATTAGAAGGTAGACACACAGAGTAACTCAGCGGGGACAGGCATCTTCTATGAAGAGAAGGAATGGGTGACGTTTTGGGTCAAGACCCTTCTTCAGACTGATGTCAGGGGAGTGGGCGGGACAGAGATAGAATGTAGTTGGAGACAGTAAGACTGGTGGGAGAACTGGAAAGGGGGAGGGGATGGAGAGAGAGGGAAAGCAAGGGCTATTTGAAGTTAGAGAAGTCAATGTTAATACCGCTGGGGTGTAAACTACCCAAGCTAAATATGAGGTGCTGTTCCTCCAATTTGCGCTGGGCCTCACTCTGACAATGGAGGAGGCCCAGGACAGAAAGGTCAGATTGGGAATGGGAGGGGAAGTTAAAGTACAAAGCAACCAGGAGATCAGATAAATGCAGACAAAGCGGAGGTGTTCAGCAAAACGATCGCCGAACTTGCGCTTGGTCTCGCCGATATACAGGAGTTGACACCTGGAACAGCGGATACAGTAGATGAGGTTGGAGGAGGTGTAATTGAACTTCTGCTCATCTGGAAAGACCGTCGGGGTCCTTGGATGGAGTTGAGAGGGGAGGTAAAAGGACAGGTCAGGGCTCTCGCTTAACTTTTTTTCCCTGATTGCCAGCCAGGCAACCTTGACAGCTTTTTAGGTTGCCAAATGACAGTTTAGGTGGTCATTTAAGGTGGTTTGCATGACGCGTGTGATAATGTGCTTGGACGAAGTGCGTAGTTACCAGTTGGAATTATGCTCAATGAAGCATTCACTTATTATATTTAAGAAGGAACTGCAGATGCTGGAAAATCGAAGGTAGACAAAAGTGCTGGAGAAAATCAGCGGGTACGGCAGCATCTATGGAGCGAAGGAAATAGGCAACGTTTCAGGCAGAAACCCATCAGTCTGAAGAAGGGTTTCGGCCCGAAACGTTGCCTATTTCCTTCGCTCCATAGATGCTGCCGCATCCGCTGAGTTTCTCCAGCACTTTTGTCTACATTCACATATTATTTCTGCTTCAAATAACTCACAAACTAAACATATTCACCAATCAAGACATTATATATTCCGCAATGACATGCAGCAAAATTATAATACAATATCTCAACTCTTTTTACACATTTCAATTGATGCAAGCATGGTTTCTGTGAAGGACCGAAAATTACCATGACATGGCCATAGCATGGGTCGTTATTGCTATTGGTACAGAAACACTCTCGCTTCCCACATAATTTATCCATAACAAAATGTACAGGTTGCAAGGAAATTTCTAAAGGCATTTTATGATAATAGCTGTTAAAACCGACTATACCCATCTGACAGGTTAAACATTACACTAACTGACAAGAGATGGCCAAAGGACATAACTGCAGGAAATGTTCTTTTGGTAATATGTTTAAAGGTGTCAAAACAAATAATAACATTGGGGATTAAAACACATTTGATTGCATTCCGTTATCAAACATAGTCAATGTTCGCTCTGAAGACCATGAAGCACAATAGGGTCAGGGGGTGTGTGACACAGTGCGGGGTGGATAGTTGGCGGTGGGGGGTTTCAGAAGGCAATCGGTGCAGAATGGATGGAATGAGGCAGGTGAATTAGTACGCGTTGGTTGGAGTATGTAAAATTGTGAGGGGAGATGTCAGTGGTGTTGAATGGGGGGTCAGTACGGAAGGATGGGGGGGGGAAATCAGTACAGGATGAATGGGGGTAGACAAAAATGCTGGAGAAATTCAGCGGGTGAGGCAGCATCTATGGAGCTAAGGAAATATGCAAAGTTTCGGGTCGAGACCCTTCTTCAAACTGTTCCCCCCAATCTTCTTGAAATGTGGGGGATCAGTACAGGATGGATTGGGGGGGGTGAGCACAGGATGAATGGGGGGGATCAGTACAGGATGAATTGGGGGGGGGGGGTCAGGACAGTGTGGATCGGAGGGTCTGTGCAGGTTGAATGGGAGATCACTACAGGATGAATGAGGGGATCAGTATAGGATGAATGGAGATCAGTACGGGATGAATGAGGGGATCAGTACAGGATGCATGAGGGGATCAGTACAGGATGAATAGGGGGTCAGTAAAAGATGATTGGGGGATCAGTACGGGATGAATGAGGGGATTGGTGCAGGGTAAATGGTGGGTGGGTCAGTACGGGATGAATGGGTGGGTCAGTGCAGTATGAATGAGGGGAGAAGTGCAGGATGGATGGGAATGGGGGTCAGTACAGGATGAATTGGGGGACCAGTGTAGGATGGATGGATGAGGGGGGGGGGGGGGTGGCAGGAGAATTAATGCGAGGTGGATAGGGTGATGAATAGATTGGGGGGGGGGGGTAGATGGGGAGGGGAGCACAAGGGATGTCAGTGAGGACTGAATAGAGGAGGAGGGAATGGGGATCAGTGCGGGATGGAGAGGAGGGGTCCCAGGATAAGAGGGGTGGAGGGGGGCGTACAATAGAGAGAGAGAGAGAAGGGGCAGAGGAGATGGGGAGGAAGGAAGGTCAGCGCTCCTCGGACAACATCGCCCCGCTGCCTTGACCGTCCCTGTCCAATGCCAAAGTGCCGCCGCCTCCACGCCACCGCCTCCCCTCCTCCGCCAGCCGACTGGAAGGTGAGGGGCCGAGCGGTGCAGCTGAAAGATCCTATAGCTAAAGGATCTGTCGTGCAGCTGCTTCAGACGGTGGAAGGAGGCCTCCGACTCCCTCTCCCTCCTCCCGGCCTCGGCGTGCAGGAGGGGTTGTATTGAAAGCGCCGTTGGCCGATTACCTTCGGCTGCTGCTTACAAATCCACCAACAGAGCTTTCACAACCCCTCCCGCAAGCCGAGGCCGGGAGGAGGGAGAGAGGGAGGTTCCTTCCGCTGGGCGGGGTGCGGGAGGAGGAGGTGACGCAGCCGCTGTCGCGGCCGCTGTTGTCGCTGTTCGGAGCCGGTCATTCGCTCCGATCCTTCGCCACCACGCACCTAGTATCTTTGCCCCACAATCAAATATACTAGACGAATACAGCCACCGCCGCCGACACGAAACGTCACGTTCCTATTCTCCAGAGATGCTGCCTGACCCGCGGAGTTACTCCAGTTTTTTGTGTCTATCGGTATAAACCAGTATTTGATTGCCAAGCCGGGCAAAATGAGTCGGCATTTAGGTTGCCCGGCTGCACTTTGAGTGGTCAATGGCACCCGGGCAACCGTTAATTTCGAGCCCTGCAGGTGTTGCATCTCCTGCTATTGCTGGGGAAAGCACCTGGGGAGGGGAGTGGTTTGGGTGGGAAGGGAATGTAGTTGACCAGGGAGTTGCAGAGGGATCGGTCTCTGCAGAAAGCAGAAAGGGGTGGAGATGGGAAGATGTGGCCAGTAGTGGGATCCCGTTGGAGGTGGCGAAAATGTCAGAGGATTATATGCTGTATGTGACGGCTGATGGGGTCGAAGGTGAGGACAAGGGAGACTCTGTCCTTGTTATGAATGGGGGGCAGGCTGAGAAAGAGCAGAGCTGAGGGATATCGAGGAGACCCTAGTGAGAGCCTCATCTATAATGGAAGAGGGGAACCCCATTTCCTAACGAATGACCTGGTATTGTGCTGACTATTTGAAGGGTATGTTTGCCAAACTAGAAGAGTGTAGTCTGCATCACCAATCTGCCCCAACTACACTCCCCTGCCCTACTCCTGCACCTTAAACTCTATTACCTTGGACTACTGCCCATAGCCCCAATCTTCACCATATGTTTTTTTTAAAGTATTCACAAACTTGCATTTGGTTTAACTAAGACCCTTTACATGAATGTTTACAAACACAATTTAATAATAATGATGAAGATAAACAACTAATTGCTTGGTCAAATAGTTAAGAATGAAAGCAATGACAACTAGAGGCAGAGAAGCAAGATGGGTTTAGGCACAAAATTCCAGAGTTTAGGACGGAGGCACGCATTCATTTAACTATTGATGATAACCAGGAATTCTGTGTCCTACAAAAGGAAAATAATCACCTCAAAATTAGGCGCAAAATAATTATTGCAAGAACTATTCATCAGTTCATGTCAGAGGAGCGGAATTAGGCCTTTCGGCCCATCGAATCAACTCCGCCATTAATTCATGGTTGATCTACCCTTCCCTCTCAATCCCATTCTCCTGCTTCTGCCCATAACACTTGACACCCTTACTAATCAAGAATCTACTTTAAAAATACCCAAAAGACTTGGCTTCCACGACCATCTGTGACGATGAATTCCACAGATTAACGACTCTCTGACAAAATAAATTCCTCCTTATCTACTTTCTAAAGGTACGTCCTTTTATTCTGAAGTTGTGCTTTCTGGTCCTAGACTCTCCCACCTCTTCACATCCAATCTATCCAGGCCATTCACTATTCGGTAAGTTTCAATGAGGTCTCCCTTCATTCTTCTAAACTCGAGCGAATACAGGCCCAAACAATTATCATACCTTATCCCAATCGTCCCAGGGATCATTCTCGCAAATCTCCTCTGGACCTTCTCCGATTCCAGTACATCCCTCTTCAGATATGGGGCCCAAAACTGCTCACAATACTCAAAATGTGGTCTGACCAACGCCTTATAAAGCTTCAGCATTACATTTGTGCTTATATATTCTAGTTCCCTCGAAATGAATGCAACCATTTGGCGACGACAGATGGCACAATGGGCTAAGTGTTCGGCTGGCAACCGGAAGGTAGCCGGTTCGAATCCCGCTTGGAGTGCATACTGTCATTGTGTCCTTGGGCAAGACACTTCACCCACCTTTGCCTGTGTGTGAATGTGTGTGTGAGTGATTGGTGGTGGTCGGAGGGGCCGTATGCGCAGATTGGCAGCCACGCTTCCGTCAGTCTGCCCCAGGGCAGCTGTGGCTACAGAAGTAGCTTACCACCACCGAGTGTGACTGAGGAGTGAATGAATAATGCGATGTAAAGCGCCTTGAGTATTAGAAAGGCGCTATATAAATCCCATCCATTATTATTATTATTATTGCATTTGCCTTCCTTACTACCGATTCAACTTGCAAATTAACCTTTCGGGAATCTTGCACCACCATTCCCAAGTCCATTTGCACCTCCAATTTCTTAATTTAGATTTTACATAGCACATCCATTACTTCAGTCCAATGCACTTTTGTCTTGCACTAGCAGATACTGGGACACATCCTAATACCCAACAAACATTGTAATGTAAATGACATGGGACAGAAAATTAACAAAAGTTGACCACAGAAGATAGGGAACATATAGATCAAAAGAAGAAATTGATAAAATAGATATACATTAAAAGGTATCCTGTTTTCTTTAATAACAGAGAAAAGACAGACTTCTCCAAACTACCAATCAGTTGAGAAACACCACGGAATATTTTAAAAAGATTATTTAACTGCATCCAAGGTGCTGAAGATAAATATTATGCCTGTGTGTGTATTTCTATGCATTATTTCAAACCTCCCAAGTTTAGCTTAATGTAGTCATCTGTTTTTCTTCATCTTTATGAAGACAAATGCATTACATTTCAAATGACTCACACATTGTAAATTTCTAGTTTAGGTCACTAGAATATAGAACCAAACACACTTTAGTAAAAGTGACTGCTAAAAAGAGGAAACAATTATAGAAATATCTTCATTGGAAACTGCAAAATTCTTGTAAAAGTGAAAGTACATTAAGATTGTGGTATTTAAGTGCAGTACTATCGCAAATATGTTGCACTACCTTTAAGTTTAAAGCCTTCTGCTTGGTTTAAGATGACATATTATTGTAGTGTGCTAGAATGCTAGTTAAAAAACACCACAGCTTTATAGCTTGTATTGCTCGTTCATTGAATTTCAGGATATCTATGCTCTGAATTATTTAACAGGCAATATCCATGTGTGTATTCCTCAAGACATAATAAGTCCTCGTAGCTTGGTACATGGCAATTGACTCAGAGATCAAAACTCCGGGATCAGCAGAATCCAGCAACTGAATATTACTTTAGCATTAAAAAAAAACGCAAAGTGCTGGAGTAACTTAGTGGGTCAGGCAGTAACTTTGGAAGTCATGGATAGGCGACGTTTTGGGTCGGCACTCTTCTAATAGGTGGATACAGGCGGAGGGGGTGTACATAGAAACATAGAAAATAGGTGCAGGAGTAGGCCATTCAGCCCTTCGAGCCTGCACCGCCATTCAATATGATCATGGCTGATCATCCAACTCAGTATCCTGTACCTGCTTTCTCTCCATACCCCCTGATCCATTTAGCCACAAGGGCCACATCTAACTCCCTCTTAAATAGATTTCCCCTTCCTTAAACTGTGACCCCTTGTTCTGGACGTCCTCAACATCGGGAACAATCTTCCTGCATCTAGCCTGTCCAACCCCTTAAGAATTTTGTAAGTTTCTATAAGATCCCCCCTCAATCTTCTAAATTCTAGCGAGTACAAGCCGAGTCTATCCAGTCTTTCTTCATATGAAAGTCCTGACATCCCAGGAATCAGTCTGGTGAACCTTCTCTGTACAATGGCAAGAATGTCCTTCCTCAGATTAGGAGACCAAAACTGTACGCAATACTGCAGGTGTGGTCTCACCAAGACCCTGTACAGCTGCAGTAGAACCTCCCTGCTCCTATACTCAAATCCTTTTGCTATGAATGCTAACATACCATTCGCTTTCTTCACTGCCTGCTGCACCTGCATGCCTGCTTTCAATGACTGGTGTACCATGACACCCAGGTCTCGTTGCATCTCCCCTTTTCCTAATCGGCCACCATTCAGGTAATAGTCTACTTTCCTGTTTTTGCCACCAAAGTGGATAACCTCACATTTATCCACATTATACTGCATCTGCCATGCATTTGCCCACTCACCCAGCCTATCCAAGTCATCTTGCAGCCTCCTAGCATCCTCCTCAGAGCTAACACTGCCCCCCAGCTTCATGTCATCCGCAAACTTGGAGATGTTGCATTCAATTCCCTCGTCCAAATCATTAATATATATTGTAAATAGCTGGGGTCCCAGCACTGAGCCTTGCGGTACCCCACTAGTCACTGCCTGCCATTCTGAAAAGGACCCGTTAACTCCTACTCTTTGCTTCCTGTCTGCCAGCCAGTTCTCTATCCACATCAATACTGAACCCCCAATACCGTGTGCTTTAAGTTTGTATACTAATCTCTTATGTGGGACCTTGTCGAAAGCCTTCTGAAAGTCCAGATATAACACATCCACTGGTTCTCCCTTATCCACTCTACTAGTTAGATCCTCAAAAAATTCTATAAGATTCGTCAGACATGATTACCTTTCATAAATCTATGCTGACTTTGTCCAACGATTTCACCATTTTCTAAATGTGCTGCTATCCCATCTTTAATAACTGACTCTAGCAGTTTCCCCACTACCGATGTTAGACTAACTGGTCTGTAATTCCCCGTTTTCTCTCTCCCTCCCTTTTTAAAAAGTGGGGTTACAAAAAGTGGGCCTCCAATCCTCAGGAACTACTCCAAAATCTAAAGAGTTTTGAAAAATTATCACTAATGCACCCACTATTTCTGGGGCTACTTCCTTAAGTACTCTGGGATGCAGCCTATCTGGTCCTGGGGATTTATCGTCCTTTAATCCATTCAATTTACCTATCACCACTTCCCGGCTAACCTGGATTTCACTCAGTTCCTCCATCTCATTTGACCCCCGGTCCCCTGCTATTTCCGACAGATTAATTAAGTCTTCCTTAGTGAATACAGAACCAAAGTAGTTATTCAATTAGTCTGCCATGTCCTTGTTCCCCATGATCAATTCACCTGGTTCTGACTGCAAGGGACCCACATTTGTTTTAACTAATCTTTTTCTCTTCACATATCTATAAAAACCTTTGCAGTCAGTTTTTATGTTCCCTGACAGTTTTCTTTCATAATCTATTTTCCCTTTCCTAATTAAGCCCTTTGTCTTCCTCTGCTGGGCTCTGAATTTCTCCCAGTCCTCTGGTAGGCTGCTTTTTCTGGCTAATTAATATGCTTCATCTTTTGTTTTGATACTATCCCTGATTTCCCTTGTTATTCACGGATGCACTACCTTCCCTGATTTATTCTTTTGCCAAACTGGGATGAACAATTGTTGTAGTTCATCCATGCAGCCTTTAAATGCCTTCCATTGCATATCCACCGTCAACCCTTTAAGAATCAATTGCCAGTCTATCTTGCCCAATTCACGTCTCATACCCTCAAAGTTACCTTTTTTTAAGTTCAGAACCCTTGTTTCCGAGTTAATTATGTCACTCTCCATCCGAATGAAGAACTCGACCATATTATGGTCACTCTTGCCCAAGGGGCCACGCACAACAAGACTGCTAACTAACCCTTCCTCATTACTCAATACCCAGTCTAGAATAGCCTGCTCTCTCGTTGGTTCCTCTACATGTTGGTTTAGAAAACTATCCTGCATACATTACAAGAAATCCTCTTCCTCAGTACCCCTGCCAAATTGATTCACCCAATCTATATGTAGATTGAAGTCACCCATTATAACCTTTATTGCACGCATTTCTAATTTCCTGTTTGATGCCATCCCCAACTCCACTACTACTGTTAGGTGGCCTGTACACAACTCCCACTAACGTTTTCTGCCCCTTAGTGTTTCGCAGCTCTACCCATATCGATTCCACATCCTCCAAGCTAATGTCCTTCCTTTCTATTGCGTTAATCTCCTCTCTAACCAGCAACGCTACCCCACCTCCTTTTCCTTTCTGTCTATCCCTCCTGAATATTGAATATCCCTGGATGTTCAGCTCCCAGACTTGGTTACCCTGGAGCCATGTCTCCGTGATCCCAACTATATCATAGTCATTAATAGCTATCTGCACATTCAACTCATCCACCTTATTACGAATGCTCCTTGCATTGAGACGCAAAGCCTTCAGGCGTGTTTTTAAAACACTCTTACCCCTTACACAATTATGTTGAAAAATTGCCCTTTTTTTATGCCCTGGATTTGTCTGCCTACCACTTTTACTTTTCACCTTGCTACCTATTGCTTCTTCCCTCATTTTACACCCCTCTGTCTCTCTGCTCACACATTTAAGAAACCCACCACCTCTTATTCTCTGTTTATTATCTTTTTCTTCTTTCCCCCCTACATGTTGGGTCTGAGTGCTTCCCTTCTCTGCCTCCTGCCTCACACACTGTCTAGTAGCTTTCTCTATTTGAGTCCCTCCCCCCAACCGTTCTAGTTTAAAGTCTCCCCAGTAGCCTTTGCAAATCTCCCAGTCAGGATATTGGTCCTCCTCGGGTTCAAGTGCAACCCGTCCTTTTTGTACAGGTCACACCTTCCCCAAAAGAGGTTCCAATGATCTAGAAACTTGAATCCCTGCCCCCTGCACCAGTCCCTCAGCCACGCATTTATTCTCCACCTCACTCCATTCCTACTCTCACTGTCGCGTGGCACAAGCAGTAATCCTGAGATTGTTACCTTTGCGGTCCTTTTCCTTAACTCTCTTCCTAACTCCCTAAATTCTCCTTTCAGGACCTCTTCCCTTTTTCTACCTATGTCATTGGTACCTATATGTGCCACGACCTCGGGCTCCTCTCCCTCCCATTTCAGGATATATTGGACACGTTCAGACACATCCCAGACCCTGGCACCAGGGAGGCAAACTACCATCCGGGTCTCCAGACTGTGTCCACAGAATCGCCTGTCTGACCCCCTAACTATCGAGTCCCCTATTACTACTGCCCTCCTCTTCTTTTCCTTAAAGCTAACGATAAAAAGGAGACAAAAGGGTGTACGATAATGAGAGAAAATGTGTGAAATGTGAAGCCAGTGGAAGGGGTCGGTTGGGGAGTTGGGGCACACACCCAGATGGGTCACAGTGAAGAGATGGGGAAGTGTTTACATAAAATTGGAGAATTCATTCTGTTGGGTTGTAAGCTATCCAAGTGGAATGTGAGGTGCTGTTCCTTCAGATTATGTGTGGCCTCATACTAGCAATGGAGGAAGCCCAGGACAGAAAGGTTGGTATGGGAATGGGAAGGGGAGTTAAAATGGTTAGCAACCTTGAGATCCTGCAGGCCGAGGAAGACCAAGCACAAGTTTTGGTTCCTTGTTAAACAGGAACTGGTCTCCACAGAATGTTTTGCTATTTTAAAATAATTAAAAACAGTTGTGATTCATGAATAACAAGTGTATTCAAGATACCCAGATGTACGCAAGTGAGAAACTAGGAACCGAGCAACAAGCCCTGTTGAGGGTTATGAATGTTACACAGAAAATCTATTTCACATTTTATAAAAGTAAGTTCTATAACAAAGAGCAGAACTGATAGCGAATTCCCAGAAAGTACATGACTTTGCACAAAATTATCCATGTGGCACTATTCAGTGACCACAAAACAATTAAAGCAGCCTTGATCAATGGGATAAAAGAGGAGTGTTTCTGGCATTCTGCCTATTTAAAAGTCGTTCTCACTCAATGACTGAAGTGGCCTATTACTGACCTTCATGCTAATCATGCTGTAAACTTCATACACACTGAAATTAACCTTCAGTCCACACTGCATCTTTCTGCACAAATGTACCACAGCCGAAGTACATAATAGTCAGAAGACTAAGGCCCTCATTCTGCCTGCCTCAGATCTTGCCTCAGTCGCCATCTCTCTCAAAATGCTAATATCATAATTGAACACAAGATTCAGATAGCAAAAGCTTATTTTGGGAAAATGCGCCCATCCATTTTCATTGCACATGTCTTGAGGAAGGACATCAGGTCAATCATGCAGTTGCAATGCCTAAACACCTTCATGGATGGGAAACCTACCAACAGATCCTCAAGAATCTGAATGAGAACTAATAAAGACTAGACTAATTGGGACCCGTTGGGTTCCTGTCACACAGGAGGCTTGGTCCCCCAACGCAATATTCCACCACTCATCCATAGCCCCCGACTGCACAGGCGCAGCTCATTTCCCCTCATCCTGAGCACTCTTTCCCCCTCATCTTCACCCTCCCTCTTCTTCCCCTTCTCCTCCCCAATCCCTCCGCTCTCTCCCTCTCTTTTCCATTACCTTCAGACACTCCCGCCCTCCATAACTCCTCTCCCTAACGCCCTCCTCTCCCTCTATCCCCCCCCCCCCCCCCCTCTCCCATCCCAGGATCTCGTGGTTGCCGCTCCTCTCCCTTCTTGCGTGCTGATGAGCGCATTTTAAATATTGTACAACAGTTTGGTACAAGGGATCGACTAGAATACTTGCGTGGTTTAGCCCATAACTTTGAAATACATTAAGTTATTGAATTTATTTTATACTAACTTTTTTTTAACCAATTTTTAATTCACCTATTCTTCATTTAATAAAGGCTCCCAAAACTATTGAAAACTATAAGAATTAACATAAACTAGGTGATAAGAATATAACAGCTTTGCAAAATTTAGATGAATTAAGATGAACTAGGTGATAAGCATTAACTATGGGCGGCGCCGAAACAGCGGAGCCGAAACAGCGGCGCCGAAAAGTACCCGACCCCCGGAGAAGCATCAGCCGTCGGCGCGGATCCTCGGCTCGGCCCGGAAGCACCAGCAGCTGCGGCAGAGCCGGCGTGTGGGCGAGGTGACGGGGGAGAGCTGGGAGAAAAGACGGGGGAAGAGCCATGGGGGAGAGGGGGCTATCATGGGGGAGGGGAGCAGGAGCCAGCGAGGGGGACCAGAGGGGAAGGGGCTGGAGCTGCGGGGCATTTAGTTGGCATTGTGTTTGGGACTCACATCGGGGCTCTCCTCCGCCGGGATCAGATTCTCCGCTTTCCATTTGGCGACATCTCCCGGGGCCGCTTCTGGTCCCTCCGAAAATTGTGTCCCGTTGGAGACCTCCGCCGGCCATCCTCAGCTCCAGTAAAGACACAATGGCGCAGAAAAGGGTGGACCGTCCCGAAGAGTGACAGAAGAGACTGGCAGCGTTGACTGGCAGGAGAGGAGATCGATCTGCGCAGGTGTGGTTAAGATGTTTAAACTTCGCTAACAAATGACTACAGATTGGAACGAAACTTGGTGCACTCGGAGCACATGAGAACGGTGATTGAGCTGGTGAAAAATCGTAGCGCTATCGCGTACCGTTTTTGCGTACATAGAAAAAACGCACAAACCGGAAGAGCACAAGACCAGAGTTTTAGTTATGTACTAGACCAAGTGCAGACCCGTTGGGTCTGTTCCCGCAACGCGCGGTTGCGAGGGGACGGGGGCAGCCTGAGGCATCACACACACTAACCAACCTCTACAACACACCACCCCCATTGATATTATATTAAGAAGGGAGGGAGGAGAGGGATAGGGCCACCCAGCAGCCGTCGGCCTCAGAGTGAGCCTCAGCTCCATGGCCTCACATCCTCGGGGGGGGGGGGAGGGTGGAGTGGGCGGGCGGGCGTGATTTGTCTATCTTTTAATTCTTGCAATTCTTAATACTCTTAACACTTAACACGTATCTCTTAACACTTGCAATTATTTTGGAATATAAATGGGTATAAAGGCATAATGATTTCATATATTTCCTAATCTTCATCATGCACTCTTCAAAAATCTTTAAATACTTGTCAGAAATTATACTTTTTATTTCCTCATTTGTTGTCTCAAAATTCTTCTATGTAACTTGCAGCACTGCTGATCTGAAGACCAAGGGATCTGTTGGACCAGAAGTCTTAGAACACTACTAAAAGTTCTCAGGCGCCACTGAAGTTCTCAGATCATTGTGGGCAGATTTCAAGGTCAAAGATGAGTACTACGAGTGCAAATTCCAATCCAAATCCTAACGTACTTAATGAATAACCTTTATTTTAACGTCTGTTGTTCAGCGTATGCCAATGTTATATTCAAAAGAAAAATATTCCTTTCTTACTTTGATTTGTTACAATTCTATTATAAACTATTTATTAGTAATACATATAGATGCAAATACACATAACGGATGGGGAATTTCAGAATGGGCCATTTACAACCATCTTCCTCTTTCCAAAGTTATAAATGTGAACAGAATGTTAACAAATATATTTCCAGGCTTTACTCATACTTCTCTTGGACATGGTGTTAAATCCATTCCTATAAAACAAGCAATAGCTTCCAATGCACCAAACAGCATTCTTAGTTTTTTTAAAAGCAATTATGGCACAAACCTAATGCTCTCCCAATCTTTTGATATTGTGGAAAAAAAGACCTGATCATCAGATTGAGAGAGATAGGCTCATCAACTACAAATTGAGTATATTAACATTATAAAGCTGGCAGCAATAAACACGGTGATGATCTTATGGCATACTAACCATAAACCAGCATCCATAGCATAAAATATAATGCATAGAAGTTAAATGAGCAATTAATAGTTTGTCCATATTTTCAATAGAATGAAACATTCTAAAATATTTTAGAATCGCTTTATTTATCACAGTTTGACAATGAGTTGTACCAGGAAATAATAGAGCAGATGGCCCAATATTTGGTCTGGGGTAGGTTTAGAAGCGCAGTTAAAAGCTGCCAGATTTTGGAATCCCTGAGCTTGATGCCTTGACTTCTGACAGCAAGGCCACCAACAAAGGAGTGATTAACTGAGGGGTGCTGAAGTAGCCAGAATTAGAGCATAGATTGTGGACACTTTAAGTCTGGAATGGTGTGTAAACAAAGAGTAGAGTTTAAAAATTAAATCGTTGCTTGAGCTGGAACTAATTTATGTCAGTGGCTGCGCTGAAGTAAAATAAATGAAGAGATTGGACAAGAGAAGCAGACTTTTGACTGATTTGAGTATAACGAGGGAAGCAAGGAGCAAATGCTTTGGTGGTCTTGAGATAACAAAGACATGGAGCACTTGACAGCAAATGAGCTGAGTCAGGAGCAGAGTCAGGCAATGTTAGTGAAATTAAAATAGTGCTTTTAGTAATGGTGTATGCGGTCAAAGCCTGCCATGCGGTGATATACCATATGAAACTACATTTTTCAGCAATGTGAATTTTTTTTAAATGGGGTATGCATTCCCTCACAAATACATCCCTGACAAAACATCCAGAAACTGGTGCAAGGTCAGCCAAGTTTCAGGAGAAGGGGATGGGTAGTGTTGGGGGGTGGGGGAGGGGGGGGGAGAGAAAGGGGACCGGGCATAGGAGGTGTTTGTAGAAGTGACCTAAAATTGGAGAATTTAATGTTCATATCATTGGGTTCATAAGTTCATTGGTCATAGGAGCAGAATTAGGCCATTTGGCTCGTCGAGCCTACTCCACTATTCAATCATTGCTGATCTTTCTTTCTCTCTCAACCCCATTCTCCTCCCTTTCCCCCCATGACCTTTAACACCATTACTAATCAAGAACCTGCCAATCTCTGCTTTAAGAATATGCAAAGACCTGGCCTCCACAGTCGTCTGTGGCAATGAATTCCACACATTCACCACCCTCTAGCAAAAATAAGTTCCTCCTCATCTCCCTTCTAAAGGTACGTACGTCCTTTTATTGTGAGGTTGAACTCTCGGGCCCTAGACTCTCCCACTAGTGGAAACATCCTCTTCACGTTCACTCTATCCAGGCCTTTGATTATTACGTTTCAATGAAGTCTCCCCCCCCTCATCCTTTGAAACTGGAACAAGTTGAGGCGCAGGGCTGTCAGACACTCATCATACATTAACCCAATCATCCCTGGGATCATTCTCGTAAACCCCCTCTCGATCCTCTCTAAAGCCAATAAATCCCACTTCAGATATGGTGCCCAATCACTGCTCACAATACTCCAAATGTAGTGTGACCAGTGCTTAATAAAGCATGACATTCCTGCTTTTTCATTCTAGTCCTCTGGAATGAATGCAAACAATCCCTCACAGTGCCTCCTCTCGAGGCAAGGGTGAACTGCAGGAAGACGCCTGAGATTGCCATGCTTAATTTGCTGATCTGAGGTTTTGTGAGGTGCATGGCTGTTTTATCAGGTAACATTATCAGGATCATTGAAGATCAAACAAAAAATACAGATGCTGGAAATTTAAAACAAAAACAGTAAATGCTAGAAATATTTATTGGGTCAGGCTGCATCCCTGGGAAGTGAAACAGAGTCATCGTGTCAGGTGGTGACTTTCTCTTCCTACAGATGCAGCCAGGCCTGATTTATTTCTAGCATTTTTGTTTTATGTTAATAGGATTATTGATGTTTTATCAGCAACAAGAGGAGTTTGAGGAAAATTATTAAGGGAGTCCAGGACCTTGCAACAGTGTCATACATCCCTCGTCTATTCTTTTTCTTTATCCTTGGATCTGACTATTTGTGACAAGCTTCTGACATCTCCATAAATTTGAGGTCATCCAGAGCTTTGCTATCTGTGTCACAACGTGCAACAGTTCTAATCCATTCATTGTGCTCTGCTTGCAGAATTACATCGGCTCTGGTAAAGCAAAGCCAAGATTTTTATCAATTTGCAGCCTTGTTCTCGTATCTTTCCAAGCCCCCCTGCTTGTTTCTATAATCTTTCCCAGCTCCACAGCTGACTGAATTTGCTGAGTTCTGGCCTGTGAGTATGAAGTAGTTTAATTGTATTTGTTATACCATCCTTAATTTCAGCAGTACATTTGCTGTGTTTCTTTACTTATTTGTGACAGTCCTCAAAGCTCGTCTCTTTGATCAGGCTCTGGGTTGTCCACTATCACATTTCCCAAGGATACAAAGAACTGCAGATGCTGGTTTATAAAAAAATACACTTTTTTAGTACTGGAGTAACTCAGCTGGTCAAACAGAATTTCTGGAGAAAATGGTCAACTGACATTTTGGGTCAGGGCAACTGGGAGATTGCGTAGGCCTGGGCGGACTGAGCGGGGGTGTTCATGTGGCAAAATGTTCTCCCCGGATTGCACACAATGAGTGGCATAGCTTAAAGTAAAACTGATGCATGTACATCATTGGGG
The DNA here is from genome assembly GCF_010909765.2 of Amblyraja radiata. Classification (NCBI taxonomy): domain Eukaryota; kingdom Metazoa; phylum Chordata; class Chondrichthyes; order Rajiformes; family Rajidae; genus Amblyraja; species Amblyraja radiata. The sequence goes on along the minus strand of NC_045957.1, from coordinate 60,817,701 downwards.
TTATCAAGTGGGCACCCCCTTCACTGTTTCGTTGTCAGGCCCAGTGGGCACCCCCTTCACTGTTTCGTTGTCAGGCCCACTACATCTCGGGAAGGCTCAACAGTTGGTTCAGCGTCTCAGAACAACTTACAAACCTCCACGTCTTATAATATGGAAAGAAACCGGATCTCCCGGACAAAACCTTCCAGGTCACAGAGAAAAAGTTCAAACTCCAAACAGACAGCACCCATAGTCAGGATGATCAAACCCAGGTTTCTGGCGCCGCGAGCAGCTGTTCTACCACTGTCCCACCGGGCCGGACAAGGCATTGTGCTTGAATCTGCCCCATTAAGGATAGATGATGTCATCAAGAAGAACAGTTCTGCATACTTCACAGGTAACAAGGATCCAAAGCTGGCATCACTGCTAACCTTGTCCAACATTCTTGCCATAGAGGGAGTACAGAGAAGGTTCACCAGACTGATTCCTGGGATGTCAGGACTTTCATATGAAGAAAGACTGGATAGACTCGGCTTGTACTCGCTAGAATTTAGAAGATTGAGGGGGGTTCTTATAGAAACTTACAAAATTCTTAAGGGGTTGGACAGGCTAGATGGAGGAAGATTGTTCCCGATGTTGGGGAAGTCCAGAACAAGGGCTCACAGTTTAAGGATAAGGGGGAAATCTTTTAGGAGCGAGATGAGAAAAATATTTTTCACACAGAGAGTGGTGAATCTGTGGAATTCTCTGCCACAGAAGGTAGTTGAGGCCAGTTCATTGGCTATATTTAAGAGGGGGTTAGATGTGGCCCTTGTGGCCTTGTATCAGGGGGTATGGAGAGAAGGCAGGTACAGGATCCTGAGTTGGATGATCAGCCATGATCATATTGAATGGCGGTGCAGGCTCGAAGGGCCGAATGGCCTACTCCTGCACCTATTTTCTATGTTTCTAACATCTGGCATCAGTGTTGATCAGCTTCATTGGTCCAGTGGCAACTGCTCACAACAGTAAAACTCCAATAATCCAGCATTGAAGTGTTTATGGTTTGCCATCTTCATCGCACATTAGCCCACAAGATGAAGTGGGAATCCAGAGTGTAATTGGGATGTGGAACACCAAGGGTCAATAACATGGGTAAACTTGAGATTGGAGTTAGGGTCTAGACTACACATACATTTCCTGCTCCTTTTAAACTCAACAGGTTCAGTGGAATTATTACATAAAGTGACATAAAATTGCATTTGGAAATTAACTGGAGTAACATCCAATAGTCCTAAAAAATCTGCTAGTGCGAAGGGTTTTGGATGATTGGAATTTTACTGTGCACATTTTAAATCCAATTTTAATCATGTTTTCTGAAAGATTTCAATCTATATAGATTATTTCTTATTGAATAATATTGAAAATTTTATGGGTTTGAGAATGAAATCAAAATAACCTTGAATCATGGAGAAGATTTAGTTTAATGCAAAGGAAGATAACTTTGCAGAGAAAACAATGAGAAAATCTGCGAATATCAACCATAAAGAGCCCACAAGGTACTCGCCCGAAGTTGCGACACAAACAATGCAGGTTTTTTATACCAATAAAGAATAATGCAACCTACTGCGTGCTTCAGTTACAGTTATTCTTTCTTTCATACACAAAAACTCCTTCATCCACAGATTAATATGCATGATCAAGTTGATTAACAGTTTCAAGTACAGGTAACGAGGTTGGCAACCTAGTTCACTGATATGGATCATATGGGAAGGGTGCCAAAGATATTCAAATTGGAGTGTTTCAAATTACATTTGGCAACAAATCATGAACATTATATTGTTATTAGAATTTGCCTACAGATCTTTATTAGTTTTAACCTTTTTAAAATGAGATTTGGCAATAAACCTACATATTCATATTAATTTGAATTTAAGATGTAGAGAAAGCAAAACATGAGATTTTTTTGACGTTCATTTGCAGCACCTGTTGAACTTCATCGTAAGAAACAACAAATATGTCTATATAGTTCATATCAGGATTATACCCAAAACAAAAGGAAAGATATTTCAGAAGCAGTTTGTTTCCAAACTTCTGGTTAACTATAGTTTGCAAGATAATGGATTTAAAACTAACATCTGAATATTTCAGATTTTACTCAATTCAGCTACACAGAAAACAAGTTTAAAAAAAGCATATTAATTTGCATATTGCATATTATTTGAAAATATCATGTTATACACATACAAGATGCCATTAAATACTTTAAAAGTTTTCTACTAGAATATAGGCAAATCAGATAAAGTGGTGGCTATCATTCCTCAGGTATCAACTATCAATGTGATTTCGAATATAAGAGGTCTTCCATCAAAATGGCCAATTTCTAGCATGTTATGGTGTCCGCCTTTCTCAGTGCCTTCAGTGATTATCAATAATGATACTGCAATCAACCAGCCAGAATCATGCACAATTTGCCATGTGGAATAACTTAGAAGTTAGGAAGCTTTGAAAGTAGGTGCAGGGATGAGAATGCTTCATTACCCACCAAAGTGAGAAATGTAGCACCCTAGATATTGCAGGGAAATGTCATCAAAATGTTTAGTCACCTGGCATTATTACCCTGCTTAAGCATGGGAAACATCTGTGAAAAGGAAAATAAAAAGCTTTCAGAGAGACTGACAAGAGTGATTGAGAGACTGACAGGATGACACATAGGTCTTTTCACTTGATTTGAATGGAAGCGCCTCCTCATCTAACCTGCTTTAAGTGAAGACAACACTTAGTCCTAACTCTCTGTGTGCACCATAGAGTTTGTTTTTAAAAATATACTAGACCAGGTGGGGACCCGTTGGGCCTCGTTCCCCCAACGCAATATTCCACCACTCACCCATAGCCCTAAAATGTGCAAGCGCGGCTGAGGGGTTCCTGTTGTGATACCAGAGATCCCCGTTGTGACGCGAGTCACGGCAACCCTCCCCAAACTGCACCTTGCCCTCCCACTTCCTACCGCTATCCTCCTTCATTCCCCCTCATTCCCATGAAAATCGCGATGTTATTTTTTAAAATGGAATTCTCAATGAAAATCGCTTTTTTTTCTTTAAAATAACCTAAACACAATGTTAGCTGTTAATGAAGGTAGAATTTGATTAAAACTTGAGGGTTTTTTTTAAATCGCGATTTAAAAAAATGTAAGTGAGACTAGGGATCCCATTGTGACATCATTGTGACGTCGAACTGGATCCCATTGTGATGTCATTGTGACACTGAACGCGGCTGATGGGCAGGGCAAGTGGAAAAGTGGTTTGAAAAGTAATTTTTGTAAAGTTTAATATGTCAATAACTTGTAAAATATAACATAAATCCGAACAAAATCTGTTTCATTTACATCCCAGGACAATGCTGAGCAAGGTGGGCCAAAAATTGTAGGGCTATCGTGTATCGTTTTGGTGGGGTTTTTGTATCTCACGCACACGCACGCACGCAGGCATACAAACATACAAGATGAGAGTTTTAGTAATATATAGATAGATAACTTGTCTCAACCCAAAGGGCCTGGCCCACTTGGGCGACATTTTCGGCGACGCCTGAAAAGAGGTTGTCATGGCGTGGTCGGGTCGTGACCCGGCGTGACATGTGGTGACTCCCTGTCGTCTCTGGAATTTGGAATTTTCAAAATCTTCAGGCGACATCTGGGTGTCTTTTCATGTCGTGCGCCGTCACAGGCTGATGTATGCTGTCCTGCAGGTGACGACCGGTAACGCTCCATACCTGCAACTTTGCTGTTTTATTTCTTATGATATACACATGCAACTCGGCACAAGGTGAGAATGACTAGCGTGTGTAGTCCTCATTGCTGTTGTAATCACAAAGATCGACACATGTGCAATGTATCGCAATTTAAAGAGACCCCCAATAACTAGGGTCTGAGCAGTCCACTAGGACGAACACAAGCTTGCTTGTTTAGATTGAAGCCGGAGGAGAATGCATAGAAGCGGCGATCACGGGGGCTACGACTGGGCGCTGATTGCTTAAAGATTATTCGCCTTGGTATGTCCAAGAGAAATGTTACTGAATGTATAGGGATTTACGAACGGCGAGAATTGAAAGCAGAACGATATCTGCAGCAGAGATCCAACTCGGCTGGGAGAACTGGAGCGGAGCGTGGTGAGATAGAAACAGGATACTGCTGGGGCGAAACAGAGACCTCGCAGGGAGCGACTCATACCTAAAAACCCCAGATCGCTATCTGTTTGAGCAGCGGGCAAACTGACAAGGAAGCAGATGTTCATTTCCAATGTGATTATTATACTTCGGAGTAGTGTGAAGGCGGGTGACGTGCTTGACGTGTCGGGGATGCGGAGTGTCATACAACTTTTTAGGGCGTCAGTCACTAACGTTCGCAGTCGCTGAAAAAAAATTGCAAAGTGGGACAGGCCCATAAAACATCAACCATCCCTCGGCCTCCAACAATGCTGCCTGACCTGCTAAGTTCCTCCAGCAGTTTATTTTCTTGCTGCTTATAACCCATCTATATTTATACTGCAAATTTTTAACTCAACATTTTTTGTTGGATTTCAAAAGCTGGCAAAAATGGACAGAATATATGCAGTAAATTAAATTATTGCACAACAGAAATCACAGAGTTGAAGCAGGCAGCATTTAGCCCCAGGTTTGTAACAATTTCTTCATGGGAATCCAAATTGTTCTGGATTTCACACAAAGGCGGCACAGTGGTGCAGCTGGTAGATGTGCTGCCTCACAGGATTTGATTGGGTTTGATCCTGTCGGGTGCTATTTGTATGGAAGTTTGCACGTTCTGCCTGGGTTTCCTCTGGGTATTCCTCCCACATCCCATAAACTCTTTAGTTTCTAGGTTAATTGGCCTATGTAAATTTCCTTAATGCGTAGGGAGTGGATGCGCAAGTGGGATAACATAGAACTGGTGCAAACTGATGAACAATTGTTTGCGTGGACATGGTGGGCCATAGGGCCTGTTTCTATTCATTATGTCCAAAACTAAAAGTGGGCGGCACTGTGGCGCAGCAGTTGCCTACAGTGTCAGAGACTTGGCTTTGATCCTGCTTATGTGTGCTGTCTGTATGCATTTTGTATGTTCCCCCTATGACCACGTGGCTTTTCTCCAGGTGCTCCAGTTTCTTCCCACACTCCAAAGACGTACAGGTTTGTAGGTTATTTGGCTTCGGTAAAATTGTATCTCTAAAATCTAAAGTCCAAAGTAAAAACTAAGAGCTATGGTCTATAACTGAATCAGTGGCTCGTAGATGATCATTCAGCGTCTTTTCTGTAAGCTGACCCAGAGGTAATCAACATTGATTATTGCAACGTTTAAGAAGGAACTGCAGATGCTGGAAAAATCGAAGGTAGATAAAAATGCTGGAGTAACTCAGCGGGTGAGGCAGCATCTATGGAGTGAAGGAATAGGTGATGTTTCGGGTAGAGATCCGTTGGAGGTGGCGAAAATGTCAGAGGATTATCTGTTGAAATTTTGCCACCTCCAACGGGATCCCACCACTGGCCACATCTTCCCATCTCCTACCTTTCGGCTTTCCGCAGAGACCGCTCCCTCCGTAACTCCCTGGTCAATTCGAGCCTTCCCACCCAAACCACCCCCTCCCATGGTACTTTCCGCAGGAAATGCAACAGTTGTCGCTTTACCTCCCCCCTTGACTCCATCCAAGGACCTAAGCAGTCTTTCCAGATGTGGCAGAGGTTCACCGGCACTTCCCCCAACTTATTGCATCCGCTGCTGAGGTGTCAGCCGCTCTACATCGGTGAGACCAATCAGAGGCTTGGCGATCGCTTCGCCCAACACCTTCGCTCAGTTCACAATAACCAACCTGATCTCCCGGTGGCTCAGCACTTCAACTCCCCCTCCCATTACGAATCCGACCTTTCTGTCCTGGGCCTCCTCCATGGCCAGAGTGAGTCCCACCGTAAATTGGAGGAGCAGAACCTCATATTTCGCTTGGGTAGTTTATACCCCAGCGATATGAACATTGACCTCCAATTTCAGGTAGCCCTTGCTTTCTCCCTCTTTCCCCACCCCTTCCCAGCACTTCCACAGCCCACTGTCTCCGCCTCTTCCTTTCTACTTCCCGCTCCCACCACCTCCACATCAGTCTGAAGAAGGGTCTTGACCCATAACGTCACCTATTCCTTCGCTCCATAGATGCTGCCTCACCCGCTGAGTTTCTTCAGCATTTTTATCTACCATTGATTATTGCAACAATCCATTCCCATTCAATGTTTTCTTAAAATTGCAATAGCAGAAAATGTTAATAGCAAAGAAATGGCATCATCAATTCAGGTTAAAATAAACGTTCTGACCTCTTTACTCAGCAACACGCATAGAAAAAAAGTACGTTTTTCACATTATAAAACAAGGTTTTAGGTTTTTCAACTAATTTGTCCCATTTATGCTACCTGGATCTATTAGCAAAATAATGCTCAAAATTTATAATTATTTACTTATCTCTGTAAAAGCTGATAAAAATGCATACATTACAAAAGTACTGATAATGGCTACGATACGACACAATAAAACTTCCAGAGAGAAATTGGTCTGCCGACAGTCACAACACACAAGGTACACAAAAACAAAAACTAGAGCTTATGATTCAATTTTACACATATTTTCCTTGAAGCAGAAGAGTTCTGCTTACATGGCTTCCTGATGTAAACCTTTTATTCCCAATAAGCCGTAGCTTATTGACAAGTCCTGTCAATAATTTGGACTCGGAGTCCACCATTGACACTCTGCAACTAATCAAAGGGACGAGTCAGTTTTACTTCTTCCTTCCAACAGATAAATTCAAATGCTCCTCCCGAGGGAAAGTTTCTCCACAGTTGTTACCACATAAACATTTTAGGAAATCGACACGACTTTTGCATTTATATAGCACTAGATCAAGTGCAGACCCGTTGGGTCCCGTTCCCCCAATGCAATATTCCACCAAACTGAGCAGGCATTGCGACATTTTTAAAGTTTAAAATGGCAATAACTTGTAAAATATAAGATCAATGTGAACGCTTCTCACTCTCCCTCTTCAGTCCCCTATTCCCCCCCTCCATTATCCTCCCTCTCCCCACCCTCCACCAACCCTCTTCTGCTTACTTCCCTCACCCCCTCCCTTCCCTCTTCTCTCTTCCCCCTCCCCTCCTCCATTACTTCGCCATCCCTATTCCTACCTCTATCCTCCTCCATTCCCCATAAACCCCCAGCAGTCCTTCCCCCTCCTCTTCACCCTCACTCCTATTTCCCCTCTCCTCCTCCCCTCCCTCTCCTTTCCGCTACCTTCAGTCATTCCCTCCCTCCATAACCCCTCTCCCATCACTACTACCCTCCTCTCCCTCTGTCTCCCACCTCCCCCACTCCTTTACTCCCCCCATCTTACCTCCCCCCAATCTCCTTTCTCACTGTCCTCCCTCTATCCCCTACTCCCTACCTCCCCTACTGTACCTCCTCACCTCCCCCACTTTCCCCATCCTCTCCCTTCCTACCCCCTCCTCTCCCTCCCTACCCCCTCCTCTCCCTCAATCTCCACACCATCCCTCCTCACCTCCCCAAGATCTCGAGGGTCCCGCTCCTCTCCCTCTCCGCGGCCCCGGAGCAGCTGCGCCACCCCCCCCAGACCCAGCCCCCGGGTCCCAGGCGTGGCCTCCCCCGCCCCCGGACCCCGCCACGTGGGCTCAGTGCAGCAGCGCCGCCACCGCCACCCCCAGACACAGCCCCCAGGCCCCGGGTCCCCGGCATGGCCTCTGCCCGCCGCCGGACACACAGCGCACACGCGGGGCTGACGGGCCTCAACCAACCGTGCAGGCGCGGCTGACAAGTGGGGGCGCTGTTTTAAGTTATAAATGTCAGTAACATATAATATAAACAAAGCAAAATATAACATCAATCCGAACGAAACTTGTTTCATTTACATCCCAGGACAATGGTGAATAAGGTAGGTCAAAAATTGTAGTGCGATCGTATACTGTTTCGGCGGGATTTTGGGATATCACATCCACGCACGCACGCATACAAACAAACAAGATGAGAGTTTTAATAATATATATAGATATTTCATAGTCCACTTTTGTAATATGAAGAACTCTCAAGCACTGATCAGAGAATCTATAATAAATTCTGCTTCCATTGAAGCATCAAAGATCATCATAGCTACAATGCATTGATAAGTTTATCATAACTACCAAGAACAGCAGATCTTTGGTTGGCTTGTCAATGGAGTATTTTACATCAACAGGTATATAGTGAACAGCATCTGCCAACAATCAAAACAAAAACAAAAACACACAACCTTACTTTTTGGAAAACATTGCTCTTAGAATGTCCATGAAACTAATGCTTTGTTGATGGAATACTGTCCCATGGCACTTTTAAAACTGCTCTAATTGCATTCTTCAAGCCACTTGAAAAATGACAGTTTCCGTTTTCAAGCTCATTATCAGAACACATCAGAGAGTTCCATTATGAGAGGAACACCTGGTCTGAATTTATTTCAACAGCCTGGGGCAAATGGGTAGGTGCTTAATGTAGAATTTGATTGGTGACATTTTTATGAAGTACCAGCTTGTTCCAGCAAAAATGATTCCGAAATCGCTGAAACACAAAACCAACGGAAAACATCATATTTTAATACTTTGTGATAATTTGTAGCAATCTCTATCAAAAATTAAATTATATGGTTGGAATAGGCTGGTTCTTTGGAGACAACACGAAGAAATAAAATATTCCAAACATCTAAGATTATATATACTTTATTTGTGTTTATTTATATATTTTTTTAAAGTTTAAAATTGCATTAAAAAAGCACATTGATGTTAATAAGCAATGTAACCCTCTTACATTTACAAATGTGTAACCACGCATTTCATTTCATCCACTTCTAAGGAAACCTGTAGTCATTTCCATGGAGACATCACTTAGTCTAACTATTTTACTGTTGGTAATAATGATTCTGTTAACAATTAATTTTTGCATGCAGCTACTAAATTTAACATTTGAAATCTGTTGACCTAGTTAAAAGGCTGCCAGGCAAGACATTCCAGACCTAAGAGAGGACTGGAATAAGTAAAATTGGCTGCAGCCATTGCAGTATTGTGGCAAGAAATAGCAAACTTTATGGGGCGTTATTCTTGCCTCAAGGGCAAATGTATAAATGAAAAGTCTACTTTCGCCAAGCTTACTTTTAAGATAAAAAAAATCAACCAACCTTTTGCATTGAACAGATGCCTCTTTGATAATTTTATGGTACTAAGCAGAAAGCTTTCTTATCAGATAAACACTGAAACTGCCCCAGCAGTCTCTGCAACCCTAACTTAAGTTTTATTGAAGTTTCTCTCTTTAGCAAAGAATGGTTAGTTAAAATTAACCACAAGAAGTAAATTCAAAGCTCATGGGCAAAAATGTGGTATTTAATATTGTCAGAAACCAAATTGTGTGGCCAAAATGGTTTCTGACCTTGAAATTATAACAAAGTCAACTTTTCAAATAATCAAAAATGTCATCACCTTGGATTTAACAATATCACACAATTCCCATAATTTTGTTTTACAAGTTAATACCCAATATACATTCATAAGTATTGATGGTGGCTATTTAGCCTCCAAGTTTTGAGTGATGATCGAAACAAATGTAATTAGGAACACCAGGTGCAACCAAACTAAGTGGTGGGCGCTTCTAAACGTTTTTAAATTTTATTATTTCCGTTCTGATTGAGGAAAACATACCAATTGTCCCAAATTAGTGAGGAAATTGTTTCCACATTTACAGCCACCACAGTCAACCAATATAAAAGTATCTTCAATGTTAAAAACATTTCATACCACTGACCTGTGAGGTCTTGACAAGAGCAAGCTACCTCATTTACACAGTCTTCAACAGGGAATTGTTTCATGTTTTGGCACAAATCGGATTATTGCTTCTGAAATCTCAAGGGTAATTGTTTGAGAAAAAAAATTCAGGCATAAAAATCTTCTCTTTTAACCATTCTGGCCACACGTCTTACTGAAAAACGTCTAACATTTTTAAGCTAATCTTTTCCAACACTAGATGACAAGAAACGCAGACCAACTATCCTCTGCTTTAACTTGAAGATCCTCCATTCCACAGCAGAAACTGATATTATGGTTAGAATAGCCAGAAGTCAGAAACAACCTTATTAGCTCCATTGGAAAACATTGCTCGTTTGTGAGCTAGAAAAAATGTGCTCTTCTCTGAAGACCCAGAAATAAAGCAAAATAACTGGCTGCAAACTGGTTAGTAAAGAAATCAACCTTGAGAAGCAGAATCTCAGATGCAATTTGAGTTCTTTTAAAATATACATTCCCATCATTTGAATTTTTACATTTCCAAATCATTATTCTATTATTGGAGCAGATCATCACCAACCTTAATATAGAAAATCTAACACAAATTGTCATTTGGTGATATTACATTTTGAAGTCTCATAAGCCAATTTTCAGGAATATAAAATCTGTTGTTGAACATAAGCGATGTTATATACCAATTATGTGCTTAAATATCGACAATAAAATGAGCAATCCATGCTAATCATTAGTGTTCTCCAGTTCACAAAGTGTACATTAGAAAAAAGCTATTATTTTTCACATATACATGTTTAAATTAAGTTTTTGGTCTTGTTTAGGGGGAAACAAGTAGCAAATATATTTTGAGCTTAACTTTGATGATGTTTAAACAATGTCTTATTTCTTCTTTGTGCATATGGAAGGACTATACTGGAATTAGAAGAGATTTTTTTTGTTGTAGCCTATATTTGTTCTCTGTATACCTCGATTACACATTTTGATACAAAAAACCGTACGAAATTCCCAACATGAAATAGCACATTTATTTGTCTCAAATTGCAGGTTGAAAAAAAATGTAATTCACTAAACACACATAAATCCGGAAAGTTAGAACTTTTACACCTATCTTATATTTATTCGGAATTGTTTGTAATTTGTCCCACATGACATTTGTCAGGAGAGGGGAGAGATGGCGGGTGAACACGGTTATGTCATGTTTCTTTCAAAAGAAATCGTCAGATATTTTTATTTTATCTTTATTTTAGTCCCATTATAGTTCTCAAACAATTTTAACAATATTATAACCACTCCGATTGGGCAAGCCAGTACATTTAAAACAAAAATTACCTTCTGTACTTTTTACTGTGATTCTTCTATTGAATATTGCTCTGTGCTTAACTGTTTCACAGAGCCAAAATACCCAATAAAGATTTAGTTATACCACGTTCTTAAGAAAATATAATGAATATCTCCATTTTGCTTTACATACACTATTTATTGATATGTGAAAAGTGTCTGGGATTATAATTATAGATGTTGTCCTACCAAGGCAGGTGAACATGCTACATGAATCAACAGGGCTCGAATGATGCATAGAATGTATCTGGTGTAATTTTAGCGGTCAAGGTTGAACCGCTGATGGTTTCAGGTCTGCCGCCAGCTTTAGAAATAATTTGAGATGCAGAGTTAGAAATTATACAACAGACATGTGCCATCCAACATTATTGGAAGTAAGACATTTTAGAGATAGAACAAGATATTGCAATATATAGATTTGAACACAAAGAAGTATTATATTGGGGTTATCAGTGGATATGGATGAAATGCATCTCAGAACATGGCACGTTAGCATAATAGCCTTAAAATTACTGAGGATGATTAATTGGTCAAAATAATAGCAAAATAGTCCATCTTGAATATGGTAGAGAAATAGGCAAAAGCAAACACATTTAGTCTAAGAAGGGTCTCGACCCAAAACGTCACCTATTCCTTCTCTCCAGAGATGCTGCCTGTCCTTCTGAGTTACTCCCAGCATTTTGTGTCTATCTTCGGTTTAAACCAGCATCTGCAGTTCCTTCCTACACAGACACATTTAGTACTGCTGATAGTTAGGTGATGTTACCTAGATGGAGTTTGGGTATTAGTGAAAGGGGGAATGAAAGATTTGAAACTGATCCCAGTCTAAACGTTTGCAAGCAGTCATGTTCAAATTGAGACCGTCATCAGACAGTGAGACAGAATGGGCCATAGATTTTGACCATACCTTCCATCATCCATACATTTAGCTGAAGGAAAATATTGTTTATCTAAGACTGGATGTCAGATTACCAGGCTCACAGTAAAAATTCTTCTGGAGAAGTCGTCAAATGACCCGAGAAGTAAAACAAGAGGTAATCGATGTAAATCTGAAAAATCCCAAGTCTTTGGATGTTGTGACTAAGAGGTTGCATATGGATGAGGAAGAGGAGCTTCTGACATCAGAGGTAATGGTACAGCCTTTATTGGAGGTTCTGGAGCTACCAGCGGGGAGGGTGGCAGTTAAGCATGGCCAACTAGATTACAATGGGGTAGGTGATGGATAATATAACCAATGAATTCAAAGGTTGTAAGGAAGTAAAAAAAGACACAGGAATGTCACATGATGTTAATTAGGGCTGCTTCAGTGCGAAGGAAGTGGTAGATATCTGATTGTATAAAATATTTAAATGGATAAGGCGTGATGATGGTCAAGGAATATCTGGGGTGGGTGAACAATTCACTTAAATCATGCAGCAGCAATAAAGAGAAAGGATGGCAGAAAATATTAAAGACCTTAAATATTTCCTTTTCATTGTGAAGACAGAATTATTAAAGAAAGCGGGATTTGTGGTTTAGCCCTTTCTGGTACAGCAACACATTTGCTGCAAAACTAACATGCTAGAAAAAATAATTGCTTTCTTCAGCATTATTTTCAAATTTAAAATACCTAATTTCACTGAACTCTGTCTCCCTCTACAGGCAATTTTATGGAATATTTATTGGTTTAGTTGCAAATCATACAATCAAACATAGATGAATAAGGCCAGTAGGTATATATCAACCAATGAAATAAAACATCTTAGCCACAAATCTGAACTGTGTAGCTGCGGCACTGATTTGCTTTTAGTTTTATTTTGAAATGACGAGCACAAATTTTCACAGAACTAACCTTATTGGGTAAAATGTCCAACACAATAGCCCGTATGTTGTGTGTACATGCCAGATTAATGCAGGGAGTGGCGTTCATACCACAATAATATGATGCCCTTGCCACTAAATTGGATTGTGATAATCCAGCTGACACCATGTGTAAAGCATGCACGAGAACCCGGTGTTATGGAAGAAGCATTCTCCCACTCAGTAGCACGATTCCAAGCGCCGTCAATAGCTTGCACAGCTCTTTGCACAGCAATGCTTAAGAGGCCATTGGTCTCTGTGCTACTACCAAACTTACAGCCAATCATCTGTTACAGATTCACCTTGCCACGGATTGTCAAATTCAGAACTATATTCACACCTTTCCAAGCAAATTCTGAATTCATACATCTCATCTCACGACACTTCAGATGCAATTATATTGTCATTGCACTTTCCAGTACAACAAATAACAAAGCACACACTCAACACAGTTTTACATCCACCACAGTGAGTCCACCAGGCACTTCCTCTGTGATGGAAGGCAAAAGTCCCAAAGTCCTTGTCTCTTCCCTCCTTGCTCTCCCTCTGCGCTGAGGCGATCCAGGCCTCCGATATTGTGACCCCGCCGGGTGATGGTAAGCAAGTCCCGTGGCTGAATCCGAGCTCCGCGAACGGGCCGGTTCAAACTCCGCGGCCCGGGGCGGTCGAAGCTGCTAAAGCTGCCGCCTTCCCATCCAGCGGACGAAGCTGTTGTTGCGTGAGCTCCGGAAAAACAGGTCACCAACCTGTGACCTGCGAGCTCCTGACGATGATGTCGTCCACTGGCCCGTGGCCGAGCCTCCGAGGCTTCGAAGTCGGGTAGGAAGTCGGGTTGCAACGCCACCACAGCCCCAAAGTTGTCCAGCCTCGCATTGGTAAGTCCTGGCTCTGCCTGCGGAGCCTCGAGGTCGGTCCCAGTTGGAGGCCGCCAGCTCCGCGATAGGCCTCAGCGCAGACGGAGACGGAGACGGGGGATACGGCAAGAAAGGTCGCATCCCCCGAAGGAAGAGTCAAAAAATGTTTCTCCCACCCCCCCCCCCACACATACACAACTAAATAAACCAAAATAAACTGTAACAACGGGACAAAAGAAAACAAAAAAAGAAAAGACAAACGGACTGCAGGCGAGCTGCAGCTGCAAGGCAGCGCCGCCACTTCCGGATGGTACTATCTTGCTCAAGTGTGGCCAAGTGCAGCAGTCACAGCAACCTTTCAGAGCAGTGTGACACATGCTGACTGCTGAAATTCTACAGTAATTCACCAGGATATCCCCAGCAGTTGTTTCCAAACCTGCAGCCTCCGACACTAAGATCTAGGGTGGCAGGAGCACAGGAAATTATATTCTTATAAATCATGGTCCTAACATGGAAATATATTTCTATTCCTGCAGGGAGGCTGGTACCAAATATTAACAGCATGGTGTGAGCACTCCATCAGGGAATGCGCTGAACAATCAAAAGCTCAAATCTATGGCAAGTGTTTGAACTCATAATCTGACCCAAAAGCAACAGCATTCAAACTGACATTACCATTACCCCTGGCGTTTGTGTGTGAATGCCAAGGATCATGATAATGGTAGAAGGGACATTATTGTCCTCACAGGCAGAAGAAATAATATTCTAATTCTTAAATATGATAGTATGCCAATACCTCTGATACCATTAACTATCATAGGAGGAAATCACGTAAAAAAATATCTAGACACACACCCACAACACATATTAATTGGAAATTGGTTTCTTAAAATTATTCTGATTATCTCTAATTAAAAGTTAAAGCTTCTGTCTTCTATGAATATCAGTATCCTCATCTGACATATGCACTGTTATAGATCCAAATTCATTCCCATATGAATGCAATATTTTACTCTCATCTATAGATTTAAATGTCTGACCTTGGATGTGTGTGTGTGTGTGTGTGTGTGTGTGTGCGTGCGTGCGTGCGTGCGTGCGTGCGTGTGTTTGTGTATAATCACATCTTCTCGAAAAAACGACGCGCTAACGGTAAAACTTTTTACATATTCCGGTAGATATTTTACCGTGGAGCCTTATCTGAAAATTTCATTCTTTATTTCTCGAGTTATTACCGAAAATTTTCAAAAATCTGACAACATTTTGAATTTAAAAACGACTGTCTTTCACTGATGACATCACAAGGGGTCTGCGTGCCCTTCTTCCTCGCACTGCGAGTGACGTCACCCTCCCCCCCTCGTCCCCCCGTTATTCAAGACTCTGCCTTCCCCTCGCTCCAAAAGATGCAGAAAGAACGAGCAAGTCGGGCCCGCCCCGCTCGCCGGCCGCCCCGCTCGCCGAGTCCACGTTTCCCACTCTTTGAGGGGACGGGACAGAGCTGTCAGATCCTCGGATCGGGTCCTCGGGTCGGGTCCTCTCTCTTTGCCCTCCCTATGCCCTCCTTCACTGCCCCACCTCTCTGCCCCCACTCTCTCTGCCCCCCTCCCTCTGCCCTCTCTCGCTGCCCCCTCCCTCTCTAGCCGCGACTGCGAGTTGGGGGTGTGCTTGAGTGGATAGGGTAGGGATGAGGTTAAATGAATAATATTAATATAATTTGAAGGGGGATGGTTAGTGTGTGTGTGACGCCGCAGGATCCCCCCCATCTGCAACCGCGTTGAGGGGATAGGACCCAACGGGTCTCACATGGAGAGAGACACACACACACCACACACACACACACACACACACACCCACACACCCACACACACACACACCCACACACACACACACACCCCCACACACACATACACACACACACACACACACACACACACACACACACACACACACACACACACACACACACACACACACACATTGGGTCCCGTCCCAAAACCTAGGCAGCTTAGGTTGCCAAATGACAGTTTAGGTGGTCATTTAAGACGGCTTGCGTGACGCGTGCGATAATGTGCTCGGACGAAGTGTATAGTTACCAGTCGGAATTATGCTCAATGAGGCATTCACATATTATTTCTGCTTCAAATAAAGTCACAAACTAAATATATTCACCAATCAAGACATGATTATATACCACAATGACATGCAACAAAATTACAATACAATATCTCAACTCTTTTTACACGTTGCTATGAATGCAACTTCTATTATTTCTTTCCACTTCCAAACAAAAATGTGGTTGGATTATTCAGAGTATTATCAACCTCGGTGAGACCAAACGCAGGCTTGGCGATCGCTTCGTACAACACCTCCACTCAGTTTGCAATAACCAATCTGATCTCCCGGTGGCTCAGCACTTCATTCCCATTCCGAATCCGACCTCTCTGTCCTGGGCCTCCTCCATGGCCAGAGAGAGGCCAACCGCAAAATTGGAGGAACAGCACCTCATATTTCGCTTGGGTAGTTTACACCCCAGTGGTATGAACATTGGCTTCTGCAATTTCAGGTAGTCTTTGCTTTCTCCCTCCTTCCCCTCCCATTCCAAGCTCTCCCACAGCCTACTGTCTCCGCCTCTTCCTTTCTTTTTCCTGCCCCCTCCCCGCCAACATCAGTCTGAAGAAGGGTCTCGAACCGAAACGTCGCCTATTCCTTCGCTCCATAGATGCTGCCTCACCTGCTGAGTTTCTCCAGCATTTTTGTCTACCTTAAATTTAGTTGCGTTTGGTTGAGTGACTATGGTAGAGTGGAGACTATTCCATGCTTTAATTGTGCGGGGTAACTCCATGGGTCTAGTCAGATTTGGCTTCCAGTCAGATTAACAATCACGCAAATTTCCACACACACACTCACTTCAGCAAATAGCGACCAAGGCAATGCTGACAGTGATGGGAGGAAATTGATGAGGGTTCACTGCATTTAAAAAGAAAATTAAAAATTTTTAAAAAAACATTTAGAAACACACAAACTGTTCCTCCGCAACGCTTATTACACTGCGAGAGGCATAAAAGAAGTCGGGCCGGGTTTACTGAAATGGCGGAAGTTACGCTCCGGTGCATACTACACGTCAGTCCATTGGATTTTGCAGAAGTGGACCATCTTGCTCTGCTCTAAGATCTTTGGTACGAGGTGCTGTGACATAAAGTGTTGAACTTAGGCCCCATTTGACACACCATTGGAGACAAAGGTGCCATAAGACCATTTCTATGCAAGGGAGTTAATCCCAGTGTCTAGACAATTGTTATTCTTCAATCAATATCACAAATATATTATTTTCTCATGGTCATCTAAATGTTTGCAGAAGCTTCCTCTTACAAACTGACGACCATAATTCTTGCATTACAACAGTAACAGCAACAGCAACTCAAGCACAAGTTGCAAGTCATAACATGTTTTGGAATAATCAGAGGCAGTAAAGAGCACTGTGTGTATATTACTCAAACATACACACATACATACAGTGTCCTGCATAATGTTTGGGACAAAGACCGATCATTTATTTATTTGCTTCTGTATTCCACAATTTGAGATTCGTAATAGAAAAAATCACATGTGGTTAAAGTGCACACGGTCAAATTTTAATAAAGGCCATTTTTATACATTTTGGTTACACCATGTAGAAAAATTCAGCAGTGTTTATACATAGTCCCCCCATTTCAGCGCACCATAATGTTTGGGACACAGCAATGTCATGTAAATTAAAGTAGTCATGTTTAGTATTTTGTTGCATATCATTTACATGCAATGACTGCTTGAAGTCTGCGATTCATGAACATCACGAGTTGCTGGGAGTTTTATCTGGTGATGCTCTGCCGGGCCTGTATTGCAGCCATCTTTAGCTTATGCTTGTTTTGGGGGCTAGTTTCTCTTCAGTTTTCTCTTCAGCATAAAAAAGGCATGCTCAATTGAGTTCAGATTGGGTGATTGACTTGGCCACTCAATTTACAATTTTTTAGCTTTGTAAAACTACTTTGTTGCTTTAGCAGTATGTTTGGGATCATTGTCTTGCTGAAGAATGAACCGCCAGCCAATGAGTTTTGAAGCATTTGTTTGAACTTGAGCAGATAGCTTCTGTCTTCCTTGGCCTGGCAGTCCCTTCTTAATGATGTTCCAAACAGTTGATTTTGGTAAGCCTAAGGTTTGGCTGATGTCTCTAACAGTTGATTTTGGTAAGCCTAAGGTTTGGCTGATGTCTCTAACAGTTTTATTAGGATAGGATGCGTCTATACATTTCAGAATTCATTATGCTACTACCATCAGCAGTTGTATCATCAATGAAGATAAGTGAGCCAGTACCTTCAGCAGCCATACATGCCCAGGCCATAACATCCCCTCCACCGTGTTTCACAGATGAGGTGGTTTGCTTTGGATCTTGGGCAATTCCTTCTCTCCTCCATACGTTGCTCTTGCCATCACTCTGATATAAGTTAATCTTTGTCTCATCTGTCCACAAGACCTTTTTCCAGAACTGTGGTTGCTCTTTCAAGTACTTCTTGGCAAACTGTAACCTGGCCATCCTAACCTTGCAGCTAACCAGTGGTTTGCATCTTGCAGTGTAGCCTCTGTATGTCTATTCATGAAGTCTTCTGCAGACAGTGGTCATTGACAAATCCACACCTGACTCCTGAAAATATTTCTGATCTGTCGGACAGGTGTTTGGGGATTTTTCTTTATTATCGAGATATCTTCTGTCTTCCTTGGCCTGGCAGTCCCTTCTTAATGATGTTCCAAACAGTTGATTTTGGTAAGCCTAAGGTTTGGCTGATGTCTCTAACAGTTTTATTCTTGTTTCTCAGTCTCATAATGGCTTCTTTGACATTCGTTGGCACAACTTTGGTCCTCATGTTGATAAACAGCAATAAACGTTTCCAAAGGTGCTGGAAAGACTAGAGGTAAGACCAGGTACTGTGAGCTCTCTTATACTTGTATTAAGGAGGCATTTAAGCACACCTGAGCAATTACAAACACCCGGGAAGCCATGTGTCCCAAACATTATGGTGCCCTGAAACTCAGCTGTAATTTCTACATGGTGAAACCAAAATATATAAAAATACCCTTTAATAAAATCTGGCAATGTGTATTCATCTAAAATAACAGAACAATCAACGGGAATGGAAACATTTTTACAGAATTTTAAGATTGCGGGTCTAGATCAGAAAGAGAGAGAATTGCTAGGGGCTGAAATTACGATAAAAGACATTGAAGAATCAATAAAATCCTTAAAAAACGGAAAGTCTGCAGGACCCGATGGTCTAAATTCAGAATTTTATTAAAAAAATTATGATTTGCTTTCCCCACGCCTACAGACAATGTACAAATACGCTTATACTCAACAGAAACTCCCAGAAACTCTAAATGAATCTACAATCATACTTATACCAAAAACGGACAAGGATCTTGAAGACCCAGGTTCATACAGAGCTATAGCCCTCCTAAATACTGATCAGAAAATATTAACTAAAATTCTATCTAATAGATTGAGCTTAGTGATCAGCAAATTAATACATCCCGACCAAACAGGGTTTATCCCCAAACGGTATTCATTTTATAATCTGAGAAGATTATTTAATATTATATACTCCAATAGAATCCCTAACGCAGAGCTAGCAATTATCTCGTTAGATGCTGAAAAAGCATTTGACCAGGTAGAATGGCCATATTTATTTTCGGTGATGGAAAAATTTCAACTAGGAGAGAAGTACTGTACATGGGTTAAATTGTTATATTCTAATCCAACAGCTAGAATATTAACAAACAAAATGTTATCAACTAAATTTAATCTCTCTAGAGGCTGTAGACAAGGATGCTCACTATCCCCACTATTATTTGCTCTTGCAATCGAACCCCTAGCAGAAAGCGTTAGAAACCATCCAGGAATATTTGGATACAATACTAGAGACACAAGGAATACAATCTCCTTATATGCAGATGATATACTAATATATATTACAAAATTAGAAACTAGTATTCTAAACCTATTAAATCTAATAACTCAATTTGGTCAGTTTTCGGGATATAGAATTAATTGGAATAAAAGCGAAATCATGCCAATAACAAAATTCAATTTACATACAATACAACAATCCCCTTTTAAAACAGTTAAAGATAAATTTAAATACTTAGGAATCTATGTAACTAAGACATATACCTCTTTATTTAAACTAAATTTCCCACCCTTACTGAATAAACTACATAAGAATATTCAATACTGGAAAACACTCCCCATTTCTATGCTTGGGAGAATTAATGCTATAAAAATGATTTTTTTACCGCAACTGCTGTACCTACTTCAATTAATTCCGATATATATCCCAAAAACTTTTTTCAAAAAAGTCGATTCCATTGTTACAAGTTTTGTCTGGGATTATAAGAATCATAGAATAAGTAAAAAACATTTATGTAAATCAAAGATAAATGGAGGTTTGGCTTTGCCAAATTTCTTATTTTATTTTTGGGCAGTCCATATTAAAAACATGAATTTCTGGCTGGAAGAAATGGATCAACAACCAGATTGGCTAATGATGGAAAAGGAAGACTGTCTACCTTTTGAAATTGGACCGATCATATTTGCCCCCACAAAACTGCACAAAAAAACCTATAAAGAAAACCCCATAATACATAGTGGAATACGAATTTGGAAACAAATAAAAAAAGATTTAAAATTGAATAATATACCACTCTGCCTTCCCATTGTAAATAATCCTTTGTTCAAATCATCCTTTATGGACAAAGGTTTCACACAATGGAAAAATTATGGAATCAAAAATATAGGACATCTTTATGGGAAAGGTACTTTTCTTTCATTTCAAGAGTTACAACAGAATTATGGACTGCACTCAAATAATTTCTTCAGATATCTACAAATTAGAGATTATGTTAAATCTAATACACAAGTCTACAGGAATAGGGAATCAGAAATTCTTGATGAATGTCTGAACAAGCATCCTAATACTGAAAAACTAATAGCTTATATTTATAACACCCTACTAAACAACGAGGTACCACCGACCGAACCATATAGATACAAATGGGAAAATGAAATAGGTCACCCTATCACGAAAGATATGTGGGACGAAAGTTTACAACAAATACATCAATGTTCATTAAATGCCAGACATACTTTAATACAATTCAAGGTCTTACATAGACTACACTACTCTAAAATAAAACTAAATAGAATCTTCCCACAAATCTCTCCTATTTGTGATAAATGTCTACATCTAGAGGCTAATTTAACACATACGTTTGCAAACTGTATAAAACTTAAACATTTCTGGACTGATATTTTTGAAATAACTTCAGAAGTTATTAATACAAAACTGGACCCAGACACAAAATTAATAATACTTGGAATATCAGAACAAAGCTTAACACTCACAACAAACCAAAGAAATTTCCTCAACTATAGTATAATAACTGGGAAAAAATTAATATTAAAATTTTGGAAAGGCCCTACAACCCCCACAATTAAAATGTGGATTACGGAAATGTCGGAGACCCTATACTTAGAAAGAATTAGACTTGTCTTAATGGACAAACAAGATCTTTTCCATAAAATTTGGGCTCCATTCATTAACTATCTGAAGGGATAGATTGGCATAGCACGAGGACCCAACTGAAACTTGAACTCAGGAACAGATGAAAAGCTATACTTTATAACCTACGAACCTATCTCCATTGACGTATTACAGGTAACCCATTCCACCTCCCTTGTTTTTCTGTTGTGTTTTTTTTTCTTTCTTTTTTATTTGTAACTTTCTACCCTCTCTTTTTCCCTCTTTCTATAAAAAATAAAAACACTAGAAGCAGAAGTAATTGATAATGGAAATTTTTAATAATGTATGACTGATGTACATGAAAAGTTTTTTTTACTATAATATGTAACTACATTTTATAATATGTCTACTTCTAATAAATAAATTAAAAATAAATAAATAAATAAAATCTGGCAATGTGCACTTTAACCACATGTGATTTTTTTCTATTACAATTCTCAAATTGTGGAGTACAGAGGCAAATGATGGGCCCTTGTCACAAACATTATGGAGGGCACTGGATATATGCAAGCCTCTTTCTTCATAATTTCTGTTGTTACATAGTATCTCATATTCACTAGGTATCCATAAAGTTTAAGAAAGAACTGCAGATGCTGGAAAAATCAAAGATAGACAGTAGACAAAAATGCTGGATAAACGCTTGGGTAGTTTACACCCCAGCGGTATGTACATTGACGTCCAATTTCAGGTAGTCCTTGCTTTCTCCCTCCTTCCCCTTCCCTTCCCAAAAGCCTACTGTCTCCGCCTCTTCCATCCCCCCCCAACATCAGTCTGAAGAAGGGTCTCGACCCGAAACATCGTTTATTCCGAGGTATCCTCAAAGTATCAGTTTTGCCAGCCAGGCATTTCCATTCACTAATGGTCTTTTGAGTTGATATGTGCAGCGGGGATCACAATGATATATGAATTGAGATCAATCCGTACATTTAATCTTGGAGGCG
The DNA here is from genome assembly GCF_010909765.2 of Amblyraja radiata. NCBI lineage: Eukaryota > Metazoa > Chordata > Chondrichthyes > Rajiformes > Rajidae > Amblyraja > Amblyraja radiata. The sequence continues at coordinate 60,795,312 of NC_045957.1, read as the reverse complement.
GGGTAGTTCCAGAAATAATAATCAAGGATAGAATAAATCAGGAGTATGAATTAATTAGCGAAAGCCACCAAAGATTACACGAAAGGCAGATCATGTCTACCTAACTAGACAAGAGTTTTACTTTGATAAAATAACAGTGAAGAAAATGTGCTTGATGTGCCATAAATGATTTTCCAATATACCTTTGATAAGGTGCCACATAATAGGCTTGTCATCAGGATTTAAGGGCATGGAATACAAAGAACTGCAGGCGGTAGGACAGAAAATTGGCTCAGCCACAGGATACAGAGTAGCAGTGAAAGATTGTTTCTCGGACTGGAGGGAATTGTAAAGTTTGGTACCACAAGGATACTGGTTTTATTAATAGATATTAATGACTTGGAACTGCAGGGCACTATTTCAAAATCTGTAGATGACACAAGAATTGAAGGTGTAGTAAATTGTGAGGAGGTGTGCAATAGATTTCAAGGAGGTTATAGGCAGATTTGTGAAATAGAAACGTAGGCAGATGAAATTAAATGTTAAGAAATGTGAATTGGTATATTTTGAGAGCACAATTCTATGAATAGAAAGAACTGAGGTAAATGTGCATTGAACTATATGGATACAAGGAACTGCAGATGCTGGTTTCTGATGCTGGCGGACCGAGAGCAAGTGTTTGGCAAAGCGGTTGCCAAGTCTACGCATGGTTTCACCAATGTACAGGAAAACACATCGGTGACATTGGATTCAGTAGATGAGGTTAGAGCACATGAACCTCTGTTTCCCTTGGAAAGACTGCTAGGTTCCTTGGATGCAGGTGAGGGAGGAGGTATAGGGAAAGGCGTTACATCTCTCAAGAACAATGTCCTCGTTCTTAAGTGTACATGGTCACCCCCTCCCGCTATCATACTTGGATCCCTCACAGGAGGTATTTCAACTTATCTGTGCCTCATCTGTGTCACGTAGTTCTGTTCTCACTCCCCCTCCCCCCAGCTGGAACAAGGATAGAGCTCACCTGGTCTTCACCTTTCACCCCAACAGCCACCACATCAGCCTTGGACACTTCCATCACCTCCAACTTGATCCCGCCACTAGTCCATCTCCATTCCTTATTCCCTGCGGCACAGACTTCTCCCTCCATAACTCCATGGTTCACTCATGCCATCCCACCCAAGCCACCTCCTCTCCAGGTAGTTTCCCCTGCAACACCTGTCCCTATACCTCCAAGTGTGACAGAGGTCCACATGCATCTTGACAAACCTCATTTACTGCATCTGGTGTTCCTGACGTGGCCTCCTTTGCATTAGCGAGATCAAACGGACTCGGCGACCTTTTCGGACAAAGACGTGCTGAGTCCACCAAGGCCTACACGGTTACAAACCATTTTCAGTCCACTTCCCATTCCAATACAGACCTTTCTGTCCTAAGCCGCCTCCATTGTCAGAGTGCAAACATGTCATATTGTATAGCTTACAGCCCAACAGTATTGTTGAAAGGGAGAAGTAAAGTTGGAGGCTCCAGGATGATATTGATCAGTTGGTAAAATGGGCAGAGCAATGGCAGATGGAATTTAATCCTGATAAGTGTGATGTGATGCACTTTGGGAGGACTATAGACACAGAATGAACATACCCACTCTGGAACAGACATGTTTCATTGAGATCACTCCTCATTCATCCATACACGAGAGAGAACAAATCAAATTTGCATTCGTGTTTTGGATATTGCTCACATGAATGTTTGGGTCTAATCATATATATATTTTTAAATGTGAAAACTTCACAAGCAAAAATATGTCCCCTCACCCATAACCAAATATGAAAACATCTCAGTTATTTGCCATCACATGCCAGAGTCTACTGATAGCGTAATCAGTATAATTTGGCAAAGGAGGAATGAATGAAGGATACAAACCATAGTGCTGTTTGGGCACAGATGGAGGTTTATGTTTGCTCCAAATAGTACAATCTTGTCAGTCCCGTTTAGCTGATCTTTCAGAAAAGCCCTGCAAATTCTCTTTCATATGTTTATCCAATTTCATTTTAAAAGTAATGATGGATTCTGTTTTCACCATCCCTAGAAGCAATGTTCCAAATCATAATACTGCTGTAAAGAAGGTTTTCCTCTCAATCTTTTTTCTAAGATTTTGAATGCCCCTGGCCAGACCATTGCTAATGGGAACATCTACTCTCTATCAATCATAACCCATGATCTTGTAGCCCTTTATCAAATCTCCTTTCAAACCTATGTAGAACAAACAGTATTGTTAGTCTAATCTTAGCGTTGAAATCCATCAACCTTATAAATCTTTTCTGTATCCTCCCGAGTTCCTTCATATCCTGATTAAATGTGGTGACTAGAAAGTGTTTGTATGTGTTCAGCATAGTCTCTATGCTTTAGAGCACTGTACTTACCATATCCCAAAATAATTTAAGCAGCAAATAAGAACAAGGGTAAACCAAACCACTGTTGCAGATGCAGGAAATCCATAAAACGGAAACATTTTGAAAATACACGGCAGTATCCGCGGCCGATGCTTTTCCAGTGAGAAATGTTTTAATATTTTAAATTTCAGAGGGTGGGGATGGGGTTGTGTGGAGGTAACAAACAGAGTCCCAACATATATGTCGTTCATTTCCCTCCACAGATGTTGCCTGACCCACTGAGTTCCTCAAGCACTTTGTTTTTTGCTCAAGATTCTGGCTTCTGAATTCTCATGTGTCCAAGAAAATATCTATGACGGGGTGGTTAGCTGCAGAGGTTGTGAAAAAAGGTGGTGATGGAGGTGGCTGAGTGTGGCAGCCCATTGTTTCAGCCTATACCGATACCACCAAACTCCTTTCTTATTACCATCACTTTTATTTCTCTCCTGGTCCAGTTTGAATCCATTTTTACTATGAATGATCCAATCTATCTGCATTGCCTTAGGGCTTCTTGCTTTATGCTTGAACTGCCCCGACCAGTCCTTCGCCCAACGTTGCATGTACATTGCATTGAACATCTCCTCTATGTGGTTGCTATGGAAACTAATGCAGGTATGTGGGATATTCCTTTCTTCTGCTACAGGAATAAGAAACTACAACCTGAAGTATGCTATTGGGGCTTTCAAGTTTATCTTGCCATTCAATATGTTTAAGAAAGAACTGCAGATGCTGGAATAATCGAAGGTAGGCAAAAATGCTGGAGAAACTCAGCGGGTGAGGTAGCATCTATGGAGTAAAGGAATAGGTGACGTTTCGGGTCGAGACCCTTCTTCAGACTGATGTGGGGGTGGGGGGGCGGAAAGAAGAAAGGAAGAGGCGGCGACAGTGGGCTGCGGTCGAGCTGGGAAGGGGAGGGGAAGGAGGGAGAAAGCAAGGACTACCTGAAATTGGAGGTCAATGTTCATACCGCTGGGGTGTAAACTACTCAAGCGAAATATTAGAAGCTGCTCCTCCAATTTACGATGGGACTCGCTCTGGCCATGAAGGATGCCCAGGACGGAAAGGTCGGATTCGGAATGGGAGGGGGAGTTGAATTGCTGAGCCACCGGGAGATCAGGTTGGTTAGTGCGAACCGAGCGGAGGTGTTGGGTGAAGCGATCGCCAAGCCTACGCTTGGTCTCACCGATGTAGAGCAGCTGACACCTAGAGCAGCGGATGTAATAGATGAGGTTGGAGGAGATGCAGGTGAACCTCTGCCTCACCTGGAAAGACTGCTTGGGTCCTTGGATGGAGTCAAGGGGGGAGGTAAAGTGACAAGTGTAGCATTTCCTGCGGTTGCAATGGAAAGTACCAGGGGAGGTGGTGGTTTGGGTGGGAAGGACAAATTGACCAGGGAGTTACGGAGGGAGCGGTCTCTGCGGAAAGCCGAAAGGGGAGGAGATGGGAAGATGTGGCCAGTGGTGGGATCCTGTTGGAGGATTATCTGTTGTATGTGACGGCTGGTAGGATGGAAGGTGAGGACAAGGGGGACTCTGTCCTTGTTTCGGGTGGGGAGAGAGAGCGGAACTACAGGATATAGAAGAGATCCTGGTGAGAGCCTCATCTATAGTCGAAGAGGGGAACCCCTGTTCCCTAAAGAATGAGGACATCTCCGATGCCCTGGTTTGGAACACCTCATCGTGGGTGCAGATGCGGCGTAGACAGAGGAATTGGGAGTAGAGGATAGAGTCCTTACAGGAAGCAGGGTGAGAAGAAGTGTAGTCCAGATAGCCATGGGATTCAGTGGGTTTGGAGTGCCACCCCAGCGGTATGAACATTGACTTCTCCAATTTCAGGTAGTCCTTGCTTTCTCCCTCCTTCCCCTCCCCTTCCCAGCTCTCCCACAGCCCACTGTCTGTGCCTCTTCCTTTCTTCTTCCCGCCCCCCCCGCCCCCACTACCCCCACATCAGTCTGAAGAAGGATCTCGACCCAAAACGTCACCTATTCCTTCACTCCATAAATGCTGCCTCACCCGCTGAGTTTCTCCAGCATTTTTGTCTATATTGCCATTCAGTATGATCGTCTGGTCTATACCATTTCTCCATATTCCTCTATTCCCCTTTTTCCCAAATATTTATCCACCTTTACTTTAAATCCTTTCACTTCCACCAAATAATAAATTTTCCACCACACGTTGGGACAGATAATTTATTAAATCCACTATCCTTCTATTCAGGCTCCTTCCCTCGTTTCCTTCACCCATCTGAAGTATTAGCTTAATTTTTAGCTTTGCCATTGTTGCCTGACCTATTTACATGGCAGTATTTTCAGTTTCAAATAATAAAACATTCATAGATGTTGCATACAGTATGGTGTCTGTACTGTCTGCCTTAATTCATCTATTATTTGAATTAATTATTTTTACTTTTCCTTCAACTGTTCTTTCTTTCTCCCTCTTCCATCCTCCCTTGAGGTGGAAGGTGGGGCACAATGGTGTGGGAGGAATAGTTGCTATCATTTAGCATGGGGATTACAAGGAACATTTGGTGTAGGAAGGAGCTGCAGATGCTGGTTTAATCTGAAGATAGACACAAAATGCTGGAGTAACTCAGTGGCACAGGCCACATCTCTGGAGAGAAGGAATGGGTGATGTTTCAGGTCGAGACCCTTCTTCAGAGTCTGAAGAAGAATTTCGACCTGAAACGTCACCCATTCCTTCTCTCCAGAGATGCGGCCTGTGCCACTGAGTTACTCCAGCATTTTGTGTCTACCTTTGATTTAATCCGGCATCCGCAGTTCTTTCCTGCATTCAGCATCCATCCCTGGAGAAAAGGAATAAGTAACGTTTCGGGTCAAGTCACTTTGAAGAAGGGTTAATTTCCATCCTGTGAATATCCACTCTGAATTATCCTGTTAATCCCATTATCCTTTACTTTATTTTGATTTACTCTCAATCAAGGCAGTCAGTTTCTCAATCCTCCAAAGATAATAATAATAATAATAACTTTATTTATAAAGCACTTTAAACAACCGCAGTTGCCACAAAGTGCTGTACATGAGAACTCATGGACAAAAAGTTATTACAAACCATTAAAAACCGTAAAACGAAGGACTAAAAAACAGTAAAAATTAAAAGACATTAAAAGCACTAAGAACAGGAGCAATGTCTTAGCCAGTGTCGAAAACCTGAGAATAAAAATGAGTTTTTAGGGAGGATTTGAAGATGGACAGTGAGGGGGCCTGTCTGATGTGCAACGGCAAGGTGTTCCAGAGTGCCGGAGCAGCAACAGAAAAGGCTCTATCCCCTCTGAGCTTCCGCTTAGACCTTGGTACCTCAAGGAGCAGCTGATCAGCTGACCTGAGGCACCGGGCAGGAGCATATAGGTGGAGCAGCTCAGAGAGGTAAGGCGGGGTGAGCTCAGCATTTATGGACAAGTCCTCTCGCCAGCAATCAGCTTCCATCTTCCCCACCCAACCAAAATTTCCCGAGTAGTACATTAAAATTAAAAAGTGCTTTACTGTGAGGCTCAATACAAGGAATAACACCCCATCTTTTGCTTGGACACACTGCAGCTTTCTGCATTTAATACTCCAATTTTAGGATTTTGCAAAAATCTGTACAGTATTAAAATTGGACCTTACAGCCAGTTATAATTTTTAGCTCAGTTTTTCTTTTTCTATTCATAGTTTTCTCCGCTGGGCACATAACAAAATAGAAGCATAATGTTATTCTCACAGCTTTTTCTGCTGTTCCTGATCCCACTCTCTCCAAGACATTGCCTTTGTTCCACCCACCCTCTCCCATCTCACTGCCACTGTAAACTAAATTGTTTCTTGTTTCCAAATTCCGAAAAAGGGACCCAGACCTGAAATATTAAGTTTATCTTTCCAGAAAGCTGCTTAACCTGCTAAATATTTCTAACACTTTTCCTTTTATTGACTGGAAATACATCCTGTTTTCATGGCGGTAAATGTACTATATCGAAAATGAAAACTTATTCCAACCACTTCTAAAATTTAATGTTTTTGATGTCAATCAAACAAAATGAGCTTCCAGTACCATACAGAGTGTTTAGTGCATTGGTACCAGTAATGCATTTCCAGGCATTGGACAAAGGACATTTATTGTCACATACACCAATTGGTGCAGTGAAATTTGAGTTACCATGCAGCACACAAATAAGATAAACACAACACTATAGAATTTAACATAAAACATAAAACATCCCCCACAACTGAATCAACGTTTCCCACTGTGAGGGAAGGCAATAAAAGTTCAGTCCTCTTCCTCTTGTTCACCCGTGGTCAGGGCCTATTGAGGCCTCCACAGTCGCCGCTACGGACGGCCCAATGTCTCACTGGATGATGGTACTCCGGCGTCGGAAGAACACTCTCAGCGGCTTGGAGTTTCCGAATCGGCCGCTTCCTACCGGAGACCGCGGCTTCTGAGGTCCACAGGCCGAGCTGGGCGGAGCTCCAACACTGGCGACCTCGGTGAAAGATCCCAGGCCTCTGTGATGTTAAAGTCAGCGCCACCCGCGGCTGGAAGCTCCACAGACCACACTCTACAGTGTTAAAGTCGGCAGTCCCAGCACTCCGGAGCTTCCAACACGGCGACCCGAGTAAGCTCTGGCCGGTCTCCAGCAGGAAAGGCCGCACCAGTCCAGATACCAAGGAGGAGCCATCTTGGTCGAGCCAGCAGCCGTCCGTCTTAATTTCGTTAAATTCGTTTTTTTTTAGTTTTTAGTGAGTCCTGTTTTTTTGTTTGTAGGGGGATATGGTCTTTTAATGTGGGGGGGTAGGTGTTACTTTATTTATAGGTCCCTACCTGGTCGGTGTGGCAGCCTTTTTTCCGGGCTGCCCGTCGACCCGTCCTCGTGGCCTACCAGCGGGCTTGGAGCGCCGTTTCTTGGCGGGAACCACCCAGCACCTCGGCCTGGGTGGCGGCACTGCATTGGAGCGCTGGAGCGGAGCGGAGCGGAGCGGGCGATGCCTTGCCTGGGTCGCCGCGCTGGAGCTCTGGCGAGCTGGACCGCCGAGAGCAACATCTCCGGGCTGCGGGTTTGCGGAGCGGAGAGACGGCGTGCGTAGAGGCGGCAAGGCGGCAGTGCGGAGAGCGGGCGCCGACTTTGTCATCGGGAGCCTGGGAGCGCCAAACCGGCGCGGCCTTGTCGGCTTCGGCAGCCGCGGTCTCCAACCAGGAAGCGGCCGTTCCAAGTGGCCCAGCCGCCGAAAGGACTCTCCCGACGCCGGGGCAAGACCACCCGGTGAGAACGGCCAGGGACATCGGGCCTCCGTAGAGGCAATTGCGGTGGCCTCAATAGGCCTGACTTTGGGGTGAACATGGGGTGGGGATTGGACATTGTGCCTTCCTCCACAGTGCTATCCACTGTGGGGGGATGATTTTTTTGTCTAATTGTAGTCCTGTAGGTCTGTGTCCAAGATGGCTGCCGTGAAGAGAGAGTGGACGCTGGCGCGCTTTGGCTGCCGCTGCTCTCTTTTCACACTGTGTTTTTGATTTTCTGTTTTTGGATTGAATTCTGTTTTTAATTTGTGTCACTGTGATGTCTTTAATTACTTGTTTTATTCCGATTATATGTTTTATTTCGATTACTATGTAAGGTGTCCTTGAGATGTATGAAAGGCGCCCATTAAATAAAATTTATTATTATTATTATTATTAGATGGAGGCGGCTCGGAGGAAAGACGCATCCTCGACCCAGGTAACGACTGTGAAAAACAGTTTCCCCCTACACCCCCCCCCCCCCCCCCCCCCCCCCCCACCCCCAACCCCCACATAAAAAGACTAAAAGACCTCCAAAACAAAACTTTTTGACAGACTAAAAATAAAAAAAGAATGAAAGTACAAACAGCTGCCACACTCGGTGGCGCCACCACTCGGAAATTTAAACATTGGAACATTATATTTGCCATTTTACCAGCAGATGTCACCATTCTTCAAGTAACTATGATGACATCCCAATACAGCAAAGTAAGAAATACTGACTAATTTCATTTATAACAGCCACACAGCTATAATGAAATATTTTAAACAAACTGTTGCATATGAAACAAAGCTTTTTTTTCTAAACATATAGAGAAATGTTCCACACATATAGAGAAATCCTTCCCTTCGAGATATTTGTTAATGTTGGATAAAATCTATAACAATTGACGTGTTTACTTCTTGTGAACCTGCAAAGTACAGAATTAATCTACAACTCATCCTTGTAATTATTACTTCGACTCATAAGATGTTTTTGCTTTGTAGGTAGTAGTGGTGAGGAAATTAGGTATGTATGGTAAGACAGGATTAATTATTGATCTGATAGTAAAGATTCCCAATGTAAGAGTGATCATGGTTAGAATATCAAATTCAGTCAGAGTGTGAGAAATTTTGATTTACTACTAATATGTAGTAACGGTCAGAAGGGTGAAAGGGGATTGAGAAAATAGATTTAAGGATAAGATGGTAGATCAGCAGTTGAAGGCGGTTAAAGGACATATTTCTTACATCTTAGCAAAGGAATATATATCCTGTTGAAAAAATAAAAGCACACAAGACAGTACATCATCCATGACTAAATAAAAAGGTTAAGAATTGGACCACATTGAAAAAAAGGTATACAGAGTTGTACATTTAAGTGGTGGACAGAGAACCGTGACGTTTTTGAAACTAACAAAAGATTAAACAAACTAAACAAAAAATAAAGAAAATGAAGAAGCTAGATAATGAAGGTAAACGAGCAAATATCATAGGAAAACTAAGAGCTTCTACAGATACAGTGCATTCAGAAAGTATTCAGACCCCTTCACCTTTTCCACATTTTGTTATGTTACAGCCTTATTCTAAACTGGATTAAATTCATTTTTTTAATCATCAATCTACAAACAATACCCCATTATAAAAAAGCGAAAGGAGATGTTTATTAATTTTTGCAAAGTAATTAAAAATAAATAACTGAAATATCACATTTAAGTAAGTATTCACCCTTCACAGTATTTTGTTGAGGCACCTTTGGTAGCGATTACAGCCTCAGGTCTTCTTGGGTATGATGCTACAAACTTGGCACACCTGTATTTGGGTAATTTCTCCCATTCTTCTCTGCAGATCCTCTCAAACTCTATCAAGTTAGATAGCGAGCGTCGATGCACAGCTATTTTCAGGTCCCTCCAAAGATGTTCGATCGGGTTCAAGTCTGGCTGGGCCACTCAAGGACATTCACAGACTTGTCACGAAGCCACTCCTGCTTTGTCTTGGCTCTGTGCTTAGGGTCGTTGTCCTGTTGGAAGGTGAACCTCCGTCCCAGTCTAAGGTCCAGAATGCTCTGGAGCAGGTTTTCATCAAGGATTTCTCTGTACTTTGCTCCGTTCATCTTTCCCACAATCCTGACTAGTCTCCCAGTTCCTGTCGCTGAAAAACATCCCCACGGAAAGATGCTGCCACCACCATGCTTCACCGTAGGTATGATAATGACCAGGTGATGAGCGGTGCCTGGTTTTCTCCAGACTTGACACTTGGCATTCAGGCCAAAGAGTTCAATCTTGGTTTCATCAGACCAGAGAATCTTGTTTAGGTGCCTTTTGGCAAACTCCAAGTGGGCTGTCATGTGCCTTTTACTTAGGAGTGGCTTCCATTTGGCCACTCTACCATAAAGGCCTGAAGAAGGGTCTCGACCCAAAACGTCACCTATTCCTTCGCTCCATAGATGCTGCCTCACCCGCTGAGTTTCTCCAGCATTTTTGTCTACCATAAAGGACTGATTGGTGGAGTGCTGCAGATATATAGTTGTCCTTTTGGAAGGTTCTCATACCTCCACAGAGGAACTCTGGAGCTCTGTCAGAGTGACCATCGGGTTCTTGGTCACCTCCCTGACCAAGGCCCTTCGGCCCCGATTGCTCAGTTTGGCCGGGAAGCAGCTCTATAGTGAGCCCTGGTGGTTTCAAAGTTCTTCCATTTAAGAATGACGGCCACTGTGCTCTTCGCGACCTGCAATGCTGCAAAAATTGTTTCATACCCTTCCCCAGATCTGTGTTTCAACACAATCCTATCTCGGAGGTCTACGGACAATTCCTTCATCTTCATGGCTTTGTTTTTGCTCTGACATGCACTGTCAACTGTGGGACCTTATAGACAGGTGTGTGCCTTTCCAAATCATGTCCAATCAATTTAATTTACCACTGGTGGACTCCAATCAAGTTGTAGAAACATCTCAAGGATAATCAATGGAAACAGGATGAGCCTAAGCTCAATTTTGAGTGTCATTGCAAAGGGTCTGAATCAAAGATCATAAAGCGGAGCAAGATAGTCCACTCGTCGAAAAAGCCATAGTAGGTCATGAGTAATCCTCAAGGCCATTTCCGTAACCGGCTTCCATCTCCGCTCCAATCTATGATCTTTAGTCATGGCGTCCGCTCTATGATCTTTGGAGTACACCGAAGATAGACACAAAAAGCTGGAGTAACTCAGCGGTTCGGGCCAGACAGCATCTCTGGAGAGAATGAACGGGTGACGTTTCGGGTCGAGACCCTTCTCACCTAGGTGTTAGATAAAGTTAATTATTTTTCTTTTGATTACCTATAATTGTGCCGTGCTCTAAAACTGCAGACGCTAGCTTCAGCTCCTAGCTCAATATGTATGAAATTGTAGCAAGGCAGAACACAGTTCTGAATTACTAAAGACCGATGCATTTCATTTGCCCAAGTGCTTTCCGCACGCAGAACTGTCGAGGTTCCTAATGGATCGTATTGGGAGTCAAAAATCAAATTATAATCCAATGTTTCTTGATGCAGTTTCTTGATTGTGAATTAGGAATTTATGCACTCAGGACATTTTCCCTCGATTTTTGTTTTGGGAAAATATAATTGGTTTCTATTTCAAATGGTTTAAACCGTTAACTAATCACAACTGAAGTAAACTCTTTTAAAAACACATTGTTCCTGCAATTTATCATTTACGCGTTTAAAAAATATATATATGAATACCAATTAGCAGAATATAGGGTAACCAGCTATGACCATGTGTAACTATTTATTTTACAGCAAAGAAATATTTAGATTTTAAAACGCAGGCATTTTAAGTGTTGGATTACAGTAACGGTGCCTCAACATTAAGTGTTCCATTTCTCTACAAATCACCAAAATGCTACACATAATTTAAAAAATATTTTGAATTCTGTGTAAACGTCTATCACTTTTATTTATTCGATCCAAAATGAAAAGGCGAAATGTTAATAAAATGCTAATCATTACAAACTTTTTTGGTTGTTTGTGGCAAGAATCTTCATGTTGTAATGTAATTTGCTTTTGCGCACATTGAAACGAGTAAAGAAAATAACTCTACTGGGCTAAGTGCAGCGAGATTCAGAATCGCTGTATTTTTCACCCATTCAAACAGGCCCCAAAGCATTGTGTGTGCCGATTTTAGAAACTGTCATACAAGTAATGAAAAGAAGGGAATGAAGCGTGCATTTACTGGTGATTTTACTTCGGAGTCACGTGTGACTACATGAAGAACCCCGCCAGGACGCATGCGTGTCATATCGCTACACGCATTGCGAAACGTCAGACGCGGTGGAAGGACGTTCCCCCGCGGCGGCAGTTTAAAAGTCGCTAATTGCAGGTAAGCGTTTACTCTGCGGTCTTTTTTGTTCCCATTTCCAACTACAGGTAGGAAAATGGAGAAAACAAAGAAGACAAGGGATGCGACAAAGCTGGTGAGGGAGGACCGCGGAGTAGCGGGAAGCCAGCAACAGCAGCTAACGGCACTTGGATCACCCGTAGTGGGATCAGCTGTGCCCGATGTCGCCTCCGCACCGGCCAAATCCACGCGGCAGGGCGGCAAGGCTAGACACAAAACTAACAAGGTCATGGACTCAGAGGAGTCCGACTTTGAACCACCGCGGGCGGCCAGCGACCGAGAGCGCTGGACCCGAATGGAGCGGTGTATGGAGCATTTGCTCCAATGTGACAGACTCCGGGAGATGGAGTCGGGTCACTGTGGGCCCTATGGTAAACCCACAGCAGTACCTTTTCAAGGGCTGCACAGTGCTTCTACCTCATCGGAGGGGAGCACTGCGGGTCAGTGCTGGGCTGACCTGGAAGAGGGGTCCGCAGAAGAAAAGACAAGTGTGCATGGGGTGCAGGAAAAAGAGAACTTACTGGACATGGTGGCCAATTTTATACAGCCGGAACAGACTGGACAAAATCTGGAGCCAAAGCTTGCTGCCAGTATAGACTACATGTCTCTAAACCAGTTACAAGAGCAGGCTGTACTGGACACCACAGGAAGACACCTGGCACCGGGCAATTGCATATCTCTGAACGTTCCAATAGTTAACAACTGTATATGGAAACACATTGGAACAGGAGTCAGGAGCATGGATGTCAAATTGCAAAAAGTACTGAAAGTACTGACCGCAGGGATAACAGCATTTGCCCGTACAGTGGACGACAGGGACATGTCCCAGGATCAACAAGATGCACTGGCACTATTCTGCAACACCCAGCATGAAATAAATAACATCAGGAAAAGTGCCATTCAACCCACACTGAACCCAAAATTCGCGGGACTGTGCAAACCTGGGACCACGAAACCACCCATACTCTTGTTCGGAGGCAACCTATCGAAGCAGGTAAAAGAGCTCGATGAGGAAGCCAAAACCTTGGGATTAATAAAAGGAACACCAACAAAAACCCACTACAGCCAAAGACAGCATCCCTACGCACCCACCAGCAGAACTGGTGAAAGCTCGAAGGCACGGTATTTCAAACATGAGTCTTTTTTAGGCCATGGCCCAGGCCGGCCTTCGTGGAAGATGCGTGGAACCCCAACGCCAACCAAACCGAAAAACCAGACACCAGCGCAACAACAACAGCGGAAAAACTACAAAAAGAAGTAAACCTGCCACTGGTAACAATGGAGGTAGGTGGGTCTGGTTCCCTAAATAATATGGAGAGCATGGAGGTTGGGGGGGAGACTACACTGGTTTTTGAATGCATGGAGCATATTAACAACCGATACTTACATCTTAAGCAATATCCAAGGATATACAATAGAGTTTATACACAAGTACAGCCCTCCAGTTCAACATATACCGAACCGAGTGTTCGTGCTCTCTGATAAAGAAAAATCAGAAGCACAAGCTGAACTGGAGCGGCTCTACATAAAAGGTGTAATTGAGATAACTCAACATGAACCATTAGAATTCGTGTCCAATATTTTTACCAAAATCAAAAAGGATGGTGGTTGTCGCATCATCATCGATCTAACAAAATTGAATACATTTGTACAATATATTCACTTTAAAATGGAAACCTTTGTTACTGCTAAACAATTAATTTCCAAAGGTTACTTCATGGCCAGCATCGATTTAAAAGATGCTTACTATACAGTGCCTATACGAGGTGACCACAGATGTTACTTAAAATTCAACTGGATGGGACAACTCTGGCAGTATAAAGCACTGCCAAATGACCTATCATCAGCCCCCAGGCTGTTTACAAAATTTTTAAAACCAGCCCTAGCATTTCTACGGAAATGTAAACACATGGTTATGGCATATTTAGATGACATACTCATTGTGGGCAAAACTTTGGAATTGGCCATACAGACTGTAACAGCCACAAAACAGCTATTTGAAAAACTGGGATTTATCATCCATCCAGTTAAATCTAAACTAATGCCGTCCACCACTATGGACTATTTGGGGTTCACCATTGACTCAGTTCACATGATGGTGACACTACCTAATGGAAAGGCTAGAGATTTAATAGAGGCTTGCAATAACCTCATTGACATCAGAAAACCATCCATCAGATTGGTAGCAAAAGTGATTGTTAAAATAGTGGCTGCTTTCCCAGCCACACAATTTGGACCTCTACATTACCAAAACTTACAGAGAGCAAAAATACAAGCGCTCAAAATTAATGCAGGTCACTTTGACAGACCTATGAGACTACCAATCCAAGCCAAAACGGAACTAATATGGTGGATAGACAACATCTGGCTTTGTTCAAACCCAATCATTGTCAGTAACCCTTCCATGGTACTACAAACTGATGCCAGTGCACTTGGGTGGGGAGCCACCAATACCATCACCAGCTGTGGAGGGAGATGGACTGCACAGGAGGCATCTTTCTTACTCACACTGGGCATAAACTACTTGGAAATGTTGGGTGCATTCCATGGCCTAAAGTCATATTGTACTGGGTCATATCACCAGCATGTTCGACTACAAATAGACAATACCACCGTGGTAGCATACATTAACCACATGGGTGGAAATAAATCGATATCATGTGACAATCTGGCTAATTTCAATTTGGCAATGGTGCATCCAAAGAGATATTTGGATATCAGCCACTTACCTACCAGGGAGACTAAATTTAGTGGCAGACACCAGGTCACGCAAATTTAATGAAAACACCGAATGGATGTTGAACAAAATAGTATTTGCTGATATTACAGCAAAATATGGAACACCAGATATCGATCTATTCGCATCCAGACTAAACAACCAGATACCAAACTATGTTTCATGGGAACCAGACCCTGGGGCAGCAGCGACAGATGCATTTTCGCTGCATTGGGGGAAATTGTTTATTTACGCATTCCCTCCTTTCTGCCTCATCAGTCGGGTATTAAGGAAAATACAAGCCTATGCGTCTGGTATTTTGGTAGTACCCGATTGGCCAACACAACCATGGTTCCCAGTGGTACAAAACATGGTGTTAGAACCATGTATTACCATCCCACATAGACCAGACTTATTGCTACATCCCGTAACAGGGGATAGCCACCCATGCCATAAATATTTGAACCTATTAATCTGTAGAGTTTAAAAACACCACTTCTACAACTGGGACTAACGGACCGAACAGCGAACATGATCTCGGCGGCCCAAAGACAATCGACTAAAAAACAGTATCTGGTCTACATCAGGAATTGGGAAATGTACTGCCATAAAAACGACATCATCAACAGAAACATGAACATCCCGTCTGTTCTGGAATATCTGGCAGGCCTTCCACTATGATGAGGGGCTCAGTTACAGTGCCATCAACAGCGCCAGAAGTGCCCTGTCGACTTACCTATGGCAAGGGACAGAGCGTTACTCTGTAGGGACTCACCCACTGGTAACAAAGCTCATGAGGGGAATTTTTAATACTAATCCCCCAAAAATCAGGTACTCCCAAATTTGGGATGTAAGCATTGTCCTGAAGACGCTCAGAAACTGGTCTCCAGCATCAGCTCTGTCCCTACACAGACTGACTTTAAAAACAGTCATGTTAAAGGTATTGATCACGGCACAGAGGGTACAGTCACTGCATAAACTTAGACTGGACAACATGACTTCCTCACCTGACAATATTACGTTCCACATCTACGAGCTAGTAAAGCAGAACAGACAGGGATCAGCAGGCCTCAATATACTATTTATGTCATACCCTACAGATGACCGTCTCTGTATAGTTAGACACCTGTCATTATACATAGAGAAAACAAAAATCGTAAGAGGTAATGAGAAGGGACATCTGATCAGCCACAAGCAACCTCACAAAAGAGTGACAGTCCAGACCATCTCGAGATGGCTGAAACAAGTGCTTACACAGGCTGGGGTGGATACTAACATTTTTAAATCTCATTCCACCAGGGCGGTAGCTACATCGGCAGCAATACAATTGGATGTGCCCATGGACCAAGTCCTCGAAGCAGCAGGATGGTCAGGGGAAAGAACATTCCAATTATTTTACAATAAACCAGTAATGAAATCTGGAACATTTGCAGAAAACATTTTAAGTTCTGTAAATTAATTCAAACCCATAAAAGGGTTATAATTTGTGTTAATAAATTTTATGATTTCAATGTCGAATTCATGTCCAAATTATGTTAACACTATTCCTCCTACAATCAAGGCAGACGTGATGCATGGACTCGTTTCCACGGCATGAAATCACAGAGCTTTAAAATCTTCACGTAGTCACTCACGTGACTCCGAAGTAAAATAGTAAGATTAAACGAGAACTTACCAGTTTGAAGTTTGATCTGTATTTTATGAGGAGTTACGATGAGGGATTACGTGCCCTCCGCTCCCACCCTTGATCATATACTTAACTGGTATCTCTTCTCTAATCTTACTATGTTTAGTCATTACAGTTGTCTGTGATTTCACACCGCTGCTTTGAAGAATGACACGCATGCGTCCTGGCGGGGTTCTTCACGTAATCCCTCATTGATACACCCCGGGATCGGTTTCAACGCGGGATGAAGTTAAGTGCATAAACTGCAGCCAGGTGCATTAATCATCGTTGAACACAGAGATCTATGATCTTTGCTTGAACACTCGCTATTGTATTTCGATCGCCAATTGTACCCTCGACTGGACAGACTGTGCATAGGAAGGAACTGCAGATGCTGGTTTAAACCGAAGATAGATACGGGAAAGGAACTTTCATTCTGAGGAAGGGTCTCGCCCCGAAACGTCACCCGTTCCTTCTCTCCAGAGATTGCCGCCCGCCCCACTGAGTTACTCCAGCGTTCTGTGTCTATCTTCAGTTTAAACCAGCATCTGCAGTTCCTTCCTCAACATTTCCCTCTCCTTCAAGCCATTTTTAATTTTTGAATTGCAGATTATGCAGATTATGCAGGCAATTGAAATATTGCTCTGACAGCAAGCAAACATTTGCTAAAATTAATTCCAGTCTGGGCTGTAAGCCAAAGCTCTCATCCGTCCTCCTCAAAAAAGACAATGGTTGCATGCTCCGATTCCATTCTAAGTTAGTAATTCAGAAAATTTTCAATTACCATACCAAATCATTCCCTTGATAGTTTTCCTCATTTCTATTTTCAAATAAAGAAACCAACCCGACCCGACTCCGTTCTATGATCTTTGCTGATTACACATTCCACGGAAGTCGGGTCGGGTTTGCTAATATGGCGGACGTCCCGCCCCGTTCTGTACTACACGTTAGTCCATTGGATTTTGCAGGAGTAGCCATCTTGCTCCGCTCTATGATCTTTGTTCTGAATATTTATGTAAATGTGATATTTCAGTTATTTCTTTTTAATTACTTTGCAAACATTTCTAAACACTTGCTTTCGCTTTTTTATTATGGGGTATTGTGTGCAGATGGATGATAAAAAAAATGAATATAATCCATTTTAGAATAAGGCTGTAACGTAACAAAATGTAGAAAAAAAGGGGTCTGATTACTTTCTGAATGCACTGTATACAGGCCGTCCTGGGTCATGAACCCCTGGTTTATTAACACTCCTACATACAAACAAGCTTTCATTCTATTAAATTAAAAAGCCCCACATATGTTCCTTCCAACAATTGGCAGAACTAGTTTCTTCTCTCCATTGTTCCACTCCACTTCAATTATCCCTTCTTATCAGTCCAATGTGCTAATTTGCTACTATTGGTTACAATATTGTGCACCATATTGAGTGATTTTGTGCATTCTGTCTTGCAGACTAATTCAACTTATGGGTGAAAGTAAAAAACCCGTTCTTTACCCAGTGGTAACTCGGATAAAAAGGATACAGGTAGACAACATAAATGCTGGCCCTTAAAGGATGTTGTGGAAATATGCAAAAGAAAATAGTGAAATGGCAGAGAATCTAAATCTTATTTGCTATCAGTCTTCACTGTAGAATACACTAAAAACAGTTCTATAGTAATCAAGGTGATATAGAGAGGGAGCAACTTAGAGCAATGACCTTCACTAGAAAATTGTGAGAGGGAATCTATTGAAGCTAAACGACAACAAGATTACTGGACCCGCTGATCTATACCCCGGATCTGGTCTTAAAAGAAGTGATTGAAGAAATAGTGGATAGATCTATCAGAATATTTCCAAATTCCCTACATTCTGGAAAGGAAGTGAGGGGCAACATTTTTTATACAGAGGATGGTATATATATCAAGTAATCAAGCAATACAGGCCTTTCTGCCCACCTTGTCTGTACCAACCAACTTGGCAATCTGGGCTAGTACTATTTGCCTGCCTTTGGCCCACATCCCTTTAAACCCCTCCTGTCCATCCATCTGAACTATCTGTCTGTCCAAATGTATTTTACGTTATAATTGTATCTGTTTCTGTAGCTTCCTCTGGATACGGACTACACTCAAAGCAAAAAATGTGCCCCGAGTCACTCTTAAATCTCTCCCCTCTCATCTTAAACCTATTCTAACAGATTTAGAATTCTCTATCCGGGAAAAAAAGACTGTGGGTGTTCACTTTATTCATCTCCCTCATGATTTTGTACATCTCAACAAGGTCATCTCTCAGCCTTCAACACTCCAAACAAATAAGTCCCAACCTATTTAACCTCGCCCTATACTCAAGCCTGCAATTCCAGATAACATCCTGCTGAATCTCATCTGCTTACCTTCCAACGTAACAGCTTATTTCCTATAGCTGATCCTATAGTACTTCAAGTGTGGTCTCACCAATGACCTGCGTGGCTGCATCATGATATCCCAACCTTTATAATTCATTACACTTCCTTATGAAAACAAGCATGCCAAACACTTCCTTTACCATACTGTCAACCTGATTCACCACTTTCAGGAAAACATTGCACCTGTACTCCCAAATCCCTCTATTCTACAAAACTCTCCTGGGCTCTTCCATTTACTGTACAAGTCCTGCGCAGGTTTGATATGGACTTGTCAGAATTAAATTCTGTTTGCCCTTTCTTGCCTCATCTTCCCAACTGATCTAGATCTTGTTGTCAACTTAGATAGCCTTCCTCACTGTCCCATATCCCACCAAATTTGGTGTCATCTGGAAATTTACTAACAATGTTAACTACACAGTCGGCATGGATGAGTTAAGCCAACGAGTCTGCTTCCATGTTGTGTGTTTTTATGACTGTTTTATGACTGTATCTGGAACTTTTTTCAGGCCTGGGAACTTGCATTTCACACCTTCCAACACAGGCCTTTGAAAACATCGCTAGACATTTCAAATGCCATTGTTCTGAGAATTTTCCAACATTAACATCTTTATAAAATGTTAAATATACGTTCTACAAGCAGGTGCTCTGCACATTTAAATCTGTTCAGGGCTCGAAATGAACGGCTGCCCGGGTGCCAATGGCCACCTAAAGTCCCGCCGAGCAACCTAAAAGTCAGGTCATTTTGCCCGGCTTGGCAAGCACCTGCCGTTCAACTCTGAGCAGGCCCCCCTCTCTATTTCTCTCTCTGTCACTCTCCGTATCCGTCCGTGTCCAGGTCTCCGCTCTCCGCCGCTCGTCATCCGCCGGCCGCCTTGCACATGCACACTGCCACGGCCAGCACATCCTCCCCCTGCACATGCGCACAACCACGGCCAGCACATCATCGGCCGCCCTGCACAAGCGCACTGCCACGGAAACTGGTCGGCGCCGGGCACTTTCTCCCTCCCTTTGCATTATGGGAGATCTGGCCACCACTGCTGTCCAGTCGCCACTTCGCCGCGACCGCTGATAACCAAAGCAGAATCACTCCCTGGAGCTGGAGTAACTCCCTGGAGTAACTCTTGCTTCTTGGTTTCCTGGTCCTCCAAAAATATTCTAAACGGAATTTAACCTGGAGGTAGTAGAGGGTCCACCACCAAACTCCAAACTCTGAACAATAACAGCCTATTGCACTTTATATGTTTATTTGTTGTATATATATGGTCTATGGTATACAAACACACTGAACTTTTATCTCCTGTTCTGTATTATGTTTACATATTCTGTTGTGTTGCATCACGCAAGAATTTCATTGTCCTATCTGGGACACATGACAATAAAACTCTCTTGACTCTTGACGAGGACTTAAGCAAAAAAGGGTTCTTGGGGAAAAAAAGAGCTACCTTAAATTTAGTTGCCTCTGGTTGGGTAACTATGGTAGGGTGAAGACTATTCCATGCTTTAATTGTGCGGGGGAACTCCATGGAGCAGCCATGGAGTTTGTGTATTTAGTTTAATTTAAAGATACAGCGTGGAAACAGGCCCTTCGGCCCACCAAGTCCACACCAAGTTCTATCCCACACAATAGCGATGTAAGTCAAGAGTCAAGAGTGTTTTATTCTCGCAAGTCCAAGTTAGAACAATGAAATCCTTACTTGCAGCAGCACAACAGATTATGTAAACATAGTACTCTGTAAACAATGTTATAAACGAGAAAACAAAACGGTGTATATTTATATATGAATATATAACTATATAAATATATATATGTATGTGAGTGTGTGTATAATATATATACCCACACACACTTTCCCTCCTGGGATTAATAAAGTTCTATCGTATAGTATTGTGTGTGTAGGAAGGAACTTCAGATGCTGGTTTAAACTGAAGAAAGACACAAAAAGCTGGAGTCACTCAACAGGTCAGACACAAGGAAAATATCATGTTTTGGATTGGGTCTGAAATAGGTTCCTGCGCGCCTTTGGAATGTGGAAGGAAACAAGAGCACCCGGAGAAAACCCATGCGATCAAAGGGAAAAGGAGCAAACTCTATACAGACAGCACCCATATTCAGGATCAATTCCGGGTCTCTGGCACTTTCAGGCAGCAACTTTATGGCCAAAGTACTGCCCCATGGTCTTGAACTGAATTAAAACATACAGTAGCTGTAAAGGGGGACATAGGGCCAAAGAGATTTAAGACTGAAAATGGATAGGTTTTTTTTAGTAACCAAAGTTATCAAGGTATATTTTTTTGTGTGTTGGAAAACAAAATATAGTGGCACAGCTGGTAGACTTGCTGCCTCACACGCCAGAGATCTGTGTTTGATCCTGTCCTCGGGCACTGTCTATGTTGAATTTGCACATTCTCCCTGCAAGCGTGTGGGTTTACTCCCACATCCCAAAGACGCATTGGCTTTGTAGGTTAACTTGTCTCTGTAAAATTGCCCCTAATGTGTAGGGAGTGGGTGAGGAAGGGATAACTGAACTTGTGTGAATGGGCAGACAAAAATGCTGGAGAAACTCAGCAGGTGAGGCAGCATCTATGGAGCGAAGGAAATAGGCGACGTATCGGGTCGAGACCCTTCTTCAGACTGATGTGAGGGTGGGGGGGGGGTAAGAAGAAAGGAAGAGGCGGAGACAGTGGGTTGAGGGAGAGCTGGGAAGGGGAGGAGAAAGTAGGGACTACCTGAAATTGGAGAAGTCAATGTTCATACGGCTGGGGTGTAAACTGCCCAAGCAAAATATAGGGTGCTGCTCCTCCAATTTGCGGTGGGCCTCACTCTGGCCATGAAGGAGGCCCAGGACAGAAATGTCGGATTCGGAATGGGAGGGGGAGTTGAAGTGCTGAGCCACCAGGAGATCAGGTTGGTTATTGCGAACTGAGTGGAGGTGTTGTGCGAAGCGATCGCCAAGGCTGTGCTCGGTCTCACCGAGGTTGATCATACGCTGAATAATCCAACCACATTTTTGTTTGGAAGTGGAAAGAAATAATAGAAATTGCATTCATTGCAACATGTAAAAAGAGTTGAGATACTGTATTATAATTTTGCTGCATGTCATTGTGGTGTATATCATGTCTTGATTGGTGAATATGTTTAGTTTGTGACTTTATTTGAACCAGAAATAATATGAGAATGCTTCATTGAGCATAATTCCGACTGGTAACTACGCACTTCGTCCGAGCACATTATCGCACGCGTCATGCAAGCGGTCTTAAATGGCCACCTAAACTGTCATTTGGCAACCTAAAAAGCTGCCAAGGTTGCCCAGCTGACAACAGAGAAAAAAGTTAAGTGAGAGCCCATTTGGATGTCCCTTTTCTATTCACCTTTTGCAAACAGAAGTTTGTATATCCATTTTTGATCCTTTATTTTACATTTCCTCAATTGTAAATTGTTCTTGCTTTATGGAAATTGAATCAAGCAACAGCAAAATATCTGCATGAGTGTACTTACGCTATTGAATTGCAATGAATGGTCTATTATAGTTACTATGCTTATATTGTGTCTTGTATTTCTAATGATAAGCAAGATGATACACTAATTTAATGGAAGGATCACTGTGTTACATAAAATTCTGTAGTATTTGGATGATGATGATACAGTGCCACAAATGAGGAAATTCAAATCAAGTCAGTAAATGTGCAGTACAATCCGAGTGCACAGTGTTAATTACATTGAGCCGAAAGGAAATTTTGATATTCAATCCAAATTATATGAAAAGAGACAAGTTGTGGATTTCAATTGGGTGCTCGAGTGAAGCTTCCTTATTGTGGTCTGAAAAATCACTCTATTATTAAGCCAGCTGCAAGGGGATGTTTTGGGAAGCAAAACGGAGGGGAGGTGAGTTTTAGCAGCGGATGACACTCTATTTCTGCAAATTCATGAGAAGCATTCTTATTCCTCTCCCTCCAACCATATCTGTTTGCGTGTATGTGTGTCTGTGATTCATGACTTGAATTACACCAAAACGGTACGCGATATCACTACCTTACTCACCATTGTCCCGTGGTGATGTGTATCAAGTTTCATTCATATTGATGTTATATTTTACAAGTTATTCACATTTTTTACTTTACAAAATCCAGTTTGTGAAAGAATCATTTGAACACTGCAATGGCAGTTACAGCTATGACATCACAATGGGATCTCATTTACATAAACTGCCCGGCAGCAGTGCTCCACTGTTACAATGTTAACAAAGACAGGACTGCCAGTGCAATGAGATTTGTTACATTGTTGTAAGGAGAGGGAGGGAGTAGGGGAGGGGTGGATTGTTGTTATTTAAACAGATAGAGAGGAGGGGGTAGGGAAGGGAGAGGGATTAGGGAGGGAGAGGGGAGGGAGGGAGTGGGGTAGGGAAGGAGAAGAGGAGAGGGGAAAGAAGAGGGAGGGTGAAGAGGAGTGAGGAGGGAGTGCTGTGGGATGAGGGGAAATGAGCCACGCCTGCACAGTTGGCGGCGATGGATGAGTGGTGGAATATTGCATTGGGGTAACAGGTTACATTGGGGGACCAGGCCTCCCTTGTGACAGGGACCCAACCGGTCCCACGATCTAATATACCTTATAAAAAGTTGTGACATTTCAAAGCACAGCACACTGGTCATTTTAGGTAGTGCTAGTTTGACTGCTACAATTTGTATAGCATAACCTCTGAACGCCAGATTTTATATTGGAGTTCTGATTTACATATGCAAGTCATCAAACAGCCGTTTCAGGTAAGTCATAATCATTGAAAAGCCAATACAGAAAATTAAATAACTCAATACACATCAATATTAATATTTTAAAAGTGCATATTTCATGATAGTTGTTTACATCGGGTTTTGATTAAGTTATTAGGATTGTGCTGGAGGATGATAACCAGACAAGAGACGAATCGTTAATGCAATATAAAATCAAAGTAGTAACAGTATCACATGCTTTTTGTACTCTCCTCTCCTGATGTTTCACCCCAATAACTGAGGTACCAATGAAAGATCCTTGGATCTGAAGTGTTATGTAGTTTGCCTGCCACAGATGCTGCCTCACTAGCTGAGTACTTCCAGCCTTTTCTAGTTTGCAAGGTTCATTGGCACTTTGATACCACATTGATTATCTTGCTGGCAAGTTAGGTTATATATAAAGGTTAGTTATAAATGTCAGCGGGAATTTATAAGTTGATTTACTTTGACATCCAAGCTTATGGAAAAATAATGAAACAAAGCAAAAATAACATCATTTCACTGTCATATTAATGCTAGCTGTTAAATAAAGACAGTAGCATATCAGAGTATCTTGGTGTTTAGTAAGAAAATCTGTAGAAACTGAAAGATATTTAAAGAAATTATATAGCATAAAATCCTTACATTACTGTTTAAGAAAAAAATTGTTTCCCTGTATCGCTTGTGTATGGTATAGCAAAGAGGTTAACGCAGAGGTTGTGGGAATGAGAAAGGTAGACACCTGCAGGTAAAGTACTTAAGCAGAAAAACATTAATTGATCTCTCTAAAGAGAATAGATTTTCCAGGCAACGGTGTTTTGTTTATGCATTGCAGCTGCATAAATACATTCCTCTCCAGAGCAATAAATTTAAAGATGTGGCTGGTTTCAAGAACGTGATTTCACATTTTTTAAGAACAGATCCATAACAGTTGCAACTCTGTGATCTTAAAAAATCTAATTTTGCAACGTAAAAATAATCCATTTATTGTATTTCCAAATTATTTTAAATTGGATATTTAAGTTTCTATTAGTATATATATGTAATTTAAATTTCACACTTGCTAAGAAAATGCAGGTTATCTGAAAGTTCCCTAAAACGGAGAATATCTTTAGTATCATATTCAAATGCAGAATGCCATTCAGTCTGTTGTACCCATGTCAATTCTTTAATAAAAGGTTATCAGTTATTACCACCCTCTTGGCTGTTTTCCAGAGCTATGAAAAAAATATTCTAAATCGGATGAGAATCCAGAAATCGGAGGTACAAAGCGACTTGGGAGTGCTGGAGCAGGATTCCCAAAAAGTTAATCTGCAAGTCGAATCGGTGGTAGAGAACGCAAAACTCAATGCTAGCATTTATTTCACAGGGATGTAATGTTGAGGCTTTATAAGGCACTGGAAAGGCCACATTTGGAATATTGTGAGCAATTTTGGGCACCATATCTGAGGAAGTGATGTGCTGGCTCTATGATGAGCGTTTGTCGGCACGGGGCCTGTACTCGCTGGAATTTAGAAGGAACTCATTAAAAAATACAGAATAGTGAAAGGCTTGGATAGAGTGGATATGGAGAGGATGTATCCACTAGTGGGAGAGTCTAGTACAATAGGTCATAGCCTTAGAATTAAAGGACATTCTTTTAGGAAGATGAGGTGAAATTTCTTTAGTCAGGGGGTGGTTAATCTGTGGAATTCTTTGTCACCAAAGGCTGTAGAGGCCATCAGTGGATATTTTTAAGGCAGAGAGATAGATTCTTGATTAGTACAGGTATCAGAGGTTATGGGCAGAAAGCAGGAGAATGGGTTTAGAAGGAAGAGATAGATCAGCCTTGATTGAATGGTGGAGTAGGGACTTGATGGGCTGAATGGCCTAATTCTACTCCTATTCCTTATGACGTTATAAACATATTGGCACTTTCAAATCACATTAAATGCATAGATTTTATGTGTGGTTAACTAGACCTCAAAAGCGATAGATAGATTCTTGATTAGTATGGGTGTCAGAGGTTATGGGGAGAAGGCAGGAGAATGGGGTTAGGATGGGGAGATAGATCATTCATGATTGAATGGCGGGGTAGACTTGATGGGCTTAATAGCTTATTTCTACTCCTATTCTTTATGACCTTATGACCTCAACAGATAAAATAACCCAAATTCAATTAATTTGCTACCTATAACTAGCTGGAGAGATAGATAAGAATTTTCTGGATAATATGATGAAATATCGGGTCGCTATATATTAAATCTGAGATCCAATGCCTGCAATACTGTGTCATGTGTCATGTGGGAGCTCAAATGTCCTTGATATGCACAAAGAACTGCCACCATTCAAGCGAGCTCATGTTCAAAATAAGGGTTTCTAAACTTGAGAGACAGTTATGAATCTGCAGGTTGAAGACTTCTTGAATGGTCATTCCAAGAACTACTCGTGGCACAGCCTTGGTGAACATGATGAAAACGGGCTACAACCAATTATTGTCCCCTTTGGTTCAGCTGTCCAACTTGAGATGATGCAGGTAATGCAGAATCCTCAGGGAACGAGCAACATTCCAGTCTGGGTGACTGTTAAAAGAAGTCAAACTTCAAAAGAGTACCATTCCAAGCATGCACCACGGGGCAAAATACCGCATAAAAGAGCAGTGTTAAATGTAGGAATGCAGAAATGCAATCTGCGGAAACACGAGCCCACGTCGAGATCAGCAGCCTCACCCAGCGTAGGCACCAAATGCGCGTGGTGGGAACAACGACTTCCGGGGAGAATTTCAAGTGCACTCTCATAATTTTGTCCGGTTTAAAGGAGGTGCCGGACCACCAGTTAACAGGTGTACCTGTATATTTCCCTCTCAACCCCATTCTCCTGCCTACTCCCCGCAACCGTTAACACTATTACTAATCAAGAACCTATTAATCTCCGCTTTATAAATACCATGCGGCTTGGCCTCCACCTCCGTCTCTGGCAACGAATTCCACAGATTCACCACCTTCTGGCTAAAGAATTCCTCCTCAACTCCATTATAAAGATATACTGTATCCTTGTATTCTTAGACTGTGGCCTCTGGTCCTAGACTCTCTCACTACAGGAAAAATCCTCTCCACATCCACTCTATCTAGGCCTTTCATTACTTGATCGATTTCATTGAGATCTCCCCACATCCTAAATTCCACCAAGTACAGGCCCAGAGCCATCACACGCTCCTCATACATTAATCCAATCATTCCCAGGATCATTCACGTAAACCTCTTCTGGACCCTCTCCAACCCTTTCCCAGATATGGGCCCAAATCTGCTCACAATATTCCAAATGTGGTCTGAGTATGGCCTTATAAAGCCTTTGCATTACATCCTTGTTTTTATATCCTAATCCTCTCAAAATGAATGCTAACATTGCATTTGCCATCCTTACCACCGACTGAACTTGCAAATCAACCTTTGACGAAACCTGCACTAGCACTCCTATGTCCCTTTGCATCTCTGATTTCTGAATCCTCTCTCCATTTAGAGAGTAGTCTAGGCCATCTGCCTACAATTTCCTTTCTTTTGACTCGCTCTCTTCTTAAACGGTGGTGTTACATTTGCGAATTTCCATTCTTCTGGAACTATACCCAATTCTAGTGATTCTTGAAAGATTACTACTTATCCCTCTGCATCTCTACAGCAACCGCTTTCAGAAACCTGGAGTGCAGTCCATCTGGTCCAGGTGACTTACCCACCTTTAGACCTTTCAAGTTTCCAAACAGCTTCTCTTTAGTAATAGCAACTGCACTCATTGCAGCCCCCTGACTCTCTTGAATTCCAGGCATTTTACTGGTATCTTCCACTGTGAAGAGTGATGCAAAAAACGTATTCAGTTAATCTATTTTTTTTTGTTCCTCATTACTACTTATCCAGTATCATTTTCCAGCTGTCCAATGTCAATTCTTGCCTCTGATTTATTCTTTATATATCTGAAAAAGCTTTTGGTATCATCCGTTATAATATAGGCATCTTTATAATATAGGCATCTTTATATAATATTTCATCTTTTCTGCCCTAATCGCTTTTGTAGTTGCCGGCTGTTGGTTTTCAAAAGCCTCCCAATCCTCTAGCTTCACACTAATCTTTGCCATATTATATAGTTGCCTCTGAAGCTCCAGAGAAAGCTATTCAGAGAAAGTTTGTCCAACCTCTCCTTATGGTTTATACTCTCTAATCCACGTAACATCCTGATTAACTTCTTTTGCACCTTCTCCAAATAATTCACACCCTTCCTATAATGCAGCAAGCAGAACTACGCACAATACTCCAAATCTACGCCAACCAAAGTTTCATACAGCTTCAACATGACTTCCCAACTTTTATACTCAATTCCCTTCTTTACCATCCTATCCGCATGCTAAGGAGCATTATTCTATTTCCATAAGGAGTTATGGAATAACTCCCATAAGAAGTTACCGCATGCTAACGACCACTATTCTATTTCCATAAGGAGTTGCATAAAATGGAAGGTGAGCAATATCATGAAAAAAAAGTTACTGGAAATCTAAAGTAAAAACACCTGGTAATACTCAAGTCAGGCCACAACTATGGGAAGAGAAATATAACTGATGCTAAATCATAGTCTTCAGCAGAACTGGGAAGTAGACAAATAACTTTGTTAACTGCAGGGATGGTTGAGGAAGCAGAGCATCTCTGACAGAGCAAAACTACAGTGACAGGCAGCATCTCTGTTGAGAAGGAATGGGTGATGTTTTGGGTTGAGACCCTTCTACAGACATCACCCATTCCTTCTCTCCAGAGATGCTGCCGGTCCCGCTGAAGTACTCCAGCTTTTTGTGTCTACCTTCAGTTTAAATCAGCATCTGCGGTTCTTTCTTTCACAAAACCGCGATGACTATTGGGATAAACTGTTAACAAGATAATATAGTCAATGAGTGAATGGGAGCAGTGAGAACAGCACTTTGTGGTTGTGTTTTATTAAAGTTTGAGATATACAGCAGTACTGGTTTCGGAAAGGTATTTATGTTGGCTATGGTTAATGGTTCTATGCTTGTTAATAATCTTAAACTGAACGGAGGCGAATGACACTAGTAGGAGAGATCTTTGCTGTGGTAAAGCAGCTGGGACTCATCAGCTCTAGCCGATGGATTTACAAAAATAAAGTACTGAACAGGTGGAGGCCATTTGGTCCAATATGAGTCTGTTAACTCTTTCATTTTTTTAAATTACAAATCTCAAATTTTGGAGTACAGAGGCAAATAAATAAATGATGGGTCTGTCCCAAACATTATGAAGGGCACTGTAAATCTGTGTCACCTGGTTATCATCCATTCTACTGGAAGTAGTTTCCCCTCATTTATTCTGTCAAAACTCATGAATTTGAATAGCATTTTTAAACTTTTCTATCTATTTAACTGAACTTTCATCCTAGGCACCATTCCAGTAAATTTCTTTTTTGATCTCCTTAGACATCCGGCCAAAAATGTGGTGCCCCAAATTGATAATGATAACCCAACCTGGCTCTCACTAATTTTTAAATTGTACACGGTGCTGCTTTTCGCATTTAAGAAGCTATGGATACAGTATAGCTTTTTAGGATTCAACTGAAGTTGCCCTGTCATCTTCAGAAACTTGGATATCCAGAACTAGACACAAAAGATTCCAGTGTGAATGTATACACACACACACATAAAAAGCTGGAGTAACTCAGTGGGACACGCAACATTTCTGGATAGAAGGAATGGGTGACGTTTTGGGTCGATACCCTTCTTCAGACTGTGTGTGTGTGTGTGTGTGTGTGTGTGTGTGTGTGTGTGTGTGTGTGTGTGTGTGTGTGTGTGTGTGTATATAATATTTTCATATATGATAACCCTTCTAATATCTAAACAAATCTTCTCCACGTACTTTAATGACATGCTTCCTATTGTGGTGTCCAATACTGAATACAATACTCCAAACATAACCTCACCGACATGTTATATAAATGTACCATAATGTCGCAATGTCTACCTATGATGTCACTTTCACGGAATGTTGCACTTGTACTCCTAGATCGCTTTGCTGTACAACGCTCCCAGGATACCTACCATTCACTGTGAAGGTCCTGCTCTGGCTTGACTTACCAAAATACACCTCACACTTATCTGAACTAAACTGCATTAGTCAATCATCGGCCCACTTGCAAAGATGATCAAGATCCTATTGTAATTCTTGATAACCACCTTCACTGTCTGTGATACCACATAATTTAGTGCCATCTGCAAGCTTACTAATCGTGTCTTGTACTTGCTCATTAAAATTGTTGATATAGATGACAAACAACAATGGGCCTGACACTGGTCCTCAAGGGACACTATTCGTCACAGTCCTCCAGTGTGAAAAACAACCTTCCACCATCACCCTCTGCATCCTACCATGAAGCCAGTTAGTCACAATTATTTAATGAAATCTTACCTGAAAGTCAGCATGTTTGATGTGTTTTTAGGGAGGTACATTATCTAATGCTATGTACTGTTGTTTATCTAAATTATCAGTTGCTCATCTGCCATTTAGTTCTACAGGAACACTAATACTCTTTAGACTGTGTTTTTGGTTCCCACCCCAAATATCATTCCCCAGCACATTTTCTGGACTATACCTTTTGACTGACGAAAACCAAACTGGACTGTTTCTGCATTGGTGTCATATTTGACACTGAGATGAGCTTCAGACCACACTTCTACTATCTTAGTTATCTCTGCCTACCTCTACTTGAATGGCATTGCCCAACCCTACTTCTGCATCCGTATGTGTGAGCTTGAAGCTCACATCCATGCCTTTGTTAACTGATGTCAGCATGTCGAAGAGATCATCCTAAATCCAGCATACGATATCCTAACAAGCACAACATTCTTTCCACCCATTACCTTTGTGCTTTCTGGCCTTAAGTCTGTTGGTGAGCAATATATTAGATTGTTAAAATTCACCTTCTCAAATCCTTCAAAAAAAAAAACATTTCCATAATCTTCCAGAGACTTGCCACCTTCTCAGATTGCTGCATATCTCTTATTCTGGACTTCCAGTCACCAAATCTTCATTTCTAAAGATTTCATGAGATGCTAAGACTCGAAGCTGAGGAATTTCCTTCCTATCTTTCTCCACATCTCTTTCAACATAATTAATTTAAAATGTCTTTGGCTGAACTCTTGGTCATTGTGCAGAAATTACTAATACTTGGTGTCAAGTCATGCCTGTGAAGCACTTTGGGTGTCCTGGTAGCAATTAAGGACGAGCTATTTGAGAAAATCATTGTTGTCTTTTCATCGCGGTAGTGGTAGCAAAAGGGATTTGTGCAACTTGTATTAACTTATGATGGGGAAGAAGGCATTGTTTTTTTCAATGGTCAATGCAAAAATCAGGCAAGCAAAAAAAAATTCCAGCAATGGAATTTGAACTTTTGACGATTTCAGAAATAGTGCTCTATATTTGGAAAAAGGTAACAAAACAGGAAACAATCAAAATATGAGGTGCTGTTCCTCCAATTTGCACGAGGCCTCACTCCGGCAATGGGGGAGCACCAGGATAGTAAGGTTGGTATGCGAATGGGAATAAAAGTGGTTAGCAACAGGGAGATCATGTAGGCCTTGGCAGACTGAGTGCGTGTTCAGCAAAACGGTCACCGAGTCTGTTTGGTCTTGCCGATGTATAGGAGGCCACATCAGTAACATTGGATGCAGTAGATGAGGTTAGAGGAGATGCTTGTGAACCTCCATCTCACCTGGAAGGACTGCTGGGGCTCCTGGATGGAGTCGAGAGAGGAAGTACAAGGGCAGTTTCAGTAGTTTCAGGTTAGTGTATTGTCACTGTATAGATACAGCAAAAAGCTTTTGTTGCATGCGATCCAGTCAGCAGATGGACAATACATGATTACTGTTACATCTGCTGTAGTTGCAGGGAAAAGTACCTGGGTAAGGGGATTGTTTGGATGGGAAGGGAAGAGTAAACCAACATCTGTGCAGTAAGCGGTAATGGATAGAGATGGTAGTGGAATCACGTTGGAGGTGACAGAAATGTTGGAGGATGATTTGTCACGTGCAGAGGCTGGTGGGGTGAAAGGTGAGGACATGGGGAAACTCTATCCTTGTTGCATATGGGGGAAGTAGGAGCAATAGTAGAACTCCAGGACACAGAAGAAACATGGGTGAAGGATTCATCCATCACAGCTGGGAGAAAAACAACGTTCTCTAAAGAATGAGGATATTTCAGATGTCCTTGCATGGAAAGCCTCAAATTGGGAGCAGAGGTGGTGAAGACAGATGAATTGATAGTTGGGGATGGCATTTTTGCAACAGGCAGGGTGAGAGGAAGTGCAGTAAAGATAATTGTGGGAGTCGGTAGATTTGTAGACCTTTGGGTCAGTCGGTAGACGATGAATGAAGTGTTTGATTTACAGCAATGAAAATAGCTTTTGTGAATAATCCAAGATAAAAATTGCTGGGCAGTTTTCTAGAGCACTCATCACCAATGGCATACTATTTGAAACAGAAAATGGACATGCAAGACACAGTAAAATGTTAACTGTACAGTGCCCTCCATAATGCTTGAGAAATTACAGCAGTGTATATCCCTCCAACCCCTCCAACCTTTTCATTCAAAGGGTGGTGGGTATGTGGAATGAAGTGCCAGAGAATGTAGTTGAGGCAGGTACTACAACTACACTTATACAACGATTACACAAGTACATGGATAAGAAAGGTTTAGAGGGTATGGGCCAAACATGTGTAAATGGAACTAGCTTAGTTGGGGCATCTTGGTCAGGATGGACGAGCTGAGCTGAGAGCCTGTTTCCATGCTGTATGACTGGTCAAAGTACCTGGGGGCAGTTTAAATGGGAAGAGATGTCAACCAAGAGTTGTGGAGGGAGTAGTCGCTACGGAAAGTGAAAAGGGATAGGGATGGTAATACGTGGCTGGTGGTGGGATCACTCTTCAGGTGGCAGAAATGTTGGCCAATGATGTGATGGATGCGGAAGCTGGTGAGATGAAAGGCAAGGACTTGGGGAATTACCCTTGCTCCATCTGGGATGGGGGGTGCGACAACAAAACTACAGGACACAGGTGAGGGATCCATCTACTACAGCAGAGGGGAAACCACATTTGCTGAAGAAAGAGGGCATCACAAAAGTCCTAGAATGGAAAGCCTCAACTTGGGAGCCGATGCAACAGAGAAGGAGAAATTGAGAGAAGGGGATGACATCCTTGCAAGAGGCAGGGTGGAAGAGGTGTAGTCCAGATAACCGTGGGTGTCGGTGGGCCTATAGTAGACATCAGTTGATAGTCTCTCTTGTGAGGGAGATACACAGAGAGAACGTGAAAACGGAGAGAGGCGTCAGAGATAGTCCAAGAGAATTTGAGGGTAGGGTGGAAGTTTGGTGTCATAGAGTGATACACTCAGGAAACAGGCCCTTCAGCCCAACTTGACCACACTGGCCAACAGGTCCCAGCTACATTAGTCCCACCTGCCCGCGTTTGGTCCATATCCCTCCAATCCTGTCCTATCCATGTACCTGTCTACCTGTTTCTTAAATGTTGGGATAGTCCCTGCCTCAACTACTTCCTCTGGCAGCTTGGTCCATACACCCACCACCCTGGGTGTGAAAAGGTTACCCCTCAGATTCCTATTAAATCTTTTCCCCTTCACCTTAAACCTATGCCCTCTGGTCCTCGATTCACCTACTCTGGTCAAGAGACTCTGAGCATCTACCCGAACTATTCATCTCATGATTTTATACACAAAGTATATATAATTTACAAAGTGGTAAAGTTCATGAAATCGATGAGTTCTGCACGGGTGCATGAGGCAGCCCCGATGCAATCATCCATGTTGCGGCGAAAGAGTCGAGGAATGGAACAAAGACTGGCAAGTAACCGACAAAAAGGCAGGCCAAGCTGGGGCCCTTGCGAAAGCCCATCGCAACACAAGGTGTCGGCTATATCGCCATACCTTTGACTTGCCATGGGCATTCGCATGGCCTCAGATTTTTCAGAGCAATATCCCTTTCTTGTATTGCATTGCAGTTCTGGTTGAAAGCTCCATTAGCTGCGTCTCACAGTTTGGTTTATAGAAACACGACATGTTGCGGGGTGACGCATTTTTGGTGGTGAGTAGTCACCCAAAGAGTCGTACCTTTTTCTGTCGCCGTTGGATTTTCAACATGTTGCAATTTTTCGGCAACCTGCTGCAACTACGATGGGTGCCGGCAAGTCGCCGAAAAAATTGCGTAAGTGGGACAGGTCCTTTAAGACTTTAGTTTAAATTCCATTTGGAATATTTTGGAGGACCAAGAAGAGGTAGGTGTTGGGTGGGAGATAAGAGTTTGGTAATGAATTGTTGTGGATCTCAGCAATCTAACATGCTGGCCTTGCATTCTACTCAATGTAATTAAACTTGTAACTGAGCTGCAAAAGAACACGAGTGGATTGTGAGAGAAAATGATTGCCAATCTCGCAGAACCAAATGAAAACAAATCACCTAATCTGGATATAATGCGCCTTTGCACATTGGAGCAGACCATGGAGGAGATGGCAAGGCAGTAGCTTACATGTTGATTAACCTGCATAAAAGAGATAATGACAAAGAATGGATGATAGGAAAATGGATGACAATGGCTGTCATGGATGACATAGTGTGCATGTGTATCAATAAGGATAAAAACACTAAAGTACAACACAGGAGCAGGATCCTTGGCCCATCATATCTGTGATGACCATGATGCTAATCAAAATTAATCCCATCTGCTTGCACATGATTTGTATACATCTATACCAGGGGTCGGCAACCTTGTCCAAGGAGCCCAGCGGAGCGCGCAGCACGACCCGAGCAGCAGTTTAAAAAGGCAAAGTGACATAATAAAATAAGTTAAAGTTAAGAAGCCAAGAAGTACAGAAGACTGAACAGGGGTGACGCCACTCACAGCGCGAGCAGAGGCAGGCAGAAAGATCCATTGTGACGTCCTGAACGAGACCATCTCGTTTATTTTCTAAGTTATTAGAGATCTGTAAACACTTTCATAAATAAGTGGAGAAACAATGCATGAAATTCTGAGATAAGGCGACTTTTGATTTGACGGGATTACTCAACGGGAATATATAAATATTTTCCCATTAGCCCGCGCGAGCGCGCGCGCACACACGCACGCGCACGCACACACTTTTATAGTTATGATAGAATAGAAGATGCTCATTGGGTTCAGATAGGGTGATTGACTTGGCCACTGAAGAATTTACCATTTTGTAGATTTAAAAAACTCATTTGTTGCTTTTGCAGTACATTTGGGATCAATGTCTTGCTGTACAATGAGCCGCCAGCCAATGGATTTTGAGGCATTTGTTTGAACTTAAGCATCTAGGATGTGTCTATACACTTCAGAATTCATTATGCTAATACCAATAGCAGTTGTATCATCAATGAAGATAAGTGAGCCAGTACCTTCAGTAGCCATACATGCCCAGGCCATAACACCCCCACCACCGTGTTTCACAGATGAAGTGGTATGCTTTGGATCTTGGACAATTCCTTCTCTCCTCTATACTTTGCTCTTGCCATCACTCTGATATGTTAATCTTCATCTCATCGCAGGAATCAGTCTGGTGAACCTTCTCTGTACTCCCTCTATGGCAAGAATGTCTTTCCTCAGATTAGGAGACCAAAACTGTATGCAACACACCAGGTGTGATCTCACCAAGACCCTGTACAACTGCAGTAGAACCTCCCTGCTCCTATACTCAAATCCTTTTCCTACGAATGCTAACATACCATTCGCTTTCTTCACTGCCTGCTGCACCTGCATGCCTACTTTCAATGACTGGTGTACCATGACACCCAGGTCTCGTTGCATCTCCCCTTTTCCTAATCGGCCACCATTCAGATAAGTCTACTTTCCTGTTTTTGCCACCAAAGTGGATAACCTCACATTTATCCACATTATACTGCATCTGCCATGCAATTGCCCACTCACCCAGCCTATCTTGCAGCCTCCTAGCATCCTCCTCACAGCCAACACTGCCCCCCATCTTCGTGTCATCCGCAAACTTGGAGATGTTGCATTCAATTCCCTCGTCCAAATCATTAATATATATTGTAAATTGCTGGGGTCCCAGCACTGAGCCTTGCGGTACCCCACTAGTCACTGCCTGACATTCTGAAAAGAACCCGTTTACTCCTACTCTTTGCTTCCTGTCTGCCAGCCAGTTCTCTATCCACATCAATACTGAACCCCCAATACCGTGTGCTTTAAGTTTGTATACTAATCTCTTATGTGGGACCTTGTCGAAAGCCTTCTGAAAGTCCAGATATAACACATCCACTGGTTCTCCCTTATCCACTACTAGTTACATCCTCGAAAAATTCTATAAGATTCGTCAGACATGATTTACCTTTCATAAATCCATGCTCTTTGTCCAATGATTTCACCACTTTCCAAATGTGCTGCTATCCCATCTTTAATAACTGGCTCTTGCAGTTTCCCCACTACCGATGTTAGACTAACTGGTCTGCAATTCCCCTTTTCTCTCTCCCTCCCTTTTTAAAAAGTGGAGTTACATTAGCTACCCTCCAATCCTCAGGAACTACTCCAGAATCTAAAGAGTTTTTTTAAATTATCAGTAATGCATCCACTATTTCTGGGGCTACTTCCTTAAGTACTCTGGGATGCAGCCTATCTGGCCCTGGGGATTTAACGGCCTTTAATCCATTCAATTTACCTAACACCACTTCCCGACTAACCTGGATTTCACTCAGTTCCTCTATCTCATTTGACCCCCGGTCCCCTGCTATTTCCGGCAGATTATTTATGTCTTCCTTAGTGAAGACAGAACTAAAGTAGTTATTTAATTGGTCTGCCATGTCCTTGTTCTCCATGATCAATTCACCCGTTTCTGACTGCAAGGGACCTACATTTGTTTTAACTAATCTCTTTCTCTTCACATATCTATAAAAACGTTTGCAGTCAGTTTTTATGTTCCCTGCCAGTTTTCTTTCATAATCTATTTTCCCTTTCCTAATTAAGCCCTTTGTCCTCCTCTGCTGGACTCTGAATTTCTCCCAGTCCTCTGGTAGGCTGCTTTTTCTGGCTAATTTATATGCTTCGTCTTTTGTTTTGATACTATCCCTGATTTCCCTTGTTATCCACGGATGCACTAACTTCCCTGATTTATTCTTTTGCCAAACTGGGATGAACAATTGGTGTAGTTCATCCATGCAGTCTTTAAATGCCTCCCATTGTATATCTACCATCAACCCTTTAAGAATCAATTGCCAGTCTATCTTGACCAATTCACGTCTCATACCCTCAAAGTTACCTTTCTTTAAGTTCAGAACCCTTGTTTCTGAATTAATTATGTCACTTTCCATCCTAATGAAGAACTCAACCATATTATGGTCACTCTTGCCCAAGGGGCCACGCACAACAAGACTGCTAACTAACCCTTCCTCATTACTCAATACTCAACATGGTGTCAGAAGTGGGATGTTGTGCTGGTATAGGCAGATTAATGCCACTGGACACAAGATGGAAGTACACTTGTACGGTCTGGATAATGGAACTGGCTCGTTCACAGGCAGGATATGTTGTCTGTTACGCCTGTAGGTGCTGCCATCAGCACTGACCAGATATGAGCGTGGCTCAGAGGCAGTTCCAGAAATTACACCAATACGGTCATGGCCTTTGTCAGTTTGCAAACAAACCACCTGCTCCCTGGTTAACGGTGGCAGTGGCCTACTTGTTTTGTCATACCATTGTTTTTGAATGTCACGCTTTTGTTGTAACCTGGACTGGACTTCCGATAGTGGAACCACCTGTGGGATCAATGCCTGATCCGCCACAGGCACTGTGGCTCTGGTTTGCCTTGACAATAAACGTTGAGCAGGTGAACCCAAAATGAGGTCACGAGAGATGTTGCGTAAGTTGAGTAGATCCAGAAACACGTCGGAATTAGCTCTGTACGAACGTTCCATGAGCTGTTTGGCACTCTTGACAGCCCGCTCAGCTAATCCATTCGACTGTGGATATTCAGGGCTGCTGGTACTGTGGCGAAAATTCCAGCGTGCAGCAAATTCCTTGAAGTGTTGGCTGGTAAATTGTCAGATAACAGTATGCCCGGAGATCCATGGATTGAAAAATAGCGAGATAGCTTCGAAACCACCCCGCGAGAAGTGGGACTGCTAAGAAAATCAATGTCAAAAGTACGAATCGACGAGTACCAGGTACTGCTTGCCATGCCACTCAAATATCTCAGTTTCCACTGTAGACCATGGGAGTGCAGGAACCGGATGTGAAAGAAGTGGTTGCTTTTGTTGATGAGATGCCAAGCTGTTGCACACTGCACAGGACGCCACATTCTCGGTGATGTATTCGGCCATGCCAGGCCAGTAAAACATGCTTCTTGCCCGTAGGACAGTAGCTTCAGCGCCTGGGTGCCCTGCATGGACAGCGTTAAAATACTTGCTGTGCAGCGAAGCAGGAACTACAGCCTTGTGTCCTTTTAAAATAATGCCATCCTGCAGCACTAGCTCCTCACGGATGACAAAGAAAGGCCGGACATGCAGCGGAACGTTGTAGTGTTTGTCTGGCCAGCCGCGCTTAATGACGGAGGCAAGCGACCGTAGAGTACTGTCAGCAGCAATGTGGGCAACCAAATCCTCCATACAGGTCGAGGGAACAAAAGACAGTCATTACGATAAAGTCATCATTCTGTGAGGGCGGACCTCGTTTATCCTTACCACGTTTGTAGATCAGAACAATGTCATATTTTTGAAGTTTCAGCAACATCCGCTGTAGGCGCGCTGGAGAGGCGTGGATCGGTTTGTTAAAAATGCGGATCAGAGGTTGGTGGTCAGTTTCGATTGTGATCGTGTGTCCATAGGTAAAGTCGTTAAATTTCTTGCAGGTGAAAACCACCGCCAACAGCTCTCTCTCAATTTGGGCATAGCGTTGTTCTGAGTCAGTCATAGTGCGCAAGGCATAGGCAACAGGCTTATTGCCGTTACCATCATTTTGAAGACATGCTGCGCCTAGTCCGTGTTGCGAAGCATCACAAGTCAGTCCTGAAGAGTGTTTCTGATCTGTCTTATTCCTCTTACTCCTGAAGAGTGTTTCTGATCTGTTGGACAGGTGTTTGTTTTTTTTTCTTTATTATAGAGAGAATTCTTCTGTCATCAGCTGTGGAGGTCTTCCTTGGCCTGCTAGTCCCTTTGCAATTAGTAAGCTAACCAGTGCTCTTTCTTCTTAATGATGTTCCAAACAGTTGATTTTGGTAAGCCTAAGGTTTGGCTGATGTCTCTTAACAGTTTTATTCTTGTTTCTCAGTCTCATAATGGCTTCTTTGACTTTCATTGGCACAACTTTGGTCCTCGTGTTGATAAACAGCAATAAAGGTTTCCGAAGGTGATTGAAAGGCTGGAGGAAAGACTAGGTGCTGAGAGCTCTCTGATACCTGCATTTAGGAGGCAATCAAACATACCTGAGCAATTACAAACACCTGTGAACCCATGTTCCCCAAACATTATAGTGCCCTGAAATGGGGGACTATGTATAAACACAGATGTAGTTTCTACAGGGTGAAACCAAAATGTATAAAAATATTCTTTAATACAATCTGACAATGTGCACTTTGATTGTGCACATGTGATTTTTTCAATTGCAGGTGCACAACCTTTTATCCGAAAGCCTTGGGACCAGACACTTCTCGGATTTCGGAATTTTTCGGATTTCCGAATGGAAGATTTTTAGCGTAGATTAGGTAGGTAGCGCGGGCGGCTTGAAAAGTCTGGAGCGGCTGCCTCCTCCCCGGAGACCGGGGAATCATTGTAAATCATTGCTTAAATGTTAGTCAGTTAGTTTGGAGGGATTTTATGTGGTGGGGGGGGGTGAAGGGGGAAACTTTAATTCTTAGTCCCCTAGCTGGTCGGAGAGGCGGGGAGCGGGCAATGCCTTACCGGGTCGCCGTGTAGTAAGCTCCGGAGCGTTGTGGCCGCCGACTCCCAACATCGCGGAGCTGGGGGCTGCGGGCGTGCGGCCGCGGGCGGCGCCGGTTGGAGCTCCGACCCCGGCAACTCTACCCCTGGCTGCGCGGCGCTCCAAATCCAGCGCCGCCCGCGGCCGGACGCCCACAGCCCCAGCTCCGCGATGTTGGGAGTCGGCGGCGTCGCAGCGCTGGGATAACAGCGGGGAGCAGGCAATGCCTTACCGGGTCGCCGTGCGGAAAGCTCCGGAGCGCTGTGGCCGCCGACACACAACGCCGCGCAGCCAGGGGTAGATTTGCCGGGGTCGGAGCTACAACCGGCACCGCCCGCGGCCGGACGCCCGCAGCCCCAGCTCCGCGATGTTGGGAGTCGGCGGCCACAGCGCTCCGGAGCTTACTGCACGGCAACCCGGTAAGGCATTGCCCGCTCCCCGCCTCTCCGACCAGGTAGGGGACTAAGAATTAAAGATTCCCCCTTCACCCCCCCCCCCCTTCCTTCACATAAAAGCCCTCCAAACTAACTGACTAACATTTAAGCAATGATTTACAGATGTTTAAGTGTCTCCCCGGTCTCCGGGGAGGAGGCAGCCGCTACAGTAGTACAGATCTGGGTTGACCGTGGGTCGTTTCGGGTTAAGTTTGGCGCCAAACGCGAGCTTTGGTGTGCAGACGACATCCTGGAAAAAATGTCCGGTTTTCGGAGCTTTTCGGTTTCCGGAACTCCGGATAAAAGGTTGTGCACCTGTACAAGTCTCAAATTGTGGAGCACAGAGGCAAATAAATAAATGATGGGTCTTTGTCCCAAACACTGTATATCACTGCAACACGACTTCCCTACTTTTATACCCTATGCCATGAGTAATGAAGGCATACATACTATATGCTTCCTTTACCACCTGCTTTACCATTTCTCTACTCAAGTTTCCAAATGAGTGATATATTACTGCACCCTTTCACAATCTCTCTCTCTATTCACAAATCCACCAATTTTGATGTCAGCTGCAAACTTCCAAGTCAGAACAGCTACATGTTCACACAAGTCATTAATACATATTACAAACGACAGATCCTTGCAATGATCTTTGCGGAACACCATTGGTCACAGACTTCCAGTCAAAACAATATTTTTCTATCACTATCTAGGCTTATGACAAAGCTAATTTTGGATCTAATTTTGATGGACCAAAAGTACACAGTGTTACAGGAAACACAAAAATCTGTAGATGCTGTAAATTGAGCAACAACAAAAAAAAA
This sequence comes from Amblyraja radiata, assembly GCF_010909765.2. NCBI lineage: Eukaryota > Metazoa > Chordata > Chondrichthyes > Rajiformes > Rajidae > Amblyraja > Amblyraja radiata. The sequence goes on along the minus strand of NC_045957.1, from coordinate 60,754,549 downwards.
TTGCTGGAGGAAGTCAGCAGATCAGGCAGCATCTGTGGAGGCAAAAGGTTAGTCAACATTTCAGGTCAAGACCATGCCGAGCTAGTGAAAGGGGAAGATAGCCAGAATAAATATGTGAGATGGAAAGGTGAGCATGAATTGGCAAGCAATAAATAGATGTAGTTGAGGAGAGGGGTGGTAGGTAGATGGAGCCAAGTGAGGGGATGGGGACAGCAACAAGAGCTGAAAGATTTGTGGAAACAACAGACTATGGAATCTGACAAGGAAGATGATGAGTGAAACCAGTCAATAGAGAGATGCTGGTCAGATGGGAACAGTGGATGTGTGGGTAAGGGATATGAGAGTTTACTTTAAGCAGCTAGAACCAGGTGGGTGATTCATCAGACTAGTTCCGAGGATGGCAGATTTGTCATACGAGATAGTGAGTAGGGTCGAATTCTCTGGAGCTTTGAAGAACAAATTATTTCCCTGGCTGAGGAGTCTAAAACCAAGTGTCACAGCTTAGAATAAGGGTGGGCCATTTCAGACCATGGTGAAGATAATTTTTTTCACTTACAGGGTTGTGAATGTTTGGAAGTTCAATCATCAAATTAATTCAGTAAAGGGATTAATAGATTTCTGGATATTAAGGGAATCATGGTAAATGGGGACTGTGTAGGAAAAAGAAGCTGAATTAGTCAGCTAAGATCTTGATGAATATTAGACCAAGCTCAACAAGTCTGCTACTTCTGGCCCTTAATTCTTAATATTAGAAATTCCATGGCATATTTCAGGACATAAGAAGTTCTTGAAGGCAGCCAAACAGCTTTATGTGTGGTATTGTTGTTTTGTTGATGCACATGGTAGCAATGTTACAAAACCTACCTTCAACGGCGCTGCAGTTCTTCCACTGGCCGTGTGCGCGACTTTGTGGCCTTTGATGGGGGGGGGGACGGGATTAAAATGCAGTTTTGTATTGCTTGTCAGAGAGGGATTTCCTTAGGCTGCTAGCTGATGAAGAAAAATCGATCAGACTTCCGTTCCCATTTTTTTTTTTTTTTTTTTTAATTTTAAATGGCTGGAAAATTTAATAATTGGATTAAAATAATAAGTGACCGAACGCCTACAACGTGACGGATCATAATGACAGGACAAAACAAAGGGTAGGTCATGTATTTTACATATAATCTTGCTTCATGGGATGGCTTTAATCTAATTTTACGTTGTGAAAATGTTATTTAGACCCCATACGAACCGGCAGTGTCTTTGCTGCCGATATGGGGTTCAAATTCACCGCAACGTTCAAATCGATCGCGTTCCAGAAACACCCACTCGCAAGATGATTTAAATGCTCTTTTTTTTGGACAATCATGTCATGAGCATCTAAATCGTCTGTATTTGCGTTATTGTCTATCCATAGACAATATTTTTATACTAAATATACACAACAGTTTTAGCCACATGTATTGTGCAAAAAATAATAATTTTGATTATATTCAGTGGATGTTTCTAGATTAATTTATGGGAATTAAACATTAAATTCCTTCCATCTGGCATATAAATTCATGACAGTGAGATTTAAAAATCATGTTATATTGTGAATTCTTGTGAATGGGATTAGTTTGTTATTTGGATACTTAGGCTATTTAAAAAAAAATGTAATCTACAGGACATTCTTAATGGGAAAGTAGTGGGCAGAAAGGCATGTCATGCGTGGTTTGAAGAGCAAAAACTTGTAGTTAATGCCAAAATTGAAAAGTTGTGGAAAAACAAGGTGTACAGGGTTGCTTATTGGTTACAATCTGAGGAGTATGATGATGCTACTGATTATGATATGCCAATGTACCAGCTAGCAACTGATCTTCTCCATAAAGACTTGGTCTATTGCTAGAAATTGTAATTTATTCACCTCTGTCACGGACTTACAGCATATAATACAATAATATTAAAGTTCTGATCTTGAGAATATCACATTTTTGAATTTTCAAGGCAGTCTGGGTGTTTATTACTATTTCCATCAATACGGTCAATTTTGTAATTAGCTACAATTAGGTAACTAACTAATTATATTCTTTAATTTCAGGTCATCCAAGTAAGATGTTTTATATTTCAATATGCTTCAATCGATAATAACTGAAAATTTATGTTAAAAAGCTGCCTAGGTTGCCCGGCTGGCAACAGTGAAAAAAAGTTCAGTGAGAGCCGTGGTATCCCCGTTGATGACTGGTGCTCGGCTTTCGCCGGCACCGAGAGGGTTAACTGACAGCCACTGGATAAGGCGAGAGGTGCAGCTGACGGTCCCCAGCCCGTTGGGGACCGGGTTCTTCGGGAGTTGGAGCAGATTTGAGCTGGAGTTAGCGCTGGCTGTAAGCCACTGCTCTGGGCCGGTGTCCCATCACCCCGGACATCTCCGGCCGCCTCCGGACAGGGATGGGACACTCGGGAGGGGACAGGGACGGTAGTGAGATCACCCGTTTGCACTTGTTCTACATTATCTAACTCCAATAGCAATTCAACAGCGCTTGCAGCGCCGGAGACCCGGGTTCGATCCTGACTACGGATGAAACGCAGGTCTGTATACACGCAGCAGCTCAACTGTTTATCGCGAATGGCCTATGACCTGAGCATGCGCAGTCGGAATATCGAACTCGCTTATTCATATGCTTCAGAATTGAGATGCAAAAATTGAGTAATTTAAGTGGTGTGACATTACAATTACTGTGCGACATATTTACAGGGGTTGTTGCCATCAATATGCAGATGAAAAATTATAATGAATAAAGTAAAATAAATGACAAATGTTAAAACAGGAAGTAATATTTAATTGACAGGAAATTCATGCAGGTTTTTTTTAATATTCTCTAACAGACAGATGTCAGGAAGTAGGAATAGTCAGTTTTTGTTTACATTTGCTAACTGTATGAAGGTCAGCATTGAATAAATTCCTGCAGCTGAGATAACCGTAATGCTTTTTGTAACATTTCACTGATCGTTGTAAAAGGATTTCATTTCACATCACAAAGAAATATTACAGCTTTCTTTATAAATAATTATCTGTTCCACACAGATTTTGCTTTATGATACATTAGTTTCAAAGAAACACTACTTAGGGCATCGATAAACCTTTCATAACCTTTTCACTCATCATTTAGCCTTTCTGTCACTGTTCCATAGTAATCATTTGTACTGATTTATGTCAATGAATTATCAAAGATAGGTCAATATGTCAACATATTTCAGAATAAGGGTTAATGTCCCAGACATTTTAAATTTTCTAAATTTGCTAATATTTACTGTTATATTCCATACAGTAACAAATTCAAAGGCCAAGATGATGTTTGTACTCAATGCTATAAAATAGTGCAGACTTCCCTTGGACAATCTCAGTACTCTATGAACTGAAGTACAACTTGGCCAGACATTCCAAAAATCCATATACCCGCTCCAATGTTGCAGTTTTATAATATACTAGACCAAGTGCAGACCCGTTGGGTCTGTCCCCCCCCAACGCGCGGTTGCGGGGGGGGGGGGGGGGGGGGGGGGGGGCGGCATGTGGCGTCTCACACACACTAACTACCCCCCCGCACACACGCTAACTACCCCCCTTGATATATTAATATTATTCATTTGCTCCTTTTACCCCATAACCGCCCTATCCACTGACGCATAGCCCTCAACCCGCAGGCGCATCTAGAGAGGGGGAGGGGGGGTAGAGAGTGAGGGCAAAGGGAGAAGGGGCAGAGACAGAGAGAGAGGAGGAGGGAGGGGGATGAAGGGGGAGGGAGGGGGATGAGCGTGGAGGAGAGAGAGGGGGGAGAGAGAGAGAGAGAGAGAGAGGGGGGAGAGAGAGAGAGGGGTGGGGAGAGAGAGAGAGGGGTGGGGAGAGAGGGGGGGGGAGAGAGAGAGAGAGAGGGGGAGAGATAGAGGGGGGGAGAGATAGGGGGGGAGAGAGATAGGGGGGGAGAGGGAGGGGAAATGTGGGGGAGGGGAATGGGGGAATTGAGGGGGAGAGGTGGGGAGAAGGGAGGGGAGAGGTGGGGGGAATGGAGGGGGAGAGGTGGGGGAAGGGAGGAGGGAGAGGAGGTGGAGGGGAGGGTGTGGATGGGAGGAGGGAAGGGGTGAGGGGGGGAGATTAGGGGGAGAGGAGAGGGGGGAGGATAGAGGGGGGAAAGACGGGGGAGAGTGGGGAAGGAGGGGGAGAGGGGTAGGGGGGAGAGAGAGGAGAGAGGGGGAAGAGAGGGGGAGAAGGAAGGGGGAGGAGGGGGAGAGGGGGTGAAGGGGGTTAGAGGAGGGGGGAGAGGAGGGAGGGGGAGAGGGGGGAGTGGGGAGGAGGGTGGGGAGAGAGAGGGAGAGGGCGGACTTGAACTCGGTGAGCGTGCGGCTCGGACGTGGCCGACTGCGAAAGGGCAGCGAGCCTCAGCAGCTCTCTGGACCTCGGGCGACGTGGAGAGCCTCGGCAGCTCTCGCGCCACGATTCCCCGTGTCCCTGCAATCAGCGGAGGAATTGCAGGTTTCCCAGAGGGAGTAATGGCCGCCAGGGCCATCTTCTCATCGCATGCCCCATGCGACGATAACGAGGAAAGGCATTGTAAGCTCAGCAGCTGGGCAACCGTTATGTTTTTTTAAAATGTCAGTTTGGTGATAAATGTTAGTAAATATCTCAGGAAATAATTGACCAAATTTATAGAGGAGTGAATTTTTGAAATCATAAGGAAAATTTCTACCAGAAGATGTAAAATTTTTACTGTTACTGTAATACCAGCGGTTGTGTGGCAGCGGTCAGATTTTTTTTTAAAAAGGTCAGATTGGTCAACAATTTTAATTAAAAAATGTCAGGAAAATAATGTACCAAATGTACAGAGGAGTGGATTTCTCTACTGAAATATATAAAAACTTTCCCCATTTCGGCGTCTGGTTTTCGAGGAGATATGCTTCACATGCAAAATCACACACACACACACACACACACACAGAGTTTTAATAGATACTACACCAAGTGCAGACCCATTGGCATGTGGCGTCACACACACTAATCAATGGTATTTCTGTAAATTCATAGTGATACAAATTTTAAAATCTGATTCAACCACTATTTATTTACTGCTAAAACTTCATATGAAATGATATGAGACTATAAAATTGAAAATTGATTAACATTAATTAATATTTCTTGTGTTACTTGCTTCATGAAGTTTGGATTTCTGATGATTCAGCCATTGATTTGCAGTGCAGAGGTCATCTGCTGTACTAGTACCAGTCACACCCTCGCCATCACACTGGCATGCTATACTTTCCCCAAGTATAACTAGGAGTTTTATTTCAACACATCTATATCAATATTCAAAGTCCTTGTAAATTAAAATTACTGATCTGCAATCAGGTTTACATCAGTACCGATTGCCCACGTTTTAAGCTGCCATTATGTTCAGAGATATGCCTTCATGCATGGTGAAAACAGGTGTATCAAACCTATCATCTGCAGAATTTAATTTCATTAGTTTCAACCGAGACGATGAAACTCAGACTGACGAATCTTCTGGGTACTGTTTCTCCAAACCATTGGAGAGCTATTGGGGGGGTGTAGCGATCAACATGGCAGCACAGGGGGAAGGATTCAGCAAGAGTAAGTGGAGCTGCAGAAGAGTGTGTAAGGTGGGGTAGTGCAGCCTGCAGGAAGAGGGTAGGCAAAGCAGATGCCAGAGCATAGTCGGGGAGGAGATGAAACAGACCAGCACAGAGATCAACAGACCCAGGTAATGACATGGTTCAAGCAGGGTGCCCCAGAGGCCTATATGCAAGGGAGGAAATAGGCATGGAAACTCATGATCTACAGCAGTCCAGAAGTCAAGAATGTAGAGTGGAATGAGGCAAGCACCCCACAAGGCTCGAGGCATTCTGGGATGGTTGGTGTTTTGGACAAGATGAAGTCAAAAAACATCCTTAGTGAGAGTTTAGTTTAGTTTATTATTGTCATATGTATTGAGGTATAGTGAAAAGCTTTATGTTTCATGTTTCAAATATAGCCAACGGACTGGCCTCAACTACCTTCTGTGGCAGAGAATTCCAGAGATTCACCACTCTCTGTGTGAAAAAAGTTCTTCTCATCTCGGTTTTAAAGGATTTCCCCCTTATCCTTAAGCTGTGACCCCTTGTCCTGGACTTCCCCAACATCGGGAGCAATCTTCCTGCATCTAGCCTGTCCAACCCCTTAAGAATTTTGTAAGTTTCTATAAGATCCCCTCTCAATCTCCTAAATTCTAGAGAGTATAAACCAAGTCTATCCAGTCTTTCTTCATAAGACAGTCCTGACATCCCAGGAATCAGTCTGATGAACCTTCTCTGCACTCCCTCTATGGCAATAATGTCCTTCCTCAGATTTGGAGACCAAAACTGTACGCAATACTCCAGGTGTGGTCTCACCAAGACCCTGTACAACTGCAGTAGAACCTCCCTGCTCCTATACTCAAATCCTTTTGCTATGAAAGCTAACATACCATTCGCTTTCTTCACTGCCTGCTGCACCTGCATGCCCACTTTCAATGACTGGTGTACCATGACACCCAGGTCTCGCTGCATCTCCCCTTTTCCTAGTCGGCCACCATTTAGATAATAGTCTGCTTTCCTGTTTTTACCACCAAAATGGTTAACCTCACATTTATCCACATTATACTGCATCTGCCAAACATTTGCCCACTCACCCAGCCTATCCAAGTCATCTTGCAGTCTCCTAGCATCCTCCTCACAGCTAACACTGCCCCCCAGCTTAGTGTCATCCGCAAACTTGGAGATATTGCCTTCAATTCCCTCATCCAGATCATTAATATATATTGTAAATAGCAGGGGTCCCAGCACTGAGCCTTGCGGTACCCCACTAGTCACTGCCTGCCATTGTGAAAAGGACCCGTTACTCCTACTCTTTGCTTCCTGTTTGCCAGCCAGTTCTCTATCCACATCAATACTGAACCCCCAATGCCGTTATCCAGTCATCTAAAGGACTATACATGATTACAATCAAGCCATCCACAGTATACAAGATAAAGAGTTCAAATAAAGATTTTAAAGAGTGGAACAATTGTTATGAATGATTGCAGATTCATTTCAGCGACTAGCACGCTAAGAGCAGCCTGGCTTCAGCAACATCTTGTTCAGTAGTATTTGGAGATAGACTAGCCACAAAATAAATTAATGAATATGGGATTCAGAACAATAAGGTGGAAACTGGGACGATGGGAGTGAGGCCTGGGTGTCATGGTACACCAGTCATTGAAAGTAGGCATGCAGGTGCAGCAGGCAGTGAAGAAAGCGAATGGTATGTTAGCATTCATAGCAAAAGGATTTGAGTATAGGAGCAGGGAGGTTCTGCTGCAGTTGTACAGGGTCTTGGTGAGACCACACCTGGAGTATTGCGTACAGTTTTGGTCTCCTAATCTGAGGAAAGACATTCTTGCCGTAGAGGGAGTACAGAGAAGGTTCACCAGACTGATTCCTGGGATGTCAGGACTTTCATATGAAGAAAGACTGGATAGACTCGGCTTGTACTTGCTAGAATTTAGAAGATTGAGGGGGGATCTTATAGAAACTTACAAAATTCTTAAGGGGTTGGACATGCTAGATGCAGGAAGATTGTTCCCGATGTTGGGGAAGTCCAGAACAAGGGGTCACAGTTTAAGGATAAGGGGGAAATCTTTTAGGACCGAGATGAGAAAAACCATTTTTCACACAGAGAGTGGTGAATCTCTGGAATTCTCTGCCACAGAAGGTAGTTGAGGCCAGTCCGTTGGCTATATTTAAGAGGGAGTTAGATGTGGCCCTTGTGGCTAAAGGGATCAGGAGGTATGGAGAGAAGGCAGGTACAGGATACTGAGTTGGATGATCATCCATGATCATATTGAATGGCGGTGCAGGCTCGAAGGGCCGAATGGCCTACTCCTGCACCTATTTTCTATGTTTTGCAGCGTGGCAGAGGGAACCTCGGGATCAAGAGTTCATGTTTGGCTGGTGGTGGGCAGAAACTGTGAAGGAGAAAAATGGAGGCTTAGGAAGACATAATGTGGAACAAGAACTATAAAATGGGGCATTTTTATGTTTTGAATAAAAACAAATTAGTGGGATTAGAGCTGTAAGGGAGCAGCCAAAATGAGTGGACCTGAGCTTGTTTATGTTGGTGGGTGAAGACTGTTGGTGGGTGAAGACTGAAAAGGGTGAATTTATTATGGGGAACAAGGAAATTGCAGATGAGTTGAACAGGTACTTTGGATCCATCTTCACTAAGGAGGACACAAACAATCTTACTAGCCAGAGGATCTGGGGTGAAGGAGGAACTGAAGGAAATCCACATAAGGCAGGAAATGGTGTTGAGTAGACTGATGGGACTGAAGGCTGATAAATCCTCAGGGCCTGATGGTCTGCATTCCAGGGTACTTAAGGATTGTGGCTCTAGAAATCATGGACACATTGCTGATCATTTTCCAATGTTCTACAGATTCTGGATCAGTTCCTGTGGATTGGAGGGTAGCTATGTTACCCCACTTTTTAAGAAAGACAGGAGAGAGAAAACAGGGAATTATAGACCAGTTAGCCTGACATCGGTGGTGGGGAAGATGCTGGAGTCAATCATAAAAGATGAAATAGTGGTACATTTGGATAGCAGTAACAGGATTGGTCCGAGTCAGCATGGATTTACGAAGGGGAAATCACACTTGACTAATTTTCTGGAATTTTTTGAGGATGTAACTAGGAAAATGGACAAGGGAGATGGAGTGGATATAGTGTACCTGGACTTTCAGAAAGCATTTGATAAGGTCCCACATAGGATTAGTGGGCAAAATTAAAGCACATAGTGTTAGGGGTAGAGTGCTGACATGGATAGAAAATTGGTTGACAGACAGGAAACAAAGAGTAAGGATTAACGGGTTCCTTTCAGAATGGCAGGCAGTGACTAGTGGGGTACCGCAAGGCTCGGTGTTGGGACCGCAGCTATTTACAATATATATTAATGATTTAGATGAAGGGATTACAAGTAACATTAGCAAATTTGCAGATGACACAAAGCTGGGTGGCAGTGTGAACTGTGAGGAGGATGCTATGAGAATGCAGGGTAACTTGGACCATTGGGTGGGTCAGTGAGCAGATGCATGGCAGATGCAGTTTAATGTGGATAAATGTGAGGTTATCGACTTTGGTAGCAAAAACATGAAGGAAGTTTATCTAAATGGTGTCAAGTTGGGAAAAGGGGAAGTTACAACGGGATCTGTGGGTCCTTGATCATCAGTCAATGAAAGTAAGCATGCAGGTACAGCAGGCACTGAAGAAAGCGAATGGCATGTTGGCCTTCATAAGAAGAGTTGAGTATAGGAGCAAGGAGGTCCTTCTGCAGTTGTACAGGGCCCTAGTGAGACCACACCTGGAGTATTGTGTGCAGTTTTGGTCTCCAGATTTGAGGAAGAACATTCTTGCTATTGAGGGAGTGCAGCGCAGGTTCACAAGGTTAATTCCAGGGATGGCGGGACTGTCATATGCTGAGAGAATGGAGCAGCTGGGCTTGTATACTCTAGACTTTAGAAGGACGAGAGGGAATCTTATTGAAACATATAAGATTATTAAGGGTTTGGACATGCTAGAGGCAGGAAACATGTTCCCAATGTTGGGTGAGTCCAGAATCAGGGGCCACAGTTTAAGAATAAGGGGTAAGCCATTTAGAACGGAGATGAGGAAACACTTTTTCGCACAGAGAGTTGCGAGTCTGTGGAATTCTCTGCCTCAGAGGGCGATGGAGGCCAGTTCTCTGGAAACTTTCAAGAGAGAGCTAGATAGGGCTCTTGAAGATAGCGGTCAGGGAATGGTGACACCGGGAGCTCGCAGGTCCCCGGTGGGAGACCGTTTTGCGGGGCACCGGCAGCGGCGACTTCTCCCGCCCGAATTGCGGGGTTGAGAGTGACCTGGAGGGGGGCCTTACAACGCACGGCGCGGCTGTCAATTGCCGCGGACTTACTAGCGCCCGCCGGGGCTCCAACATCAAGACCCGGGGCAGGGCCCTACATCGCCCGGCGTGGCCGCGGACTTGCTAGCGCCCGCCGGGGGCTTTGACCTCGACTTCGGGAGGGGGATGGAGAGCAGGGGAGAGACAAGTTTTGCCTTCCATCACAGTGAGGAGGAGACTCACTGAGATGGATGTTTATGTGAATTGAATTGTGTTGGTGTGTGTCTTGGTTCTTTTTTTGTATGGCTGCAGAAACCAAATTTCGTTTGAACCTCATGCGAGGTTCAAATGATAAATAAAAGGTATTGTATTGTATATTGTATGTGGGGTGAAGGCAGGAACGGGGGACTGATTGTGGCTGATCAGCCATGATCTTAAGGGGTGGGACAGGCTAGATGCAAGAAGATTGTTCCCGATGTTGGGGAAGTCCAGAACAAGGGGTCACAGTTTAAGGATAAGGGGGAAATCTTTTAGGACCGAGATGAGAAAAACATTTTTCACACATTGAGTGGTGAATCTCTGGAATTCTCTGCCACAGAAAGTAGTTGAGGCCAGTTCATTGGCTATATTTAAGAGGGAGTTAAATGTGGCCCTTGTGGCTAAAGGGATCAGGGGGTATGGAGAGAAGGCAGGTCCAGGATACTGAGTTGGATGATCAGCCATGATCATATTGAATGGCGGTGCAGGCTCGAAGGGTCGAATGGCCTACTCCTGTACCTATTTTCTATGTTTCTAGGTTTCTATCACATTGAATGGCGGTGTTCGCTTGAAGGGTTGGATGGCCTACTCCTGCACCTATCCAGGGCTGAGATTGATAGATGTTTGGCATAAAGGAAAGAAAGGGCATACAGAGGTGAGAAGGACATGTACGCTTTGATCTTACAACGTCCAAAACAGGAGTGGAATACAGTCCAGCAGCAGACCATATAATTCCTACAAACCTGGGAGCAGTATGCTATTCTTTTCAGGATCACTGAAGTCCCAGGAACGTGCACTGAACACATTTTGGTGATGTTCCCAAGATTTTGTAGAAAAATCCTGAAACATTTGCAGATTCTTTGCATGTTTAAATTGATCAAACCCTGATTTCAGATAGTACTCACCAAGATTTTAAAGAGTGATGACCAACACAGGCAATCATTCATGGCACATGCATAATTTAGGTGCAAGACATCATGCTCAGAATTTAGTACATGCTTTAACTATTTAACACTTGAAGCATATTCCAAATGCTGTCACTGCGTTAAAACGAAAGATCACGCACACCTTGAATATTGAGTCTAACTTCTGGTTTGAATGTTCAACAAGCCAAATTGCCAAACTTTTTCGGAGACCTAATGTAATGCATTTTAAATGATACCCAAACTTTCAGCTCCCCTCAAATACTCAATTGCAATGCTGGGTTGGGACATTAATTCCGCCCAAACCCGTGAGTAGAGCTAATCTCTCAGTGAGAGTTCAGGTGCAAACCCTTGTGCGCCTGCAGGCAAAGGGGTAAAAGCCCCACCTGCTCCAGGCCCGACCCGTGCCCGGGGCAGCTTCATTTCCCCGCCACCTCCTCCACACCCCTGCAGCCGTTGCTATGACAGCGGCTGAACCTCGACACCCGTCCCGTCGGGTCCGGGGCCTGCGGCTGCCTCCCTCCCTCCCTCCCTCGGTCCGGGTCGGGCCGGGCCGGTCACCCTGAATGCCGGGCGCTGTCCCGGTGGCCGCACCCTCCAGCCTCACAAGGGGAGGGGCGAGCGGCGGCGGCGGGGAACGGGTCGGGTAAGTGCGCGGCGGCGGCGGCGGCGGTGGTGGCGGCCTGCCAGCCACAGGGGCCCCGCGGCGGGGACCGGCGAGGGTGTGCGCCTGGTGACTGGTGCCTGGTGACTGGTGCCTGGTCCAGTGCAGCCGTCACCCCCTCTGCCTCCCTCCCTCTCTCCCACCGGGCGGCCGCCAGCTCCACACGAGCCGCGACTGCCCGCGGGGCCCGGAGTCGCAGCGCGGCGGAGAGGCGCCTCCCTCCCTCTCACCCTCCCTCTCACCCCTTCCTACCGATGTGGTTGTCCTCAATGTGCTCGATCAGCTCCCACAGGGTCGGGAAGTGCTGCCCGCATCCCCCGAAGCGGCAGGTATTGGAGAAGAAGGAGGCGGCGGCGATGCCGGTCATGGTGCTACATGGGTCCGGGCGGCAGGAGGGGAGAGGAGGGGAGGGGAGGGGCACAGAGTGAGCGCAGGGACTCGCCCACCCACTGAACTGCTCGCACGGCCGGCAGCCAGCCCTCCCTCCCTCCCTCGCCACCACACTGGCACGCCGTGCACAGCACTTTCCTTGGGAGGTGAGGCTGGGGTCACCCACTTTATTCCTTCCAAGCATAAGCATTATTATAAATGACCATACATTCCAAGAAAAGTAAGGAGTTATGTAGAGTGCAAGCATACCGAGTGGGCAAATCCTATTGAGAATATCCAGTTATGAACGGCACCTTGCCTCGCCTTGCCCCATGCCAAATAGTATTTTGCTTCTACACAATCCACCTGCAAAGAGATTCGCAGAGTTTTTCTCCTGCTTTCTAGGGAAGGAATTGATTAGTAAAAGGTAACGAAAACCAAAAACAAAATTACCCACAGTTTCTGGAAATCTGACACAATTACCGTAGGCGTAGTACACTGTTTATTAACAAAACAAAAATGAAACAACATCCAAATGTTATTAGACCATTAATGTCTTATTTTAATTAATCCATTTTACACAGCAACTCGAATAAGAAGTAGGTCATTGAGCCATTTAAGTCGCTACCATTTAACAGAATTAAAGCTGATCTTCTATCTCATTATGTCTACTTCGCATCCCTTGATTATTTTAATATCTCGAATTTCAACAAACTTTGTTTTGTAAACAATCAGTGACTAAGCTTGTACAGCACTCCTGGGTACTGAATTACAAAGATATTCCGCCCTCTGAATTAAGAAATGCTCTTTATCTCAGTCCTAAACATCCTAGCCCTTAAGTTGATTCTGTGACCCCTAGTTCTAGAGTTCTCAGCTAAGGAAACAGAATGAGACCACCCCCTTATTTATTTTTTAATCGGCAGAATAGAAGCCTTGCCTATTCAATCACTCATATACATCACTCAGACCCACCATCTCAGAAATTGATAGGGTGAATCTTCACTGTATTGCCTCTGCCATTCCCAGAAAATGCCAACACAGCTGGAGTGGTGAAGAATACTTAATCATTAATGAATAATGACTAGTATGGCTTGGTTGCCTTTGTTGTGACATGGAATATAAAAGTTAGGACATTGTGTTCAACTTCACAAAACTCTAGTTAGATTGCATTTGTACCATTGTGTGCAATTTTGATCACCGAATGAGGAACAGGGTTGGTTGTATGGGGAGAATTCAGCAGAGATTCACCAGGTTGTTGCCTGGAATAGTTATGGGGAGAGTTTGGATAGGCTGGGTGTGTTATCCCTGGAGCAAATGGAGGCCGAGGACCAAAGAGATCGGTACATAAAATTATAATAGGCATAAATAGGGCAGATAGAATCTATTTTACCATGATGGGCGTATCAAAACCAAGAGGGCACAAGTTTAAAAAGGAGTTTTAAAATAGATTTGAGAGAATATTGATTTTACATAGAGAGGTTGATATCGGGAACTCACTACCAGAGAAGATGGTGGATCAGGTACAATCACTACGTTTAAGAGACATTAAGACAGTTACTTCGCAGATAAGGCATAGAAAGATACATTCCAAGTGCGAGAATAATGTACATGGACAAAAAGATCAGCAAGGAAATGGTAGGCTGAAGGGCCTGTTTCTGTGCTGTACAACTCTGTGATGCCAGCAAATATACCCTTAGAAAAGGAGGCCAAAATTATTCATGATATTTCAGATTGGCCTCATGAAAGCCAATATCATTGTTGTAAAACCTCCTAAAGTAGGAAGCACAGTTAATCAGCTGGTGGAGCAGCTACATCAAAGCACCAGAAACCTGAGTGCAATCATGACCTGATGCTGTCTGTGTGGAGGTTGTGCATTTTCCCTATGACCATGTGGATTTCCTCTGGGTGTTCCAGGTTTCCGCCACATTCCAAAATTACACAGGTTGGTAGCTTAAATGTCCACTGTAAATTGTTCTAAGTATGTTGGTGAATGATAGAATCGGGGAAGTTAATGAGAATATGGGGAGAATAAAAAATGAATTAATTGTAGGAGTAGTGTCAAGTCAAGTTTATTGTCATATATACAGGTATGGTGAGGTACAGGTACAATGAAATTTTATTTGGAACAGCATTACAAGCACATAGACTCCGAAAACACACAAAAACATAATTATATTAAAAATGCACCTAAATTCCACGTTACTAGGCTTGTCTACAAATGTAAATGGATGGTTAATGGTCGTCATGGACTTGGTGGGCCGTAGGGCCTGTATCCTTGCCGTATGTCTCAAAAATGCAACTCCTTACTCTTTTTGAAACCGTGTGCAATAAAGGCCAATGCAGGGTTTGCCTTCCCAATGATCTACTGCACAATGACATATTCACAAGAATTTTCAGGTCTCTTTGAACATAAACTTTTCCCATTTTCCTACTATTTAAAAAAAAAACTCAAATTTTTGTTTTTTATACTAAACCAAATAACTTTACACTTTTTTTCCCATGTTATAATCCATCCGTTATTTTGTTGATGAAGGCTCCATCCACAGCCTCGGATGTCCTAGAATGGAAAGCCTCATCTTGAGAGCAGATTCCTTTCTTATTGAAAAAGGAGATCAGTAAACTGAAAAAGGAGATCAGAAGGGCAAAAAGGGGCCAGGAGATAGCTCTGGTGGGTAGCATTAAGGACAATCCCAAAAGATTTTATAAATACATAAGGGGGAAAAGGGTAACTAGAGAAGGAGTGGGACTACCCAGGAACCACAGAAGATGGGCAAGGTCGTCAATGAGTATTTCTCCTCTATTTACCGAGGACATCAATGATTTGGATGAAGGGATTCAAAGTAACATTAGCAAATTTGCAGATGACACAAAGCTGGGTGGCAGTGTGAACTGTGAGGAGGATGCTATGAGAATGCAGGGTGACTTGGACAGGTTAGGGGAGTGGGCAGATGCATGGCAGATGAAGTTTAATGTGGATAAATGTGAGGTTATCCACTTTGGTAGCAAAAACAGGAAGGCAGATTACTATCTAAATGGCGTCGTTGGGAAAATGGGAAGTACAACGTGATCTGGGGGTCCTTGTACATCAGTCTATGAAAGAAGCATGCAGGTACATCAGGCAGTGAAGAAAGCGAATGTTGGCCTTTATAACAAGAGGAATCGAATATAGGAGCAAAGAGGTCCTTCTGCAGTTGTACAGAGCCCTAGTGAGACCACACCTGGAGTATTGTGTGCAGTTTTGGTCCCCTAATTTGAGGAAGGACTTCTTGCTATTGAGGGAGTGCCGCGTAGGTTTACAAGGTTAATTCCCAGGATGGCGGGACTGTCATATGCTGAGAGAATGGAGCAGCTGGGCTTGTACACTCTGGAGTTTAGAAGGATGAGAGGGTATCTCATTGAAACATATAAGATGTTTAAGGGCTTGGACACGCTAGAGGCAGGAAACATGTTCCCGATGTTGGGGGAGTCCAGAACCAGGGGCCACAGTTTAAGAATAAGGAGTAAGCCATTTAGAACGGAGACGAGGAAACACTTTTTGGAGGAACTTGGGGCGGTCAATGGAAGTGTCTTGAGAGCAGTCAGTGTTACCGTCAAAGAAGTATTGAAGGTACTGTTGTGTATGAAGGTAGACAAATACCCAGGGCCTGATCAGATATATCCGAGGACATTGCGTAAACTAGAGAGGATATTGCAGGAGCCCTGGTTTAAATTTATGAGTTATCGTTAAATACAGGAGACGTCCCGGATGACTGGAGGGTGGCAAATGTTGTGCCTCTTTTCAAGAAGGGCAGCAGGGAAAATGCTGGGTACTATAGGCATAACATCAGTAGTTGGAAAGTTACCAGAGAATATTCAGAGGGACAGGTTATACAGGCATTTGGATGGGCAAGGGCTGATTAGGGATAGTGGGAGGTCATCTCACAAATCTGATTGATTTTATTGAAGACGTGACCAAAAAGGTCGATAAGGGCAGAGCTGTAGGTGTTGTGTACATGGGCTTCAGTGAGGCATTCGACAAGGTTCCGCATGGTTGGCTGCTCTGGAAGGTTAGATCGCATGGGATCCAAGGAGAGATAGCTGAATGGTTAGCAAATTGGCTCCATGGAAGGAAGCAGAGGGTGATGGTGAAAGGTTGCTTCTCGGACTGGAGGCCTGTGACTGGTGGTGTGCCTCAGGGTTCGGTGCTGGGCCCGTTACTGTTCTCATCTACATTAATGATTTGGATGGGAACATACAGGGCAAGATTAGCAGGTTTGTTGATGATACAAAAGAGAGTGGTTTTATAGACAGTGAAGATGGTTGTGAAAGATTGCAGCAGGATCCGGATCGATTGGCCAGGTGGGCGGAGGAATGGTTGATGGAATTTAATACAGAGAAGTGTGAGGTGTTGTATTTTGGGACGTTGAACAAGGTTAGGACTTACACAGTAAATGGTAGGCCTCTGGTAGGTGTTGTAGAGCAGAGGGATCTAGGAATATAGGTACATGGTTCCTTAAAAGTCATTGCAGGTGGATAAGGTGGTCAAAAATGCTTTTGGCACTTTGGCGTTCATCAGTCAGAGTACTGAGTGTAGAATTTGGGAGGTTATGCTGCAGTTATATAAAACGCATTTAAAATTTTGTGTTCAGTTCTGGGCGCCATTTTATAGGAAAGATATTGTCAAGTTTGAAAGGGTTCAAAAAAGCTTTACGAGGATGTTGCCAGGACTAGAGCGTGTGAGCTGTAGGGAGAGGTTAAGAAGGCTGGGTCTCTATTCTATGGGGTGCAGGAGGATGAGGGGTGATCTTATAGATATACAAAATCATGAGAGGAATAGATCGGGTAGATGCACAGAGTCTCTTGCCCAGAGTAGGGGAATCGAGGACCAGAGGACATAGGTTCAAGGTGAAAGGGAAAATATTTAATAGGAATCTGAGGGGTGACTTTTTCACACAAAGGGTGGTGGGTGTATGGAACCCTTTGTGTACTGTTGTGACACTACCAGCTGTCAGAGGAGGTAGTTGAGGCTGGGACTATCCCAACATTTAAGAAACAATTAGACAGGTACACGGATAGGACAAGTTTGGAGGGATAGGGACCAAATGCGGGCAGGTGGGACTAGTGTAGCTGGGACTTGTTAGTCGGTGTGGGCAAGTTGGGCCGAAGGGCCTATTTCTTTACTGTTCCCTTGGACTATCTCTGAAGCCTTTCCGTTTTCACGGTATTTCTGTGTGTCTCCATCACAGGAGACAGACTATCGACTGATACAATAAATTGTATTGTATTGTATGTCTACTATAAGCCCACTTCCTCCCACAGTTATCTGGGCTACACCACTTCCCACTCTGCCTCTTGCAAGGATGCAATCATCTTCTCTCAATTTCTCCTTCTCTGGTGCATCGGCTCCCAAGATGAGGCTTTCCATTCTTGGACTTTTGAGATCACCCCTTTCTTTTGCAAATGTGGTTTCCCCTCTGCTGTAGTAGATTGATCCCTCACCTGTGTCTCTTCTGTGTCCTGTAGTTCTGTTCTCGCACCCCCAACCCCAGATGGAGCAAGGGGTAGTAGCAAGAAACAGTTAGACAGGCATATGGATAGGACAGGTTTGGAGGGATGTGGACCAAACACAGGCAAGTGGGACGAGTGTCGCTGGGACATTGTTGTGGGCAAGTTAGTCCGAAGGGCTTGTTTCCACACTGTATCACTCTATGACTATTAGATTCCACCATCTGCATCCTTCTGCCTTCTCCACTTATCACCTTCAGTCTTGATTACTCTCTCCACCCTTCTCTCAAACATGACTCATCTGCCAATCAACCCCACTTGGATCCACTTATCAATTGCCCCTAGCCCTTCCGCTCACCTCTTTCTACCAGTTATCTTCCTTCTGCTCAATCAGTCTGAAGAAGGATGCTGATCCAAACGTCATCTGTCGATTTCCCTCCTAAATTACAGGATCAATGTGGACATTACTGGAGAACTAATTACATTATTCATAGGAGTAAATATCATAGTCTGGCTAGACTGCAACAGGTTCTGATGTTTTCAGA
This sequence comes from Amblyraja radiata, assembly GCF_010909765.2. Taxonomy (NCBI): domain Eukaryota; kingdom Metazoa; phylum Chordata; class Chondrichthyes; order Rajiformes; family Rajidae; genus Amblyraja; species Amblyraja radiata. Next base: position 60,736,408 of record NC_045957.1, on the reverse strand, counting down.
CCTAAAGCTGGAACATTGTTTGGCTCATGGCTCTAAGCTGTTATCTGATGTTATTTGAGTAAAATGAATTGGCTGAAAGAATGCTTCAGTGAAGGCAGGGACCTCAGTACGAGGCGCAGACGGACATCCATTCGGTGCTTCCGACTGAAGCTGTCTTCAACTGCTTCAAATATGTATTTTGCAATCAGGAACAATACTCTCCTTTTGTGAAGGATGGAAAGTTAAGGGAACATCCTTATTTTGTTTAATTGGTCAACCTCACTCATGGCTGGATACGGTAGAAGTGCAGGACCTTGATCTGATTTGTGGGATGGTTGACCTCTTGTTTACTGCATGTGCTTTTACTTTAGAGACACAGCACGGAAAAAAAGCCCTTCAGCCCACGCTGACCATCAGTCACCCATTCACATTACTTCAATGTGATCCCACTTTCTCATCCACTCCCTGCATATTGAAGGCAATTTTACTGAGGCCGATTAACCTACAAACCCGCAGAGGAGGCAACCCATGCAGTCACAGGGAGAATATGCAAACTCCACACAGACAACACCTGAGATCAAGATCGAACGTGAGTCTCTGTTGCTGTGAGGCAATAGCTTAACCAGTTGTGCCATTGTGCCACCCATGACTGGGCAAACATGTAACTTCACTTTAATAAAATGTGGGACTTAATTTTTATGATAATGTGGCTAATTGATTAAATTGTGGAACTCTTCATTGTAGATACCATGTGCTCCTCATGAGGATGAGGCCTGGGGTTAACTAAACAATGAGTATTTACAGTATTTATTGCTGCTGTTTCAGCGCAGAGGCTGTATAATAACAAATGAAATGCAAGTGCGAGCAAATCATTTAGTGCTTGTGCCCGCTATGCCATTCAATGAGATCTGGTTGTTAAGCTCAGCACCACTTCCCCACACTGACTGCATAATTCCCCTATACCCTTAATGTTTAAAATATCTAAAAATCTATTGATCTCTTGAATTTGATCAGTGACAATCCTCTCAGTAGTGAATTCCAAAGGTTCACTATCAGCTGGGTGAGAACATTTCTTCTCATCTTCATCGTAACTGGTTGACTCTATTTTCTGAGACTGTGACCCTTGGTTCTAGATATACCAGGCATGGGAAATATCAATGGTCATCAATTCTGTTAAGCCCCTTTGGAACTTTATGCATTACAATAAGTATTTTTCATTCTTCTGAACTCAAATGAGTGCAGGTCTCATTTCCTTTTCTGTTTTAGTTTTAAAGCGTGGAAACAAGCCTTTTGGCCCTCTGTATCCAGACTGACCATTGACCACCCATTTTCTTAATCTTTACTCATACAAAAACGTTGTCTTTGCAGGAATCCATCTGGTCAACCTTCCCTGCATTCTTCAATTGTAAGTTTTTTGTCCCTTATGTAAGAATATCACACTTATACACAATATTCCAAATATAACCTCATCAAGAAATGATATAATAGGTGCAATGTGCCCCTTTCTAGCTTTGAAGAGAGAATTCCTGGTCATTGGGCCAGGCCAAACCCACAGCACAGGCACATAGGGACGAAGATTGAACTTGTTTTGCCTTCCATCACAGTGAGGAATGTGGGGGAGTCGCTGTGGTGGATGTTCATGTTAAAAATTTATTTGGGTGTCTTGCTCTTTATTGGTATGACTGTGCGGCAAATCAAATTCCTCGTATGTTGCAAAATATACTTGGCTAATAAAGTACTATTATGATTATAGTTTAGTTTAGAGATAAAACAAGGAAATAGGTCCTTCAGTCCACGGTGTCCACACAGACCAACGATTACACATGCATTAGTCTATCCCACACACTAGGAACAATTTACAGAAGCCAATTAACCTGCATGTCTTTGGAATATGGAAGGAAACCGGAGCACCCAGAGAAAACCCACATGGACACAGGGAGAACGTACAGATTGTACAGACAGCACCAATAGTCAGGATTGAAGCTGAGTCTCTGGTGCTGTATGGCAGCAGCCATACCGTGCCACTGTGGCACATCATTAATATCCATTGGGCATGAGGCAGTTAAGGATAAGGTCACATGTTGACACAGGAAGGACATCGAGGTGGCTTCCAGCAGCCTGATGAAAGCCACAGATTAAGTAAGATTTGCAGTCTTAGGTCAACTAAATCAAGTGGGATGGCACACAGGGTTGTTTATGAGTACTACACAAAAATATATCTTCATGACGTTAAGTTTACAAATTCTCATACTTTCTGTTGGATCAGGAATCTAATTGAACTTCCTTTCACGCTTACATTAGTGTGTAAGTGAGTAGTGGAATCTCATGTGAGTTTGAGAAGAACATGGGAATGTGGAATTAGTACAGGATGACTTAAATGGATGCTTAGTTGTCAGCAAAGATGATGAGTTGAAAGGAATTTAGAAGGACGAGAGGGAATCTTATTGAAACATAAGATTATTAAGGGCTTGGACACGCTGGAGGCAGGAAACATGTTCCCAATGTTGGGGGAGTCCAGAACCAGGGGCCATAGTTTAGGAATATGGTAAGCCATTTTAAATGGAGATTAGGAAAAACTTTTTCACACAGAGAGTTGTGAGTGTGTGGAATTCTCTGCCTCAGTGGGCGGTGGAGGTTGCTTCTCTGGATGCTTTCAAAAGAGAGTTAGGTAGAGCTCTTAGGGATAGCGGAGTTAAGGGATATGGAGAGAAGGCAGGAACGGGGTATTGATTGTGGATGATCAGCCATGATCACATTGAATGGTGCTGCTGGCTCGAAGGGCCAAATGGCCTACTCCTGCACCTGTTGTCTGTTGTCTTTTGAAAGGCCTATTTACATTCGGTATGAAAAAGACATTAGTAAAAAGCTAGTGTTTAACAGATTAGTTTAGAGATACAGTGCGGAAACAGGCCCACCGAGTCCGCACCGACCAGCGATCCCCGCATATTAACACTATCCTACACACACTAGGGACAATTTTATATTTATACCGAGCCAATTAACCTACAAACCTGTACATCTTTGTAGTGTGGGAGGAAACCAAAGATCTTGGAGAAAACCCATGTGGTCACAACTCCGTACAGACAGCACTCGTCTGGATCGAACCCGGGTCTCTGGCGCTGCAAGCACTAAGGCAGCAACTCTACCGCTGCACTACTATGCCGCCCCTTCTCTGAAGTCTTTGAGACAGAGCAGGTAACAGACTGTCCCATTCCCCTCCTTAACGATGAGACTTCCATTGCTGTGCTGATTGGAGGAATGTAAGAAATGTCTTTAGTGTTCATTCAAGTGAGGAAGCAGCATTAGTCGTCATCAGCTTATGATTACATTACCGCAGGAGACCCTGAGTTGTTGGCTCAGGAATATAACTTCCTCAGGAATATAGGATGAACAGAGGCGATATGGTTTATTCAAACGAACCAGCTTTCGTGGAAACTAAAGTCAAAGCAAAATGTAACTTAAAAGCCAATGTGTTAATTTTATTAAGGGCAAACTCCATCAAGCATTTTGACAACCAGCAAACACCTCAAAGGTTTCAAAGGTATTTTATTGTCACGTGCACCAATTAAGGTACAGTGATATTCGTATTGCCTCATGCACATTGCTACAATGGCCCTTTGGGACGATGATACCTAACATCCAAAGTGAAATAATCGACATTTGATGCTATCGTTCCACCAGTCTCATCAACCAGATTTGCTCTTGTGAGTCTCGTTTTTCTCTTACATCGGTTGTTTCGACAATAATCGACCGGACACCGGAGTTGCTTTAAACATATGTTTATTCAGCAGGAGTCTTCACACAGATTAACAACCTAGCAAAGAGTCAAGCTTAGAGTGAAGCCCAGACACGTCTCTTGTACTCATTTCAACCACCTGCAGCAACTCACTGGCTGTATTGTAGAGCTTTTTCTCAGTGCAAGCATAGGCATCACAAACAAATTCCTCTTCAGACAGCTTTCCTTTGGTCAACTCCAAATCTTGCCAAGTTTCCTGAAGTACCTGCTCTTGTTGCTGCAGTTCAGACACACAATGTTCAAGCTCCTGCTTGCCATCCAGAAATAGCTCGTTAACCTGTTTCAGTTCCTCTTCAATAGCAACAATCTTTACAACATAGTCACTAATCTGCTCTTCCAGACCAGTCCCTTTACTCTGCATAAATTCGTAGCTTTCTACGGACATGAACACTCCATTTTTATCACGTGCTGCAGCAAGATCCCGCTTCAGTCCCTCAATCTCTTCAGTATACTCCTTAATCAAGGCCATCTTGGTAAGTTTCTGATTAACCTGGTTTATTCAAAATGTTCTTTGCACAATAGGCATAATCCAGAGTGCTCAAGGTTTCTTCAAGATTCAATGAAGCTGGGGAAATGGTGGCAATGATTGAAGTTTTAGTTCGTCCCCCAAGAGAGTCCTGAAGAATCCTGGTAAGTTTCGATTCTCTGTAGGGTATGTGAGGGGTTCTCTCCACCAATGCTGTGATTACTCTTCCCAGAGTAAGTAGCGACTGATTGATATTGCCAGCTTCACGAGCTCTTTTATCCACAGCTCCAGAACGGTCGATATTTTAATTCCCGGCAAGATCCACTAAATTCAGCTTGCCAATTTTTACTAGCTCCTCCCCATCATGGGTCATCTCCTTCATATGTATTGTGATGGAAAAGACCGAATGTGAACGACTCGAGTATGCATTCATCAGAGTTGCCGCGGTCTATCTTCTTGCTGCTCCCTTCTCCAAAATCTGGTAAACTTCATCTTTATTATGGACAGAAATTTCTTCAAGTCCTTTAGATATAACTCCTCTCTTATTACGAGGATCGTCAAACATTTGCAGCCTCTCGCCAACATCACACAAAGGATTCAGAAGGTCAAAGAGCTCCTCGTTGTAGATTTCCAACAAATAAACTTTCACAGAGAACTCAGCACCTTGAGCTGCCAATCTATCGAAAATCTGATGCAGTGTACGTGGAATAACACCCGCTAAAGGATCCTCTTCCCAAGTGAATTGTTAATTTTGTGATATTTCACCTTCCATTGTAAAGGTCTTCCCAGTACCAGTTTGTCCATAGGCAAAAATAGTACAGTTATACCCCATGATTACTTCATGTAGGATGGGATACACCACACTTTTATAAACATCAATTTGTTTTGCTGCTGGTCCAAAGACCATGTCAAAGGTGTATTTTTTGGCAGCTTTTTCACTCCCCGGCACACAGCTACGCACTGCAACTTCTTTTCTGACTGGATCACAATCAACCACGTTGGAGGCGTTTGCCTTGCGTTGAGATAAACTGAGAGGCATTCACACTCTTATAATGCCAAAATCAGAGTAGTATCTAAATAATTTCTGGCATTGCACACAGAAATTATTTATCTGGAAAAATAAGCTTTATGAGCATAGGGTTCCATGCCCATTGATTGTGTAGTAAGGAGCTCAAGCACTGCCCAGAGTGAGGGCAAAAATGCAAATAATGCAGTGTAATTGGGTCAGTCTTCCATAAGTTCATAAATGATACAAGCAGAATTAAGCCATTTGGCCCATCGTCTACTCCGCCATTCAATCATGGCTGATCCATTTTACCCTCTCAACTCCACTCTCCTGCCTTGGCCCATAATGCCTGACACCCAAACCAATCAAGAATATATCAATTTCTGCCTTAAAAATATCAATTGACTTGGCCTTCTGTGGCAACGAATTCCATGGCTTTCTCTCCAACTTTTCTTTTCCAGTGTATAGATTGGAAATTTGACTGGATCAACTGATGTTATATACAGGCAATATTATAAAGGAATCTCATGTTACACCCTACCAACAATAAGCTGTAATGGTAAATTGCTATTATACAGGCATCTTTGCTTGCCTGGATGAGTTCAGCTATAACGAAACTCTAGAAGATGGATACCATGCAGGACACTATCAAAAAAGGAATTTGAGGAAGTCCCTTCTCCATAAGTATAGAAAACTAAACTAAACTTTGATCTATGAAAATGCTATGGGTTACAGTAAACCATAAGATATGGTGTAGATCAGCTAAAGCTGCATGGAATAACTCATAGCTTAGGGTAAGAGTAATCTTGATATGGTGGAGAGGGTCAAAAACTTCAAATTCTTGGGCGTGCATATTTCTGAAGATCTTTCCTGGACCCAGCACACTGATCCAATAATAAAGTTGGCACATCAGCGACTCTACATCCTGAGAAGATTGCGGAGATTCGGCATGTCAAAGAGGATTCTCCTGAACTTCTACAGGTGCACAGTAGAGAACACACTGACTGGTTGCATCAAGGCCTAGTTCAGCAACTTGAACTTCCAGGAGCAGAAAAGACTACAAAAAGTTGTGACCACTGCCCAGTCCATCACCGGCTTTGACCTCTCCACTATCGAAGGGATCTATCGAAGTCGCTGGCTCAAAAAGGCAGCCAACATCATTAAAGACGCACACCATCCTGGCCACGCACTAATTTCACCATTGCCATTAGGAAGAAGCTACAGGAGCCTGAAAACTGTAACATCCAGGTTCAGGAACAGCTTCTTCCCTACAGTCATCAGGCTATTAAACACAACAACAAATAAGCTCTGAACTGCAACAGACGATTATTATTATTGCACTACATTTGTTATTTATTAAGTGTGTGTGCATGTGTATACAAACATTGAACTTTTATTTCTTCTCCTGTTATGTACAATGTTTACATATTCTGTTGTGCTGCAGCAAGTAAGAATTTCATTGTCCTATCTGGGACATATGACAATAAAACACTCTTGACTTGTAGGCAGAACAGTCCAAGTACAGTTTTGTGGATGGAGCTCTGAACACAGAATGCATGGGCCGCGGAACTGGGGGAGTGGCTGGGGGGGCTGCAGCCCACCCCCCACTTTTTTAGCTACTGTACGGGGTGATCGCTGGTCGGCGCAGACTCGGTGGGCTGAAGGGCCTGTGGCTGCACTGCATCTCTAAAGTCTAAAAGGCTGTAGTCTAAAGACCAAAGAGGGCCGGACTGATATGTGTAGGAAAGAACTGCAAATACTGGTTTAAGTCGAAGGTAGACACAAAATGCTGGAATAACGCACCCTACTGGAAGGGTCTCGCCTTGAAACGTCATCAGCTGGCTTCTCTCTAGAGATGCTGCCTGTCCCGCTGAGTTACTCCAGCATTTTGTGTATCTGGGTGATATTATAGGGAGGGTGGAGTGGAAGATTGCAACCTTCTTGTGGTCCGCCCTGTTTTGACAAATGCAATCAACCTGGCGTGCACAATCAAATAAGATCAAATAGAACAAGTTGTCCTACAACTTTAGGGTGTGCATGCCTTACGCAAGAAGAAGAAGAAGAAAGGAGGGTTTGATCAGACAAAATTTCCGCTGGATGCTGACCTCTGCAGCCATCTAATCGCTGCACGAACAGCAGCTTCTAGTTTACAGTGGTCATTCATTGACATTCCGGACTACAGCCGCCACTGCCCGCACAAAGCAGCAATTCATTCACTCAAACGTTTGTTTTTCTTTTGCATCGCTGACAATCCAAGAACGATTGAGAAAACCAAGAATTTAACTCATGGTTAGGGAGATGCGACATATTCCCGCTTAAGGAGCTACCTTATAAATTGGCAACGAGCAAGTTATCGATGGAATCATTAATGATCAACCGATTGCCCGCATGCTGGCGAGGCCACTGTTTGGTGTTATTGTACATGATTGGGAGACCCGTTCACAGTCACTCGCAGCTTCGCCGTTATCGCTACCCCGGACATTGTCCCAGACTGCTGACCTTCAGATAGGGAGCATCCTGCCCACTCGTGTCCCAGAGCTGGAGCCCTGGTACCCAACACATCCTCTCACCCAGATACCTGCCCTACAGATCAGGAACGATCCTCAACCTGCCCCGAGCGCTCCCGACGGCCTCTCCCCTCTATCCCAGACTGGGATCCACGATGCCGGCCACACTCTCGACCCCAGACACCTGCCCACAGCTCCAGACACCCTCCCGGCACCAGACCCCCTTGTCGGCCAGGTGAGTCGTTTGGCGACCCCCGCAGACGGGGGCGGCGAGAGCTGGATACACACTTGTTGGCTGCGAATACGCATACGGGACACTGGGTGAGGACGGGGCATCCCCCCCTCCTCACCCCACCACACATACACACACATACACAAGGCCGGTGATCAATGATCGCTCAGCCCCCCCACTTTCAAAAACGCTCCGCGGCCCCTGGTCAATTGTTATGTATTTTTCAATACTGATTTGGAAAATTTAAGGTAGGTTTGTCCTCTCTGTGTGGGCAGGCCCCCTGTGCATGAACACATCTAAAATGTCTTATTTTTTAAATAACACAGCTGCAGGTACCACCAAATAGTTATTGTTGGTTTTCAAGGGCAGAAATAGATATGTGGCCCAATCAAACTCAATGTGGTCAATTGGAGTAGCTTTTAAAATGAGCAATAATCTCCACACATTTTGCAGCAGAGAGCAGATGAATGTTCAGTGTGAATGATCCTTCAAATTGTTCAGCCTCAAAATAACTGCTACTCTCTTGATGTAAAGTTATCTAGTTTTAATTTCTGTTGACCAGCAGCGATACTTCTAATGACCTGTGTAGGAAGGAACTACAGATGCTGGTTTAAACCTGGAGTACAAAACAAAGCAGGACTGATGCTGCTTGTCCTTCTGAGTTACGTCAGCATTTTGTGTCTAACTTCCAATGACCTCACAGCTGTTTTCAAAATCCGTGCCTGAATCTAATGTTAAACTGGTTTGTCAGACCCAAACTTCAAACTTCAAACACTACATGCTTCAAATATCAAAGATACATTTTTAGCACCAAAACTCAAAATGCAGCAGCTGTTTCACAGGTTATAGCAGTGTATTGGATTTAGAATGTGAGCTTGGCATGGGTACATTGCTCGGTATTGTCACTTCATAAAGAAGAGGGGCAGCTGAGGAGGTCTATCTTCTTTAGGGTTTACAGGGACACTTCTTTACTTCTTTCTATTACAATTTATAGCAAACGTGGTAGGAGGTGAATTAGCAAGACAGGCCCGTACGAAGCTTTTCAAAAAGGGAGGTGGCATGACAGGATTACAAACATTTATGTGAAATAATGTGTGAATTAATGCCGCTTAAGGGCCCTGGAAGCTCTGGGGTTTTAGATGCTCTCTGGTGCATTCCGAGCCTTATTTTGGAGCATATTTGCACCAAATTTATGACCAATATTTCAGAAATAATTTTGGTAGAGTAATGAGTGGGTGGAATGGGATGATTGGGGTCATTGTTGTATACATTTTTTTAAATAAAGAATTGTTGTCCTTGTTTTAATAATCAAGTTGTACTGTTGTAAAATGTTGTGTAAAATGGTATAAAGGAGCATGCAAAAACTGCAAATAAAATACTGTAAGTTTTTTGCAATTAAGAAAATCTTTTTTTAGAAAATGTTTTGTGTGTTGATTTGATTGCCTGTTACTGTTAGACTGTGTTAATGTGTGCAGTGCACCTTTAATGGTCATCCTGACCTAACAACTTCACATCAGATCAATTTCAACATGGTGTGAATACAACATTTAGTTTGACTTCAATTTCCATCATGAAAGTTGAAGTCAAACTAAATAGTGCATTTACATTACTATGACCACTTTCAAACTCACCTATTTTACTGTCATACTATTATAACAAATTCCAGTTCCATGATAAGTCATAAATAAGATCACAAATCACATTTTGAATTCTCAAACATAATGTGATTGTGAATAATTGCAGAGCTGCCAAGTTTCACCGAGCATTTCTGTATTTTGATGGCTGAAAATCAGTATTTTGTTGGGGAAATCGGTATTTCTCACATAAATGCAATAGAACGTACTACGCAGAAACAGGATTTTTGAAAATCAGTATTTTGCATGCAACCTCATGTATTCTCAAATATCAGTATGGATTGCCTGCATTCAATACCTGCATTGAAAACGGCTTCGAGAACAAACTGAAGACCGGGGCAGTGTTCCTTGATCTCACCGCAGCCTATGACACTGTGTGGCACAAAGGCCTCCACCTAAAACTCACCAAAGCACTCCCTGCCTGGGCATCAGAAACCATCAAATCTCTGCTCTCCAACCGCAGGTTCAGAGTTCACCTTGGACAGAACAAGAGTGCATGGAGAATACAGAAGAATGGGCTCCCGCAAGGGTCAGTTTTAGCCCCAACCTTGTTCAACCTTTACACAAATGACCTACCCACCACCAAATCCCGCAAATTCATCTATGCAGATGACATCTGTTTGGCCTTCCAAGCACCAGATTTTGGTACATTGGAACAGGTGCTCAATGAAGACCTTGCTAAACTGGACGAGTACTGCAAAACCTGGCGCCTAAAACCAAGCCCAGCAAAAACGGTCTCTAGTGTGTTCCACCTCCATAATGCAGAAGCCACAAGAGAACCAAATATCTATCTGAGCAGGACCAAACTGAAGTATGCCCCCACTCCAACCTACCTCGGAGTGACCCTTGACAGGACCCTATCCTTCAAGGAACATCTTAAAAGAACAGCAGCTAAGGTGAAGTCCAGAAACAATCTCCTCAGTAAGCTTGCTGGCTCAAAGTGGGGGGCAGCAGCCCCCACACTGCGCATTTCAGCACTAGCCCTTGCATTTTCTTCAGCCGAATATTGTGCCCCTGTTTGGTCCAGGTCATCCCACACACACCATGTGGATACCCAATTGAAATCAACAATGAGGATCATCACAGGAACAATCCGCTCAACACCACTCCCCTGGCTCCCTGTCCTATCCAACATAGCCCCTCCACACATCCGGCGAGTAGTCCTCACTCAAAGGATGCTCCAAAAGACCAAAAACTCCCCTCATCTGCCAATTCACATGGACATCTTCAACCCACCCACTGCTCGACTTCCATCTAGACGACCAATTTGGAAGAACCCACCACCAGCTGATTTCACCATCCAATCAGCTTGGAAAAGGGAATGGGAGTCCAAGGACGTCCCAAATAAACATCTGGTGTCAGACCCCACCCTACCGGTCCCTGGCACCAATCTCCCAAGGAAGCAGTGGACGACGCTGAATAGATTCAGGACTGGACATGGCCCCTGCTTGGCCAGCCTTCACAAATGGGGCAGCAGTCCAACCCCATGGTGTGCTTGTGGAGAGCAGCAAACAATGCAACACATCATTGAAGCATGCCCTCAACAAAGACTCAAAGGAGGACTTGTCACCCTTCATACAGCAGATCAAGAGGCAACTGCTTGGCTAAAGGACTTTGCATTCGCTAAATAAATAAGTATGGAATTGTGAAACCATTTTTGAAATGTGAATTTATAATTCTTGATTTTGATTCCATAACATATAAAAATATATTACATAACATAAAATTCACAATTCATCATATAGCTTACCAAACAATCAAACATGCTGGCATGACGCTGCATAATCATTCAGGTGCTCGTGGTAAATGTCACATAAAGGTGAGTAGCATGGTAAGTACAATTTAAAAAAAATCACCCAGTGTTACTATTGTTGAGCCATGCTGACCAGCATGACTGGATTTAGTTAGTTCACTGTCACTCAGCAATCAGCATGCTGGCATGATGCTGCAAAATCAGTCAGGTGCTCCTGAATGTATATTGCCATTTACCACTACTTCTACTAATGCAAAGACATTCATTGGCCTTAGCCTATATGCCATCCCTGGTTCCACGAATATACCACCTCAGACCAGTTTATCTAGCATTGCAGTCTTCAGTTTGTTAATGCTGTCAAAGCATATGTCATTCTGCAGTACACTGATGTAGGTGGCCCTACTACCTCTTCTTGCAGGGACCCGTTTGGTCTCCCAAAGTGTGACTTTATCTTTAATGGCAGTCCTCAGTTCGTTAACACTGTCCAAGGCCTGTGTCATTCCGCAGTTAGTACACTGATAGAGGTGGCCCAACTTCTACCTCTTCTTGCAGTGCCCTGTTTGGGCTCCCAAAGTGCGAGGGGATTAGCAGACAGTTCAGGGTTCCTCTCACAGACTTTGACAACACTCTTGGCAGACCAGCATATATTGCCATTTAGCCATAAATCACATTTTCCAGTTCCATTTTCCGAGAATTTAACTGTGCAAACCTAGTCACCACATTGTCCAAGTGATGGGCAAAGTCATAGTGAATGTGCATTAAGGCAAGTGCAGACAGCCTGTCATTGCTATGGAAGTCCTGTGTAGTGATCCAGGCGACGGACACTCGTGGCAGGCCTGCAAAATATTGCCATTTAGCCATAAATCATGTTTTCCTGTTCCATTTTCCAAGAATGTAACTGTGCAAATCTAGTCACGACTTTGTCCAAGTTATGGGCAAAGTCATTGTGAATGTGGATTAAGGTGATTGCAGACTGCCTGTCATTGCTCATGGAAGTCCTGGTCTTTGCTTCTTCGCAGATGTGAAAACATGTTTGTCCTTGTTGGCTGGATCAAAGTAAGATGTCGAGCAAGGTCTTGCCCACTGCAAGCATGCCGCCCGAATCGAGCGTCTCTCTGCCGCTCAGGCTCCTGACCAAAGGTCCCGGCTACCTCCGCAGTCAAATGTACGGGGGACAGGTGGGGTCGGCAGAGCACCGTGGAGAAACTGGCTGCCGACAAGGCCAAGTACTTGAAGAGCCAGACGGCGAGGGGGTGCAAAGTGGAATCCATGGTTTGGGCAGCTCTGCCTCCGAGGAAGTCAGCAACAGCGGCAGCGGGACCAGCAGCAGCACAAAGACTTACCTGGAGTCCAGCAGAGCGGGCAGCTGGGGCTTCCACCTGACATTGTGCGTCGCTCCAGCTCCAAGAGGCAGCTCAGGCCCGACTCGCTGGTCATGTACTGGCAGAAGTGCGAGTTCGTGCGGTGAGCCGGCGGCCACCGGCAGCGCCCGCAGTTTCAAGGACTCTGGCAGCCTGGTCCGGCGTCTGCTGCCTGGCTCTAGCGGCTGGGGCGACAAGCAGCAGGAGTCGGCAACGGGAGCAGCAATGTCGGAAGGGGAAAAATTAGCAGAGGGTACAGAGGCTGCAGCACACCAGGGTGCACAATTAACCACACCAGTAGCACTCCAGGGTTCACAATTAACCACATCAGTAGCACTCCAGGGAGAAACAGCGGCCACGCCAGCAACACCCCAGGGTGCACAAGTAACCATGCCAGCAGTGCCCCGAGAAGCAGCAGCAGGTCGGCCCAAGGAGCCGCTCAAGCGGCGGGTTAGGACCTCGCACTAGGACCTCGGCTGCCGCTACTCCCGAACATGCTTGGGCTTGGACAGTTTCTTCGAGCACCCCGGACTCGAGCCCGAGGTGATCGGGAACTTGGCCAGGGAGAAGTTGGCTGCCCATGCCGCCTTCAAAAGCCTTGCCCTCAAGTTTTGCAATGTGAAAGGCCTGTCCCACTTGTAATGAGTCGAATCAAACACACATTCTTGTTGTGTCATTATACTTACAGCATCGCTTCGCAGGACATTACAGTTCCTAGCAGCTACTCATACTGAATGGCGTAGGCAAGCTCTTGGTAATATGAATCGCATATTAGGCGGAGCAACTACTAACAAGCACTACAATTGGTTAGTAGGAAATAACCAATCTACATCTTTCCTTGTAGAAACAAAACAATGCATAGATACGTGGGAACATGGTGGCTAAGCAATATAGGAACCGGAACGCTAATAACGCATATGGAGAAGTATAGATAGTTAGACAAAATCACCGTATCTAATCGGTGGCCTGCTAACCCATCCGGCACGTGTGCGGTATGAATCCGCTTCTCCTTTCACCAGAAAAGTTACAGGGGAGGAAACCGGGGATGTGATCGGGGGCCCGCCGGGGAGGGGAGGTGGTGAGATAGGCGAGCTAGGCACCGAACGCCCCAAGGAGGCTACAGGGGAAAAGGTCTCTAATAGTGGAGCAGCAGGACCGGTAGTGGGGGGTACACAAAACGCGAGACATCTGGATGTGGAGTCGCAGGACGTGGTTCCTTCACTGGAAGGATATGTTGACGGTTGCGTCTGTAAATGGCTCCATCCATTTCAACCAGGTAGGAATGCGGTTCTTTGGCAGGGCTGTAGATGTGACCCAGACGGCCATAGCCCTTGTTGGGCTGGAGGCGAACCACCTGTCCACTGGTGAGAGGTTTAAGTGGCTTACTGGATTTGTCGAAAAAAACGTTTTTGTGTATCGCGTTTGAATTGTAGTTGTGGTTGGACCGCAGATGGAGAACGATCTTGTGGCTGTAAAAGCTGCTGGGACACAGGCAGGGGAGCATGGGTTTGGCGAGACATCAGTCGCTGGGCTCGGGAACCCAGTATGGGATCCCCTGCAATGTTCCATAAATTGAGCAGGTCTAGGTAGACGTCCGATTTTGCAAGGTATGAACGCTCCATTAGTTGTTTTGCGCTTCGGACGGCTCATTCGGCGAGTCCGTTGGACTGCGGAAACTCAGGGCTGCTGGTGATATGTCGAAAGTCCCATAGTTTTGCAAAGTTTTTGAAAAGCTGGCTGGTGAACTGACTGCCGTTGTAGGACAAAAGGCATGCAGGGGAACCGTGCACGGAGAAATGGTGTTGCTACTTCTCGATAACCGCTTCAGATGTAATTGTTTGGAGTAGATCGATGTCAAACCAGCCCGAATAAGAGTCGACAAGAACCAGATAGTGTTTCCCATGCCATTCGAATATATCGGTGGCTAACGTTTTGTCACGTATGTACTTGGTCATACCAGGCCAGTAAAACATGCTTTGTGCCCGTTGGAAGGTTGCCTCCATGCCCGGGTGACCCCCTTGAGGGCATCAGAAGCTCTTTGGTGCTGCGGATACCAGGACCATGCAATGTCAGTTACCGCAGGGGGCAGATATGTTGCTGAGGTTGGGAATAAATTTCCCCGGGTAGTTGACCATTCCAAGGAATCTTTGTAGACTCACAACGTCAGTAGGAAGACGTATCTCGTTGATAGCTGCAGTTTTTGATTGGTCTGGTCTGAGACCAGCACTTGTGAAGACATGTCCGACGTAGGTAACTACTGGGACTCGAAACTTACACTTTATGCTGAATATCTTTGGCACGGTCCAGTACTTTCTTCAGATTAGCATCATGTTCAGCCAAGTCGCGCCCGTAGATGAGAATGTCATCAACAATGATGGCGCATGGATACTCAGCAAACAATTGTTCCATCGTGCGCTGGAAAACTTCGCTGGCAGAGTTGATGCCAAAAGGTATTCTCAGGAATTTGTAACGGCCAAAGGGGGTGCTGAACGTAGTCTTGGACGAGTCTGGATCCAGTGGAATCTGCCAAAAGGAGCATTTGCCATCCAGAATGGAGAACACTGTTGCGTTGCCTATTTGAGCAGCAACTTCCTCTTCTGTTTGCATAGAGTAGTGCGGGCATTTGATAGCAGCATTGAGATCTCTGAGGTTTATGCAGATATGGATCTCCTCCTTGTTTTTTTCGTTGCGACCACCATGGTGGAAACCCAGTCAGATGGATCAGTAACTTCAGCAATGACACCCATGGAGACCATCCGCTTGAGCTCATTGTGAGCTCTCATGCATGGCATGCGGAACACAATGTGGTGCTCGAACCACAGGAGTGACGTTGAGATCAACGGCAACGTGGTACTTGAGGGGCAACTTGCCAAGCTCATCGTTAAATAGTTCTCTGTATTGAGAGAGTATTTGCTGAGTGGGGCCCTCAGCGAGAAAGAGTTGATGGACAGTGTGGCCAAAGTATACTAGGCCTAGATCGTGGCATGCATTGATACTGAGCAGAGTCTCAGAATCCCCCTTGACGATATAAAACTTTAGGGTATGAGATTGCGAGTCTATGGTGCATTTAAAATTAGTCTGTCCAAGCGGGTGTAGAACATCTCCCCCGTAGGCCTGAAGCATGGCCGAGGCCTTTTCAATATGTTCAGCATTACGAATTTTTTAAAATTCAGATAACGAGATGACATCGCATTTTGCGCCCGTATCAACCTTCGCAATTACAGGCCTATTATTCACAAACATGGTTACCACAGGGTCAAGTTGCTCGTTAGAGGAAGGGAGGAGAGAGTGGATGGCTGAACTGTTATCTGTACTTTCAGAGAGCTGAGCAGAGGATGGCAAGTCAGGCTCTTGGTATTCGTTATCAGCAATCTCATGTTGTAACAGCTGCAAACTCGGCCTTGAGACGGATTCAGTCGCACGGGAACAGCAACATCTTGCAAAGTGGTTGGAATTTATTCAGAAATTACAGGTTTTACCATAAGCAATACAGAATTCTCGACCCGTAGCATGAAAATAGTTGCAATTGGGACTGAGTAGCAAACCTTCTCTGCTGCCAGGCCGGGGAAGGCTCGGAACGGCTGTTACGATAGGAGGTGTCTGTAAGATTGACACTATACTGCGAACACTGGTCAGAGATCACAGACTTAGTGTGAGAAGATGTTATCTCAGCAATTTGACAGGCGTGCTCGGCTTGATTAAGGGTCAGGTAAGTGTTACGGAGCAGTTCATCTCTTAACTTGTTATTAAGCATACCTCCAACAATCTTGTTGCGGATGAGTTCATCGCACAAATCACGAAATTGGCAGCATGCAGCCATGTGTTTTAAGCCGCTAATAAAACATTCTATCGGCTCATCAATCTGTTGCATATGAGCATAAAACTTGGTACGTTCGATAATGTAGTTCAAGGGGCAGTCACAATAATCTGTTTTTTAGTAACATTGACTGGGATAAATGCAGACTTTGGGAACAACATCCCCCCACCTCACCCCCCCCCCCCGCGTTGCTTTGCTTCAAAATGGGTGGTGGGTATTTAGACTCAGTGGCCGGAGCAGGTGGGTGGCACTGGTACACTGACAACATTGCCTGTACCCTGTTGAAAAGCTCGCTGCCTCTGGGCGTATGGAGAGACCATTGGAAGAGAGATCTGCCTCTGGGACAACTCGTGGCCAACAGTTTAGTTCCCATGAGGAGCAGGCAGAAGATTGCGGCTTCGCGAGGGGTCGGTGCCAGGAATGGGTTCAGATTCAATGGTTCCAGCTCCCGCCCGGCGACGGGAGAATGGTCTCCCCAGACCGCTCGCCGGCAGCGGACCCGATCCCAGGATGCCAGACTGACCGGCGACGAGGCTCCGACACCGCGGATGGAGGCGATGGACCGGACGGGCAGATACCGCTGCCCCGGGCCCGGAGAAACGGGCATTCCTTTTTTTTTCCAAATCATCTCGCGTGCCGGATTGGACCCTTCGCGGGTAGTTTGACACCCCCAATATAAAACAAACAGAATCCCCCTCCCCGCAACCCAATATTTCATGGTCCCACTTACCCAATCTAGACCCGGGGCGTTGGTGGCGGTCTGATGGTGGCGAAAATGGTCTGATCCCGCCCACTGCGCACGCGCGGAGAGACGGCGTCATTTTGTGTCGCTAATGCATCACCGGCTTCCCCCAACTGCACAGGTACGTGGGGAAATATTTTTTTTCCCCCCCAAATGATCCTGCAGGTTGGAACCTGAATTTCCCAAATTTCTTCAAGGTGGAAACACTGATTGCGCTCCGATTTTTTTTTTTACTATGAAAAAAAAGGGGGTTGCGACCATACCCATCGCACCCCACCTTCGGACAGCCATGCAAGACAATGCTTGCTCCTTTGTTCATCTATCTATATTACTAAAAGTCTGTTCTTGACCGGTTTTGGCCATCTGTGCTGCGATTTCCGAGAGAACGCCGCCACCTACGGCTGTCATTTTTGGCCACCTCGCTCAGAGCCCCCCCCCCCCCCCCTCCGCCATATGTGTGCCGAGGATTTTTCCCGTCGATGAAAAATGACAGAGATATTAATGATTTTACAAAATTCCCCATTCTCTCTGCTGCCCATGCTGGCGGCAGGGGGGAGGGACTATAAAACCAGGAATTGGTGTGCCTCAATCAGTGTCTGCAAGCTGGAGGAAGGCAGAGGGTCACGTTTCTCTGAGCTGTGAATAACACTGAACACATGTCTACTCAAATGTAAGTGTCCTTAGTGGTTCTAAAACGCTTGCAGAATGTGTCTATTGGTGGATGTTATATTGTTTAATAAAGTATAGTTGTACACCATCAAGGGATTATCTTGTCAGCGTTCAAAGCAAAGCCATTAAAAGACTCCCATCTGGCAGTCTGTGATCATGGCAAGAATCAATGGAAGAGATTATTTCTTTATTTCCAAAGCAAATTCCTTCAGTGACCGCCTGCTGTTAACTGGCAATCTGCCATCATTGTCCTTGGTAAACGTGTATATATTTGCTGTTTTTTTTTTAACATAAATCCCACATGAGCAAACTTTTATTCAGCATCTCAACATTTTTGGTTGTCTCTTATGAGTTCCATAAGGGCGAATTTCTATTATCTGAACTGCTGTAAAATGGGATACACTGTGGTCCCTTCCTCCAAAAGGTAAAGTAGGTTTTTGTGAGACAAATATTCCTTTGCAGTTATTGATGTTATTTTTTCCAAAATTTGCAGGGAGGGAGAACAAGGATCTCAAAATTATGCACAATGTTCAACAAAAAATTTTAAGTTTTAATGCATCTTAATTTTCCTTCCAAAGCAGTTCACAGTCAAAAAACTTGCTTGAAAATAGGCATCATTCTGCAAGCAGCAGTCCTAAATTATCATGTGCTCTGATTCCAGAGTGGGAGTATGACCTTCTTAGCAGAAGCTCTTTGCAGAAATTAATTAGTTATAATGTGTTAATCACCATTGTGATGAAACTAAGAAGGCATCCCATCTGCTATCAATTAGGTTCCTCAAATGACAATAGTGACCAGAAAATATATAGCTTATACTGAAATAAAATATGTTAGAAATATTTAGAACCTCAGGTAACTCTGTGGAAAGAGAAACAGTTAATGTTTCAGGTCAATGGCCTTTCATCAGAGCTGAGGAAAATAATTAGGTTAAACAAATTTTAGGTTGCAAAGAATGGGAGAAGAAACAGAGAAAGAAAAATGAAACTAATTGGATGGAGACCAAGAGATATTGAATGGCACAGTATTTGGTGGTACTTGCTGAAAGAGGGTGGAATAGGAAGTATAAATGACAAAAGTTTAACATCTGAAATTGCAGAAGATGAGGGTAGAATAAGAAAGCTATGCATGTTGGAAATATGAGACACAACATTGGAACCAATTATTGCATATGGCCTAGAATTAGAGTAAAGCAAACTTCTAGTGTTAATGCTACTTAATTGTTAAAATACAAGTAATAAGATACTTAATCAAAATAGGATTCCAAATAAAATTCATCAAGAATAATCTGTTGCCAGAATGCATAAGTTTAAGTTGAGGAGTCAGAGGGTTCGGGAAGGGTTCTGAGGAGAAATTATGGCTAAAATATCTTTCCATCTCAATCCCATTCTCGTGTCTTCTCCTCATAACCTTTGACACCCAAACCAATTAAGAATCTGTCAATCTCCACTTTAAAAATAACCTATGACTTGGCCTCCACAGGTGTCTATGGCAATGAATTCCACAGATGCACCCCTTCTGACTAAAGAAATTCCCCCTCATCTCCTTTCTAAAGGTACCTCTTTTTATTCTGAGGCATGCTGGTCCTATACTCTCCCATGAGTGGAAACATCCTCTCAACATCCACTCTATCCAGGCCTTTCACTATACGGTAAGTTTCAATGAGGTGTCTCTAGATGTAATTTGTACACTATATCCTGGCTGCTGTTCAGAGGCCTATAGATAACTCCCATAGTCTTTTTAACTTTGGAATTTACAAACTCTATCCGCAAGGATTCTACACCTTGTGATCTTATGTATTATCAGAATTACAATTTAGTGATCTAGACTTATTACTTCGTGCAAATAGATTTCACATGGAAAGCATAGGCCCACATACCCAGGCAGATACTAAATTTTCTCTTGATTGGCTCTAATGAATGGGGAAATAGTATGGAGTCAAATTAAGTGCAGAGAATAATGGCAACATGTCTTCCATGTGGAAGCTCATTATCAAGACCACCTACTTAGTTTAGGTCTGAGATTTAGTTGAGAATGCAGATTTCCTAATTAGGGATATTATTTAAGGCACTCTTACTGTTTTAAATTTACCTAAGCATCCTTAATCAACACCTTGCAGGTCGCAAGTTATTTTGAAATATGGTTATTGTAGATTGGCTATTGCATGCTAGCCAATTATAGTGCTTGTTAGTAGTACTCCGCCTAGTACGTGCTTTATAGTATCAAGAGCTGGCCTACGCTAGCTGGCAGATGTAGCAGCTCGGAGCAGTAACGTATTATAGATGCTATGCTGTAAGTGATTTAATAAATATGTGTTGTATCTTAACGTGTGTTTGGGTCATCTCATTACATGGTGTCAGACAGTGAGTCTTACCCGCTCCGTTCATGTTTATTGGGTTTTATTTTCTTTTGATTAGTTTGTACCTCTATTATTTCCATTATGGCTAATTCGTGTCGCCGCCCAAGCACTTTGATCTTTGATTCAGACATTGCTGAACGATGGCGTCTTTTCAAATGTGACTACACTCATTATGTTTGCATCGTTCATCGTAATGACCCCCCTGATGTGTGTGCATCTGTTTTGCTTAATCTTGCGGGACCTGAGGCAATGAATCGTGCCGACAACTTCACTTTTGCTCCTGCTGTTTTGGATGACAACGGTCAGGTCAGTGTACCTGCAGAAACAATCGATGACCCTGTGGTTTTGCTCAGAGAGTTCAGAGAGCTGTGTGATATGCCTTCAAACCATATTATTGAAAGAACCAAATTCTATGCTCGTTTACAACGTATCGACAAACCTATTGAACGATTTATTTGCGAGCTGAAGCACATGGCTGCACGCTGTCGATTTTGTGATTTATGCGATGAGCTCGTATGTGATAAACTGGTAGGTGGAATGCTTGATAGCAAGCTGAGAGCTGAGCTTCTTTGAAACACTGAATTAACCCTTGACCAAGCAGAACATGCCTGCCGTATTTCCGAGATAACGTCTCCCCACACTGATCCAGTACCTTTCAGCCCCTGTCCACAGCACTGCGTTAATCTTACAGACTTCTCCTCTCACAAACCCTGACCCGGGTCTGCCGTTCGTTGTCAAAATTGTAACTATTTCCATGCGAAGGGTCATCAGTTCTGTGTAGCCCACGGAAAAGCTTGCATTTTCTGTAAGCAATTAAACCATTTTGCTCGATGCTGTTGTTCCTGTGTGACTCCTACTGCCTCAAGGACAAGTCTGCACCTGCTTCAACAGGAGTTCACTGATACTAACTCCCAAGAGCATGGGTTATCGTCCCCCGCTTCGCTCTCAGACAGGGTAGATATCAGTTCTGCCATCCACTCCCTCCTCCCTTCGACGAACGAGCTACTTGATCCTGAAGTAACTATGTTTGTGAATAACAGGCCTCTTCTCAGCAAGGTGGACACTGGTGCAAGAGTCAACGTCATCTCATTAAGAGAGTTCAAAAAAAAATTGTGATGCTGAACGTATAGATAAGGACTCCGCAACGCTTCGGGCTTATGGGGGAGAGGCTCTGCACCCACTTGGAAAAGCTGAATTAAAGTGCACTGGAGATGAACAGCCTGCATCTTGCAGTTTCCCATTGTTAAAGCAAATTCAAAAACTTTGCTCGGTATCAATGCATGCCCCACTTTGGACGCACTGTCCACAAACTCTGCCTCACTGATGAGCCCACTCAGCGGTACCCGGATGTGGCGCCGACAGACAAGAAGCCGAATCAAAGAAATCGAAGCCAAAGAACGGAATAGAAATGAGGCCGAAACGCCAATAAACCGAAAGAGTCCGAAGACAAAACGCCTTAAGTGCAACTGGGCGGAAGTCGTTGAGGCTCGCTGCAGTGGAGTGTTTTGGTACCGGCACGATGGAGGTGGTTTGAAGGCACGTGGGGACAGCTGCTTGGGCAAGTGACAGGTTGAAGATGTCAGTCCAGACGTCTGTCAGCTGCGCAGCACAGGCCCTGAGGACACGCCCGGGAATGCCGTCAGGGCCAGCAGCCTTTCGTGCTCAGTGCCGCATACACGTCGATGGTGGTGAGTGTGAGGGGCTGGTGATCAGCAGGGAGCACAGCCTTGATGGCCATCTCTTGATTGTCCCTGTCAAAGCGGCCATAAAAGTGGTTAAGCTCTTCAAGGAAGGAGGCGTCGCCGAATGTGGGGGTGATGTTGGTGGTTTTATAGTCCGTGATGGTCTGGATGCCTTGCCACATGCATTGGGGGTCGGAGTTGTTCTTGAATTGCTCCTCGATCCTTAGCTTGTAGCTGTGCTTGGCCTTCTTGATGCCCTTCTTCAGGTTAGCCCTGGATGAACTGTAGGCTCAAGCATCGCCTGACCTGAAAGCGGTGTCACGTGCCTTCAGCAGTAGCCTGACCTCTCTGTTCATCCATGGCTTCTGATTCGGGAATGTGGTAATCCGTTTGAGGGAGGTGACACTGTTAATGGTGGAGTTGATAAAGTCCAAAACGGAGGAGGTATAAGAGTCAATGTCCGTGTGGGAGTCAAGGGTGGCCTGGGCTGCAAACACATTCCAGTCAGTATTTCCAAAATGCTGCTGAAGTGTGGAGTCCACTCCCTCTGACCAAACTTTAACTGTCCTCACTGTGGATTTAACACGTCTGATGAGTGGAGAGTACTTTGGGAGCAGGAACAATGAGAGGTGATCAGACTGTCCAAGGTGGGGGAGGGAGACGGCTTTGTAACCTTCAGCCATGTTTGTGTAAACTTTGTCCAGTATCTTGTCTTCTCTAGTGGCGAAGGAGACATGTTGGTGGAATTTGGGGAGTGATTGTTGGAGTGCTTGAAGTCACCCGCAACAATGAAGGCTGCCTCGGGGTTGTGAGTCTGTTGTTTGCTAATGACAATATGCAATTCTTTCATTGCAAGCTTAGCAATGACCTAGTGGTCATCCCCAAGAATACCAAATGTCAATTGTAGTGAAAAAACCTCAAGGATTGTAGCATCCAGTCCTACTAATCAATCAAAACCGTAATGCAGGAATTAAGGGCCTGTCCCACGAGCATGCGACTGCATGTGGCTAGCGCGACCTAGCGTGGTCGCTTGAGCCGTACGGCCTCGCGGGGCCGGTCCCACTTCGATTGCCGGAGCCGTATGGAGTTGTGCGGAGCTGGTCCCGAAATACTGACACTGTCCAAAAATTCCGTGCGGCAATGGCCTGCCAGCCCACAGCCGCATTGAGGCCATACGCCCCGCCTCGACGGGCGTGCACAGCGTCTCGACGCCGTACGCAGCGTCTTGACGGCGTACGCCTAGCGCGAATGTCCCGCGGACTTCGCTCGAACTTCACGTCAACTTGTACGGGATCACTCGTCCTCCGCGCGGCCCCCGCTTCCGGTTTGGTCGCGCTCGCCGCATGCAGTCACATGCTGGTGGGACAGGCCCTGTACGGGGATCACTCGACCTCCGCGTGGCCCCCGCATCCGGTTTGGTCGCGCTTGCTGCATGCAGTCGCATGCTTGTGGGACGGGCCCTTTACGTTGCAGGATTCTATATTGTTGGAATTTTCAATTGCCGATAGGAAATTCAGTACAACAACTGGATCCAGCAGGCTATAGTCTATTGAAAAGGTCTAGTTTCATAGTTGCATGCATTGTTTTTAATATCCATATTCAGAATCTAATATTAAAATTCTAAGATCCCGGAGTAAGGGCATTTGCTTAGTTCTTCAGCAATGACACCTATACCATTTGCATCTCTCCTCCATAGCTTTCTGTGAAGTACATTCAAACAATTTTGAACAGATATGACTCATTCGATGTAGTTGCTTTATTGGCTTTGCCATTGTTTTTCTGAGTGACTTACTGTACATCAGTTATGAACAAACTCAGCCAATGTAATCTAAAAAGATGACAATGTTGTGTAAGGTATGATTTCAAAAATAGAATTTACATTGTTTTAATTTAATGCATTGAATATTTTTAATTTGGACATTTTTCACTAATTTATTTCTGTATATATTTATCATGATATTAAATATATATATCTCTATTGTCTGTTTTTAGCTTAATGCACCCCCAGGTGTTGAACAGGTTGAAGCTCAATCTGATGGGAACAGTCAACCATCTGCACTGTGCTTTTATGTTTCATATTTTTGAAGTTTATTTTTAAAATGATTTTAAATATAATTCATTCACACTTTTTCAATACTTTTTTCTTAATTCCATTATAGAAAGAAAGTAATATTACAAGAGGGACCAGCAATATATATGAATAATAAATAAAAGACTAAATGCCATTTATAGTGTTTATAGCTTTTTTTGTTGTGCAAAATGTACCAAAACAGATTACAGAAACATTTTTTTTATGCAGGAGGGGCAGTGCTTGGGTGAGGTCTACATTTATCAGTTGTCCTGGAAATAGGACCAGCATAGCTTAAATCATTTGCTGATCCTCTAAAATTTATTTGGCAACATCCACACATTTGAAGGGCAATCAAGAGAAAATGGTTTTGCTAACCTGATAAGTAATTTAATCTACTGTCCAAAAAGCAAGAGGAATACGAAACAGCTACCAAAATTCAACCTTCCAGGTCTTTGATCCTCCTTTGACATTCCCAACCTTCACTCTGTATGTAATTTAGCAGAAATTGCATTCTCTGGGATCTCTGGGATGTTGTTCTTTTTATAAACTATTAAGAGAGATTTGAACAGCAATCTAATCTGGCCTTATTCTGAACCACAGACTCTACTGACAGGTTACAAGTTTGAAAAGCCAAAAAATTAACAATCCTGTTTTCTCTAGATGCGTTCAGAGTGCATTATTCAAATATGTATTTTGATGTCTGGCCATGTGCAACTGATGTAGCAGTGAATGTGAAGGGGGGGGATACCGGATTCAAAACTGTATCTTATGTTATCCAGTGATAGAGGGCTTATGTTGTGGCAATGAAATTCACGCAGAACAAAACAGAATTGCACCAGCCCTAAGCTTGAAAATAACTTTCCTCAATTGTCTCCATATTCGTCTTCCTATAAGAATGACTTTTCTAAATAGCCAAGGATTCTTGTTTCCGAGTCTTTCTCCACTTTAAATATCTTCCTTTTGAATATTATTGGTAAGATTTTGAATGTTGATTAAGAGGAAAAGTTCATGGATGCTGATGTTTCTGAGCTAAACAGGCTAATAGACAGTGACAAAAATCTGTGGAACCTAGGTTTTCAGTGAGAAAAAATGACTTTTTAAAACAGAAAAAATAAGCAGAAAATATTATACAGCAATTCAAGAAGAAAAGAGATATACCAAGAACCACAATTTGGTGGATAAAAAAAGAGATTAAAATAAAACTGAAATCTAATTGGAGTAAATAGTAAAATCAGTAAATTGGAAAACATAGAAACATAGAAAATAAGTGCAGGATGAGGCCATTTGGCCCTTCAAGCAAGCACCGCCATTCATTGTGATCATAGCTTATCATCCACAATCAGTAACCCTTGCCTGCCTTCTCCCCATACCCATTGATTCTGCCAGCCTCTAGAGCTCTATCTAACTCTCTTTTAAATTCATTCAGTGAATTGGCCTCTACTGCCTTGTTTGGAATATAAAGAGGATAGTTGATCATTTTAAAGGAAATATAAACTGCTTTAATAAATATATTGTGCCCTGATCAAGAGGTCAAGAGTGTTTAATTGTCATATGTACTGACAACAAAATAATGAAATTCTTAACTGCAGCAGCATAACAGGCCTGTAAAACACAATACACATTCATAATATCTAATGAATAAAAAAATCAATATTGGTCATAGAAGACAGATAGTGATGGAGGGGTGTTTCTTTGAATGGAAATCTGTGACCAGTAGTGTTCTGCAACTGGTCAGTGCTGGGATCTCTGTTCTGTTTCGTTTAGTTTAGTTTAGTTTAGAGATACAGCGTGGAAGCAGGCCCTTCCACCCAACAAGTCCTTTACCGACTTGCGATCCCTGCACAATAACACTTTGTGAGGTTATCCACTTTGGTGGCAAGAACAGGAAGGCAGATTATAATCTGAATGGTGTCAGATTAGGAAAAGGGGAAGTACAACGAGACCTGGGTGGCCTTGTACATCAGTCACTGAAAGTAAGCAAGCAGGTACAGCAGGCAGTGAAGAAAGCTAATGACATGTTGGCCTTCATAACAAGAGGAGTTGAGTTTAACAGCAAGGAGGTCCTTCTGCATTTGTACAGGGCCCTAGTGAGACCACACCTGGAGTATTTTGTAAATTTTTGGTCTCCTAATTTGAGGAAGGACATTGTTGCTATTGAGGGAGTGCAGCGTAGGTTCACGAGTTTAATTCCCGGGATGGCGGGACTGTCATATGATGAAAGAATGGAGCGACTGGGCTTGTATTTACTGGAATTTAGAAGGATGAGAGGGCATCTTATAGAAACATATAAAATTATTAAGGGATTGGACACGCTAGATGCAGGAAACATGTTCCCGATGTTGGGGGAGTCCTGAACCAGAGGCCACAGTTTAAGAATAAGGGGTAGGCCATTTAGAACTGAGATGAGGATTTTTTTTTTTCCACACAGAGTTGTGATTTTCTGGAATTCTCCGCCTCAGAAGGCAGTGGAGGCCAATTCACTGGATGCTTTCAAAAGAGAGTTAGATAGAGCTCTCGGGGCTAGCGCAATCAAGGAATATGGGGAGAAGGGAGGAACGGGGTACTGATTGTGAATGATCAGCCATGATCACATTGAATGGTGGTGCTGGGTCGAAGGGCCGAATGGCCTACCCCTGCACCTATTGTCTATGTATCTATGTATGTGTCCTACACAATAGGGACAATATTTACCAAGCCAATTAACCAACAAACCGGTACACCTTTGGAATGTGGAAGGAAACTGAAGATCCTGACTACAGGTGCTGTCTGTACGGAGTTTGTACATTATCGTCCATGACCTGCATGGGGTTTCTCCAGAGATCTTCGGTTTCCTCCCACATTCCAAAGACGTACAGGTCTGTAGGTTAATTGGCTTGATATAAATATAAAAAATTATCCCCAGTGTGTGTCAGAGAGCGTTAGTGTGCGGGGATCACTGGTTGGTTCAGACTCGGTGGGCTGAAGGGCCTGTTTCTGTGCTGTATCTCTTAACTAAACTAAATATATCTGATAATAATGTATGTAGATCATTGGGTTCTCTTACAGGGCAGATGGAACCCAGAGTCATAGAGTTATACTACAAAGAAACAGACCCTTTGGCCTGTCTTGGGTGACCAAGATGCCAATTTAAGTTCATTTGCTTGCATTTGACCCACATACTACTGAGCATTTCCTATCCATGTACCTGTCCAAATGTTGTTAAATATTGTTTCTGTACATGCTCCAACCACTTAGTCTGGCAGCTTTTCCATATATGTACTACCCTCTGTGTGAAAATGCTGAACCTCCGGCTTCTATTAAATCTTTTATCTCCAACCTTAAACCTGTGCCTTCAAATGCTTGATTAACCTACCCGGAGAAAAATACAGTGTGCATTCACCTTATTCATACTTGCACAAGAGTGAAGGGGTGTATGTGAACTGGAGGGGAACCAATATCCTGGTAGGGAGATTTGCTGATGCTATTCAGGAGGGGGTTAAACTAGCCTGGCAGAGGGTGCAGAGGGGTGATATCCAAAGCAGTAGTATTGCAGACAGGAAAGTTAAGACAAATATGAATGGTAAAGGAAGTAGTTTCTCTTGGTGGGACAGCCTGGGGCAAGGCAAGGCAGGGAATGAGGATGGTCTGATAGACTAAACTGCATATATTTTAATGCAAAAGCCTGTCAGGTAGAGCAGATTAATTCAGGGCATGGATTGGTGCATGGGTCTGGGATATTGAAATCTTAACAAAACATGGCTGAGGTAGGGGCAGCACTGGCAGCTCAATGTTCTAGGGTACATATGCTACAGATGTAATAGAAGTGGAGGTCAGAGAAGGTGTAGTTGTATTTTTGATTAGGGAAAATGTCATGGTGATACTTAGAGAGGATATTCTTGGGGGATCATCCTGTGAAACCATATGTGTGGAACCTAAACATAAGAAGAGGAATACTTTAATATTTTAGGGTCCTCAATAATCGGCTAGAAGTAAGGAGTAATTATGTAGAAGGATCATATCTGTAAAATAATAATATGTTTGTAATACTGGGATTGCCACAATGCAAATCGCTTTGATGGGGAAGTTGGTAAATGTGTCCTGGAAAATTATCTCAAACAACATGTAGATGCTCCCTGCTAGAAAGAGGGCATTGCTGGACTTCCTATTGGGGAAAGAGGCAAGTGATTGAAGTGTCAGGGGTGGGGGAAGGGTGTAGTATACTTTGGGACCAGTGAGCATAACTCCATTACTTCAAAAAAGAGACCACTGGTTATCGAATTAAATGACTAAATTGGGGCTAGTTAAATTCAGAATGCATTGGACAGGTACTTGCAAAGGTTGTTTGGAAGAGGTTGATGATCGGTACAGGTTTGTATGGCCAGTGGGAGGTTTTAAAAAGTGCAATATGGAGAGCTCATCAGGTTTCTGTTGGGATGAAGAGCAATGCTGGCAGAATTAAAGAACATCTGTTAAGTTAAATAAAAAAGGAACAATCAGGATGACAAAAGGAGCACATGAGATAACATTGGTAGCTATGGTAAAGGACAATCGGAGAATCAAGGCATCAAAAAAGATCCTCCCAGTATAGTATGTTAAAAGCAAAGGTTTACTTTATTGTATTGTATTGTATTGTATTCAAATGTATTGTCATTGTCTCAGTTATAGACAACGAAATGAATTTCCCTTACAGGCAGTATCATAAAAATAAAAAATAAAAAATAATAATAATAAATAATAAAACATATTAAAAATAAAATAGAATTTAAAAAAAAAAGCACAAACACTGAAAGTCCACGACACAACATAACACAGTGGCACCAAGGTGAGGAAGGCACCATAGTCCAGCCAGCCTCCCCTCCGTTCTTCCCAGATGTTCACTCGTGGTCGAGGTCTTCCTAGCACCCGCAGTCGCCGCCCCGGGTGGCCCGATGTTCAGGCCCTCACGCCGGGCTGGTGGAACGCCGACGCCGAACCCCGACGGTGAACATCCTCCTCCTCAGCGGCCCGGACCTCCTGATCAGCCGCCTCCCGCAGCCGGAGTCCGCAGCTCCCGAGTCCGCAGCTCCCGAGCCGGGCAGAGTCACAGGACCCCGTGCTGTCCATCAGCGCCGCCCGCGTTGGGAGCTCCGCAAACCACAGCTTCATGATGTCGGTGCAGCAGGTCCAGCACTCCGGGCTCCAGACGGCGATCCCCGGTAAGGCATCGCCAGCCCCGCGATGTTTAAGCGCTGTCCCGCCGCTGCTGGAGCTCTGGTCGATCCCGGCAGGAAAGGCCGCGCTAATCCAGTAGGTAGGCCGCTCGGGGGGGGCGAGGACGCGACTCGAATAATAGTCGCGTCCTCACCAGGAAGCGGCTGAAGGACAGTATCCCCCGCACCGTACCCTCTTCCCCCACATAAAAACACAAAAAAACCCCAAAAAAACACACTTTTACATAACTAAATAAACAAAAAAACAAAAAGATACCGGGCTGTAGGTGGAGGCTGTTGGCACCAGTGCCACCGGAAGTACAACTGTTCCCATTCAACATGTTCCCACAACATGTTCCCATTCATACACAGAAAATGGCAGATCCATTAGAAATATTAATGGCCAAGAGGGGCTTGAAGCGCAATCATAGCTTCCTAAGGGGGGCAACAAGCAAATGGATGCAGTGTTGAAGAAGGCATCTGGAATGCCTCCCATCTGGGAACCATCATTGAATTTAAAGTCGGGATGTCATGTTGCAGTTATATATAACTTTGGTTAGGCCACATATGGAGCATTGTGTGCAATTCTAGTTGCCACATTAAAAGGAAGGTTGTGGAAGCTTTGGAGTGGGTGCAGAAAAGCTTCATCAGGATGTTTGCTGGAATGGAGTTAATTACCTACAAGGTGACATTGGACAAACATGGATAGTTGGCTTTGGAACTTTGGAGGCTGAGGGGTATTCAGATAAATAAGTATATAAAATTATGAGGCAGAAATCCGGCCTGTTCATGTGCTATATATTCTATGTAAAATACTTATCAAAGAGTTGTGTGAAGGTTCATCGATTATGAGAAATCGATTTCTAGAGAATAATGCAATGATAGTAGGATTAAATTAACATTTTATGGTTGCATATATTATGGTAGAAGTTAAAAAGAACTACTGGAGGAAATTTAAAGATCTGGTGAGGCCCAACAAAATAGGAAAGAAGCTCTTTATTCTTTTCCACTTTGGCACTGTGAAACCCTGTATATTGGAGGCACAAGAGATGCCTCGAATCTAGAGTAACAAACCAGATTTTGGCCGCACTTAGCAGATTGAACTGCAATGGGTGCATGGAACAAAGTGGTCAACATTTTGCTTCGAATCCCTGAATCAGGACACTGCACATTGTTGATTTTCAATTTTTACATGGCACATGTGAACGCTCTGGATATCGTTCACCTGGAATATGTGTTTTGAAGAAGATGTTTGAATCTTTAGGACATCCACACACATACTAAGAAGAAACCACCACCATACTGGGACTGTTTCATATGCACTCACCCCAAGACGTTTTAGCCCATGCTGCAATTCACACATACTTTGTTTCTGACATTGAGAATTCACACAAAATCTGGAGCCTGCTGCATGTATACAGGCTCAAATTCAAACATGCACTGAGGCCCAAGTATGCAGGTGTTCAAGTTTGTGTTTATTGTCACTTAACCAATTAAGGTACAGTGAAATTTAAGTTACCATACAGCCATACTAAGTGAAAAGCAACAAGCCACACAGCAACATAAAACACCATTTAACATAAACATCCACCACAGTGGAATCAACATTCTTCACTGTGATGGAAGGCAATCTTCCTCTGTTCACCCGTGGTCGGGACCGAACCCTCCGCACTTGCCGCTGCCGACAGTCCGATGTTCAAGCCTTCGCGTTGGGATGATCAAAGCTCCGGCGTTGGGACAAATCGGAACACCCCGCAGTATGGAGCTCCCGAGTTGGCCTCTTCTTACCGGTGTTAAAGTCCACAGGCCCTTTTGTCAGAGGACTTTCGCTGGCGTTCCTCGGCAAAGGATTGCCCGCTCCACGATGGTAAGTGCACGCCGCTCCTGCGGCTTGAAGCTCCAGGCCTGTCTCCAGGAAAGGCCGTACCACTCCACGTTGTAGGCCGCTGGGGGGACGGAGATGCGACTTGGGGAAAAAATGCATCTCCGTCGAGGTACGTGACTGAAAAAAAGTTTGCATAGGCTATGCGTTTATGATCAATACTCAAAGACCAGTTAATTTTTATAAATTCCAGGAAACTCCTAATCGAAGTTCCCAGGCATGTATGACACCATTCACTACTTCAGACTATACCAGTGAATCCAGCCAATAAAGTATTTTTAAAGTGCTGCTATTATTGTGATGTAGGAAAATACAGTAGTGTTTGTATTAAAGTTGCACAATCAATGATGGAATAATGATCAAGTCATCTGTTTTATTTGAGGGAGGTGGAAGGGTAAATATTGACCACGAGAGACTGGGGAAAACTTCCTGTCCTTGAAGTAGTGCCATGGAATCTGGCATGCATGTTTGAGAGGATAAATGGGGCCTAAGGTTGATATACCATCTGAAATATGGAAATCTGACAAGGTGGCACTCCACTAGCCTCACACTGAAGTGTCAGTTTTGATTATGCACTGAAATACCTGAAGTGGAACTACAACTCATAACCTTCGGTATTGTACAACAGTTATCCATTGAACCACACTTGATTCTTCAACCTCCCTTAAGAAAAACAGATGACTTGATCATTATTCCATCATTGATTGTGCAACCTTTATACAAACATTGCTGTATTTTTCTACATCACAATAATAGCTGCATTTCAAAAAATACTTGATTGGCTGGATTCACTTTGGAATAATCTGAAGTAGTGAATGGTGGTGCACATGCTTGGGAACTTTGATTTGGAGTTTATTGTAATATCAAGCCACCCTTGATATATTGTTGAGCTCATCAAGACTTATGAGCCATAGTTGGACTGAAGTGCCATATTAGTTTCATGAAATGCAAAGACACATTCTGTCTTAGGAATTATGGCATAAGCTGGAAAACTGGAATGAAGTAGTGGAAGTTGGGTTAAATATGAGTAACATACTCAGCGTCTCCCTTATCGCTCCAAGTGGTATTCTCCGCTGAGTCTGGATACCGAATATAAGCTTTGATTTTCTCACTCTTCATAGGAGCTCTGTCTATTGAGGATTCAAGCAACGACTAGTGACATTATGTCATGGCACAGCAAGCATTTAAAATTCTGCTAAATATATGAAGGTGTGATTGGAACATAGAACTAGAAGGGGAAGTATGAACCCTGAGGGGCTGCCTAAGACCAGAAATGTAGGATGCTAATGGCAAGAGGAAATGAAATAGAGTTGCATTACTAGTGTGGGATAAAGTGATTACATTTGCTTATATTGCCAATGGATTTGGAGGATTTTGGAGGTAATTTGATGATAACTCTTCTATGCTTTGAGGGAGCTATAGTAAGGTGTCCATGCCTCTGAAGTTCACAGAAACATGGTCATTACTGCTCTTCAGTAGTCAGTGAGCTATGAATAGTTGCCCCGCTCAGATGGCTGAAGACAGTGCTTACTGAGGTCATTATGAATCTCATGATCAACATTTGCCTTCACCAACCAAGGCAGAGGAAGTGATCCATATTCCCCAAGGTATTACTGTGGAGCTTCACTGTTAGGAGGGGGTGGGAGATTACAACCTTCACATGGTCCGCCCTGTTTCAACGAATGCAATGAACCTGGCATGCACAATCAAATAAGATCAAATAGAACAAGATGTCCTACAACTTTAGGCTGTACACGCCATACGCAAGAAGAAGACTGTTAGGAGGTGGTGTTGTGCAGCCTGAGCAAATTGGTTGAGATTCTTTGCTTTAGGTGTTTAGTATAAGGCTCATTCACTCATGTGCCACCATAAATGCTTTAACAACGACCGGGAGCTTGGCCTTTGAGTGTGCACATTAGCAATAGTATTGCAATCCCTTCAATGCGATTGGAATCACCTTGAAGGTGGAGATTGAACAGTTTTTAATTCTTCTTCTTATAGTACTACTCTAGAGGGAAGCTTGCTGAATACTATTCTAGTTATCAGTCTAAAGAAAGGTCTCGACCCGAAACATCACCCATTCCTTCTCTCCAGAGATGCTACCTGGCCCGCTGAGTTACTCCAGCATTTTGTGTCGACCTTCGATTTAAACCAACATCCACACCATTCTAGTTAAACTCTAAGCTACTTCTAAGACCTTCCTGAAGTGCAGTGTCTGAATTGGACTTGATACTCCATCGTGGACCTAACCAACAATTAATAAAAATCCAGCATAACTGTATTCCTTTAATGATCTGTGCACCCTGATTAATTCAGTATTTTTTGTTGCATTAACAGTCTATTTACTTTTCTCATTCAAAGGCAGTTATAGAGAATCATACAGCACGCTAGCAGCTTCTTCACCTGCCCTGACAATAAACAATTTTCACTATATTAAATGACATTAGCCATGTGACCGGTCATTTTGTTTCCCAGTTTAATGCTATTTGTGAATTTTGAAATTATGTCTAGTCGAAAATAGCTTTTATCTTTCCACTCCACGCTCAGTCCTGATGCCGAGTCGCAATTCCACCCACCCACCCATTCACGTAGAAGATGCCCCTCAAATCGCTGAGTTCCCCCAGCAGTTAAAAAAAATTGCTTTGAAATGAAACTGCAATTATGCTCTGCATTCCCAAATCCAAACTGCTGATATTGATAAAGTAGCATCAGTTCCTAGGAAATACCATTCATTGCATTGCAACTTGTGAAACGACCTCTCTCTTACTATTGTAATGCCCATCTCTTGGTTAACCACGTATCTAAACGTAGACTCAGTGAAACATCAATTTGAAGTATGCACCATGTTTGCCGAGTGCAACTTTGAGCTCCGGCGGAAACTTCAGTGCATTTCCTCGGTGCAGCGAGCACCTCTTTGCTCCTCCCTGCACCGCACGGCGCGGCCCGCCTCTTGTGCTTGGCCCCGCCCCTTGTGCTGACCCCGCCCATTGTCTTTGGCCACGCCCCTTGTGCTCGGCCCCGCCCCTTTGTGCGCGCAGCCGTTCCTTTCAACGTCAAATCACTATCCCCGCCCCTTCTACCCACTTACGTGCTGACGTCGTTGGCCACTCGGCCGTGCGTCGCCCCGCTCGCTCTGGGATTGCAATGATTTAGAAGTTCAGGAATCCCACGTGACGTCACCAAAGGGTGATGTAATGCTTCTCTAAATAGAATGTATTGTAATCTTCTCTCAGTCCAACGTGGTTCCTCACAGACCCGCTTCTTCAATTGGACTTTCGCTAAGTTATTGGAAAATTAGTGAAAGGCACAAGGACGGCAACCTCTCAGGTATTTTGACCCTTTTGTGCACTTTTCAACTGAGTTGCTTCTGTAAAACATAGTTAATTTGCATCTGTTTGTAATTTTTTCCCTCTTTTTGTTGATGCTAAATGGTAAACAGTAACAGTATCGGTGCCGGCACCGGGGGGTGTGTTACGGGTTAGAAACTGCTGATGGTTACTGCTAATAAGTTGCAAACTGCGAGTCGCTGTCACGTAAAACGGGTCCATTTTATGGGAAAAGTGTGCTTAAATGAAAGTTCCTCAGATAAATGTTTCAATGGAAAGTCATTAGTATTCTTACGCTGTTTTTGTCTGGCGTGTGATAGTCTCCTCCAAAGGGCAGGGACGCCAAATGTGAATTTTCAAAATTTGTGAAAAAAACTGATTGGTGTGTAAACATAAAACAATAAACACTTATTTGCTGTTATTCAGTTTTCAGCTGTTTATTGTTAGTTATTTTGCTGTCAAGTGTGCACTCATGTAATGGACCTGTTATACGTTATAGTAACTCTTGGTCGGACGCTTCCAATGAGTTTTGAATACAAGTGTTGAATTGGTGCAGATCCATGGAGTTTTACACGTGTTGAGATTAACACAAGTCTCTTCTGGACGTTTTAAGGTGCTAAATTTAGATTTTTTGTTGCCAGATGAGAACACTTTTGAAATTGTGATTGACTATGTCCTTCGTGGCTGCGGTCCATTGATCACTATATATTTAGTTTTGTCCATTTAAAATTGCCATCAGGAAAGATATTTTGTTATTATATATGAGAGCAGGGTTATAGTTGGCCATTACGTCATTCTGCAGCCTATTAAGCATGTTTGATTAACAGCCCGCGATATTGAGGGTTCGGGGGGGGGGAATCTGCTGACAAAGCGCACTATTAGAGCCCGTCCGTTTGAAAAATATCTCAAGATGAAATGTCTTAAAACCTTGACAAGTGTAATTTCCAGTCATTTTCACTTTATTTTGTATATAACTGCCCTTTCCGGACAATCTTTAATGACCACTGTACTTGTAAAACGATACATTAGAACTTGAAACGTGTTCTCTATTATTGATGAAGAGGTATATTCAGTCATTCATCTTGAGTTTGTAGATCCCATCACTGATGATTTTTAAGCAACTTTAAGAGACAAGTTGGGAATCTGAATTGACGCCATGCGAGAGAGAACAAATTAAACCAATTTCATATCATACTTTTGCTTTGCACATACACGCATACATAATTATTATTTTAGTGCAGTGTGTCAATAAATCTCATGTGAAGTTTCTCAGGGGTGGAACTTGAGCATTTCTGCCGAACTGTACAGCAGACCCACTGTACAAGGACTGTAGAACGATCAACTTTAAATGTCGAACTTGTGAGACAGGCATTGTTGCACTTGCAGCGTTGATCATACGCTGTAGTTCCTGTGCCGGATTGCCGAGGAATTCCTCCAGAGTGCATGCATCAACGAGTTCAGTTTAGACACCGGGCCAAGCTCGCTTTTTTTTCGCAGTCGGAGCGTTTCGCGCAGCGACAATAAAGGAAACTTGCTTCTTTGCTTGAAAGAGAAAGCCGCGGCGAAGTTTAATTTCTCTAAGCCTCTTTAGCATCATGCCTGGATACTTTGTTTTCTCTTCTGTTGTTACAAAATTGAAAGTGAGCTTTTCGCTATATAACTGCCCCTAAAATAACCAACATTTTATGTAACCAGTACGATCGCCAGGGACCGTGCGCTATGAGAGCTGAGAGAATGGCATATAGACTAGCAAAAGTTCAGTTACTCATCCTTCATGGTGAAGATCGAAAAAGGAGCAGCTTTAAATAACCGAGTACACTTTATTAAACTATTTCAGAGATAGCGCACTGTTCACGACATCATATTCTTGAGAGACGAGCATTTGAACGGAGTACTCAGCATCACCGGTAGACCCTCACTAACTACGAAACTTTCACAAAATTGTTGAATGCATGAGGGCTCTAGACAGATGAATAATAAGCTAAATTAAAATTTGGGACGCCTGCACTGCTCACGAAGTTAGTTTGATTGGAATAGAGCAGTTTTTTACTGGATATGACTGTGAATACCATACCCAGTCCAGCCTTCTGCCGTGTAGACCCCGGGACGAACACATTGTTGATTGATTGAGCTCTTTGGTCAAATAGTAGCGTGGATCTCCCACCGAGTGGAACACTAAAGTACTAATTGTTTTGGGAAACTCCGTGGTTGTAAGATCCATGCGTACCGTTGCCAGCATCTACAGCTCCTTCCGACACAGTGACTGTACGGTTATTTACAAAACATCCAGCCTTAAATTGTGATAGCTTACACTCTGTAATAGATTCACAGAAGTAAGGGGGAAAAGGCAAATGCCAATTGAACACTTGGCCAAGTGAAGGCACTCATTGTCACCGGTAAAATGAGCAACATTTAACCTCTTCGCCAGAATTGTATTTTATCTCGGCTTTTCAATGGAAGGGTCATTAAGAGCAGTTGAGGCCTTGTTAAAAGTACCACCTGCTCGCCACCCTATTCTCGAAAAGATACATGTTTTAATGATCTTTGGAAGATGTTAAAGATTCAGCATCCTTTTGCAGCCTTGTGTGGGTAGACACCTACCTCATCATTGTAGTCGGAAGGCACTATGTGAAGATCATTTTAATTTATCCATACAATATTGTGAGTATGTATGTATATATATATATATATATTGACAACAGTTTGCAAGTTTACTCTTGAAAACTAAAAAGCCTTTTCATCTTGGAAATTTGTTATACATTGATACATACTCTTAAATGCACTAACAGTACATTAAAGAGAGGTTCTTATTTAACATGATAAATGAAATATAATTGCACAGAAGATATTTTTTGCAAATATATTTGAATCAAATTACATTGTAAACACTTTGATTAGATTCACTGCCATACATCAAAGTATTCTTAAAGTACATCTATTTCTATTGACTGTATTGTTCCCAGCAAGGCAAAGAAGGAGGCAGACCTATTGGAGTGATTAATGTAGATGGGCAAAATGGCTTATATGTAAGCGGTGAGCTGAAGCACCCATTCTGTGTCCTACGGACTAATTTTGGGAGTGAGAAAAGTAAAATCCACAAATGTAATCTTTCCTCAATAATCTTGATCTCATTACTGGGTTTCCTTTGTGAAGGACTTGGCATGGTCTGCTAGCTCAATGGTTGGATTGAACCTCATGTTTAAAATATCACCTTTAAGGCTCATTAGGCTAAAAATAGTTTTTTTGGTGAATTTATCTGTACATCATAAAGTATTTCATCATCTTGTCAACATATTCTTTCTTTCCCACCCCACTCTTTCTCCCCCATTCCACTCTTTCCCTCCTTTCTGTCTCTTCCTCTCCCATCACACTCGATCATATGCATCGCTTTCTCTTTCATTACTCTCTTCCTCTCCCACCCTTCTCGTTCGCTCCCATTCCTCTTCCTCATAGCTCTCTCCCCATCCTTTCTCTCTCATCGCTTTCTCACTCATCATGCTCTGTCTTGCCCCTCCAACCTCTCCCCCTCCCCCTTTCACTGTATTTAAAAATATAATGTCTGACTCTTCAACTTCCCAAAAATTGTTTCCCTCTGTCACAGTCCATGACTAATATATCTCTTCAAACAAGATTCCTCATTCCTCACCTCAACTCGTTTTCCTTCTTTGTATTCGTATTTTATCAGTTCACCCGGTTTGATCTTGACCTAGTTGTAATTAAATGCAAACGTCTATCTTAGGCCCTTCTGAACAAAAAACATACTTGGAGTATTCCTGCCTAATCAAATGGACATTGACTGGAGAGGAATAAAGCTTGGGAGAGTGACTAGCAGAAGATTAACATGGCTAGCCACGAAATAAGAGAAATCTAATGGTTTCTGCACTGTAACTGATTGGCCTTGGCTATGCTTTTCTGGTGGACTAAATTTTTGACATTTTGTGGTATGGTTTAAATCATATTGCAAAAAGGATAAAAGAGGCATACAAACTCAATTGTATATTATCAATAATCTAATGTGTAGGAAGGAACTGCAGATGCTGGTTTAAACTGAAGATAGACACAAAATGCTGGAGTCACTCAGCGGGACAGGCAGCATCTCTGGAGAGAAGGAATGAGTGACACTTCGGGTTTAGAGCCTTCTTCAGACTAGTCAGGGAAATGGGTAACGAGAGATATAAACAGTGATGTAGCAAGATAGAAAACAAATGAATTAAAGATATTTCGAGGTGAGTGACAATGGGAAGATTTAATTAAAAAAATAATTGTTACCGTTTCTCCTCTTGATCCTAATTTTAACTTTTGATGCTGAAATGAAATACGTCCATGTGGTAACATACAGGTAAATATAAGTTTTAACAAATCGTAATAAAAGTATACACATAAATCAGTATTATTCTTCTCAGTATTTGTTGCAGCAATGTTTGTTTTCTTTTGCCTCATCATACCACATACATTCAGATGTTATTTTCACAATTGTAAGTCCTCTCGTGAACATGTCTTTTTCCTTCATTATTACATAAATGGAAGATTTATTTCAAAGAAATAATGACAGGTTAAAATTGAATAAAGGAGGATTATTGCTTTCAGCATCAGTCTTCTATCATGGATAAAATTTCTGAACTAATCAAAAAATTATAATTGCTTCTATTTTCCTTTCTGTAGATTGACATTTATGATACCAATAATTCCATGACAGATGCATGACTGGATAATAAAGTGAAGGAAATAAATTATATGGATACCCATAAAATTGGTGAACAGTATATATGAACAGCCTTGGATAAAGAGAAGCACTTAGTGGGACATTTTGTTTGTCTGCCTTCTGCTCCATTGGAATAAAAACGCACTTGCATGGATTTGGTGAGTTTTCTTTAATATGGTATATCATATTGCTTTGTATAAATTTTTATTCTCTGCTTGCTGAAATGTCCTAATTACATCTGAATTCCAGTGGAGATCCATCCTACCTATGGCTTTTTAGTTTTCATAAAACCCTAACTAAATTTTGCCTTCCTTCATTTTAGCATTGCTACTTGGTTACATCTGTACAACATTTGCTTCATTCAAGAGTGACCTAGACAAGTTTCTGAATGGAGAAAATTTGCAGAGCTGTGGGGATGGTGAAGTGATGAATTGTACAGGATTGCTCTTACAATCTTGTAAAGATTCGACAGCTGAAATAGCCTTGTTTCATGCTGTAGATATTCTGTGATTCTATTTGGCAGTCACTTTTCCTGCATGATCTACTTTTTTTTCATTAAACGTTTCCCAAGTTTAACAAGGCTTGGATAGGGTGGATGTGGAGAGGATGGTTCCACTAGTGGAAGAGTCTAGGACTAGTGGTCATAGCCTCAGAATTAAAGGACGTTCTTTTAGGAACGATATGAGGAGGAATTTCTTTAGTCGGAGGGTAATTATTCTGGAATTCTTTTCCACAGAAAGCTGTGGAGGCTGTCGGTGGATATTTTTAAGGCAGAGATAGATAGATAGATTCTTGATTAGCACGGATGTCAGAGGTTATGGGGAGACGGCAGGAGAAAGGGGATAGGAGGGAGAGATAGATCAGCCATGATTGAATGGCGGAGTAGACGTTATGGGCTGAATGGCCTAATTCTGCTCCTATCACTTATGATCTTATGAAGTAATAGTGACATGTTAAATATTTTAGACAATGCTGAAGATATTTGTGGCATTTAAGGGGAAATAACAAGTTGATTTTCTGAATGCTGCACTAATGTCTGGAAATTAATGATGAATTACTAAAGATTTTACATGAAAAGCAGACACGTACTTCTCTATATACACATGCAAATCAACTTTATACCTTCATATTGTGACTTCGGTGGTGGGAAAGATGCTGGAGTCAATTATTAAAGAGGTAATAATGGGGCATTTGGATAGCAGTAAAAGGATTAGTCCAAGTCAACATGGATTTATGAAAGGGAAATCATGCTTGACTAATCTTCTGGAATTTTTTGAGGATGTGACAAGTAAAATGGATGAAGGGGTGCCAGTGGATGTAGTGTATCTAGACTTTCAGAAAGCCTTTGATAAGGTCCCGCACGGGAGACTGGTGACTAAAATTAGAGCACATGGTATTGGGGGTAGGGTGTTGACATGGATAGAAAATTGGTTGGCAGACCGGAAGCAAAGAGTAGGAGTGAACGGGTCCTTTTCAGAATGGCAGGCAGCGGCGAGTGAAGTGCCGCAAGGATCGGTGTTGGGGCCGCAACTGTTTACCATACATATTAATGATTTGGAAGAGGGAATTAGGAGCAACACTAGCAAGTTTGCGGATGACACAAAGCTGAGTGGCAGTGTGAACTAGGAAGAGGATGTTAGGAGGTTGCAGGGTGACCTGGACAGGTTGAGTGAGTGGGCAGATGCGTGGCAGAAGCAGTATAATATAGATAAATGTGAGGTTATCCACTTTGGCGGCAAAAACAAGGGGGCAGATTATTATCTCAATGGGGTTAGGTTAGGTAAGGGGGAGGTGCAGCGAGTCCTGGGCATCCTTGTACACCGGTCATTGAAAGTTGGCTTACAGGTACAGCAGGCAGTGAAGAAAGCTAATGGAATGTTGGCCTTCATAACAAGAGGATTTCAGTAAAGGAGTAAAGAGGTTCTTCTGCAGTTGTATAGGGCTCTGGTGAGACCACATCTGGAGTATTGTGTACAGTTTTGGTCTCCTAATTTGAGGAAGAGACATCCTTGTGATTGAGGCAGTGCAGCGTAGGTTCACGAGATTGATCCCTGGGGTGGCGGGACTGTCATATGAGGAAAAATTGAAAAGACTAGGCTTGTATTCACTGGCGTTTAGAAGGATGAGGGGGAATCTTATAGAAACATATAAAATTATAAAAGGACTGGACAAGCTAGATGCAGGAAAAATGTTCCCAATGTTGGGCGAGTCCAGAACCAGGGGCCACAGTCTTAGAATAAAGGGGAGGTCATTTAAGACTGAGGTGATAAAAAACGTTTTCACCAAGAGAGTTGTGAATTTGTGGAATTCCCTGCCACAGAGGGCAGTGGAGGCCAAGTCACTGAATGGATTTAAGAGAGAGTTAGATAGAGCTCTAGAGGCTAGTGGAGTCAAGGGATATGAGGAGAAGGGTTATTGATAGGGGACGATCAGCCATGATCACAATGAATGGCGGTGCTGGCGTGAAGGGCCGAATGGCCTCCTCCTGCACCTATTTTCTATGTTTCTATATTTTGCTTGGACATTTCTCAATGACATCTGGTTCTTTCCTCAGTTATCCTCGATTCTGACTACTCTTCTAACTGCACCTTCCAGTGTAGGAATACAATATGATAGAACTTTATTTATACCATAAAGGAAATTGGTCTGCCAACAGATATAAAATACAAGAATAGGAAGTGCAACATTTGGCCATATACTCCCTTCCTTCATATCACTGAGGGCCTGAGGCATAACCTCCAAATGCATTTTCATCATATCATCTTTAACTCTTAACTTTAAATCCCCCTTCAATTCCCATATTAACCTTCTGTCCTCCAGCTCCTCTATTGCCAGAGTCAGGCCCCATGTAAATTGGATGAACAGTACTTCATATTTTGCTTGAGTAGCTTATAACCCAGTGGTTTGAAGGTTGAATCCTCAAAATGCAGGTAACTTCTACAAACAACCCCCCCCCCCCACCCCCACCCACTCCCTTCTTTCTTCCTCCCCTTCTCCTCTTCCTTCACTAAATGTTCATTAACCAGTTTCCCAGTTTGCAACAATGTATCTTTCTTGGGCTCACACCATCTCTAGCCAACAATTGGGCGAGACGGTGGCACAGCGGTAGAGTGGCTGCCTTACCGCGTTTTCTGCGGCAGAGACCCGGGTTCGATCCCGACTATGGGTGCTGTCAGTATGGACCCCATGACTGCTCGGATTTTCTCCGCGATCTTCAGTTTCCTCCCACACGTACAGGTTTGTAGGCTGATTGGCTTTGTACAAATGTAAATTGTCCCTAGTGTGTGTAGGACAGTGTTAATGTGTGGGGATCGCTTGTCGGTGCGGACTCGGTGGGCCAAAGGGTCTGATTCTGAGCTGTATCTCTAAAGGAAAAGAAATTGGCCTATCATGGAACTTCCTTGCCTGAGGTCATCTGTTGCCAACCCTGATTTGTCCTGTTTCTTGTTTCTCGATTCCAGTTCCCCCCAGCCCCATTACAATCAGAAGAAGCGTCCCGACCCGAATCATCGTTTACCATTGTCTCCAGGTATGCTGCTTGACCCCCATGCATTTGTATCTATCTACAGCATATCATCACTGGATTAGACCCTTTACAGTATTCCAGACCTGGCATTTTCAACAAGTATAGATCAAACCATTGTTCTATTTTTTTGGAGAGCACTTGTTGATAATAATTTTGTTATTGTCACACATGGAGGTTATTCAGAGTGAAGTCTTCAGAGAGTGCGGCAGAATCTTAAGTAACAGGAAATTCATGAAACAAGGAATTTTTTGGAGAAAGAGCCGGGATGCTGCTTGATACTTCAAAATGATATTGGGTTAAATTCAGGAGAAAATAATGATTATTTAATCACGCACAAACTTAAAACTCAAATAGGGAAGCTAGTGTTAACAAATAAAGAATGAATAGTTCAATCAGGATAACAAATCGTTCATAAGCTTATCTGAAAGGAAATCGAGAAAATACATATAAGGATAGGAATCTGAGAGCTGTTTTCAATTCCTGAACTTAAGGACACTGCACATGTTCTGGGGATTAAAAGTAGAGGAGATAACTGATCTCAAGTTCAAGATTGATGAGTTTGAGATGCAGCAAGAGTCACTGTGACGCATGAAGGAGGCTGAATTTTCTGCATTTCCCGCATTGTACTTTTCAAATGGCTACTCCATTGCCAGCATGAGTAGAAGATAGCCATTGGAGGTCTATCCAAAAGAACTGAAAGAGCAGGAGTGTGCTAATCTCAAACAAAATTCCTCCAAATAGAACAGAGTTTAAGAAGGAGAACTTGAAGTAAATGGGTAGTGAGAGCAGATGTGAGGCATGCAATGACTGAAAGGAAATTTACTCAGAGTAGCGGGCATCATTAAGGTTAAAAAAACCCAGAAACCCTCATTTTAACAGACCACTTTATGACAGATTTTGGTTATACCGACCTTCACTGCCAGGCTGAGGCACCCTGGCACATGCCACCTCTCATGCTGCCTCCCGGCTGCTTCCGGTGCTGCTGCCACCACCATTGCCCACCCTGGCCTGTACCACCTCTCAGGCAGCTTCCTGCGCTGCCGCCATCCTGACCACTCCCAGGCCACGCCTGCCTCTGCCACACTGCCGCCACCGCTGCCGCAGTCACCACCACCGCTGGCAATGCCGTCACCACCACAACCATCATCACCACCATCAAAGATACCACTGCCACCATCGCGTCATTCATCATCACCACTGCCACCATCACCACCGCCGCCGCTGACCCTTTCTTGCACTCCGATTGCTCATGGGCCACGATTGCACCAATCCTCGCCTCTTCCCCTGGCCATTAACTCACCTGGATTTGTGGTCCAGTTCCAGGCCCAGAGTCGAAAAATGGGTCTGGACCTGAGACATCACCTATCGATGTTCTCCAGAGATACAGCCTGACCTGCTGAGTTACTCAAGCACTTTGTGCCCTTTTGTATATTAACCAGCATCTGTAGTTGTTTGTTTCTACTATTTATAAAATTAAAATCCCTTACCTGGTTTATAGTGGATGATCTGTTATAACAAGGGTTGACTGTACATTAAATTAGTCTTTACTAAAAAATAAATGTTGCTGCAGTTTCCTCATATAAAGTTATAGTTAGTGTATTGGAAATGTTACATTTTTGTTCATGATACTTAGTGTAAGATAAAGCCAACACCTACAGATCAGTCATGTAACCTAGATAGTGGAAAAGCTTCTAGAAATTAAAAGGGTTAGAATTAGAGGTCACCTGGACAACTGTGTATTACTTTGACAAGCCAACGAAGATTTGTTAAAGGCAAATTGTTTTCAATGAGGTAACAAAAGGGTGTGCAGTTGATGTAGTGTTTTGGGGCTTTCAAAGGCAATTGATAAAAGTGCCACGTAGCAGGCTTATTA
Source organism: Amblyraja radiata (assembly GCF_010909765.2). Lineage (NCBI taxonomy): Eukaryota > Metazoa > Chordata > Chondrichthyes > Rajiformes > Rajidae > Amblyraja > Amblyraja radiata. Next base: position 60,691,860 of record NC_045957.1, on the reverse strand, counting down.
TCAAAATGGAACAAAATGGACAGTGGCATCATAGATACAGACTTGGCTACATGACAGGAAACAGAGGAGGAGGGAAGCATGTAATGGAGTTCCCCTAATGATAGTACTGGAACAATTATTTTTCTGCATACATATTAAAGATGTGTATGTACATGGATCTGTACCAAATCTGTGGACAATAGTAAACCTGGGAGCATGGTGCATTATAAGGAGGATATTAGATAGGCTGGCAGAATGGGCAAACGGACATTTGGTAGAAGAAATTTAAAACACAATTTAACATTATAGCTGGAAGAATGAGTCGAAATGATCTACACTAGAGGGCATAGTTTCAAAAAGGTACAGGAACAGAGAGATCTGGGGGAAAGTGTACATAAATCATTGGAAGTGATAGGGTAAGTTAAGAAAGTGTACGGTACCCTGGGTTAATAAAAAGAAGTATAGTTATTATGTAAGGAAATGATGATGTCCTTGCACAAGCCTAAGATTCAGCTACAACTGGAGAACCATGTCCAGTTCTGGCAACACACCTCATGAAACATGTGACGGATGTAGGATATGAAAGATATTCACTGAAATGATTAAAGGAATGGAAATTATATGGGCAGACTGGCGAAGTTATGGTTGTGTTCCTTGGAATAGGTAACGATGAGAGGGGACCTGATAGAGGGAGTTGATATCATGAATGGCCCAGACAGAGTTGAATGCGGGGAAAACTGGTTACATTGTTGCAAGTTCATAAACTAGAGAACATGTTTGACAAAAGAATCAAAAAGAATCAAAATGACAAAAGAAGATGTTTGACAAAATAAGATGAGAAAAAATATTTCTGTGCATTGAATGATTCAATCAGGGTTCAGTGCAAGGGTTGGTTTTATTTTTTTTAAACTTTTAGAGATACAGCGCGGAACCAGGCCCTTTGACCTACCATGTCCACACCGACCAGCAATCACTCCGTACACTAATCTAAACACACAAGGGGCTATTTTACAACTTACCAAAGCCAATTAACCCACAAACCTGTCATATTTGGAGTGTGGGAGGAAACTGGAGCAGCTGGAAAAAACCCACAGGGAGAATGTACAAACTCTGTAGAGGCAGCACCCTTATGCCCCTGTCCCACTTAGGAAACCTGAACGGAAACCTCTGGAGACATTCCGCCCCACCCAAGGTTTCCGTGCGGTTCCCGGAGGTTGCAGGTGGTTGCCGGAGGTTGCAGGTAGTGGAAGCAGGTAGGGAGACTGACAAAAACCTCTAGGAACCGCATGGAAACCTTGGGTGGGGGCGCAAAGTCCCCAGAGGTTTCCGTTCAGGTTTCCTAAGTGGGACAGGGGCATTAGTCAGGATCGAACCCGGGTCTCTGGTGCTGTATGGCAGCAACTCTATCGCTGTGCCACTGAGCCACGCGTGCGGTTGTGAAGGCAAAATAAGTCAAGGTATTGAGAAGGGAACTAGACAAGTATGTGAATGGGAAAGAAAGATGTGTCTGAAGAAGGTCTCGACCCGAAACGTCACCCATTCCTTCTCTCCAGAGATGCTGCCTGACCCACTGAGTTAATCCAGCATTTTGTGTCTATCTTTGTTGTAACCAGCATCTGAATTTCCTTCCTACAGAAGAAAATATAGTGCTGTGTGGTGAGGCAGGAATTGGGGCTGGTATAGTATTTTAACACCTAATTATATTCACTAAGAATTTGCGAAAAGTAATCAATATTATCAGTAGGAAGGAACGATATAAGTTTGACAACCGATCAGATAACCATATAACCATATAACCATTACAGCACAGAAACAGGCCATCTCGGCCCTTCTAGTCCGTGCCGAACACTTACTCTCACCTAGTCCCATCTACCTGCACTCACACCATAACCCTCCATTCCTTTCCCATCCATATACCTATCAAATTTATTTTTAAATGATAAAATCGAACCTGCCTCCACCACTTCCACTGGAAGCTCATTCCACACAGCTACCACTCTCTGAGTAAAGAAATTTCCGCTCATGTTACCCCTAAACTTTTGTCTCTTAATTCTCCAATCATGTCCTCTTGTTTGAATCTTCCCTACTCTCAATGGAAAAAGCTTATCCATGTCAACTCTGTCTATCCCTCTCATAATTTTAAAGACCTCTATCAAGTCCCCCCTTAACGTTCTGCGCTCCAAAGAATAAAGACCTACCTTGTTCAACCTTTCTCTGTAATTTAGGTGCTGAAACCCAGGCAACATTCTAGTAAGTTTGAAGAAGGGTTTCGGCCCGAAACGTCACCCATTTCCTTCGCTCCATAGATGCTGCTGCACCCACTGAGTTTCTCCAGAATTTTTGTGTACCTTCGATCTTCCAGCATCTGCAGTTCCTTCTTGAAGACAACATTCTAGTAAATCTCCTCTGTACTCACTCTATTATGTTGACATCTTTTCTATAATTTAGCGACCAAAATTGTACACCATGTTCCAGAATTGGCCTCACCAATGCCTTGTACAATTTTAACATTACATTCCAACTTCTATACTCAATGCTCTGATTTATAAAGGCCAGCACACCAAAACCTTTCTTTAATAATAATAATAATAATGGATGGGATTTATATAGCGCCTTTCTAATACTCAAGGCGCTTTACATCGTATTATTCATTCACTCCTCAGTCACACTCGGGGGTGGTAAGCTACTTCTGTAGCCACAGCTGCCCTGGGGCAGACTGACGGAAGCGTGGCTGCCAATCTGCGCCTACGGCCCCTCCGACCACCACCAGTCACTCACACACATTCACACACATTCACACACAGGCAAAGGTGGGTGAAGTGTCTTGCCCAAGGACACAACGACAGTATGCACTCCAAGCGGGATTCGAACCGGCTACCTTCCGGTTGTCAGCCGAACACTTAGCCCATTGTGCCATCTGTCGTCCCATCTTTACCACCCTATCTACACGAGATTCCACCTTCAGGGAACTATGCACAGTTATTCCTAGATCATTCTGTTCAACTGCATTCCTCAATTCGCTACCATTTACCATGTATGTCCTATTTTGATTTGTCCTGCCAAGATGTAGCACCTCACACTTATCAGCATTAAATTCCATCTGCCATCTTTCAGCCCACTGTTCCAAATGGCTTAAATCTCACTGTAGACTTTGAAAATGTACTTCATTATCCACAACACCACCTATCTTAGTATCATCTGCATACTTACTAATCCAATTTACCACACCATCATCCAGATCATTGATGTATATGTCAAACAACAGTGGACCCAACACAGATCCCTGTGGCACCCCACTAGTCATCGGCCTCCAACCAGACAAACAGTTATCCACCATTACTCTCTGCTATCTCCCATTCAGCCACTGTTGAATCCATCTTGCCACTCCACTATTGATACCCAAAAATTGAACCTTCTTAACCAACCTTCCATGTGGAACCTTGTCAAAGGCCTTACTGAAGTCCATATAGACAACATCCACTGCTTTACCCTCATCAATTTCCCTAGTAACCTCTTCAAAAAAATTCAAGAAGATTAGTCAAACATGACCTTCCAGGCACAAATCCATGTTGACTGTTCCTAATCAGACCCTGTTTATCCAGATGATTATATATTTTATCTCTAAGTATCCTTTCCATTAATTTGCCCACCACTGACGTCAAACTAACAGGTCTATAATTGCTTGGTTTACTCTTAGAACTCTTTTTAAACAATGGAACAACATGCGCAGTACGCCAATCCTCCAGCACCATTCCCGTTTCTAATGACATTTGAAATATTTCTGTCATAGCCCCTGCTATTTCAACACTAACTTCCCTCAATTTTCCTAGGGAATATCCTGTCAGGACCTGGAAACTTATCCACTTTTATATTTTTCAAAAGTGTCAGTACTTCTTCTTCTTTGATCCTCATAGTTTCCATAGCTACCCTACTTGTTTTAGTTAGCAGCATCAGTTGTCCCTCCGAATTGTGCAATATGTTTTGCATTGTTAGTTGCATGGAAAGCTAAGACAGAAATGTAATTAGATCATTATTTTTAAGTTAAATATGCATTTATTTAATGCCTACACTTAAATTTTGGTTGTGACTGATATCTTCTCTTCAGCCAGTGTTCTGGCCAGTGTTAATTCATGCTACCGACCATCTGTCTGTAAGTTTAAATCCATGGAGTTCCACAATTCCATGGTTACACTTGGTAGCTCTCTTTTGTTTGCTTACAGTTTAAATTAATTTGAAGGAAATCAACTAAAGGGCCTGTCCCACTTAGGCGATTTTTTTGGCGACTGCCGGCGACTGTCACAACTGTAGCAGGTCATCGAAAAAGCGGCGACTGGAACCCCCCCCCCCACCCCCCCACGACAATGTCTACGACAATGTCTACGACAAGCTACGACAACCTACCACCTAGTCGACGTCAAGCTACGGCAAGCTACCGACAACCGGCGACCCATTAGGATGTCCACTTACGACCACACCTATGACAACTACAACCACACAGGCGACAAACAAAGTCAACCTATGTCCTCCTGTGACAAGTTACGACAAGGAATGGCAACAACTGAAGAAAACTGAAGACAATTCAGTCGCTGGTACCTGTCGCCGGTTGACGTAGGTTGACGTAGGTAGTCGCCAACGGAATTCACTGAAGTCAGCACCCGGCAACAACTAACGTCACCTGGCGACAACCTGCATCATCCTGGTGACAACCTACGACAGGAACTATGACAGGAGAAGACAAGCTACGCAAGCCCACTGTCGCCGAAAAGTTTTAAACATTTCAAATGTTTCAGTGGTGACCAGAAAAACATTACAACTCTTTAGGCGACTTGAGGAGACTACTCACGACCATACAGTCGTCACCCCGCGACCATGTGGCGACAGCCTCGTCGCTTGTAGTCGCCGAAAAAATCACCTAAGTGGGACAGGGGCTTTAAACTTTTCATCAGTTAGGACAAAGAAAAAAAAAATGTTACTTACCTGCTCATAACAGAATACCGTTAGTGCTACGACAACGGGATTTCCCCCCCAGTCTACAACATAAATTGATGTAGATATGTAGGTTGAAATTTATTGGCTTAAAATACTACCTTATTTCACCACATGAAATGGGCACTGGGCAAAAACCTTGGACACTGCAATAAACTGAGCACCTTGGCAATCCATTCTTCAACATTTATTGCCTACTAACAATTCGGAAACCGGTTTGGTAAGAGTTATTTTGATGTAATTAAAGTTTTCATACAATTTTTACAGGGCCACAATTCAGAGATAACATTTGAAATGAGAGCTAAATCATCTTGGGGAAACAAAAAAAATACTGCTGATAATTATTTTTCTTCCTCATGGATGTATTGTGTATTCTCCAATACTGGCATTTAACTGCCAAATTAAAAAAGTACAGGTGCTTTATTCTAAAACAGTTTGGTTAAATTGTTCTACTTTCTTTAGAAACATTATTTGCCTGATGTGAAATGAGCAGGTAAGAATTGCCGTGTATTTCCTTTATTCTGGATGGAGAACAAGTGTCTGCAGTGTGACACACAGTAATGTTACATATCTATGGATGTGTACAGAACCTGCATTGGTTTTGGTGCCTGATAGACACTTGTAACAGTCATCTCCAGAAAACATAGGCATCATGTGATGAAGGAGTCTGGGACTGAAATGTGAATCTTCTGCTCAATTTGTGTCTGTGTGTGGCTGTTATGTCACTTGAACCTGTAGCAAATCATGCATGAAGAGTTGACAGCATACTACACAAGTGATGTTTAAACTGATCTTTGCTTCCATTGAGGTAAGTCTCTTGTTAGTTGTTCGAGACATCTGGAGTGTTTGTGGACTAACCTTCAGCTATTTTTGAATAATTTAACAGATTGAATTTATTGAGGGTTGAAATTGTTTCACAGGTGATGTTTTCTCCCCTCAGATGCTGAACAAGGGAAAACCGCAGCATCCATCTTTGTGAGGATGAAAAAGCATTACAGAACGCAGTTTATCCGAATGGAACATTAAACATAAACCTCCCAGAGGAGTAGTGTGCAAGGCAGTTGCACATCTCCGGGGAGTCAGTCACTTGCCAATGCCACCTGCTGGTTTGAGAATTCAAACCTACCATTGGAGCATGCTCTATGAAGGTCACACTGATTTTATGCCTTTGGCTCCATCCACGCTGCTTCTGATGACGCCGATGACATCAGTGAGTTTGCTGTGTACGTGGCATTTCAGGAGGTCACTGACTCATTGTTCGGAAGGTGTCAGCAATTCATTAGCTCTCCCTTGGTGACTGTCAAAGAGGAGGAAAGAGCACTGAGATTTGCCTACATTGCTAGGCAGAGCATTACTGACTGCATGCATAAAGCCCCACTAGCTTCCCATTGTGAATCAGCACTGTTTCTCAACATGATAGGCTTTCATTTGCTCAATTCTAAACTTGTTTCCGACCATGGATATTGAGTCATGCAGGTTGGCATCTATTCTCATGCCCTCAAACATCCATGAATTGGAAAACACTCAAAGTGTACATCCATAATTTTCCTGAGTCTTTATAAGCCAGAACTATTCTGGAGCTTAAAGCCAAGATAGCAGCAATATTTGCTTCCGCTGATGTTCCATCAAAGTGGTTCTTCTGACACATTCATGGAGCTGACCACCCCTTTACACTTTCAATAATATACCTAAAGCCTGCACAGAGGCAAAACAAATATTCAATAACTCCAACATTGTGAACAATAAGCAGACAGAACAGTACACCAAGAAGCTGCACATTGCCACGTTTTCTCAATGGTCTCCATATCCTCTGTGGCAGGGTTAAAGCCCTGTACCACAGTACAAGTTAATTCAAAGAGTTCTCCCGAGTTTGCCCTGATTCGAACTCAGAGATTTACGGTAATGGCCGCTCGTCGGTACTCGGGGCTCTCGTGGACATTTTTCAACATGTTGAAAAATCTTCACGAGTCTTCCCGAGCTTACCGCGTTTCCCGAGTACCTGCCGTTAGTGTTACGAGCCGCTAAGAGACGTTCCCGAGCTCCGATGTACCCGCTACATTCATTCTACGTACTTATCACGAGTTTGATTTTTTTTTTAAACTCCGGAGTGCACTTGAATGAACTCATACAGTGGGACAGGGCCATAAAGATATGAGAACACCATTTGGCAAGCTGCTTTCTGGAGTATCCTATTACCCATCCCCTATTTTCACTGACACAATGTCTAACATTTCCTTAAAAACACCCCATTTTGTAATCCCACATTCCATCTTTCTATATGGCAACAGAATTTGAAATGGTATCTAGAAATTCCTCTTCTTTTCTATCCTGCTTTTGTAATCCTTCCCTTTGGTTCCTGCTGGGTTCATTTTCTTGTCCAAACATGTCTGAAAGGGTGATTACTGCCACGAGGAGTACACTTCGAAAACAGCCAAAAGCCATCAAACATCAAATTTAAAATTGTGATTCAATGGTGAAGTTAGTTAAAAATCCTTGCCCTTCCATCTTATGATATGCTAAACTTGTAGATCATCCCTGTCCACAATGCCAGAACCTACCCTTCAAGTGGGAAGCACACATGGATGAAGCACAGCCCTCATCCTGTGACTACCTACATTTGACCTGGACTAGCTAGAAAGTATGAAGTGTGTCAGGATGGAATAGGTCCTGAGGACATGCACATCAGGGTAGAAGATTACAGCTATGTGAAGGATTGCAGAGGTGTGAAGTGCTAAAGGATCGTGAAAATTAATGTTAAAAGAGCAAAGGTAGACAAAAATGCTGGAGAAACTCAGCAGGTGAGGCAGCATCTATGAAGCGAAGGAAATAGGCAATGTTTCGGGTCGACACCCTTCTGCAGACTTCTTCAGACCCTTCTTCTAAAAGAGCAAATGTATGTGCAATGAAGGACATAATAAGAATTGGAGAGGGATGGGTGTGCATGCTGAGCCTATAATTAGTATGGTGCTCAGAAGTAATATGGCCTAGCATCCTCCCTTTAGCTAGCATTGTGGATTTGTTGACCCTTTAATTGCATTGCAGCCATATCCTGGTGATCTGAAAGTAGATTGTATAGGATCACTGACACTTCCAAGTTCAACTCAGTTCTTTCCCTATCCTACATTACCCAGCCTCTCAGCATTGGACACATTTTGTGATATTCTCATTGTTGGTGGACAAAACTACTAGAACTGTCATGCACAGCAGCATTGTAGAACACATTAATCATAGAGGCAGAATGGTTTAGGAATATATCCAATACCATCATCTCATGCAATGAACAATATTATTGATCTTTCCCAAGAATTAATTAAAACATTTAAAAAAAACTTTGCAGTTCTGAGATCAGGAGAAGGGCCATTGATTGATGAAAAAGCATAACCCAATTATAACAATTACTCATTTCATCATGCTTCAACTGAGGGCAATAAACAAAATGACTGAGATCAAATGATTACACCAGACCAATTATTGTATTCTCAGTTTACTAGTTGTAAGAAAGGAACAGCAGTGGCATCGGTACAGGGAAAATAAATTTAGTTGAATAGTTATTATCACCAGTAAACCATGATTTAAAAAAAAACCAGATTATCATTGATAGAAAATTCAATTTCAGTCAACCTCATGAAGCATTAATTGGTTATTTAGCAATTAAAAATAGGATTACACGGTTTGTGTGAAATGGAAGGGAAACATTCAGCTCAATCAATCCAAGTCGGCCGTAATGCTTCACTCAGCTTTTCTTATATTTCATCTCATCTGAACATTACATTGTAACCCTCCATTCCCTTTCCCTGATACTTCAGTTTTGCCTTAGTTGCATCAATATGATTGACTTCGACCATGCATTATCACAGCAAGGTCAACATTCTTGACGCTCTCTAAGTAAAAATACATTTTGAATACATTGGATTTCTTGGTGACTGTCATAATAATTACATATCATGAAATATCATTATATTACAAATGATGACAACTTCATGTCATTAAAAATGTTTTAAAAAATCAATTTATTGGTGTAAGCTGATGTATTAGGGAATTATAAGAGCTCTTGGAGGAATGAATATGGGCACTTTCCCAATTATCACATTTTCTGACACAATTCAGCTCTTCAGTGTAGGTTAAACATTCAGCAAATACAAACATTTTTAATTCCATGGCTTTTTTGCAAGGGGTAAATATTTTATCCAACATAATATATTGTGCATTCTTTGGAGCGCAGAAGGTTAAGGGGGAACTTGATAGAGGTCTTTAAAATGATGAGAGGGATAGACAGAGTTGACGTGGATAAGCTTTTCCCACTGAGAGTAGGGAAGATTCAAACAAGGGGACATGACTTGAGAATTAAGGAACAGAAGTTTAGGGGTAACATGAGGGGGAACTTCTTTACTCAGAGAGTGGTGGCTGTGTGGAATGAGCTTCCAGTGAAGGTGGTGGAGGCAGGTTCGTTTTTATCATTTAAAAATAAATTGGATAGTTATATGGACGGGAAAGGAATGGAGGGTTATGGTCTGAACGCAGGTGTATGGGACTAGGGGAGAATACGTGTTCGGCACGGACTAGAAGGGTCGAGATGGCCTGTTCCCGTGCTGTAATTGTTATATGGTTATATGGTGCAGTTATTACTATAAACCAACCTAAGAATTGTTTCAAAGTAACAGCACAATTTATTTTCTAATCCATTATATTTTATCTGCATTCAGATGTCAAAGATGTTATTGTTCACAAAATCTTACAATATACAAAATCTAACAATGATATTCAGAACAACTAGAATATAGTGAAACACAATCATGTTTTTTGGGGGTGGTGGAAGCAAATTGTTTTCATATTGGTTACAGAATAAATTGTTATTGGTTCTTCGGATACTTAAATATGCATGCCAGCCCTGGTTTAACAAAGAGGGTTAAATTATTTACTGTATGGAGAGAGATAATCAGCAGAAAAATTATTGCTGGGTTTACAGTTAAAGCTCTGAAGAGCAGAAACTTTATTGACTTAAGAAACAATGTTGCATAAAAATAAAGCAATTGGTTGAAATACAATAATTATTAGTTAAATCAGCAAAAACATGTAGAATAAGTCCATACTGATACTTTTAAGAATTATTCTATAAATTAAACAATCTAAATATAAATCAATTTTTGAATTATATTCAATAAAATTGTTTATTTAATATGTTCATAAAATATTTTCAGTTATCGTCCAGTATAAGCATTAATTTTCAAACTTAAATGTGCTATTTTCTTTCCCAATTTCAATTTTAAATGGCAATGTTATACTTTACTAGACCAAGCGGTCCTGTCCCCAACGCGTCACAGGGGAGGGCTGGTCCCCGAACGCAATATTCCACCACTCATAGGTCCCAATACTCACCACTCCTTAGAGAGGGAGGGGGTAGAGAGGGAGGGGGAGGGGGTAGAGAGGGAGGGGAAGGTGGAGGGGGTAGAGAGGGAAGGGAATAGTGGGAGGGGGAGGGGATAGAGAGGGAGAAGGGCAGAGAGGGAGGGGGGCATCCCATCTCCTTCCTCCTCATTTCCCTCATCCTCCTACCCTCACTCCCATTCCCTGCCCCAGGACCTACCCAGGTCGTAGAGCAGCGCCAGGGCCTGGACAGCTTGAGAGGCCATTGTGATTGGTGCACTGTGAGAGGCATTGTGACATCATCACTGGACACTCTCTGAAAAAGTGGTTTTGGCTTTTTTTGAAACTTTAAATTATGAATAACTTCGGAAATATAGGTTGGAATGCGACGGGAAGATGTTTATCGCTTCGACAGGAAAAGTGTGAGTAGAATATGTGAAAATGGGAAGGCTGTGGCCCAGCATTTGGAAGACGATAGGAAAAAGCAAAGCAGAGTGACACATTGCCGGCAAAAACAAAGAGTCTTAGTAAAATAGATTATTATATTGCATTTCAAGGATAAGACTTAATTTTCTGAATGGTCTAAAAATGATTAATGTCTTCTATCGTCGTTTCAATTTTTCTATTTTCATCTTAAGACTCCAGTAAAATTGGTTGGTATGTGGTATTTAAAACAAGCTGATGTCTATTTAATAAGCTTATGGTTTATCCAGATTTTATTGACATTTCTTAAAAGATGCAAATGCACACATTTTGCCTGTTACTTTGCAACATACAGCAAGAGCCAACTTTCTTTTCAATCTGCCAGTGCAGGTTTAATAGCAATATTCATGTCAGCAGGATACTTATACTATCTGCTTGCAATGCAGATGGGTTGAGGTGGGGTGAGAAGCAAAGATCATAGATCCCAGAGTAAACAGCTATTTAAACCATCGTCATCAATCACATGGCAACTCTTCCTTATTTTGAAGAAAATCGGAACCTAGGAATAGTCGGAATTGGAAAAGAACATTACATTCCTCTGGCTGTTCCTCAAGTTCTAATAATATCAACTTCCTGTTAGACTTGACAGTAATTTCCACCTTCACAGGATGCCCAGACAATATGCTTCATCAACGTCTCTGTGAAATAAATGACAGTTGACCCTTTCAGCTTTTCAAAGAATTCAATAAGACTGGATAAATAATGAAAATGTTCCACAACATTTCTTCTCTCCATTTTATATATACCCGTGTTTTTCAATTTTAGCTTTTAGCTTAGGTAGCTGATGCTTTTATGCTTTGATGTCCTCTTCTAATACTTTCAAAAAGCACATTTCCTTACTGTAGCTGTGAATAGAACTTTATAAGTATTTGAACTTATGGTCAATAAAATGGCGTGATTATGTTGTGTGAATGATGAACGATTGTGCTGAATATCTCTGGTTAATACACTGTACTAAGTTTAGTTTTTCTAATTTCGCTGCTACATTAAAGCTGCTCTGGACTATTTTGTTCCGACACCTCTTCCTGCATTGCCTCCTGTGGATTGGAGTTCACTTTGTATATATTTTTCACCATATCTTTATTATGCAATATTACTACTTGCTAATGCAGTCCCATGATCTATTCAAATCCCTTGGTTTTTAGTTTGTTGACTTCTTGATGTTTAGAGACTTCCCATGTTATATTGACTACACCATTAGTTTAATGTTAAGATTTATTTGCAAATCAATTTTTATGATATATTCAATAACTTCTTACCTTTTATATTCAGACCCAAATAATTTTCTTCCATTCTGAAGCAGTGTCATGCGCATCTGTGTATAGTTCTTTATCTCATTTGATTTAAAGTTTTCAATAATAGGACACCAGAGCATGCTTAGTGTTTCAGTTCCAATACATAATTCAAATCATATCCAACCTCTTAAACAAATATAGTGCTTTGCTTTGAAGAAGGGTCTCGACCCAAAACGTCACCCTTTCCTTCTCACCAGAGATGCTGCCTGTCCCGCTGAGTTACTCCAGCTTTTTGTGTCTGTCATAGAGCTTTGCTTGTCAGGAATACATGTTAGGAATTCAGGCGTAGAGATCAGAAAACAGTGCATGGCCTCAATTACACGCCCACATTCCAGCAACTCAGATTCATCAAATGGATTGAAAGCACCTCCTGGTTGTTGAGTCAATGTGAAATAGATTTGGGTGGTCTCATTTCAATTTATTATGCCGTGGGCTGGAGCCACCCCCTATTTCTTAGTGCAACATGGATGCTGTTTTGTGAGTGGGGTTTATTATAATAGAATATGAGGATGCTTTATTTTGTATCAAACCGGGTGCTCAGCACTCCCCCTCCCATTCCCAATCTGACCATTCTGCCCTGGGTCTCCACCATTGTCAGAGTGAGGCCCAGTGCAAATTGGAGGTACTGCACCTCATATTTTGCTTGGGTAGTTTACACCCCAGCGGTATGAACATTGACTTCTCTAACTTCAAGTCGCCCTTGCTTTCCCCCTCTTTCCATCCCCTCCCCCTTCCCAGTTCTCCCATCAGTCTTACTGTCTCCGACTACATTTTATCTCTGTACCACCCACTCCCTTGACATCAGTCTGAAGAAGGGTCTTGACTGAAACATTACCCATTCCTTCTCTGCTTGTCCCGCTGAGTTAGTCCAGCATCTAAAGTATTTTGCATTTGAAAAATGTATATCTTTCTGGTTTTGTAATAATATTTCAGACCATTTAAGATATAACAGCATAGCTACAGCAGCATTTATACCACTGCTCATTGAAATCAGTTCAGTCAAATCTCAGTCAGGGTGTCTTATTAATGATATATAATGATTGGAGCACAGTGCAATCCTCCCACCATGCTTCCTGTAACAATTTAATTCCATTCCATTTGCTCAGATTCTTTGTCTTTTTTTCAATATATTCCAGTGACAGAATTTTCCACACCCATGCCCTTGAGGTGTCTTCCTTTTTCCTTAACTATGGTTTCCTCTCCACGGTGGCTGATAGGGATCTCAATGAGACTCCTTGGTTTCCTGCACTGCTGCTCACACCCTTTCTTATCTCAGCCAGAATTATGACTTCCCTTGTCCTTACCTTGCACCCCACCAGTCTTCGCACTAAAAAGTTGACATCGATTTAAATAGATAGTAGTCAAGTAGATGAGGTTTACCTGAGATTGGAATGTTCATGCCATTGGTTTGTAGGCTCCCCAAGCAGAGTTTGTGGTGCTTCTTCTTCCTGTTTACATATGGCCTTCTCTAGCAGTGTAGCGATATTCTCTCCATGCTCTCCTCTTCCTTTGCAACATAAATCTTCTTTAATTTGTAATCGTCCTGGGTTCTGATGAACAGTCAATAACCCGAAACATTAACTCTGTTTCTCCCTCCACATATGCTACCTGATTTGTGGAGTTTTTCCACCATCTTCTGTTTTCTTCAGATAATTCATTTGTGTTTTATATATCTCTGGAGTGAAGCTGGTCAGTTGTTTAATATTCTAATCTGTAAATTAACCCACATTTCGACTTTATTTAGAGCAAAAGTTTTTAGGCAGTTCTGAAATAATTCAAACTTTCCTTTGCGTGTTCACATTTTCATGCTGACATTCACATTTGTTATTTGATCAACAAATTACATTAGGTATAAGCATCGGGACAAATAGGTTAAAGAGGGGTAAATTAGATTGTGGAACCATTCTGCATTTTGGGCAGTATTGCAACTGACAAGTATGAAGCTCAAACAGAAGTGGAACATGACTGACACAGCAGTGTCCTAGATTCTGCCATTTGTCAGACATCAATGGGTAAATGCTGCTTCAAAGACATAGATAAAATAATGCGAACAATAGTCCCGACGTCACCAGCAGTGAGAGAACAGTGCATGACTTCCATTAAACTTTCTGTGGGCATTGAAATGTATGAACTACATATGAACCACACTCAATAAGATTAAAGTGTCCTCATTGGTTGACTAAATTGAATAACTCCTGAAAACAGACACAAGGATTTTGATGTGACTGACCCACTGTATATGGAGTTTGTGCGGTCAGCACTCTTTTGCTGCTCTGAGGACTTGATACTTCAGCAGGAGACCAGTTTTTCACAAGTGACGGATGGGATGGTTCAAGCATTCCACAACTGATGTTAACTTGGGAGGAATTAAAAAGTGCATAACAGGGAAATGAATTTTATGGATTTACAATCCTATACTAGGGCTGGAGAGGAGGAGCAATATTTTGCTTCTGCAGGGATCTAAAGGGTTCTTGAGACTACAATGGATTGGTTAGGCCCAGCGGCCATTTGCGCGACCATTGATCCCAGAGAAAAGACATCGGGAAGTGGCAGTTGAGGAGATCAAAGGCAGGGGCCAGACCCTGCAATTAGTGCTGCAAGGTGCTCAATGTCAGTCGTCACTCCTGGAAATCTTGTATCCTATGAATTGGAGGTTTGTCCGTAGTTCAAAGCAGCACAACCTGACCATTCACTCACTGATATCTTCTGTCGCTCGGGATTTATACAAAGCATTTGTATGCTCCCCTACAGCCTTTGCAGGCAGAAATGGTTGCAAGACTGAAACATGTTTCTTCAAGCTAGCACATGACAGTTATTGAATCATGACAGAGGCATGCCGTCGAAATAAATCTGCTACACCAACACATGTCATATCTCATCTTCTGGACAAGTTGGCACTTAATTTCAAGCAGCAGATAACAGGAGAGGTCAGGAATAGAAAATAAAGTGAAGGTATCATTGTTGAGCTGAAGTGAGCAATGGGGCTGAAACCATAATGAATGATGATTACCTCGTACCACTGCCACCACCTTTCCCATATATCATAAACCCATCACGGGTGATGTACCTCTTACTCCCATCACTTGGGTCTTTGTGCCTTTATCCTATCCATTCACCAAGAATAGTAACCGTGTCAAGTAGTGGTACAGAATCAGAAGTAGAGTGAAGATGAAGTTAGGAGGGGAGATCCAGGAGTCATGAGCAAAAAATGCTGGAACTGAGCAGGCCAGGCAGCATCTGTGAAGGGAATGGACAGACAATGTTTTGGGTCAGGATCCTTCTTCAGACTGATTGAAAGAGTAGAAGATAGCTGGAAAAGAGAGCATTAACAGTATTGAGATGGGTACTGCGTGAACATAGGGCTGTGTGTATGGATGGGATGAGATTTGAGAGGGTGAGGGGAATGAAGAAATCATGAAGGTCAATGTCATGGCTGCAGTTGTAGATAGAAAGGGTTGAAAGAGGGTAGAAGGTGGCAGGGGCTATCTGGAAGAAGGGTTTCGGCCCGAAACGTTGCCTATTTCCTTCACTCCATAGATGCTGCCTCACCCGCTGAGTTTCTCCAGCACTTTTGTCTACCTCTAATGCAGCATTTGTTGACCATTGTTTCAACTTCAGAGACATAGAATCATCTAATGTTTGGGTGCTGCAGTGGAAGCTAATAATAATAATAATACATTTTATTTATGGGCGCCTTTCAAGAGTCTCAAGGACACCTTACAAAAATTTAGCAAGTAGAGGAAAAACATGTAAGCGGAATGAAATAAATAGTACAGACATGACTAGTACACAAATTAAAGACAGAATTCAATTCAAAACACAATATGAGGCAATTCAAGCACAGATGAAAAGGGAGGGGGACGTGGGGCTAAGGATAGGCAGAGGTGAAGAGATGGGTCTTGAGGCAGGACTGGAAGATGGTGAGGGACACGGAATTGCGGATCAGTTGGGGGAGGGAGTTCCAGAGCCTGGGAGCTGCCCTGGAGAAGGCTCTGTCCCCAAAACTGCGGAGGTTGGACTTGTGGATGGAGAGGAGACCGGCTGATGTGGATCTGAGGGACCGTGAGGGTTGGTAGGGGGAGAGGAGGTCAGTGAGATATGGGGGGGGGGCCAGATGGTGGAGGGCTTTGTAGGTGAGGACCAGGATTTTGTAGGTGATCCGGTGGGAGATGGGAAGCCAGTGAAGTTGTTTGAGGACTGGAGTGATGTGATGCCAGGATTTGGTGTGGGTGATGAGTCGGGCGGCTGCGTTCTGGACCAGTTGGAGTCGGTTGATGTAGGTGGAGCTGATGCCAAGGAGAAGTGAGTTGCAGTAGTCCAGTCGGGAGGAGATGAAGGCATGGATGAGTCTTTCAGCAGCGGGAGGTGTGAGAGAGGGTCTGATTTTGGCGATGTTGCGGAGGTGAAAGAAGGAGGTTTTAATGACATGGCGGATGTGAGGCTCAAGGGAGAGGGTGGAATCAAAGATCACGCCAAGGTTGCGGGCCTGGGGAGATGGGGAGACAGTGGTGCCGTCGATGGTGAGAGTGGGGTTATTGATTTTGCTGAGTGTGGATTTGGAGCCTATGAGGAGGAATTCTGTTTTATCGCTGTTGAGTTTGAGGAAGTTATGTTGCATCCAGGTTTTTATAGCTGACAAACAGGAGTTGATATGGGAGAGGGGGGGTTGTGAGGGGATTTGGTGCCAAGGTAGATCTGGGTGTCATCGGCGTAACAGTGGAAGTCCAGGTTGAAGTGGCGGAGTATCTGACCAAGGGGGAGGATGTAGATGATGAAGAGGAGGGGGCCGAGTACGGAGCCTTGGGGAACGCCTTGAGTGACTGTGGCTGTAGCAGAGGTGTGGTTATGGAGAGAGATGAAGTGAGATCTGTTGGAAAGGTAGGAACGGAGCCAGCTGAGTGCAGAAGCTAAGGTTTTTGTCTTACAAACTCTGCCCTTTGTCATGCAAACTCGGAGTGTGTAATTATGATTCAGAATTACAGTTTCCAAGGGAACTTGTTGCAAATCAAAATAGCCCAGCAATCTGTAAAGTAAATTAGTTAAAATACTTAAGATGCAACCCCAGGGGGTTGGCAATGAAGGATGAAAGCATTTGTGGTCTCACCATTGCCAACCACCCTTGTTATTGCCTGTCGCAGGCTACCGTGAAGCTTGATAGCCTTCAACCAGCTCTGCCACAACCTCATGTGGTGCAGGATGGGGTGGCACTATGTAGAGAATAATAGGCCTGTCCCACTTAGGTGATTTTTTAGGCGAGTGCAGGAGACTGCGCTCGCCACATGGTCGCCACATGGTCGCCACATATTCGCTGGTGGTCTCTGGTGAGTCTCCTTCATGGTCGCGTGGAGTTCCCGCATTCTGGGAACTATTGGCGGCCTCAGTAATGTCGCCACAAATTTTACAACATGTTGAAAATTTTTCTGCGACCAAAAATTGGTTGCCATGGAGAAATTCGATAATCTTGTAGTCGTAGGTGCAGTTCTAGTGTGCTCGCCATGTAGTTATAGGTAATTGAGGTAATCGTAGGTAGTTTTAGTTAATCGCCTTTGCTGACCTGATATTTTCATTGGCCTATTGGGGGAAAAAAACGTAAGCAGGAGTTTTCAGAACCAAGGATAACCGACCGGTAATGTTAAATGCCCGCCGAACTTCACAGCTGTGTATCTCTGGCTTATTAAAAGTTGTCTAGCTTCTTAAAAGTGTCTCCACTCCTTCTCCCCCCCTCTCCCCCCTCTTCCCCCTCTTTTAAAGGACTTACCATACACTGTGCTAGCCGTCTTAACCTTCCTGTTCATCGCAGTGTGTGTTTGTATCACTTTGGCTTTGCACCGTGTGAATTTCAGACAGTGCTCCCCCCGCTTATCCAGACCGCTGCCTTTGTGATGTGTGTGTGTGTGTCTTCCACTGACAGTCGCCGTTCCAGTTCTCGGTTTTTCAGGCGAGTGCCGGCAACTTGACAGTCGCCAGCAGTCCGCTGAAAAATCGCCTAAGTGGGACAGGCCCATGAGGATAGCAAAGGCACTTGGAAGACCTGTACAAAGGGAATGTTGGCAACTATTGTTTGGTGAACAAAATACAAAGTGTTTTATGTCAAGTGCCTTCAGTGCCTCTGTCCATTCCTTCCACAGATACTGCTTGACCCGCTGAGCTTTCCTGCACTTTGTTGTTTGCTTTGTACTTCCGTGTGTCTATAATGTTTAGTGATGTTTGATCTTTTTATTTATGTTGTGGTGTCTTTTATTTTGGAATGGTGACTGGATGGATGGTGTTATGGTTATTCACAGAAGGAATGAATGGAACTGTTAGTGAATGAGAAAATTGGTGTATTTATTATTTTATATCATCAAATGAATGCCACAGACAACCTAGATGGAAATGTCTATATAAATTAACTTCTCTTTTTTATTCTCCTCTTTCTCTTCCTTCATCACCCCTTTCTTCTCTTACTCTTCAGACACAAAGTGCTACAGTTACTCAGCAGGTCAGGCAGCATCTCTGGAGAACATGGATAAGTGACGTTTCGATTTGAGACCCTTCTTCAGATCCTGAGTTTGAAGAAGGGTCTCGATATGCTACCTATCAATGTTCTACTGAGATACTGCCTGACCTGCTGAGTTACTCTGGCACTTTGAGTCATTTTTGACTTAACCAGCATCTGCAATTCTTTGGGCCTAAGTTTAAAAAAAATCTCTTTTGGCCCATCCTTTTCCTGCTTGACAGTTGTTTATTGTATTGCTGTTTGCAAGGGCTAAATCCCAGAGATGGTAAATTTGTGCAACAGTTGTGCGGGTGGTGAGTGTATGGAATGATATGAATATTTAAGAAGCAATTAGGCAGGTACATGGATAGGACAGGTTTAGAGCGATGTATGGGCCAAATGCAGGCTCGGGACCAGTGTAGATGGGATATGTTGGGCAAGTTGGCCGAGGGGGCTTGTTTCCACACCGTATGACTCTATGACTGTATAAAGAGCAAACACCTGATGTTTGTGTAGGAAAGAACTGCAGATGCTGGTGTAAATCGAAGGTAGACCCAAAATGCTGGAGTAACTCAGCTGGACAGGCAGCATCTCTGGAGAGAAGGAATGGGCGACGTTTCGGGTCGAGACCCTTCTACAGACCTGATGTTTGCTGGACTGAGCCTAGTAGGGATTTTTCTGAGTGGGTGGGTAGTAGAATCAGTGTTTAAATTTTCTATCATCTCCTTATTCACAGGTGTGGCATTTGACATTTGTTTTTTAGCATGTTGTTCATGTGTACATAAATTGTGCTCTTCAATTAGAAGGCATTTGGTCAATGAATGGACCTTGCCCCGCACTGGTTTGTAGTAGTGGGACAACTGCAAATTATCACAGAATGAAGGTATCGCAACTTCTGCCAAGATGTTGATCGTTAGCTTCCATAATGTGCCGTGAACAGTCACACAATAGCTGAATATTTATGGAGTAGATTATTTTAAAAAGTATTCTTTTATAATAATTAAAATCAGATGCAATGAGAGTCTATGTTGACACAATTAAATGTTCAGGGATCTTGGGGTAATTAAAATTTATTATGCTATAAAAGATTCACTTTGATTTGAACTTGGTGTTTTCTGTGGGTTTCATGATTAACTACTAGACAAATATTATCATTGGTTTGATATTCGGTTTCCTCCCACATTCCAAAGACACACAGGTTTGTAGGCTAATATGCTTGGTATAAATGTAAAATTGGTCCTAGTGTGTATAGGATAGTGTTAATATGCGGGGATGGCTGGTGGGCTGAAGGGCTTGTTTCTGCTATGTATCTCTAAACTAAACTAAACTAAACACTACAACATTACTACTTTAGTAATCGCATGAAAGATTTTCTTTCAGAATTGACCTCCTGTATTTGTGTTGTGCACCATCCTTGCATTTGTACCTGTGCTGTTTACTTGGCGATAGCATTCAATGGAAGCAGGTGCACTTAAGCAATCGCATCATATAGTTGTGCAGCACAGAAATTGGTCCTTTGGCTCAACCTGCCCATGTTGACAAGCTAATCTAATCTAATCGCATTAAGCCTGTATTCCTCAGTTCCTTTCCTGTCAAAGTACCTGCCCAAATGTCTTTTTAACATTGTAATTGTATTTGCCTCTACCACTTCCACTGGTAGCTTGTTCCAGCTGAACATCAGTCTCTGTGTGGAAAACCTGCTCCTTTGATCTTCTCTCTCTCCTAAACTGATAGTTTCTGGTTTTAGACTCCCTCACCATAACAAAAATACTCTGACTTGGCTATGCCTCTCATAATTTGATAAACCTCTGTAAAGCCACTCTTTGTCTCCTTTGTTCCAGCGAAAGTGAGTTACTTGAAGATACCGAAAGGCATGAATTGGTAGAATCACTGGGGTAAAGATAAGAACTGGGAATGATCACAGGAATAACAAGCAGAATTTGGGGGATATTATTGGATCAAGTCAAGGAATCTGTGTGTAAAAATCGGCAATGGTGAGAGACCACAGGTGCAAATTGCAGCAATTATAAAAGATGAGTGGAGCGAATGGCAACGTTTGAGCAAATACGTCTTGAGTGAAAGGCTGAAATCAGGGAAGATCACTGGAATAAAAGGCAACAGTGGAAAAAATAACTGAAGTAAAATCCATTTTGGCAGGACAATAGAACAACTGAATATCTTTTAATTATTAAGAGACTGGAAGGTATATTAATTTTAAAAGCGGTGTGCAAAATTTACTGAGAGATATGGTAGCTGTGCGATGCATCAATTCCTCCTAATCCTGGAGTCTGCACTAAATCCAGAAACCCACTCAGATCTCTCCATGGTAGTTATGGAACTTGAATTCAGTTTAAATGAGGGAAAAAAATCCATTAGTAATCATTAGTAATGATGAATATAGAACCACCAGATTGTGGTTAAAAACCTATCCAGTTCACCATTATTTTTAAGAGGAGGGAACTTGCAAACTTTGCTCGGTGTAACCTATCAATATAAACCAAAAATGCTAGAAATGCTCGGCAAATGTCTAATTGAATTCCCTCGGAAGTGACCAAGCATGCCACTTGGTTCAAGGACAATTAGGAATGGGTAGTATATGCTGGCCTTATCATTGATATCCAGATCCCAAAAAAATTAATGAACTGAGAAAAGCAATTAGGAAAGGAAATGCTACATTGTTCTTCATTGCAGGAAAATTAGTCATAAAAGTAATAACATCTTGTAGAAATTAAATAAGATCCTGACAAGACCATAGCCTGAAGAAGGGTCTCGATCTGAAACGTCACCTATTTTCTCCAGAGATGCTGCCTGACCCGCTGTTACTCCAGCATTTTGTGTCTATCCTAATGAGACCAGGCCTAGGTGCCCTATCTAAGAAATTCTATGCTTGTTAACGAGGGCTTGGAACAAATATTTTAACAGACTAGATTATGGGATTGGAGATTCATTTGTGTGAAGAGATTGGTGCTATGATCTCCAGAGTTTGGAAGATCGGATTCTATATTCAGGGGAAAAAAGATCACACTGAAACATACAATGTTCAAATGGATCAAATAAAAGTCAAGTTTATTGTCATATGAACAAGTACGGAGAGGTCCGGGTACAATTAAAATCTTGCTTGACAAAGTAGATGTAAAGATGATATTATATCTCCTTTGGCTGGGTGTCTAGAACCATGGGTTGGCATTCAAGACAGTGATGAGAAGAAACTTATTTATCCAGTGTTAGTGAATCTTTGGAATTCTCTACTCCAGAGGGCAGGAGAGGCTCAGTTAATGAGTATATTTAAGACTGAGATATATTTTTGGATATTAAATGAATGAAGGGATCCTGGCTAGTTAAGAAAAATGGCACTGAGATAAATATATCAGTCTTGATCTTACTTAATGCAAACACAAGACCTAAAAGGTAGCAACTATGAAGATTACATAGATAAGGAGCTCTCTTAAAGGAGCACACAGTAAAAAAAAAAGACTGCAAATTACAAAGGAGTACCATTGCCTCAGAGAATTTTAAAATGGCTACTTGGTAAGACACTTTATTGTATTAATTGGGTTATGATACATCATAATGAAAATAACCCACAGAGACACCATTGCCAAGAGGGCAAGTTGCAGTTTGAAAGCTGTTGGGCAGACAAATGGTGGTCTAAAAATTCCTTAACCCAGCCCATTCTTCAGCAGTAAACTGATAAAAGTTTGGCTATTTCTGAAGTCGAATGGGAATTGTGCTGAAACTGAATTACACCACTCCAGAAATTGGACAGAACACGTCTGGTTGCAAATCAAGCTTGTACTAATGACACTATTTGCTCTTGGGACATGCATGGAATGATATCACTCCTGTGGAATGCTCCATTTGTACATTGCCCAGGAAATAAGGTCATACTGATCTTCAGTGTGCCTGTTGTTTGGTTCTCTCACAATAACTGTGTTTTATTAGCGCTGCTCCCTGAACAGGCCTCAGCCTAGATTGGGAACCCCACCCAGCGGGGAACCCTTATTTACCTTTCTTTCCTCAGCATCCATCTCCTTCCAATCCAGGGTACTGGCTACCTCTGATCCCTGACATTCTGACAGGCCTTGATCTCCCCTCTCCCCCACACCCACTGCAATGGTCTTACAATTATGGCCTCCACATCTGACTGAGTCCTCTGTCTCTAACTCCTCAGCCATTACTTGACTACTGCGTTGACTCCCTGATCTAGCCCTTGACCAAAGTGCTGACTCAATCCCAATCCTCACCTTAACCTCTGATCTGACATTCAGTCAAGGCTTCAATGTGATGCTCAAACTCCACCCGAGTTCCAACTTCTTACAACTAGCCATTTTCCCCATACAATTCTTTTGATCTAAACACAGTCTCATATTTACCTTAGATTTTCCTTTGCCTGTTCCCCAATGGCCTGATCTCCCGGTGACTCAGCACTTCAACTCCCCCTCCCATTCCCAATCTGACCTTTCTGTCCTGGGCCTCCTCCATTGTCAGTGAGGCCCAGTGTAAATTGGAGGAACAGCACCTAACATTTTGCTTGGGTAGTTTACACCCCATCGGTATGAACATTGACTTCTCTAACTTCAGATAGCTCTTGCTTTCTCTCTCCATCCCTTTACCCTTCCCAGTTCTCCCACCAGTCTTACTGTCTTACTACCTTCCATCTTTGTCCCACCACCTCCCCTGATATCAGTCTGAAGAACAGTCTCGACCCGAAACGTCGCCCATTCCTTCTCTCCAGAGATGCTGCCTGACCCGCTGAGTTACTCCAGCATTTTGTGTCTACCCCCAATAGCATAGCATGCACATACAGGGAGATGTGTAAGAGTAATTCATTCATTCACCTGTTGCCTTTTATGCTTGGCACTGCTTCATTTTATAGCAGCCAGTCCATATGAAGTCATTGGTTTGGCATGCAGTAATTATTTTCCATGCGTCCCCGAGATCTAATGAATTTCTGGGTTGCTGGTGTAGTTCAATCACAGATTCCATGGAGCTAAAATGTGCCCTGGATCAAGGAAGGGAAGATTATATTCAAACAGTCTGTGTGAAGAAGAATATAACTGGGCCGTGAGCTAGGTCCTTCATGGTAGGATAGCTCTCCCTACCCCCCCCCCACCCCCCTTCCATCCTTGGCATATTGTGGATTATCTATAAACAGTGTTTATCTGAGCCTGCTAGCTATGAAATTGAGCCCAAAATTGACTTCCAAAGAGAAGGTACAGTGGCGTAGTGATAACTCTACCTAGTGGTAGAGTTGTTGCATTACAGCGCCAGAGACCCGGGTTCACTCTTGACTACAGGTGCTGTCGGTATTGAGTTTGTACGTTCACCCTGTGACAGCATGGGATTTCTCCAGGTGCTATGCTTTCCTCCTAGACTCCAAAGACATACAGGTTTGTATGTTGATTGGGTTTGGTAAAATTGTAAATCGTCCCTAATGTAGGGGATGACCGCTGGTCGGCACAGACTTGGTGGGCAGAAGAGTCTGTTTTCTCCCTGAATCTCACTGTATCACTGTATCTCTAATGTCTAAAGTCTGAGGTCTAAAGAAAAAAAAGGATAATTGCATATATGTCTATTCCCAAATTACTAATTTTATCAGACATTTTTTATTTGATATGGTAGAAGATTTATGGCTTTAAATTAAAAACTCTGAATTTCAAAATATAACTAACACGCTTGGTAACTGAATATAATGGAAGGAATCAGGAAATGTGATAACATTAGAGGTCATCCGAATACTGCAGCCTACTGCAGCCAACCTCTAACATCTGCCCAGTCTGTTGAGCTGGGAACCCTGTTGGGAGGCTGCTGGCAGGAAGTTAAATATTTCCCCAGAAAATAGGCTGGCATCATGAGTGGAACATTTGAGTGTTCCTACTGAATATGTGCAATAATTCTGCCAGAGGAGAAAGTACCAATGTTTACTATCAATGAACAGTAGGTATCAACTTTGAAAAACAAATTGCTGGAGGAACTTAGTGCGTCAGGCAGCATCTGTGGTGGCAAATGGATAGGTCGGGATCCTTCCCACGGGGCTCTTTTCCAGGTTGCTCCGCCGTATTCCAATCTGAGTGAAGAAGGGTCCTGATCAAATTCACACTGACCATTAAGCACCTAATGTTTTAGACTAATCCTACCTTAACACTGAAAACATTGGAGAAAACAGCAACTGGATCCTTGAGCAAAACACAAAGCGCTGGAGTAACTCAGTTGGTCATGCAGCATCTTTGGAGGGGATGGATAGGCTACCTATGGTGGGGCACAGATGCTGCATGAACTGCTGTTACTCCAGCACTCTTGTGTTTTACTGAAATAATTTGGATTTAGATACAACTCAGAAGGCGTAGTACGGAATAAAAGTTGGGTTCAGTCTGTGTAGTGTAATGCAGGAGAATTAAAACATTCTATCTGGTTATATAAATGAACTTCATCAATGTAGACCTGTGCAGTGTTCTAAACAATTGGATTGCATAGATGGTGGACCATCCTGGTGAAATTGGGCTGTTCACGGAAATTTAACTCCATCTTACATTGGCTCCTCGATAGCATGCAAATCAAAAAGCTAACTTGCAGTTCTGCAGCTTAATCATTCTTCGTGAAGCCTGATGACAAACAGGACTGTGTTGTTGCTCCAATACTTTCTTCAAATCATCGCACTGCAATGTTGTGCATCACTTACAACAAACTTCAGTGGGACTCCTCATGCTTCAGGCCGACCCATATGACCACGATCTAGTGCCGCCATGACACTGGGATTCAATGTGAGAAACAGCAGAATTGCACCTCGCCTTCGGCCTAGATCAGACAATCCAGAGATTATGAAGTTGCAAAATGGCATCAGAACATGGCAATGCTGTGCATGCTGTTCCAGAAGCAGGTCCATTCATGTATGATATGATTTGACAGATAGCACGCAGAACGAGTATTTCCCTGTATCTCTGTACACATGACAATAATGTAATTATTGAATCATGAAATTATTGCTGACTGGAAATATATATCCTTGGAATTATGTGACTTTCTCAGAGATGTCAATATATTACTTCACAAATGCAAACTAAGCCTTTAGTAAGTAACCAGTCAACTGAAATTTAATTGAATATAAATAGACCAGCAATATATATCGTTTTCATAATTAAGATAATATCTTTTGGCATCTCCCTTATGGTATGTTTAAAATCTTGCATTACTGTGAAATTTGTGCTTTTTACAATTTACTGGTACCATTATAGACTTATTGAATTAATTTTGAAGGGTGAGATGTGACATCCAACAACAAGAAGGGCCCGACTAATTACACTGAACATCAAAAACATTTTGAAGATGTTATTTAGTAATCTTAAAACATAAATTATAGACTAACTCTTCTATGACTTGCACTGAATATCCATGGAATATTTTGCATGTTAAGTTGCTATCAATGTGATTTCCAGATAGTGTCATACTGTCCACATGGCATCCAGGAGTAATGTGAAAGGGACGGACATCCATACATCTCCTTAACAATCAAACTAAAGAATTATTACTGAGCAGGACAGTCCATGACAAAAATTGATTCATTAAGAATAATTAATTCAATGGCAAATCAGATACAAAGGGTGAAATAAAAAATGGGAAAATAAGATTAGATTGAGAGAGAGACAGAGATATTGCCCACAGCTTTTCAGCTCAGAACTATCGCTAGACTTGATCATTTTACATTGGGCATCGGGCTAGAGAAGAAGAAGCTGGTGTTGCACCGTAAATGGGATAGAATAGTTTGTGGCCCATTTATTTCCTATCCAATATGGGATCTGACTACCCTCCTCCTTTGATACAGCAACCATAAATGAAGGGTAATGGACATGCAAACCCTGCTGAATGGCATTTTGCAAGAACTGCTCAAAATGTCAAGACATTTGGAAGTCAGTACTAGCTTTGTCTTGCGCAAAACTAGCAAGCACATGTGCCCATCTTCGTTTCAAAATTTGTGATCTCAGTCATCATTTACTGAACATTGGTTGAGGTCTTAGCTGTGATTGCACATAGAGAAGCCATCTGACAGTTGACCTGGCATTCAAATTGGCATAAAGCCCAATTGGCATAATGGCTGTGGCTACTAGTGTTCAAATGGACTTTGGGGATGTCATAGCACTCCAGTAATCCTTTCTCCAACAGGTTGAGATGGTGACTGGCGTCCACCTAGGGGAGTGTCTGGGATGATTAATCTGCTGGCCTCTGCCAATTCCACCATTGGCACTCTGCCTGTGCCATTCCTGTTGCCTGACTGCTGACATGTGCAGACTGCTACCTGTTGTGGGGTGGTAGCACTTTGAATCTGAAACATTTTAAGTCTAGAGTTGCTCGAGGTTATCTTCAACAACCACTTCCCACCTACTTCACTGCAAGTGACTAACCTTCTACTCTCTTGGTTGCAGCCAGCTGCATAAGAACAGTAAGACTGGCAAAGGCATAAAAAAGCAGGCACGGAAATCGATGTCAAAACATGGGGGGAACGCAATTTCTTGGCGGCTGCGCGCGCGTTTGCGCACACACTCGAGGTATCGACCGTGGGCCCTATGGCAGGTAACATCGGCAACTGACCTGGTTGGTGACCGACTCCGAACTCCAGCAACAGCATCTTCGTCCGCCCCGAATCGTGGGGCTTCAATCGGCCCGTTCGCGGGTCCTTTCATCGCCCGGCGGGGGCTTCAACATTGTGGGAGAGGACAGCAGCTTCACCCAGTACCCTGAGTATATTCAGGGTACTGGGTGAAGCTGCTGCCCTCTCTCACAATGCCAACTGCAAGGACACAGGTGGAGTATCAAGTGATTCCACGCTTGTTACTCCACCTGTGCCCTTAATACATATTAACTGAGAACATAGTTTTCACACAGCTTCATAAGCAAAATAACTTTGAATGAAAAGATATTTTGAACATTGTGAATTTTTCTGTCAATGGTGTAATTTCCAATCCGCGGGGGTTGCTTCTCCATACTATTCAAATAACTTTCAATAAAAACAGTAATCAGTCCAGCATTTAACTGGAAACACCCAGCAGGTTAGAAGCATCTGTGGAAAGAGAAGCAGAGTTATCGTTGAAGATGCATTGTCAATACACCTCCACAAATTGGAGGAGCAGCTTGGGTAGTTTACACCCAGCGGTATGAATATTGACTTCTCCAATTGCAGATAGTCCTTGCTTTCTCCCTCCTTCCCCTCCCGGCTCTCCCGCAACCTACTGCCTCCGCCTCTTCCTTTCTTTTTCCTGCCCCCACCCTCCCCCACATCAGTCTGAAGAAGGGTCTCGACCTGAAACATCGCCTATTCCTTCGCTCCGTAGATGCTGCCTCACCCGCAGAGTTTCTCCAGCATTTTTGTCTAACTACCATTAATTACCTACCATTAATTAATTTTTAAATTCTTCACTTTTATTAGTTTTGGTTTCGGTTATATCTAACATGTTTTTGGTGACTTTTCATTGGATGAAAGACAGAAAATTTTGTTTGAAGCCTTCATATTTCCCACAATTCAGATGATGATTTCTGTTGTTTCAACATCTGGCTGATCTATGTTCACATACATTACTATTTTTATTGTGTAGTTGAGACTTAAGAAATGCACCCACATTTTATGCACTGCAGCCATTATAATACCCCTTTCCATCTGTTGTACTTTATTGCTCTGTAGATCTACTGCAATTATTTGGTTTAAACGGAAACAGATCTTTGTTATGTGGGTTCAGAGCAGAAACATGCATTTAGGCCTTATCTGAAATTATTTATCTTTTTTCATGGTTGCATGAACACTATTTTCTCACAGTACAATTTCCTTTGAATACGCATCATTTATTTTTGAATATTTATACTTAAGCTTATCTGAGTCAACGGGGCATGATGATGTGTATTGTTTAGTTTTCATATCCAGGCAATGAATATGCTTGGTGTACTTTTCAATATATGTTATAGATTATGCAACTATTGAACATTGCATTTTAAATTCCATCCTTTAGACACTGATTAATTCTTATTTTTATGGTTTTGATGGAATCATTGAATGATACAACACAAAGAGTCATTTGTGTCCAGCCATAATCATTACAGTGCACTTAGCAGAATTTGGGGAAAATTACTTGAATAAAAAGATAGACAAGATTGACTACAACATGTACTAAAACAGCTGCAAGTAAAGTGTCATTTGAGTACTATTTTGCCTATTCTTGTATTTATATTTTCATTTGCCTTGCCTTTTGACATGTTCCTAATTATAATGAAAGCTAAAGCAAAAAATGTATATAATGGTCTAGAAATCCCACTGCAGCCAAAATGGTCAGACACTATGAATTTGAATAGTGCCGATCTCTCCAACTGGAATTGTAGGGCATCACAGCTTTTTGTGGTTGTGAAGGTGCCAACTGGCTCTGAGGCAGGGTCTGGAAGTCAGTGACATGAAGGATGGACACGGGGATGTGGGGTGGCGGGAGGGAGATAAATCCCCTGAGATTTGCACCATAGGTGTAAGCTACTGCCAAAACATGAGAAACTTGCTTCCCTCAGCATGATTTCACGCAGCCCACTAAGTATGTTCTCTTGGTGGTAAAAATTCAATTTTAGGTTACAAATTTAGAAAATTATTATTATATTTTTTATGAGCATCCAACTATCTATCACTGTTGTGATCGCAAGTTACTATTTCTATCTGGAGCAAAAAAGAAGTAGGGCCCTGTGGAGTATTGTTGAGCTGAGGGATCTAGGAGTATAGGTAGAACACAAAGTGCTGGAGTACCTTAGTGGGTCAGGCAGCAAACGGGACGACATGTACAGCCATTTTTTGGGGTAAGGAGCTTTCTTCAGAGTACAAGATTATTGGTACATATTCCCCAAAAGTATTGTCACAGATAGATAGGGCGGTAACGAAGGATTTTGGTACATTGACCATTAATCAGAGCAGTGATTCTTGAAGTTGGGATGTTTTGTTACAGTTGTATGACATTGGTGAGGCCGTATTTGGAGTTTTGTCTCCATGCTATAGGATGGATGTCATTTAGTTGGAAAGAGTGCAGAGAAGAATTACAGGAATCCTAGGGTGAGGTTGGGCAGGCTAGGATTTTATTCCTTGGAATGCAGGATGCTGAGGGTGATCTTAAAGAGGTGTATATGATCATGAGGGGAATAGATAGGGTGAATGCATAGAGTTTTTAACAGGATAGGGGGGTCAAGAATCAGAGGAGATAGGTTTAAGATGAAAGGGGCAAGATATAATAAGAATCTGAGGGGCAACTTTCTCACAAAGAGTGTGATGGGTATATGGAACGAGCTGCAATACGATGTATTGTTTAAGAAGGAACTGCAGATGGTGGAAAAATCGAAGGTAGATAAAAATGCTGGAGAAACTCAGCGGGTGAGGCAGCATCGGATGCTGCCTCACCCTCTGAGTTTCTCCAGCATTTTTATCTACCTGCAATAGGATGTAGTTGAGGCAGTTACTCTAATAGCATAAAAAAATTATCTTAGATAGGTACATGATTAGAAAAGGTTTGGAAGGATATCGGCCAAATGCGGGCAAATGGGACTAGCTTGGGACATCTTAGAGAGATAGATCCTTTATTGTCATTCAGACCTTTCGAAATCTTGGTCAGTGTGAAAGAGTTGGGCCGAAGGCCCTGGTTCCATGCTATTAGAATGCATGGCACTATGACTCTAAGTAGAGGTCTGTCTGGTATAAAATTAAAAACCTGGATCTAATCACACCCTACCCTCACCATCTGAATCTGTTCCAAATCCGAATATCTGATATCAAATACAGGAACGTCCCAAATATTGTTTCTTTGTGCATTTGTGCTGAAAGTACTGACTTTACAAAACCCGCCCAAGCCTAAGTATAAGAAGACATACAGTTTGGCTTAGGGTAGAAAGTCGGGTTCTGCAGAAAAGTTCCTTTTCAAAATAACTCTACTCAACAAGTTGGTATTGCAAAGGAACATGGCAATCAAAGGATTCTGGATGTGTATAACAGCCGAAGAGTGCAATTGGTAATCCCTCACATATTTTGTATGTTTTTTGGCATATTTTCTTCTAAATGTCATTCCATAAAGTAGGTTTGTATGGATTTCTTTGTTTTCTGTAATGCCATGCCTGTTGAGATAGGGGAGGTGATGATATCACAGGATTGGCCACAGCAGATATCCATCTGGGCTGGTTGCGAGGTTAAAATTCATCTTAACCCAGAACTTTTACAGGCAGTGATGACAACTAATTCACAAAGATGAAAAACTGCTGTCTGCTTCAATATTTAATAGATACCAGTGCGGTGAAAAGATAAGTTTAACAAACTTGAGCCATGAATATTATTGATTGTAAAAACGTCGTATCAGGCAAAAGTGACGTTTTTAAGAGGACTATTAAATAGTAGTCTTTGAAAATTAAGATTTTGCAATTTGGCACAGTAATTAAGTATGTACCATTGAGAAAGCTACAAATGCAAAAATTAAGTGCTGAGCACTGACACCTACATTGAAATGATGATCATCATATTTTATGGTCAATTGTTTGATATTTGACATCTTTGATTGCCAAATATAACTCAGGAATTTAATTGGAAATGAAAAACTTTTGTCGTTATCATAGCTCTTAAAGATTATGATGAGTACACAAACATAACTGCATTTCTTTATAGAATATAAGCTAGCTCGTTTAAATGTAATTGGAGATGTTATTAATGTATTTTCTGTTGTGTATTTGGTTGTCAGATGAATTCAAAGACAGTTATGAATTTGGAGCAAGACCGGCCATTCGTTTGCAGTGCTGCAGGTTGTGCCCAGGTGATTATTACTGATTAAATAAATGATAAGCTATCTAAACCGAGAAGTAATGTTTACTTGTGACTAACTGGCAATCATAGTATTGGTAATGCATAAACTAATGACACATATATTCCATTATTGTAAATTATATTTAAGCCATTTGTCAATGTGCATTGTATATCTGTAAAACTGAGAGGCATCAAGGTGCTGCAGGTATCGACTGGCCAATAGATGGTGCTGTAAACATAACAGAGGCTGCTAGCGATTGGCACTGCTGAGGCCTGCTTCCTGGCAGGAGGCTGCAAGCAGAGGAAGGCTGCAACAATTTGTGTGAATCAGGTTTCTAGAAGGACAGCACAACCTCAATGACACTTCGATCAGGAACTGAGAGGTGACCTAGTGCAGTTTTCAGACAGTACAGCAACAATTGATTAAACTATTGGAATAGCTCTTCTGATTTTAAAAGAATTCCATGATAAAGTTTTGATTCACTTTAATGCTCCTCTACAAAATTAAATTCATGGCTTCTCATGGAGTCATAGTCATAGAGCGTAGAAACAAGCCCTTTGGCCTAACTTTCCCTCGCCGACCAACATGCTCCATCTACACTAGTTCCACCTGCCCGCACATGACCCATATCCGTTTACTAACACTCTCCTCTGCCTAGCAGAGCTGGTCCTCACCCTTAAAAACTTCTTCAAATCCAAGGTATAGCTATGGGCACTCGCATGGGTCCCAGCTATGCCTGCCTCTTTGTACGGTACGACGAACAATCACTGTTCCAGGCGTCCACTGGCCCTATCCCCGAACTCTACCTCCGCTACATTGACAACTGCATCAGTGCTACCTCCTGCATCAATGCAGACCTCACTGACTTCATTAACCTCATGATTAATTTTCATCCTGCACTCAAATTCACTTGGACCATCTCCGACATCTCCCTACGGTTTCTAGATCTCACCATCTCCATCACAGGAGACAGACTATTGACTGCCATCTATTACAAACCTAATGACTCTCATGGCTATCTAGACTACACTTCTTCCCACCCTGCTTCCTGTAAAGACTCTATCTCCTACTCCCAATTCCTCTGTCTACGCCACATCTGCGTCCAGGATGAGGTTTTTCATACCAGGTCATCGGAGATGTCCTCATTCTTAAAGGGAAGGGGGGTTCCCCTGTTCCATTATAGATGCTCTCACTAGGGTCTCCTCAATATCCCGCAGCTCCATTCTTGCTCCCCCTGCCCCCATTCGTAACAAGGACAGAGTCCCCCATGTCCTCACCTTCCACCCATCAGCCGTCACATACAGCATATAATCCTCTGACATTTTCGCCATCTCCAACGGGATCCCACTACTGAGCACATCTTCCCATCTCCACCCCTTTCTGCTTTCTGCAGAGACCGTTCTCTCCACAACTGCCAGGCCAACTCATCCATTCCCACCCAAACCACCCCCTCCCCAGGTACTTTCCCCTGCAACCGCAGGAGATGCTACACCTGTCCCTTTACCTCCCCCCTCCACTCCTTCCAAGGACCCCGACAGTCTTTTCAGGTGAGGTAGAGGTTCATTTGCACCTCCTCCAATCTCATCTACTGTATCCACTGTTCCAGGTGTCAACTCCTGCACATCGACGAGATCAAGCAAAGGCTCGGCAATTGTTTTGCTGAACACCTCCGCTCAGTCCACCTTAACCTACCTGATCTCCCAGTTGCTCAGCACTTTAACTCTCCCTCCCATTCCCAATCTGACCTTTCTGTCCTCTGCCTCATCTATTGTCAGAGTGAGGCCCAGCGCAAATTGGAGGAACAGCACCTCATATTTTGCTTGGGTAGCTTACACCCCAGCGGTATGAACATTGACTGCTCTAACTTCAAGTAGCTCTTGCTTTTCCTCACTCTCCATCCCCTCCCCTTCCCATTTCTCCCACCAGTCTTACTGTCTCGGACATTCCCCTGACATCAGTCTGAAGAAGGGTCTCGGCCTGAAACGTCACCCATTCTTTCCCTCCAGAGATGCTGCCTGTCCCGCTGAGTTACATTTACATTAGTTATATTTTGTGTCTGCCCATATCCATCTAACCCTATCCAAATGTCTCTTAAAAATTATGATAGTATCAGCCTTAACTACTTGGTCTGGCAGTCCCTTCCATATAACCACCACGCTTTGTGTAAAAAAGTTCCTATTCAATCTTTCCCCGCCTTCTCTTCTCCAGAACGCTCCACTATTACCCACTGCATACTCCCTCAATCCCCAAAGTTCCACGTGTACCCTCCTGAAACTTTGTTTGGAAGTTAGCAAGCAGATGGCTTGTGTCTTCTTCCCATCTTATCAAAAGAGAATTGAAGTCAAGGACTTTAAGTAGCTTGAACTTCAGACGAGTGAGTCAATTCACCACTAAAGCTGCACAGTTTCCATTCTTTCCTTAAATCTATCCCAGGTTAAAGTTCACCTCAGTTTCCTACATTTGTGTACCTGATCAGTTTATCTTCTGCCTCTATTCTACTTCATACGACCATGGTGTTTTATCATGATTTTCTCTGGTGTGATCCATTGCGGAGTCCGTGATGTTAATGTTCACAGCTCCATGTTCTGTCAGTGTGGAAAATCTATCCACATGCCTGTTTTCCTTTCTGAGACTTCCACATATTCATCTAAAACATTTTTTTTTTCAAATTCTGCTTAACTTTCTGTGTTTCAATTGTAGTGTCCAACAAGGTACCTGAGACATAACAACACAAATTCCTCCAACCTCTTAATGATGTTACTTAATTTATTTCAACTAACATGGGGACCAGCAAGGGAATACTGGAGAAAAGTGTACAATAATTATCTTTCTATCATGACCTTGGAATGATGAAACATTTTGGAATGAGGCCTGATTATGCTTTATGTTGTCCAGCAGATCTGGAAACGAATGCCAAAACTAAGATTTTGGCCATAAATGTTTGGATGAGTCAGAATCCATTGAACTGAATAAAGTGGAGGCAAGAACCACACCAGAGTATAGAGCCAGGGTGAGGGTGAGTGGGGACTTCCAATGAGAAGTCACTCTCGCATCAGAGGTGGAGGCAAGGGTCTGCTTGGTCAGACCTGTATTGCAAAAGCGTCATGGTTAATGGCCAACAGCTTGTTCATGGTGAACTTTGCGGAGTATTTACAAATTTAAGTGTTTCAGCAAGAGATGCAAAAGGGATTGGGGTAATAAGACAGAAAGGGATGGGTTAGCATGTTATTTAAAAAAATAGAAATGCAAGAATGTGGGTATAGATAGGAAGACAATCATTTATTGTCCATTCATAATTGCCCTTAAGAAAGCTATAATAAGCACTTTCTTAAGCGTTCCTACATAGCATTACTCCCAACCTGCTGTTAATTAGGGAGTTCCAGGATTTAATTCTGATGTGCAATAGAAGTTTTGAATTTGGAGAACGCTATCAAAGAAGCCTTCTTATGTTTCTTCAATGCATTTTTTATTTGAATGCAACACTACGCCAAGGTGTTGCAAGGTGATTCTATGAGGTACCAAAATGACAATAGTGGATCAATGATGGAAGGAGTGAGCATTGGGTTAGGTTGAGTTTGACTGAAGTAGATTATGTGTTATTTGGTGGTGTAGAACCTCCTGATTATTGATGAGTTGATTTCATCCAGAAAAGTAGAGAATATTCTATTATTGCCTTGATTGTAGAATGTGCCTTAGGACTGACTAACTTTGAATTCATAGCAACATTTTTGTCTTAGTGTCAGAGAGTCATAGAGTAATTATGCTATAAATGCCTAAACATGTAGTCCCACTTCTCTGTGCCTGGCCCTTATCTCTCCAAACCTTTCACATCATGTACCTGTCATCGTTTAAATGTCATAATTGTAACTACCTCTACCATTTTTCAGACTTATTCAAGGGAAAATACTGCGGTTATTTGGCTTATCTATGCCCCTCATAATTTTATAAACTTGTATAAGGTCACACTTCAGTCTCCTACACTCCAGAGAACAATGACTCGGCCTATCCATCTTCTCCTCACAACTCAAACCTTCTAGACTCAGTAACATCCTCATAAATCTTTTTGCACCCCTGTCCAGTTTAATGACATCCTTCCTTTAGCAGGGTGACCAGAACTGTACACAGTACTGCAAATGTGGCCTCACCGACATCTTGTACAGCTGTAACATAAGGTTCCAACCATGTAGTCAATACAAGGACTGATGAAGGCAAACATACCAAACACATTCAACACCCAGCCCATTTGTGTTGCTACTTTCATGGACCTATGTAGTTGCATCCCTAGGTCTCTCAGGTCTGCAATGCTCCCCAGGCACTATCATTTACTGGATGTCCTGCATTTGTTTTTACCAAAATGCAACACCTAGTATTTATCTGAATTATATTCCAACAGTCCTAGCAAAATTGAACTTATGGACATGAATGAAGTCACTGTCAGTCAGGGAGAATTCTCTCCTTTGCCTGAAGTCATGCTCACCTGGTAGAAAACTGCTCAAAGCTCAACTTGGCTCTGCACTTTAGTAAAGCAGTGATTCAAGGCTACAATCAACTGCCTACAGCTTCCCTTTATTGGAAGCTCAACATTGGGGATATTTGCTCATATGTTTGCATATCCTGTCTTTCAGAATTCAGGAGGTGAATAACAGGGTCATGCAAGAGGACATGACTTGCGAGCATATGAATTAGGAGCAAGAGTAAGCAACTTTGCTATTATAGTCAGGCAGGTAAACCTGTGCTGAACTAGAACAGAGATAGATGCGCCTGGTTCTAGTGTACAAGTCCAGTGTGGTTGGCTGCTTGTTCCTATCATGTGAACAAACTCAGTTGGTTGAAGTGTGGTTCTTTAATGTTGAGGGTTTAGGTGTGATTAAAATAAATCTGTCACTTGGCACTTCTGGCTGAAGGTGTCACAAATGCCTGTTTCACCTAAGCAGTGGTGGGGGGGTTCTTGAATTTAGACAATGAAGAAACAATGGCAACTATAAAGACAGAATAGCACATGTCTCATTCTTATTCATACACATGTGTGTGTCTTATATACACAAATGTATCCCATTTGCATGCTGTCCTTATCCATCTTGGTGGCAGAGGTCACAGATTTGGGAGATGTTGTTCGAGTGAGTAGTGTGGGTGCATGTCTGCATATTGGAGATGGTACACAGTGTGGTCGCTGCGAGCTGATGATGAGGGAATGAATGTTCAGGGTGGAGCATGGGGTGCCATTCAAATGGATTCCTTTATCCTTGATGCTGCTGAAGTTTGTGAGATTTGTTGGAACTGCCCTCATTCAGGCAAAATATTCTACTTTTAAATAAAATTATGCACTTTTTCAACTATATGCTGAGTTAGATTACGGTGCTCCCATATTCTTCTTTAGTTTTCAGGTTTGCATATGATGTGTTGATGAAGACATTTTAGGTAGAAATGCATAATATTTTGAAATGCTTACAGAAAAAGCAGAGTGCAAAGCAAACTGCATGAGAGTGTTTTGATTTCCCTTGTCTGCAGGGACGACGGATTGATACTGTGAGTTGATGATGTGGTATGACTGCTTGTAGGCCAGTTGGTGGCGATTTTGTAAATGCTTATTCTTGCCTTTAAAATTTGCCACAAAATCTGGTGGACAGAATTGTGCCATTCACTGATTTATGCCCTGGATATTATAATGCAGTGCATACTTTTTGAAGGATAGCCCTGTTTGTTAACATAGTATACCAGGCTGCAATGAAGACAGACTTCTTAATAGCTTTCACTCAAAATAGTCATTTCAATTGAAACTTGACGAAATGCATTCAGCCCTCTTCAGGGTACTTTTTTTACTAATTAGTTGAGGAATTGTAGCTCAGATAAACCTTGTGAATAAGGAGTCATGGATGATTGCAGATGCTGGAAATTTGAGTAAAAGAAAAACTGCTGGAGGAACTCAGCAGGTCAGGTGGCATCTATGGATTCATGTCGGCAGCTTTCTTCAGACTCAGACCTTGTGAATAATGCATGCTCAGACTCCGCTGCATACTTAGATAAATCATATCATGGTGTCATGGAGTCATAGAGTTATTCAGTGTTGAAACAAAACCTTCAGCCCAACTTATCCACACCGATCAACATGTCCCATCTACACTACTCTTACCTGCCTGCATTTGGCCCATATCCCTCTTAACTTATCCTATCTATGTATCGAAATGTTTCTTTAATGTGGCGATAGCACCTGCCTCAACTACCTTCTCTGCAACTCGTTCCATATATAGCCTTCGTGTTAAATAATTATCCTCCAGGTTCACATTAAATCTTTCCCCCCCCCTCACCTTAAACCTCTGTCCTCTAGTTCTCGATTCTCCTACTTTGTGTAAGAGACTCTGTGCGTCTACCTGATCTATTCCTCTCATTATTTTGTACTCCTTTCCCTCATTCTCCTGCGCTCCAAGGAACAGAGTCCTAGCCTGCTCAACCTCTCCCTGTAGCCCAGGCCCTCGGGTCCAGGCAACATCCTCGTAAATCTTCTCTGCATACTTTCCAGTTTCACAACATCTTTCCTGCAACATGGTAATGGAGGCACATCCAGTCCTACAAAGTACCAGGGGAGTTTTATGGGTGAGGACCATCTGCCTGCATATTATGCAACAGCTGCAATAAGATGTTTAAAGCCCAAAGGGGGTATTGTGCAATGAAGGAATGGAGAGTCACATAATTACATTTTTTAATAAGTTGATAATTTATCTAGTGTACATTAAAATCCCAGGCTGAGCCCAAAAAATGCAAGTTTGGCCAGCCTATTTAAGCACATCTCTGCTGAACATAAGCTAGCGTCCTCAGAATTCCTGGGTTAAGAGTTCATCTGAAATAAGGAATTTAATGAAAGTACATGGAACACCAAGCATCAGTTGTTACACAATAGACAGCCACATGGTCCACTCTCATGAAACTCTCCTGGAAACCTTGCCACAGGCTGGATAATGACACATCCCCAGACCAGTCTACTTGGTGGCATATTGAAAATAAGAACAGAATACCAGGAAAAGATACAAAGTGCCGGAGTAACTCATTGGGTTGGTCAGCATCCTTGGGGACATGGATAGGTGACAGGTCGGGTTGTTTTTTTGTCTTCGGACTCAGACTTCACAATGTCGCATCCTTGGTTTCTCTGGCAAGAGTTCACTTACTTTTGCAATTACTTTTAGACAATTCTCTGATGATTCCTGTTAAAAGTATGAAATAAATATCCCATTTTTTTTGCGATGTAAAACATGTGTCAGTAGACTCTAAATTCATAAAGGAAAAGAATGGTAAGAATTGACACCAGTTCACTGCCCTATAATTTTGTTGAATCATTTTGGGAAGATATGTGAGACAGATGTGCAGAAAAAAAATGCCAAAATGATTCCAGGGATGAATGGCTTTAGTTACAAGGATAGACTGGAGGAACTGATTCTGTTTGCTTTGGATCTGAAGAGGACACTAGGGGATATGATAGCAATGTTTTCTTTAAATAATTTCCAACTTTCTGGCTAAAAATCACGATCACCTTCATGTTGATGCCTTTTCTCATAGCAAGACAGGCAGTTCAGCATTCACCCTTTGGATAAGGCCAAGCTGCTTCCAGAGACATGTCAGATGCTGGAAACTTGGGCAAATAGGCTAGAGACACTCAGGTTGGGGTGAATGTTATTGGCATTACCGTGATCAAATCGTATGCTTTGTGTTATATCTGCAGATGACCCAAATAAGCAATCGATCAGGTTCTGCCTGGTTGCCAAAGAGAGTACTGTTAAAATATGTGCGAAAATGATAGCAGAGATAATATAAAAATGATGCAAAGTGCTGGAGTAACCCAGCGGGTCAGGCTGCATGTCTGGAGAACATAGATAGGCGATGTTTCAGGTCGGGACCCCTCTTCAGACATCCTTGTGTCTGCAGACATAATATACTGGACAGTAACTAGTACAATTCGAATTTATGATAAATCAATAGTAATACTTAGGATTACAAAGAGGATGTATTGCATGAACATTTTGTTAAAGGGGCAGAGATATAACACGACACATAAAGATTTTTTGTCACAAGGAAGAGAGAAAGGAGGCTCGAGGAGGCTCTTCTGGTGCATGGGCCTCATAATATCAGGTATTACTGCATACATTTACTTTTCAAAGACATGTTGATTTACTCTGAAATGTTGTGCAAATTATAGAAATTGCTTGCAATTTTGGGGTGATGACTGTTAAAGTTAGATCAACTGGCAAATGCCAACAATTTGATATTTCTAATAGATCAGTTTCTATCTTATTTTGAAAAATTATTAGTCGGAAACTATTTTTTTACAATTCTATTAAAATTAACTGCCTGGATTGTTCTTAACGCTTGGTTAGCACCAATATATAAACACATTTTGTTTGTCTGACAGAGGTTTCCAACGGAGGACCACCTCATGATTCACAGCCATAAACATGAAATGACTTTGAAGTTTCCAGCGATAAAAACAGACAATATTTTATCAGGTTAGTGAATATTACCTGACAATTAGAATCACAGAATGTTTAAATGGGGAGAGCTGTTTTGATCCTAAATGTTTATTACAATCTTTGCACATGACTACTCTGATAAACTACTCTAATATGTACTTGAATTAGTATAATGATAACATTTGCACCCGGATACATTTAGTAATATTTTGTAATTATAATCATAATTATAAAATATAATCAAAAGCATCACAATGCAACTGTCCGTACAAAATCGATTTCAAGTCAGGAGCTCACTCACTTGCGGCAGTATATCCATCCTCTGTTCCGCTCTTTTAGCAACAATACTTATGTAGTTGGTCCATTTGACCTTCCGATCGATGGTGATGCTCAGGAGTCTTCAGAAGACATTTCAAGGTTAGGTAGTTAGACTCTCTTTAGTTGGAGATGCCAAGAGATTTTGTGCCACCAATGTTACTTCCCGCTTATCTTTTGACCATATCAGGCTGCATGCAGGCCTGGGCTGCATCATTTACTGATGGGTTGCGAATGGAATGGAACGTTTTGCAATCATCTCCAAGCATTTCCAATTCTGGTGTTTTGATGAGTGGAAAGCTATTGGTGAAACAGCTGAATATGATGCGTTTGGACAGTAGTTCTCATAGAACTGTATTCCACACAAGGCATCTAATCACACACTCAGCCCTTGCAATCAACTGAAGTGCAACCAGCTACAAAAACAGTAGAAGAAAGAAGGCTGGAACTTTGGCAGTCCATTTTAGCATGGCTTACATTAAGGCCAAGACTGAGAGGCTGGGGCAAGCCTGAGATGCTAGTGCCTCATCTTGCCCACCGACAACGAGGGGCTCTGCCCACACATAGCGGCAAGGACTGAGCTACAAGGATAAACCTGAGACTGGCAGCTCCTCTCAAGGCAAGGGTGAGTGACAGGGAGAAGGCTGAGATCGCCACGCCTCTTCCTTTGAGACCGGGACTGAACTGCCGGGACAAGCTCGGGATTGCCAATGTACCGCACATATGCCCTGATGACGAGGAACAGTGACCCCATGTGGTGCTGGACTTTCTTGTCACTGTAAATAAAACATATTACGTGAGCTCACCCTAATTCTGCGCCGAGAGAATTTCAATACTATGGACCAGTCTTAATTGTTGGCAT
The DNA here is from genome assembly GCF_010909765.2 of Amblyraja radiata. Taxonomy (NCBI): domain Eukaryota; kingdom Metazoa; phylum Chordata; class Chondrichthyes; order Rajiformes; family Rajidae; genus Amblyraja; species Amblyraja radiata. The sequence continues at coordinate 60,650,851 of NC_045957.1, read as the reverse complement.
TTTCCCTTCCTGAGGGTAAGCATGATTAAGATATTGGTGCATTCATAAATCTTGAACTAGGTTATCACCAAATGCACATTGACACAGACCACCGTTGTCCAGTAGTGGAGTATACATTTTGGTATTTCTCCACAACTTAAGAAGAGGATCCACTTGTATAACTTGCACCAGGTCCTCAAGGGTTGCTTTAGTGCTTATAAATGTTTTAGGTTTTATTTAAATATCGATGTTTGTACTACAATGCATGTTGCCCTGGGATGGAAGAATAGTGTGGAAAGATGCTACAGAAATTAGAAAATATGTATACTTTAATTTATACTTTGGCGTGATATTTCCATGAAGGATCTTGAGATGTTTGTTGATTTTGGGGAGGAGCTTTAGGGAGGAGCGAAGGATGGGAAGCATTTTAGCTCAAGAATTATTTACTTTTCCTCCTTGGATTGACAACGTTAGGTTTTGACAGCCAGCTGAGTTAACCAGCAGGGCCTAGCCAGCTGTCAAAAGTTTTTCTTCATATATTTCCTGGTCAGTGATTATTCTGACCTTCCCCCCGCCCCTTTTATGTGAAGGGGCTAGTGAAGAATTTATAAGTTTCTGCCCTGCCACAGGGGCTTGGCTGACTTCATTATGGAGTCTCCAACAGTGGACGAATAAGGCAATAGAAATTGGATCAGCTCATCAGCAATGAGAGCAGGTTGCACCCCACTCATCACAAGGTCAGTTTTTCTACAGTTATTACACCTAGAAATTTAGACTAAACCTTGCCTAAAGCAGTAGATGTGTTACCCAATTTTTGCCAATCTTTCTGAGTTGTAGCTCCATCATTTAGTCAGAGAGACCATTTCCTTCAATTTTAGATCATCTGGCTTGAAGAGCAAAGAGAACATTGCGGTTATAAAGCCGATCTATGTTGGAAAATGATTGGTTGGAGAATAACCTGTATTTCGTCTTGTTTTGGTATTGAACTGAATTAATAATCTAATAAATTTCTTCGTAGATCAGACCCCGACCCCTACCCGGTTTCTGAAGAATTGCGAAGAAGTTGGACTCTTTAACGAACTTGCATGTTCTTTAGAGCAGGAGTTTAGGAAAGCACAGGAAGAGGAGGACAATAAAAGGGTATGTGAATATCATTATAAAAATGAGTCTGCATATTTCCTCTCCAGATTGACAGGTAATATTTTGAGGTACTTCAATGTTCACTAATAAATAACAGCCTATTACAGTAATAGTGATTTCAAGACAAATTTTGTGCACATTTTGATTAATTATTTTATATGTACTTTTCAGATATTTGTTAGCAAACAGAAATCACTTAATCAATAAACAGTAAGAATCCTCATCATGGATCATTCCTGGGTTCACTGGCCAGTGGGATAATTATTTGAATATAATGACACAATACATTTCTCCGACTGTGCCAAACATGTTAAAATGTAATTTTAAGCATCATTATGTCCTTGCCCTCAGTGTCTCTGATTGCAGAAGAAAATAATTGGTAAGATTTCTGTGATAGAAACTCAGCAAGGATAACATAAAAATGTTTGCTAAATCTACGGTCAGCTGGAGAGGTTAGCTGAAGATTACAACAGAGGGCAGAGATGATATGATTGATAGAAGGGTGACCGAAGGCTAGCTTGAAGGATAGACGGAAATGACAGAATTTCATTCTTTAAGGTTGAATATGAAATTACTTCCCTGCTTGAGCCAATACCTTTCTAACTTTTCACCGGCAGCTTCCTGAGTTCCTTTGGAAATTTTAAATTTTGATTTAGGTGCCAATGCATTGGGAGTTTCATTAAAATATTATAATAATGGCTAACCTCTCTAAATAGTGGAGATGGTAATCCTTGCAACTTGTATTTTTCTGGTGTTGGAGTATTTATTTTATTTATGGCTCAGAGTTAACGTCCTTGATTTGTGCTTTTGCCATGAAACATCGTGGAAATGATGCAGTTGTGGGACTTGATATTCACTAAAAGTTGATCGAATGACTATCACAGGCAGAGCATTTTTGCAAAAGGAACTAGTTGTTTATAATTATACGAGTTTTTAAATTAATTGGCAGATCTTGCACAAAAGCAGAGCATAATATATGAAATAAACTCACACATAGCATCTTCTGTGTCAGTGCAATGATTTATGAAAATATTGCACCTCAAAGTGGGGACCAGCATCATAACAAAATAAGTACCATTGGCAGAGATGTTGGAATATCTACATACGTATGGCACACAACATTGACCTAATACATTGGCTCTTTCTGTCTTCACAAATGCTAATTGACCAGTATTTTCCAACATTTTTCATCTTTATTTCTACCATGGATATGTGCTGGATTTTTCAAGCCGAATCCAGCTGTCTTGAGGTGGGGGATATATAAACGTATATAACAGAGGCGTTCCTGGCTCTGAGGAAAAGGAAGGAAAATAAACTAATAGTATTTCTACTATTACAAATGACCATTACCAACTAGATATTAATTCTGGAAGATAGAACAGATGGGGAGCTAGAAAAGATACCAATTCCTTTAATCTGGGAACAGTGTTTACTTCCAAAATGGGGAGAGTAATGTTAAAATGAAAGAGTGTTAACAAAATATAGAAAAATAGCTATTTGCGTTTTATCTTGATAATTTTGGCAAATGTCCTGAAACATTTTGCACCAAAGTAAAATTATACTGACACATGAGCCAATAATTATAAAAACTAAATTCTCATTCCTTGAGTTTATAGAAAATGGCCTCAATGCAACAAGGTAAATAAAGTTTATACAAGCCCATAGTCCGGTCCTGGCGATCATATTCAAATAAAAAAGTTAAATCAAAGTTATAATGCCAATTCCATGTTGAATTGAGTCAAAAATTTAATATGTGTAGCCAGGTAATGAAGTTCATGTCTTTGTAGATTCATGTTCCTCAGCTGGGAGTACATTTATTCCTCAGCTGTGAGTAAATCTGTGGAATTAATTGCCACAGAAGGCTGTGAAGACCGTCAATGGACAGTGATAGATAGATTCTTGATTTGTGCGGGTGTCAGGAGTTATGGAGAGAGGGCAGGAGAATGAGGTGAAGAGGCATGATAGATCAGCCATGATTAAATGGCGTAGGCTTGATGGGCCAAATAGTCTAATTCTGCTCCTATCACTTATGAACATGAGCATAATTAAAAGATTGTGTGATATACAAGGGGCTACTAATTTGCTATTGCCTGTTTCTTTTTGCCTCATGATAAAAGTTAAAATGATTCCTATGTTTACTGAGCTTTACACTGAAGACGTAAGCATCAGTCCCACCTGAAATTAAGTTTAAAAAGTGGTCAGATGATACATTGGACCTTTTGGAGGTTTGCACATTCATTCAGTTCTATCTATCTCTTATACCAAAACCCACCATTAATGATATATCTGGCATCAACCAAATGATGGCGTTCTAAAAATGACAAAAACACACACAACCTGTTAGCTCCTGCAAAATCATCTTTGCTGATATTAGGTGATGGATTTCCAAAGTAGAGGTGTGCTCCTACAGAGCAAACAAACAATGGCAGGTTACACACGGAGATATCTTTCTGCCAACATCCCAAAGTACATGATGTCTTACCAGCCTGATGGACCCATCAGAGGTGTCAGTACAGCTGCGTACCACTGAAAGTGTGCTTCTCTGAGTCATAACAATTGTGAGACTTCATGGGGTCTCTGATCATTAAATCAGGCATTGAAGAAGTAACTTTACACTAATTGCTGTCTACTGCTCAGTTGGTCAACCAGCATGCCTTAATTTGGATATGACATGGAAAAACTATGAGATCAGTAAAGGCACAGAATGTACCAACTAAACTGGCTGAGCCCTGAAAGACTGAAGGTTCTTGGTATTGGAGTGCATTGGTTCAATAGACGAAGTCCAATGCCTACAATGGGGTAGAGGTGAGGCAGACAGTACCCTAGCTTACGGAAGGATTATTCAGAAACTGAATAACAGAGGGGAAGAAGCTGCTCTTGGGTTTGGTGGTGCATGTTTTCAAGCTTCTGTACTTTCGGCCGGATGGGAGCAGGGAGAAGAAGGAATGACTGGGGTGGGGCAGGCCTCTATTTTTTTGCTGAACTTCATCTTGTCATTGTTTGTGAATCGGCCCCCCACAGTGGTGTCATCTGCAAACTTGTAGATGTGGTTAGAGCCAAATTTGGCCGTAGCATCGTGAGTGTATAGGGAGTATAGTAGTGAACTGAGAACGCAACCTGTGATAGAGAGTGAAGACTTTAAATGAGAAATAAGCAGGATGGAGTGTAATGAAACATTCAAATGAAATGATTTGAATTGAGCTGGGTACAGGCTAAGGTGTGATTTGGAGAGAAGGCCCACCGTGATATATAAGAGCATTGCTAAGAAAATAACATATCTTGCATTATTATCTTTTAATCGTATGGAAATTGGGTAAGATGTAGTCCAGGCCATGAAATAAATGTCTACTCTTTCCAGTATTTGTTAATGACCCCAAGGTAAATGAATCTGGACATTTTCAATTCACGTTCATGATATGAACGCAATAAGTGATCTTCATGAGAGGCACATAAAACATTAGACCTATTATGCTGAACATCAACATTTTTATCAATAGCATTTGTGATATTTTAAAAGGTGTTTTCTCATCTAATTGAAGTACAATGCAGCTTTACACAGGAAGAGAGATGTTAACATTTGAACTGCTTCTAATTAACTTAGAAATTGAAAAGGGAGCAGAAGAGATTCACCAGGATGTTATGTGGACTTGCGGGCTTGAGTTATAGGGAGAGGCTGGTTAGGCTGGGACTTTTTTTATTTGGAGTGCAGCAGGCTGAGGATGACCTAATTGAGGTGTATAAAATCAAGAGGGGCATGGATAAAGTTAACAATCACAGTCTTTTTTTTTCTATGGAAGAGGATTCTAAAGCTGGAGGGCATCAGCTTAAGATGAGAGGGAAATGTCCAAGAGGGACCTTAGGGGCAACTCTTGCACTCAGATGGTAGTCTCTATCTGGAACGAGCTGGCAGAGAAAGCTATAGAAGAAGAAACAATTACAATTTAAAGGACTTAGTGGGCTATGGGTCAAATGCAGGCAAATGGAGCTAGACTTGAATGCCAACTTGATGGCTATGGCCAGGTTGGACAGAAGAGCCTGTTTCCATGCAGTATAGCTTTATCACTCTCCGTGACTCTGCTTTTATACACTTCCTGCCTGAAGGTTTTCGGTTTATAGATTGAGAATTAATCTAGAACCTCTGATCCGTGTTGACATAACTTTATTGCAGGAGTTTACTATCTTAATCAGGTGATTGAATTTGTTGCTTCTGACAAAGTATTCAGTGTCTGGCATCCATGTTGATTAGCTAAAGTTCATACCTATTAAAAAATAAATCATTCGAAACTAACGACCTTGAGTTATGATTGCCTTGTTCTTTTTCTTGTTTACTTCTTAATGAGAACTCAAAACTACCTTATAAAACTTAACCAACAAAACCAACTAGTTGCCTGTTCCAAATTTTAAAGGAAGACTTTCACGGACAACACAGGACATGCTAGAAAAATTCTGGGGTAAGGGCTGTTGAGGGAAGGCTGTTAATGAATATATGTAAATCAGTGTTACCTTTGACTGACTTTGAAACTCAAGTCTTACTGGAGAGACTCAAACTCAAAATAAATTCAGCCTGACATTTCAATGCTAAGGGAACACAGCTCTCTAGCAGCTGCTGTCATTCAAGTAGGCATTGAATCGAGGCCTCATCTGTAAACGTAAATACATTTTTTTCCATTGTACCACACGCATAAATCATAGCTAGCACACATTTCGCAGTGGCCCTTTTCAGTTCATCTTTAACCATAGCTCAAATTTTGTTGGGTAATGCCATAAAGATTTTGGAGATTCACATAAGGGGCCAAGGATATTAAGATTGTTTTGAAATGTTTGCAGTGGCAATGGAATATGCAAACATTTAAGCAGTTTTGGAACTGGGCCGTTTTCATCAACAACCTTTGATACTCAAGTGATGAAGAGGAGCACCAGGAGAAAGCAGAAACAAACTGATGGTCGAGAGGGAGTCAGTTGAAAGTCCTCCTGTGGGAGTCTTTCCTCCTCAAGAGTGATTATATGACTTATGTGCTGCCTGGACTTGGCAATGCTTGGATTCATTTATTATTACTATTATCTATTTTTTCCTAGTAATTCAAGGTACTCATTTGGAGTGAACAACTCACCCATTCTATTTAAATAAGGAATAGTCATCAAAATGGTTGTGGCCTCTACACTGTAAGGAAAGACTGCAGCTTAGGACAAAGATTTCTCCTGTCCTGGTCTTTGAAAATCCAGAGGCATATTGTTTCTTGTACAAGACTACGTCATCCATTTGAAAATCTGCCTTATTAATTGGAACAGGCAATTTGGTGGTTCTGTTTCAAACATTGTTCTGGAAATTCATCATCTGTGCCATGTGGTAGTATTTTAAAATTTCAATTCTGTTGAAGTCAATGGAATCAAATGTTGGAACTGAACTACAATGTACAACTGCTATTAAACAGACACATACATGCTTAGCACATGGGACAATGGATGAATTTTTCACAAATACATATGATTGGCTTCAATATCATAATGGTATAAAAACTAATTACAAGAATTATTATTATTTTGTTTGCATTTCCAATGAATTCTCTGGATGTTTTTACATCTTTTTATTCCTTGGTTTAGAAACCAAAATGCAATAATTGCATTTTTATTTTCTGCCATTCATTCCGATCTTTGATTGTTATGATTTAGCTCGGTGTACCTTTACCCCATATCCCTTCCCAGCTGTTACCAGGAAACGGAATCATCCTACCACAACCAGGGAGCTGAACTATTATCTACCTCTTTGATTTCCCTCGGACTATCCTTGATTGGACTTTGTTGGCTGCCCCTGTCCCACTTAGGAAACCTGAACGGAAACCTCTGGAGACTTTAATAATAATAATAAATGTTATTTATGGGCGCCTTTCAAGAGTCTCAAGGACACCTTACAAAAATTGAGCATGTAGAGGAAAAACATGTAAGGGGAATGAAATAAATAGTAGAGACATGACTAGTACACAAAGTAAAGACAGAATTCAATACAAAACACAGTATGAGGCAATTAATGCACAGATGAAAAGGGACGGGGACGTGGGGCTAAGGATAGGCAGAGGTGAAGAGATGGGTCTTGAGGCGGGACTGAAAGATGGTGAGGGACACGGAATTGCGGATCAGTTGGGGGAGGGAGTTCCAGAGCCTGGGAGCTGCCCCACCCAAGGTTTCCGTGCGGTTCCCGGAGGTTGCAGGTGGTTGCCGGAGGTTGCAGGTAGTGGAAGCAGGTAGGGAGACTGACAAAAACCTCCGGGAACCTCCGGGAACTGCACGGAAACCTTGGGTGGGGCGCAAAGTCTCCAGAGGTTTCCGTTCCGGTTTCCAAAGTGGGACAGGGGCATTACCTTGCACTAAACGTTATTTCATTATCATGTATCTATACACTGTAAATGGATCAATTGTAATCATGTATTGGCTGTTTGCATCAAAAGCTTATCACTGTACCACGGTACATGTGACAATAAACTAAACTGAACTGAACTAAAGGTTCTAAAGTTAACATTTGACCATACATTATTGTTTGTGGAAGAATCACCAAACGCAAGCTTTAGTTTTGTTTTGTTTTGCAGGCTGCGGCAGGGCTGAGTCTTTCCAGTCTAGCTGAGGTACAGAGCAAAGAGGCATCAATTACTGACAGCACAGCTCAAATATCGACTCTATCCCGGATAGTATCTGGAACTCGACCTGAAAAGGTAAACAATATACTGAGGCTTCTGGTTTTCACTTTACAATGAACTGAACATTAAATATCCTGAAGGATGCTACTATACTACAAAAATCATAACATTCCCCACTGGTCAATAGACAGTGTTTATTTCAATGAACATAAAACAAGAACATGCAACAGTACAACACGGGACCAAGCCTGTCAGTCCATAATGTCTGTGCTGAACATAGAAACATAGAAAGTAGGTGCGAGAGTAGACCACCAGGTCCGTCGAGCCCGCACCGCCATTCGCTCATGGCTGAACACTAAACAGACACACTTACCCACAAACAGTAGACACAAGACACAGAACACAAGACACTACCCTCCCCTTTATACCGCTATCACCCCTCTCCACCCCAAGAACCTCGTGATCTCCTGGGGGAGGCAAAAAACCGGATAAAAACCCAGGTCCAATTCGGGAAAAAAATCCGGGAAATTCCTCTCCGACCCCAATCCAGGCGATCGACACTTGTCCAGGAGATCACTCAGGTCTTACTATACTAACCATACCTAGGTCCATATCCCTGCCCTCTCCCCGTAGCCCCTTATCCCCTTGGCAGCTAAAAAACCATCTATTTTAGTCTTAAATATATTTAACGTTTCTGCTTCCACTGCTCCCTGGGGCAGTGAATTCCATAAATTAACCACCCTCTGGGTGAAGAAGTTCTTCCTCATCTCAGTTTTAAAAGAGCCCCCCCTTATTCTGCAACATGATATCAGATTTAAATTAATCTTGTCTGTCTGCATGTGATCCATATCCTTCTATTCCCTGCATATACATACGGCCAGGGCCGGCCTTAAGCAGATTGGACTGTTTGCTCCCAATTGGGCCCCGCGCCTAAGGGGGCCCCGTGCCAGAGTAATCAAACGATCCTAGAGCTCCGCTCGGCCGAGTAATCTACTCTCGGCTCAGGTAGATCTACCCCGGGTGAAGGGGGGAGAGAGTGGTGGAGAGAGAGTAGAGGGGTGAAGGGGGAAGAAAGGGGTAGACGGGGAGGGGTGTGTAAGGGGGAATGGAGAAGGGGGAGAGGGGAAGGTGGGTCGCTCCCTCACGGTCCTGGGGCAGCACTCCTGCCCCTCCAATCGCCGTGCTCCACGCACACGCACACAGCCCCGGCTCCATCCCTCTCTCTCCCCGGGGAGACGCGGTGAGCAATACAGGGAGGGCCGGGCCGGGGGTTGGAGCAACGCTTACAAACCTCGGCCTCTGCTCACACCCGTCCGCCCGGACCCCGGCATCCGCTCCCGCCGCCGGCCCTCTCCCTCCCTTCTCTCCTTCCCTCCCTCCCTTTCTTCCCTCCCTCCATTCTCTCCCTCCCTCCCTCCTTCCTCTCTCTTTTTCCCTTCTCTCCTTCCCTCCCTCCCTTCTTTCTCTCCTTCCCTCCCTCCCTTCTTTCTCTCCTTCCCTCGTTCCCTTCTTTCCCTACTTCCCTCACTCCCTTCTCTCCCTCCCTCCCTCCCTCCCTTCTTTCTCTCCTTCCCTCTCCCTCCCTCCCTTCTTTCTCTCCTTCCCTCCATCCCTTCTTTCCCTACTTCCCTCACTCCCTTCTCGCCCTCCCTCCCTTCTCTCCTTCCCTCCAACACACACACACACACATAATGCACAGCCAACTAGCACACACACACACACACACACACACACACACACACACACACACACACACACAATGCACAGACAACTAGCACACACACATAATGCACAGACAACTAGCACACACACACACACACACACACACACACACACACACACACACACACACACACACACACACACACACACACATAATGCACAGACAACTAGCACACACACACACACACACGCACACACACACACACATATACACAGACAACTAGCACACACACATAATGCACAGACAACTAGCACACACACACACACACACGCACACACACACACACACACACACACACACACACACACACACACACACACACACACACACACACACACACACACACACACACACACACACACACACACCCTAAGTTTAGATGGGGTAGACGCCCAAAGGGTAGGATGGGGATGAAGCCTGACATTTAATGCCGGGACTGGTTTTTCGCCAATAGTTATTGGTTTCCCAGAATCTAGTTAATTAAATTATTATTTTTTCATTTCACAGTCACTAAAACAAGTGGTATAATAACTATATACTTTTCAGAGGTGATCTACACATTTTGTTTGTTACTTGTAGGCTTACATGAATGCAATTTTATATTAAAAATTGATCTGTTGGTCCATTAACTCGCAGACACTTTTTAAGCGCACATTTTGATTACTTTCCATTCTACCATAGAGATATAAAGTCTATAATAGACTTTATTTGTATTTCTATGATTCTACAGACCTTAGCTGGGAACCTGGGGCTCACTAAAATTGTTCCCAATTGGGCCCCGCACCTCCTAAGGCGGCCCTGCATATGGCTATCTAAAAAACCTCTTAAATGTTGTTATTGTGTCTGTCTTCACCACCACCCTTGACAACTCATTCCAGGCACCCCTCTCTGTATACACACTTACCCCGTATAACTCCTTTAAAGTTTGCCTTGCACATTTTAAAGTTACGCTTTCTTGTCTTTGACATTTCCATTTTGAGAAAAATATTCTAACTGTCACACTATCTATGCCTCGCATAATTTTATATTTATATCTATATTACTAAAAGTCTGAGCTTGACCACTTCCCATTGTTCTGTATATTGATTTTAGAAAAAACGCTGCCACTTACGGCTGTGATTTTTGGCCATCTTACTCAGAGTCCCCCTCTGCTGCGCAGGATAAGAGGAATTTTCCCATCGATGAAAAATACAAAATGTTAAAAAAATGTTGAGATGCTCTCTCCTGAAGGCCACGCCCCTTCCGGAGGGACTATAAAACCCGGAAGTGTTGAGTGCCTCAGTCAGTATCTGCAAGATGGGGGAGCGAGACGGTCACGTCTCTCAGTCTGAGCTGTGAATAACACTGAACACATGTATACTAAACTGTGAGAGGTTTTACTGACCTGTCAGTGTCCTTAATTTGGTTTGAAAATATAGTTTGGAAATGATAAAGCTGTGTTGCCTTTGGTTTGGAAATGCTAAAGCTGTGTTGCCTTTGGTTTGGAAATGCTAAAGCTGTGTTGCCTTTGGTTTGGAAATGCTAAAGCTGTGTTGCCTTTGGTTTGGAAATGCTAAAGCTGTGTTGCCTTTGGTTTGGAAATGCTAATGCTGTGTTGCCTAATTAAAGTTGCCTTGCCTTCTATATAATTAAAAGTTTAATCTTGACCACTTCCTGTTTGCGCTTTATATTGATTTTAGAAAAAGCGCTACCACGTATGGCTGTGATTTATGGCCATCTTACTCAGAGTCCCCCTCCGCTCATCAGGTGCCAAGGCTTTTTCCCATCGATGAAAAATAAAAGTTATTAGTGTTTAAAAAATGTTGAGATTCTCTCTCCTGTCAATCACGCCATGAAGGCCATGCCCCTTCTGGTGGGAGGGGGGGGAAGAACTATAAAACCCAGAAGTGTGGGCGTGGCTCAGTCTCTGCAAGATGGAGGAGGGAGAGGTCATGACTCACTGTCTTCAGTGGCCTTGCACCCTGCTTGTAATGGTATGAAACTGCACTTGAATTTGGTGGCCTTGCACCCTGCTTGAAATGGAATTTCAAGGAATAGCCGTGAGTCAACTGCCAGCCCACCAGCCGTGAGTGAGTGAGCTGCCAGCACAACAGGCTTGAGTGACTGAGCTGCCAGCCCAATAATCCATTTGGCCCACAATGTCCATACTAGCCCTCTGGAAACCAGTCCCTTCAGCCCACAACACCCGTACTAGCACTCCAGAAAGCCCCCCCCCCACTGACCACCAACATTGGAATTGGGGGACGAGCCCTCCCGTGTGATGCTGGGACTCAACGGGTCCCTCTTTGTCCAGTATTTTTATCAAGTTTTATCTCAGCCTCCAATGCACCAAAGAAAACAATCTAAGTTTGTACAGCTTCTGCTCATAGCAAATACCTTCTAATCCTGTAAACTTCTTGTGTACCCTCTCCAAAGCCTTCACATGACTTCTTGAATCTTATACATGACCAATAAAGCCATCCAAACCATACTCTTCTTTATCACTATCTATTTCCCACCATCTACTTGTATTAGTGCTTTCAGGGGTGCTATGGACTTGGACCCCAAGTTCCCTCCCTCTGTGTATAAATGCTGTTTGGGTTTTGCCATTAATTGTATACTTTCCCCTTACATTCAACCTCCTGTGCAACACTTCACACTTGCTCGGATTAAACTCCATTTGCCATTTCTGCAACTGATCTATTTTGTATATTTTGACAAGATTCCGCTCTTGGTTTATATTGAAGTTCCCTCTAATAGATTGTTATGAAATGTAACAGAAGATTTACAAAAAATTGTATAAAATTCTGACAAGAGACCTACTTTGGAAATTCTACACCAACTCAGGCAATGGTTGTGCATTAGGAGGAGGTGAGGTGGAAGTATTGGGAAGAGTGAGGAGAGCAGAAAAACAAGTCATCTTGGCAATTTTAACGAAATCTTGATGTTCAGCATTGTTCAGGTAGATCATCTGCTTGTCAATTTCTGACATCTCAATCTCTATCTTGGGGAACGTTAGTGACTAATATCCAATATAAATCCGCTTACTCCCATAGAACATCATAATATAATTCCACCTCTAGATACATCTTCTTTTCTCTTTCACTGTTCTAAAGAGGCCATTATTTCTGTAACTCCCTGGATTGCTCTCCTGCCTCCCCCAATTTCCTCACCAACTACTTCCCTTTGCATAACCCTTCCTCATGCAACTGTTGAAAATATTGACACCTACCTTTATCTTAATACTTTCCATCATCTAAGGTTCCAAACAGTGGTGAGACACCATTCAATAGTTCTTTTTCCACCTGAGTACATTGCATGTGATGGTCACTCCACTGTAGAAATCTAACACAGAAAAGACAATGGCTTTGCAGAATACCTCCATTCAGCTAGGATAAACCCGAGTTTACAGTTGCCATTTTAATTCTCCATCATCATGGGGAGCTCAGTGGAGCAGGTGGTAGAGCTGCTACCTCACAGTGCTAGATACCTGGGTTCAATCCTGACCTTGGATGCTGTCTCTGGGGAGTTTGCATGTTCTCTCTGTGGCTGCTTGGATTTTCTTCAGGTGTTCCAGTTTCCTCCCACATCCCTAAAGGGGCTGTCCCACTTGGGGGACCTAATTGGCGAGTTTAGAAGAGTTTGAAAAAAATGACCTCCTTCAACTATGTAGAAGACCTCCTTCGACTATGTTGAAGACCAGCTTCGACTAGCTACGACTAGCTTCGACTAACTTCGGGAATATTGGACACCGAATAGTGGAGAGTGAAGACGAACTCCCTTCGACCTCCCTTCGAATATGATGAAGACTATCTATGACTATCTTCGACTACCCTCGATTACCTACGACTAACATGCCGACCTACTACGACCTACTACGACTAAACCTACGAGTAAAAAAAGTATTGATTTTTTTCCATGGTGACCTTTTTTTACTCGTGCGCATTTTTTCACATATTGAAAAAAATGACACGACCTAGCTGAGGCCTCGAGTACACGGAGACCACTCTCGAGCATGAAGGAGAGTTATGAAGACTTCCTACGACCTCGTGTCGACCATGCTGTACAGGAGCAGGGAGGTTCTACTGCAGTTGTACAGGGTCTTGGTGAGACCACACCTGGAGTATTGTGTACAGTTTTGGTCTCCTAATCTGAGGAAAGACATTCTTGCCATAGAGGGAGTACAGATAAGGTTCACCAGACTGATTCCTGGGATGGCAGGACTTTCATATGAAGAAAGACTGGATAGACTAGGCTTGTACTCGCTAGAATTTAGAAGATTAAGGGGGGATCTTATAGAAACTTACAGAATTCTTAAGGGGTTGGACAGGCTAGATGTAGGAAGATTGTTCCCGATGTTGGGGAAGTCCAGAACAAGGGGTCACAGTTTAAGGATAAGGGGAAATCTTTTAGGACCGAGATGAGGAAAACATTTTTCACACAGAGGGTGGTGAATCTGTGGAATTCTCTGCCACAGAAGGTAGTTGAGGCCAGTTCATTGGCTATATTTAAGAGGGAATTAGATGTGGCCCTTGTGGCTAAAGGGATCAGGGGGTATGGAGAGAAGGCAGGTACAGGATACTGAGTTGGATGATCAGCCATGATCATATTGAATGGTGGTGCAGGCTCGAAGGGCCGAATGGCCTACTCCTGCACCTATTTCCTATGTTTCTATGTTTCTATGAGTCGAGGGCAAACTTGCCAGAACTCGCGGATTAGGTCGCCCAAGTGGGACAGGCCCTTAAGATGGCTTGGTTTTAGCTTAATTGGTCTCTGTAAATTGTTCCTAGTGTGTAGGGAGTGGATACCAAAGTGAGGTAACATAGAATTAATATGAGCGGGTGATCGATGGTCGATGTGGACTCGGTGAGCCAAAAGCCCTGTTTCCATGCTGAATCTTTCAATTAATCATTCAGCCAATCAATCAATTCATCCCACTGCCAGTCTTCAACAAGGCTCAATGTAAGCTCAAGGAAAAATATCCCATCTTCCATCTGGGCATGTTACTTCCCTCAGGACTTAACATTGAATTTAACAATTTCAGATCACCACCATTTTGATTTTTTCTCTCCACCTATGTGACTCAACGTTTCTGTTTTAATTTATTTCTGATTTCCACATTTCTTTCTAACTACTGGTTTATTGAGTAATTGCTATCTCGATAACCTTGGTTTGCACTCTAACAGAGACATTACTTCTTCTCATCATTCCTTCCTATCTTTCCAATTTATAATTTAAAATATGTGTGTCTTCTCACTTTTATAGTTCAGATGAAGACATTTGACTGAGACTTTGACTTTGTTTCTCTCCCCCAAGTTCAACAAGTTACATGCTGAGTGGGTTGGTAAACACTTTGCATTTTCTGCAATGTTACATAGATAATAGAAGGCTTTTCTTTACATCATTTGTTTTTTCATTGTAATCAACATATTTGTTTTATTTTCAGAACATATCAGTGCATGGGTCAGTGCAAGGGGCAATGCCAGGTCAAGCAGCCCATCAGCTTACTCCCACTCGGATGCCAAACCATGACAACGGAATTGTAAATCAGCAAGCCATGCCTTCACCAACTTCCAATTCAGTGATCACCCAAGCACCTTCCACCAACAGGCAAATAGGGTAAGTGATTAATTGAATAACTGCTAACAAACCTGCCAGTCAAAGTTTTGCTGTTGAAAAGAAGTGTGATGTTGTATAATTTTCAAACATAATCACAGTTAAAGGAAGATTTGGGAATGGAAATGTGAATTCAATATAGCATTGTTCTAAGAGCTGAATATTTAATGGATAGCATTTGAATATTATTATTTATTGTAATCATTATGCTGCTAGCTCATCACAAATGACCGGTGTAACTGAGACAATATTGTGATAATTGGTTCCAGTATCTTAAATTTATGCTTTGACAAGTAAATAACATGGAAGGTGTGTTTTGGGACTGGACTTGGTAGAAAGTGAAGGAGTAATAGGGCACGTGTTGCATCTCCTATGGTTGTACAGGATGGTGTTGTAGGAAGGAGAATGGGCAAAGGTGAAGAAAAAGGTGAGGAAATGCTTCCTTCGAAATATTGAAAGAGAAGGAGTGGGCAAGATGCATCTCTTGGTGGCAGTACATTTGGAGGTGCTAGATATTGCAGAGTATGGGAAGATTATGTGCTGGAAAGTGAGAGAAAAGGGAACCCTAACATGATTTTGGTAGTGGGAAAGGGGAGGGTGTGAAAGCATTGTGATAATTTCAGACAATTACTCTGCATTATACCGTACTTCCTCCAGATAAATCTTTTTCTAACTTATTTTATTTGATCTATCTTTGCTCACCCTGGATTATTATTCCTTTTATCATCTCTTCGCGTTTACTTGGCACACTCAACACAATTTTGCTTTGGAAGATTTGGGGCTGACTCAGATTCAGATTTATTTCATTTTAATTAATAGAGACTGTTAAAAAAATTATGACTTCATTTTGCACAACGATTATTTTAATTAACTTTTCTCCTCCATTACCTTTTCCACATATTGAATTAAAAAACATTCTGCAGGACTGTGTAAACAGAATGACGTTTCAGCTGCCACTTTTGATTGAAGTTTATACATTTATTATCTCTCTGTAGTGTAGTGAGTGCAAAACATATGTTACAAATGTTGTTTAATAAAGACTTCAACAAAGTAGTTTCTGCCAACACTAGATGCCGACCCAAGCAAAATATATTTCAGATAAGATGCTTGTACACTCAGAAAATTTAAACCACCATGATGAATAAGACAGAAAAAGATTTAGCTGCTGGTTATAATTTCTGCAAAACAATTGATAGTAAGTCTGAGGTAGCAGGCTGACTTGAGTTTACTCATATATATATTGCTTATTATGCAGAGGGAAGAAACCTCTGCAGGGAGGGAAGAAACAAGGACTTTAAGACTTTAAGACTTTTGCCTTCCATCACAGTGAGGAGGTGCCTGGTAGACTCACTGTGGTGAATGTTAAACTGTGTTAAGTGTGTGTTTTGTTATTTTATTCTATATTATGACTGCAAGGTATACAATTTCGTACCGACAAATGTCTGAATGACAATAAAGGATACTTTACTTGACTTTACTTTGAAAAATTGCAAAGCTCCTTCTGTTACTAACATATTAAGGTTGCCGATTATTACTAAATCGTTGAAGATGATGGTTGTGGTGCTAACATGCCTTAACAAAAGGCATCAAGGCAGGGCCAGCCTTAGGAGGTGCGGGGCCCAATTGGGAACAATTTTGGTGAGCCCCAGGTTCCCAGCCAAGGTCAGTAGAATCATAGAAATAGAAATAAAGTCTATTATAGACTTCAAAAACAGTTTCATTCCCACTGCAATTAACATTTTAAACTCTGTACGGTGAGGAATAAGAATAAGCATGGCCCTTATGTATTATGTAATGTGTCTGTCTGTATGTATATCTATGTTATATGTTTAATGTTTGATGAAATGTTGGAACCTGTACCGAGCTGTACTGATAACAAATTCCACCAGCCTGGCTGTGTGGTCATTAAAATACAATACAATACAATACAATATCTCCATGGTAGAATGGAAAGTAATCAAAATGTGCGCTTAAAAAGTGCCTGCGAGTTAATGGACCAAACAGATCTAAGCTACATTTTAATATAAAATTGCATACATGTAAGCCTACAAGTAACAAACAAAATATGTAGATCACCTCTGAAAAGTACATAGTTACAATATCACTTGTTTTAGTGACTGTGAAATGAAAAAAAAACAACTAACTAAATCCTGGAAAACCAATAACTATTGGCGAAAAACCAGTCCAGGCATTAAATTTTGGGCTTCAGCCCCATCCTATCCTTTGGGCTTCTGCCCCATCCTAACTTAGTTGCGTGTGTGTGTGTTAGTTGTGTGTGTGTTAGTTGTATGTGTGTTAGTTGTGTGTGTGTTAGTTGTTTGTGCATGATGTGTGTGTGTTAGTTGTCTGTGCATTATGTGTGTGTTTGTGGGAGGGAAGGAGAGAAGGGAGGGAGGCAGGGAGAGAAAGGAGAGGAGTGGGGGAAGTAGAAAATGAAGGGAGGGAGGGAAGGAGAGAAGGGAAAAGAGAGAGAGGAAGGATGGAGGGAAGGAGAGAAGGGAAGGGAGGAAGGAAAGGGAATGAGAGAAGGGAGGGCGAGGGCCGGCAGCGGGAGCGGATGCCGGGGTCCGGGCGGACGGGTGTGAGCTGAGGCCGAGGTTTGTAAACGTTGCTCCAACCCCGTGTCTTCCCGGGAAGAGAGAGGGGTGGAGCCGGGGCTGTGTGCGTAAAGCACGGCGACTGGAGGGGCGGGAGCGCTGCCCCGGGACCGTGAGGGAACGACCCACCTCCCCCTCTCCCCCTCTCCCCCTTCTCTATTCCCACTCACACCCCACTCCCCGTCTACCCCTTTCTTCTCCCTCCACCCCTCTGCTCTCTCTCCACTCCTCTCTCCCCCCTTCACCCAGGGTAGATCTACCCGAGTCGAGAGTAGATTACTCTAGCACGGGGCCCCCTTAGGCGTGGGGCCCAATTGGGAGCAATTGGTCCAATTGGCTTAAGACCAGCCCTATATCAAGGAGATCTAAAAAATGGTTGCACAGTACCAGTCAGAAGGCACCTGTACCTTCTGTTTAATTTAATATAAAACAATGTTAGCATATCAGTAAACAGCTCTTTAACATTTTTTGATGGATAATGATCAACATACATATACACTGTATTTAAGAGGAAATTACTTTCAAGGGCAACTGGGGATGGGCAATTAAATGCTCAGCCCATTAAGCCCTCATCCCTTGAATTAATATATATAAAAATGAGCAAATATATTAGAGCAAATCCATTAGAAAACAATGTCACGTCAAATGGAATGGATCATTGGCACATAGTTCAAATATCTTTTAATCTATAATGCATCTTAAATTAATGCAAACATTTGATGATATGGAACAATTCATCAAGTGAAGAATGACCTTTTAATGTTTTTCTTAAAAATTGAAAAGCTGTATGTTTTAACGTATTCCTATATTATATTTTGAAAGGTAATTATTTAAGTTAGTAATTACTGTCAGTAATATTATTGTGCAATTATTTTAAAAGCTTTCTTTAAATTTTTCTAACCAGTTCCTGTTGACATTTTAAAATGGATTTACCAGAGTGAAAGATTCAGGCAAAACGGGCGAATGTTGTTTCTTTGTTTTAGAAGGGCAACAGGGACTTTGCCTGTTTTAGAAGGGCAACAGGGAACAAAACCCAGAAAATTATTGACTAGCAAGTTTTACCCCAGTGGTAGGTAAATTATTGGAGATTGTTTATTAGGGACATGATTTTCTTTAATTTGGGAAAGCATGGAGTTCTTAGAGATAGTCAGCATGGCTTTAAGTGGGAGAGGTCCTGTTTCACAAATTTGATTGAGATTTTTCATAAGGTTCATAAGGTTCATTTATTGCCACATACACCAATTGGTGTAGTGAAATTCACTGGCCAGGTCAGTCATACAATTTAAAAAAGCAACAGACTCAAAAACACATTTTAACATAAACATCCATCACAGTGACTCCTACACATTCCTCACTGTGATGGAAGGCGAAAATAAAGTTCAAGTCCTTCCCTTGTTGTTCTTCCTTGGTCGGGGGCCTCGAGCCCCCCTGTTAACGGGACGGTCTTGAGTCCTGTAGGCAGCGGCGTTCGGGCCCTCCGCGTCGAGGCATTCAGCTCCCGCATCGGGGGGATGTCAGCTCCCCCACGCCAGGCGATCAAACCCCGCGTCGGGGCTGGACGAACCTTCTGCGGCATTGGTGCTCCCGACTAGCCTCTCCCGAGACTGTGAGCCCTTGATGGTAAGTCCACAGGCCGCAGTGGGAGCAATCCCAGGCAAGGGATCCGCTCCAATGGTAAGTCCGTGCCCAGCAGTGGGGCTCACGACAGTCCGAGGTGGCTTCCCGCTCCAGCGATGGTAGGCCGCAGAGCCCGGAGAATGTGATCCGAAACTTGATCACCTCTCTGGGAAGGTAAGAACCTGAAAAAAAAAGTTTCCCCCGACCCCTCCCTCCCCCCACATAAAACAAACAGAAGAACATTAAAACAAACTTTAAACAAACGCTAAAAATAACAAAAAGAATGAAAAATACGAACAGACTGTTGGCTGGGCCGCCATCTCCCTTCTCCGGCGCCCCCACAGGTGGATAGGTGACAAAGATGATTGATGAAGATAGGGTAGTATAAATTGTCTAGATTATCTTTAGTGAAACATTTGACCAGGCCCGTCTTGGTATAAGACCCATAAGAATAAGTCACATGGAATCTGCAGGGAGCTGGTAAATTGGATCTGAAATTGGCTTGATCATGGAAAATATATCCCTTATTAAAGGAAAGGTTAATTATATAGAAGCTTTACAGATAATGCATAGTCAAATTATCCTATCTATGGTGGGATTGCCTTGTGAGGAAGGGTTGGATGAGTTAGGCCTCTAGTCATTGGAGTTTAGAAGAGTGAAAGGTAATGTTAATGAAACATAATAATCTGGACATTAATGTTTTGCTTTGTGGGTGTGTCGAGGACCGTCGTGCATTGCTTCAGAATTATCCGTTGGCCCATTTAAGACTGATGAGAAAATTGTTCTTCTTCTAAAGGATTTTGAGTCTTTGGAATTCTTTGTCTGAGAAAGTTGTGGAAATTGAATCCTTGTGTATATTTAAAGCTGAGATTTTTTTTAATCAGTAAGGAAATTACAGTTTATGGGCATAGGGCAGGAAAGTCAATGAGAAGAACTTATGGAATTAACTTATTGAATGACGGAGCAGGCTCGATGTCCTACTCATGCTCTTATTTCTTACAAAATAATTTATCACTTCTGATTCATCTTCCTTTCTGTTTTGCCCTGTGAGGAGATTTTATCATAGATTTTGCAATCTGGCACTTACAACTTTATCAGAGGTCAATTGTAATCTTAACTGAACCTTTTTGATAGAATAGGTGGACTGGAAGAGGCTCACAAGAGCCAAATAGTTTTATTTATTCTATCTCCTGGTAGACAGGAGGAACCGGATGGGCTTTTCTCTAGAACCAACAAGAAAACATTAGACTCCGCTACCTTAAGAATTCCTCTCCCTCTAAATTCATGGCAACACCTTCTACACCAACCTCTTCACCAACTTCCACAGATGCACCATAGAAAGCATTTTATCAGGATGTATCACAGCTTGGTTTGGGAACAGCTCCATCCAAGACTGTAAGAAATTACAGCGAATTGTGGAAGCAGCCCAGACTATCGCACAAACCAACCTCCATTCTATTGACTCAATTTATACTTCGTGCTGCCTCGGCAAGGCCAGCAGCATAATCAAGGATGGGTTGCACCCTGGCTACTCCCTCTTCTCCCCTCTCCCTTCAGGCAAAAGTTATAGAAGAGTGAAAACGCACACAACCAGATTCAGGGACAGTTTCTCCCCAGCTGTTATCAGGCAACTGAATCATCTTTACCACAATCAGAGTGTAGTGCTGAACTACTATCTACCTCTTTGGATGTCCCTCGGACTATCCTTGATCGGATTTTGCAGTCTTTACCTTGCACTAAACGATCCCTTATCATGTATCTATACACTGTAAATGGATCGATTGTAATCATGTGTTGTCTTTCTGCTGACTGGATAGCATGCAACAAAGGTTTTTCACTGTAATTTGGTACACATGACATAAACTAAACAAAACTAAACATCTTTGTTCCTGGCCCTTGTTAATACTTGCCTGCTGATCTTACAAGGAAAGTGACAGCAAGCATGCATGACTGGTTGGGTCATTCATTAAAAATCACCCTTGAGTGAATTACATGAAATATGTCTGCATGATACAGGTGCTCGTATTCTTACCATTGCAGTAATGCAATTATCATTACACGGACTACGTTAGGTGCATTGTATAGAAACAAAGCACTTTTGTGAATAAAACTTGGTAAGTGGCCAGCTAACTCCCAAAACACAGGTCCATTTTATTTTGTTTAATATTTATTATTTTGTATTAACATTGACTTCATTTTGAAGTCTGCCAAAGCTGAAAATACATTATTTTATAAAATCTAATATCTGTTGAAAGTTTTTTTGTTCTGGAACAATGTTATTAGTTAGATTTGACTCAGAGTAACTTTCCAAATAAAATGGTTCAGTTTGTTGTGCAATAAATAAGCTGCTGTAATTAAAACAGAAAGAAAGACTTCAATTTGTTTGGTGTTTCTCTACGATTCACCTACTCTGGGCAAGGAGCACTGTGCATCTACCATCGATTCCTCTCAGGATTTTTTACACCTCAATAAGATCACCACTCATCAATAGACAATAGACAATAGACAATTGGTGCAGGACTAGGCCGTTCGGCCCTTCGAGCCAGCACCACCATTCAATATGGTCATGGCTGTCATCCACAATCAGTATCCCGTTCCTGTCTTCTCCCCATTTACCCTGACTCCACTATCTTTAAGAGCTCTATCAAGCTCTTTGAAAGAATCCAGAGAACCGACCTCCACCGCCCTCTGAGGCAGAGAATTCCACAGACTCACAACTCTGAAAGAGATAACTTTCCTCAGTCATTCCCCTGTGCTCCAAGGAATAGAGTCCCAGCCTGTTCAACCTCCCCCTGTAGCTCAGACCATTTAGCCCTGGCAACATCCTTGTCAATGTTCTCTGTACCCTTTCCAGCTTGATAATATATTTTCTATAATATGGTGCCCAGAACTGAACACAATACTCTAAATGCGGCCTCACCAACATCTTATAGAACTGCAACATGACCTCCCAACTTCTCTCCTCAATACTCTGACTGATGGTCAATGTACCAAATGCATTTTTGACCACCCCTATTGTTAATTCTGGCCAAATTGGAGAGGCCAGAACAATAAAATTGAGTAAAGGCTTCTGGGCAGCTAGGCCATTTGGTCAATTTAAATGTGCCTTCTGCAGAAATGGGACAAGCTGCAGAAAGGTGCCAGTTTGGCTAGAGCCTAGATAATAGTTGCAGGAAGAGAATGGAACATCTGCAGATTCTGACAATTAGGTGTAAATTGAATGAAACAGATTGGATGAATGCAAACCAGACATACACATTGTAAATATTGTTGCAAAGCTTTACTTTGCTAGATGTTGTTGGATTAAGTGTTGAGCCTTGTCTGGGTTTCTTGAATATCTGGGCACATGTTGCTATGTTTGCTTCCTTTCAGAAGCTCCATTTGAATACAATGTATTGGTTACTGTATTATTGGGTTAGGGAAATGTCTATCATGTACTGTGTTAATCAATATCTGTCTTGATTAACACGAACCAACCGAGGAAGAAGAAACCTTATATCCTCTGTATTCATTCCGTTATTCCTTTCTTTATCCCCTCAGACACCCAGAAACCATTAAGTGTCATGATAACAATGTTCTTTTCTTTTAAATAATCGATTTGTAATTGAAGAGTGAGATTGTTGGAAGTTTTTAGGTTCTAAGGAATTCAGGGGATGCACGGTGCATGTAAAGAAGTGACACCTTGGTAGAGGATTAGCCTTTGTTCACATTGAGTGACAGAGCAGGCACAAAGGGTTGAATGACTACTACTCCTCTTTAAAAAAGGACACATAGTGCTGGAGCAACTCAATGGGTCTGGCAGCATCTTTGGAGAATATGGATAGGTGACATTTCGAGTTGGGACCCTTCTACATCTGCAATTCCTTATTTTTACTCCTTCTCTTCTTTGTATTGCCAGGCCTGGTGCTGAAAGATGGAAATAATTGTGACTGCTGTTGCTGAGTTGCTGTGGTGAAGCATTTATTTCATGTTTCTCTAATAGCTTAATCTAGTCTCCATCATTTCCCACAATTGTTGGAATTGTACATTGGCAACAGCTCAATGAGAAATAATAGAGCTTCTGGTCCAGGGTAAAATATTTGGACAAAGAGATCTCCTCATGTCCTCTGCAAAACCAGCCATTTTATTGGGTACTCCAGTCAGCCAACTGGTTACTCATGTTCATGTCAGTTAGTTTTGCTGATATTTTTAGAACATTATGTACCTCTTGAAGAAATGGACAGGCTTGTTGACTCATGGCCCCCTTGACATGCCTTATTTTGAGGAATACCAGATAATGTGAGATCTGCTTTGATTAGAAAGTTTCTGAAGACTCTTTGTGCATGATGGTCGGAAATAAATTGTTCATTGGGGGTTTGCTATCACAGTGATTGTGACAAACAAACACTCTGCTGGAGGAACTCAGGAAGCAACTCTACTACTGTGGGCGCTGTATCTCTAAAGTCTAATGCCTAAAGTCATCCTGTACCCATCCTTGGTCCATCAATCACCTACTGGCTCATCTTGCTCCTCCTCCCCTCATAATACTGGCTATCTTCCCTCTCTACTCTCAATCCTGATACAGGGTCTTGACCAAAACGTTAACCTTTCCTTCCACAGTTGCTACTCTACTTACTAAGTTACCCCAGAAGATTGCATTTTCTTGAGGAAACTATTCTCGAGACTGGGTTTGTGTTCAGGCATTTTTCTGATTTTTCATTCTTTCCAAACATGTTACCTTGTGACTCCTGCTAATAGTAGCAATAACAAAGCAGTTTTGGGCAAAGTAAGTTAAATAAATGGCAACACCTGTCATTGTTACTCCAGCTCTTCATTGACACCAAATGAAGAAGTCGAAGGCACATTCCATAGTTGAAGGCCTTTCACAAGTGGCACAGCGGTAGAGTTGCTGCCTTACTGTGCCAGAGACCCAGGTTTAATCCTGATTATGGGTGAGGTCTGTACGGAGTTTGTACGTTCACCCCGTGACCTGCGTGGGTTTTCTCTGGGTGGTACGGTTTTGTCCCACACTCCAAAAACGTGCAGGTTTGTAGGTTAATTGGCTTCATTAAAATTGTCCCTAGTGTGTAGGATAGTATGAGTGTGAACACTGGTCTGTGAGGACTTGGTGTTACCGCGCTGTATCTCTAAAGTCTAAAGGTTAAAAGTCTAAATCTGCTTGTTGGAGGTGAGGTTCCATTCTTAGGTGTTCCAATTATAACCCTATGGGATGTACAATGCTTGATGATGCTTGTGGAGTGTGATCCAAGGGAGAGGATTTCAGGGGTGGGGAAGCATATCTGTTCCCCCTGGCCCATGACCAGTGCTGTAACGCCACATTCCTTCAAGCTGAAATCTCCTTTCAGTTGTTGATCATTTCCAAAGGCCTGACTGAAGCAGCCAATAAAGATCAAACTCAAAATCTGGTTAAATGTGAAACTGTCCAACTTTATTGAAACGTGGAAATGAGCAACCTGCTTCCTCTGTGAGGATTAGTGGCTAATCGGGTGCAGTATTAGTGGGGCTTAGCTTCACCATTCACAGCCCCACTTAATCTAGTAATTGACTGTTTAGAGGAATGTTTGGGGTCGGATTTGAGACTTTTAACATTTTAATATTTCACCTGAACTCTCAACAGTCATTCCTGGATGTAAAATATATTTGTACATATCATACTGAAGATTCTTCCGTTAAACTGGTTGAATAGATGTAGTGTTACTTGACCTGCTGACCTACATATACTTTAGAAGGCTCTAAAAAGGATTGATGTGAATCGCAGGTCACTGATTAGAAATATATTCTTTTCATATTTAAAATTGAAAATGGTGGAAATAGTTTGTCGGGTAGGTAGTTAAGTAGCCTCTTCAAAATGAGAAACTTAAATGCTGTGAACTGTAACACTTCAGTAATATTTAGTTTTATGTTATTTGCCTCAGGCACAGGGAAACATCCTCTGTCGTTGTCCCCACTTTGATTATTACCGAGGACAACAAAATTTCCAGTCAGCGTTTGCTTGTAAAAGCACAAGTCAGTGATCTGTGTCAGTGACATGGCAGATTGAAATTGACAGAGCAGAATGGATTCATCTATAACCGCATACTTTCAATTACACTTTGAGTGACATTTTGTGGAGTCTTTAGATTCTGCAGCACAGCATTTCCAGAAAACCCAGTCCAATGCATTTAAAATACAAGGGGTAAAATATCTCTGCTCCAGCCTTTCCACTCATGCACACTGTGCAGAGTAAATTACAAGTCCACAAGTTTCTGTGCATTATCCACAATAATATTCACTTAGCATGTTTCTGGTACAGGGCCATTTAATTATGCCCCACCCTAATATAACTTTGAATTCAATGGAAAATCAACAAATGACTTTGTTCATATGAATAAAGTTATGTTAGTGAAATGTGTGTAATAACATCTGTCTTCTTTTCTAATCAGTGCTGTGTTATCTTAACCTTTTTGGAGCAGATTTGGTCTTTCCGCCTGAACTCAAAAGGATTCACAGAATAATAATAATGATAACAGTGACGACAACAACAATAATAATGTAAAATCAAAACAAAGCAAAGTTTTAACATGAATGATATTCTTATATTCTTTGTTCAGACTGTTGCAATCATATAATCAAAGTTCAGCAAAACAAAAGACTTCCCACTCACCACTTAGAAAAGCAGTAGTGCATGAATTTATTTAATTACTACATTGCAGTGAAAAAGACAAGAATAATAATTAAACATGCACAGATGTATAATTTATATGTTAAATTGGAACAGAACATACCAGGTCTGAAATGTATGGAACTTCCATTGTCTCCTGCTGCAAATTTGGCAAGAAAATGGTGGAAACCCTGGAGAAACAGAACAAACAGCTGACTGTAGCATTTCTCTGGTATTCTGCCAATATTACAGCAAGCAACCAGTGATATTCCCCATGTAATTTCTGGGCCAGTACCTAATTTGAGAAAGTGTCAATATTGTTTTTTTTCTCGTGTGTGCGGTTCCAGGTTTATGTCTGTTCTTATTGTGATAGCAGATGGCCTGTGTGGGAAATTCAAAACTTCAACAGAAAAAATGAGGATAGCAATAACCACATTTAAAACTTTAAAACATAATTTTGCACATTTAATCACAAAACATAATTGTAGTACATATGAAGTAATGATGTGGAGTTGCCTTTAGTACTCATAATAACTACTAAATGAACATGAACCATTGTCAATATTACAGCTTAATATTACAGAGGTAAAGTTATTTGAATTTATTCACACTTACAAAACAAGATAACAAAATTCTGAGGTTGTCAAAACATACACAACATTTTTTAGAAATGATTAAAAAAAAAAAAATATTCATCCATTCTCTTCACACCTCCAACGCATTTTCTCCTTCAATTTTTGTTGCTGAATTGTTATGGCTGAGATTGTATTTACATGAGTGCATACTATTAATATATTTTAACTGTATATTCAATGCAGTGGGGAAAAGAGATTGAGCCAAGAGTAATGTATTAAATCTTTTGCGTGCCTAATTATTAGCTGTGACCAAATTGACAGACACTTGGCTCCAAGGTCAAATGTTTGTGGGTTGATGCTCCACTCTGTAGATCTAAGTACAGAACTGCAGGTTGTTGGTTCAATGCAGTGCTCTCGGTCAGATGTGACATTAAACTGAGGCATTGACTAGCCAGCTCATTTAAATGTACATAGAGATTCCAAGGCACTTTTTTGTAGAAGAATGAAGGAGTTATTGTCACGTCTTGAACAATATTTATTATTTAAACCACATTACAGGAAAACTGACCCAAAGTGCTGGAGTAACTCAGAGTTACAGGCAGCATCTCTGGAGAACATGGATTTGGAATCTGTATGGGTATAGTAACTCAAATCTTGCTGTACCAATTGGCGCAGTGACAATAAATGTAAACTTGAACATGAGTATTCTTGTCAGAGCAGCAGTAGTGGTTCTATAAAAGGGTCCTGACCCGAACCATTACCTAATGGTTCGGGTCAGGACCCTTTTATAGAACCACTGCTGCTCTGATTTGTATGGGTATTGTATGGGTATACTATACCCATACAAATAAAAAGAACACAACAAACGATAGAATTTAACATGAACATCTCCCCACAGCGGAATCTACATTTCCCACTGTGAGGGAAGGCAATAAAAGTTCAGTCATCTTCCTCTTTGTTCAACCGTGGTCGGGGCCTATTGAGGCCTCCACAGTCACCACAACGGCGGCCCGATGTTTCAGGCCCTCTTGCCGGATGATGGAACTCTGGCATCGGAAGAACACTCTCAGTGGCTTGGAGTTCCGAATCGGCCGCTTCCTACCGGAGACCACGGTCCCGAAGTCCACAGGCCGAGCTGGGTGGAGCTCCAACACGGCAATCCTCGGCGAAAGATCCCAGGGCCCTGCATTGTTAAAGTCAGCGCCACCCGCGGCTGGAAGCTCCGCAGACCACAGCTCCCCGGCAGGGCAGTTAAAGTCGGCAGTCCTAGCACTCCAGAGCTCCAACACAGCGATGGTACTTCAATGCTGGAATGAGCTCGCTCTGCCCAGTGGCTCCAAAGAGTACCGTCAGTTGTCTCCCCCTTGCTCGCCAGCTTGTCTCAGACTTCTGAACCTATGCATGGAAGTGCGGAAGTCAGAGGCAAGCTGGAGGTAACATGCCAGTGTTTCTGACCACCTGCCCTGGCACTGGGTCCGCTAGTCCCTGGAAGGCCTAGTAAGATGATCCCAAATTGGCTGATCACGAGTGAAAAGAGGGGAGTGGTTTACTTATTTTTCTTATTTTCTTGCCTGTTTAAACAAAGAATAAAGAATATAGGTCATGTCTACCCAATCTTTACTCACATGGCTAAACCACCATCCCAAGAATTTGTAAATTTACTTTGCAATTATCTATGGCAAGTACTTTTTTGAACCAAAATTGTACACAGTATTCTGGATGTGATCTAGCCAAAGACATAAAAATCACATATTTCAGTTCTGAAAGCTCTTAGACTAGAGATCAACAATCCATTATGATTTGTTTGCCTCACCTGCATGTTACATTCGTGGATTTGTGGACAAGAATACCAAGGTCCTTATATGGTATGTTCTGGCTAATTAAAGCAAGTACACTGCCTGCCCTCTTAACTTTATTACCTGTGCTGTTGGACATAAATTTAGGTAATGCAAAGTGTTGCATTTTGATAAGACAAACCAACACAGAAAACGGCCTGTCCCACTTGGCAATTTTTTTCGGCGACTGCTGGCATCATTGACTGACGTATCAGGTCATCGAAATAGTCGCGGCATGATGCGGTGTGATGACGTATTGATGTGCGGTGTTTCCTCAGGTGTCGCAACATTTTTTTGTCGCCGCTGGATTTTGAAATGTTCAAAATCTTTCGCCGACCCTGATACATCAGTCAATGATGCTGGCAGTCGCCGAAAAAAATCGCCAAGTGGGACAGGCCCTTTAATGGTAGGGCTCTGGGAACTGTTGTAGAACAAAGAGTCCTCTAGGGATGCAAGTACATAATTTTATGAAAAAGGTGACAGCAGCAGACATGATGGTGAAGAAGGCGTTTATCACGCTTGCCTTCAGTGGTCAGTACTAGAGTTGGGATTGAATACAAGAGTTGAAATGTCATATAAAATCTTTACAAGTTGTTGGTAAGGCCAGATATTGAGTACTATGCTCAGCTTTTGCCACTCTACATGGATGTAATTAAATTGGAAAGAATGGAAGAAAGATTTACGGGGATTTTACTCAATCTTGAAAGTATGCGTCATAAGAAGATGCCTGAGAGGCTCGAGGGGAAAAAAAGCCCCAGCTTGGGAGGCTGAGGGGTGACCATATAGAGGTTTATAAAATTTGAAGGGGTATAGATAAGTGAACGACCGTAGCCTTTTCACCAAGGCAGAGGAGTCTAAAACTAAAAGGCATAGATTTAAGGGGAGAGGAGTTAAAAAGGACTTGATCGGCATTATTTTTTGCACGACAGTGTGGTGCGTATAAGGAACAAGCTACCAGAGGAAATGGTAGAAGGTGGGTCAGAGAGCTATACAGCACGGAAACAGGTTCTTCAGCCCAACTAGTGCATGCCAACCAAGTTGCCTAACTGAGCTCATCCCTCATGCATGTACTTGGCCCAAATCCCTCCAAATCTTTTTCTATAACAGTACCTGTCCAGGTGTCTTTTAAATGTCATAATTGTACCCATCTTATAGCTCTATGACTCGACAATTCTATAGCCTCTTCTATGTGCACCAGTGTTTCTCCTCTGGCAGTACTTCTTCAGGCTTTACTATTAATTGTGTACATCCTCACATTATTAATACATTCAAAGTGAATTGCTTTACGCATTTTTCAGGATTAAATTCAATTTGCTATTTCGCTTTCCACCTTAAGTAGTAAGGTGCCAGAAGAAGACTCACCTCAAACCACCAGAAATCTTCATTTCATCAATAAACATATTAATCATACCTCCTGTATTCACATCCACATTGTTAATGCATATAATAACATATCCCTGTTGTACACCAGGGATTACTGCAGCCCTTGACCATCAACCTATTCTTTTGATCATCAGTGTCAGACCCACTTTGTGAAATTGTCGTGGTTTCCATGGACCAATCAAATCCTTATTGAAGACCATGTGCATCACATCACTTACAATACCCTCATCAAGACATTCACCACCTTGATAAATTAAGTCCAATTTGTCAGACAGGACTTCCTGTTAACAAAGTCCTGATCTATCCTCCTTCTCTATGTACATATCGATCCTGGCCTCAGACATTTTCCTACATTAATCCCAAGCAAAAATGATTATCTTACCTTTTTATTGAAAGCTCTATCCATATGGCCTCATTTGATGAAGATTCCAAGATACATTATAATGCAACATTCTCATTAAAATCCCAATCCATGTCTTCTCTGTAGATTCTATTCCCTTAAATGTTGAATTGCCAGCTCTGTATGTACATCTTTCAACCAAGTCTCGACAATTGCTACAAAATCTTTTGTTAATCACTCTTCTTGGTTTATGAGCCTTGCATAGTCATACAGCATGGAAACAGGCTCTTTGGCCCTACTTGTCCATGCTGACCAGGTTTTAACACAGCTAGTCACATTAGACTGCATGCTTAAACGTTTCCTATCCATCAACCTGTCCAGGTGTCTTTTAAACATCATCATTATACCTGCCACCACCACTTAATTTGGCAGAGCATTCTGCGGGTGGCATGGTGGCGCAGCGGTAGAGATGCTGCCTTGCAGCACTTGCAGCGCCATAGACCCGGGTTCAATCCCGATCACGGGTGTTGTCTGTACGGAGTTTGTACTTTCTTCCTGTGCCCGCGTGGGTTTTATCCGAGATCTACGGTTTCCTCCCACACTCCAAAGACGTACAGGTTTGTAGGTTAATTGGCTTGGTATAAGTGTAAATTGTTCCTGGGGTGTGTAGGATGGTGTTAATGTATGGGGATCGGGTGGCAGTGTGAACTTTGAAGAGGATGCTATGAGGATGCAGAGTGACTTCGACAGGTTGGGTGAATGGGCAGATGCATGGCTGATGCTGTATAATGTGGATTTATCAACTTTGGTGGCAAGAACGGGAAGGCAGAATATTATCTGAATGGTGTCAGGTTAGGTAAAGGGAAGTACAACGAGACTTGGGTGTCCTAGTACATCAGTCACTGAAAGTAAGCATGCAGGTACAGCAGGCAGTTAAGAAAGATAATGGCATGTTGGCCTGCGTAACAAGAGGAGTTGAGTATAGGAGCAAATAGGTCCTTCTGCAGTTGTACAGGGCCCTGGTGAGACCACACCTGGAGTATTGTGTGCAGTTTTGGTCTCCTAATTGGATGAAAGACATTCTTGTTATTGAGTGCAGCCTAGGTTCACAAGGTTAATTCCCGGGATGGCGGGACTGACATATGATGAAAGAATGGAGCGACTGGGCTTGTATTCACTGGAATTTAGAAGGATGAGAGGTTTTCTTATAGAAACATATAAAATTATTAAGGGATTGGACACGCTAGATGCAGGAAACGTGTTCCCGATGTTGTGGGAGTCCAGAACCAGGGGCCACAGTTTAAGAATAAGGGGTAGGCCATTTAGGGCTGAGATGAGGAAAAACGTTTTCACCCAGAGAGTTGTGAATTTGTGGAATTCTCTCTCAGAAGGCAGTTGAGGCTGATTCACTGGATGCATTCAAATGAGAGTTATATAGAGCTCTTAGGGCTAGCGGAATGGGGAGAAGGCAGGAACGGGGTACTGATTGTGGATGATCAGCCATGATCACATTGAATGGCGGTGCTGGCTCAAAGGGCCGAATGGCCTACTCTTGAACGTATTGTCTATGTATCTATGGTCGGCGCGGACTCGGTTTGCCGAAGGACCTGCTTCTATGCTGTATCTCTAAACTAAAAATAAAACTAAAAAGCATTCCATATATGCACCAACTCTGTGTGAGGAAGTTACTCCTCAGGTTTCTCTAAAACTTTCCTCTCTCACCTTAAACCCGTGCCCTCTAATTCTGGACTACTTTACCCAGGGAAAAAGACTGTGATGATTCATCTTATCTATGCCTCTCGTGATTTTGTATAGTTCAGTAAAGTCACCCTTTAGCCACCTACTCTCCAGGGAAATATTCTTAGCCTATCCGGCTTGTCCTTTTAATTCAAGTCATTCAGTCCTGGTAACATCTTGCTGAATCTTCTCTGCACTTTTTCCAGCTTAATGATATCCTTCCTATTGTTGGGTGACCAGAACTGCACGCAGTACACCATGTTTAGTCTCACTAACAATTTGCACAGTTGTAACATGATGTCCTGACTCCTGTATTCAGCCCCCTGACCAATGAAGGCAAGCGTGCCAAATACCTTCTTCACCACTCTGGCCACTTTCAGGGAACAATGTACTTGTATCCCTATGTCTCTCAGCACTCCAACATTCTTCAGGGCCCTCCCATTTGTTGGGCAAGCCCTGTCGAGTTTGGCTTACGAAAATGCCTCATGTCAAACTTGTCCGTGATAAATTCACCTGGCCTTCCTTATCGCTCTTTCCTAGTTGATCCAGAA
Organism: Amblyraja radiata; assembly: GCF_010909765.2. NCBI lineage: Eukaryota > Metazoa > Chordata > Chondrichthyes > Rajiformes > Rajidae > Amblyraja > Amblyraja radiata. The sequence continues at coordinate 60,618,510 of NC_045957.1, read as the reverse complement.
AACTTTGAAAACTTAGATAGCTTTGTTCACTGTCTACTATCTTGCCAATTTTCGTGTCATTTACAAACCACGTTAAATATATTGTCATTAAGATCATTAATATAGACCACAAACTCTAAACCTGTGGCACACCACTGGTTACAGACCAGTACCAACCTTTGACTCCTTCTACCAATCTAATTTTGAAGCTACAAAGTGGTGGAATAATTCAGTGGGTCAGGCAGCATCTCTGAAGCATATGGATGGGTGATATTTTAAGTCAGGACCCTTCCTCAGACTGATTGTGGTGTGGGAGAAGAAAGCTGAAGAGAGGAGGAGGAGGAGGAGCAGAACTAAAAATGCTAGATGGATACGGGGGGTGGGGGGTTGATAGGTAGGTGTTTGGACAAAGGCCAGAAAAGACTAAAGGTATGATATAAGGATAGAAGGTATGATATAAGGATGTGAATTGTTAGACCAAAGAAATGAGTGGGTGCGAGTATAAGTGGGGAGCAGAGAAGAGGTGGGAGGTTGTTGGTAAATTATCTAAAATTGGAGAAATCAGCATTCATATTGTTGGGTTGTAATCTGCAAGCAGAATACCTAAGGGACTCGACCCAAAAACATCAACTATCCTTTTGCCTTCACAGACACTACTGAGTTCCACAGTAGTTTCTTTTTGCTCCAGGTTCCAGCCTCATCAACAAACTCCACTCTTTGACTGAAACAATGTAACCTTATCCTAAGAATGTAACAGTTATTTGTAAAATTGTGACCAGGTCTCATTTGCACATCAATATCTAGTTTGGTCCGTGAGAGATTTGATCAGTTTTCTAATAGTTAAAAGTCTGAACAGTTTGATGTTATAGTGCCCTGTCCCACAGGAAATCTGAACGGAAACCTCTGGTGACCTTGCGCCCCACCCAAGGCTCCCGGAGGTTTTGGTCACTCTCCCTAACGGTCAAAAGTGGTTTCCGCATGGTCGAGGCTTCTTTTATATTCCTGCAATTATTTCAACAAAACCAAAACCGGCCTTGACTAAAAATAGGTTGCCATTTGATCGAAGCCAGTGGAGTGGGGTCGCTATTTACTTACAGGCAGTCAGTCGAAGGCAATCTCCTTCACTGACCGGCCATTTTGATTGGCTCATAGGATCTTTGGTTTTCAGGACCTAGAAGAACCGCCGGAAGGTAAAATGCCCGCTAACTTTATTAAACTTCTTAAAACTGTCACCACTCCTTCTTTCCTCCCCCCTTCTCTCTCCCCCCTTCTCTCTCCCCCTTCTCTCTCCCCCTTCTCTCTCCCCCTTCTCTCTCCTCTTCTCTCCCTCCCTCCCGCATTCTCTAAAGGGCTTACCGTGCTCTGTGGCAGCCATTTACCTCCCTCTTCATCGCGCAGACAGTGCTCCTCCACTGTCCCTGGCCCCCACCTTCGCAATGTGTTTGTGTGTGTGTGTGTGCGGTCGGTAGCAAAGATCCTGTAGGATCTTTGGTCAGTAGATGCAGCTTACGCTTTGGTCGAGGCTTTCCAGGCGAGTGACCAAAACCTCTGGCGACTCATGGAAACCTTGGGTGGGGCACAAGGTCACCAGAGGTTAACGTTCAGGTTTCCTAAGTGGGACAGCGGCTTTAGTGGGACAGGGGCTTTAGTCATTGTGCAGTTACATGAAACAATTTTCAATTTGGATCCTCTTCTATTCTTACTGTTTGTTCTTCACTAAACCTACACTGTGCATGGCAATGGCTCGCTTTTTTATTTGGTGTATATGCCTGTAGCTATTGACAACATTTAACATGACAGGGAAGAAGTCAAGATCTCTAATGAGCAGTCTTTACAAGAAATGGGGTAGGACAGGCTAGATGCAGGAAGATTATTCCCAATGTTGTGGAAGTCCAGAACTAGGGGGTCACAGTTTAAGGATAAGAGGGAAGTCTTTTAGGACCGAGATGAGAAAATCATTTTTTACACAGAGAGTGGTGAATCTGTGGAATTCTCTGCCACAGAAGGTAGTTGAGGCCAGTTCATTGGCTATATTTAAGAGGGAGTTAGATGTGCCCCTTGTGGCTAAAGGGATCAGGGGGTATGGAGAGAAGGCAGGGATGGGATACTGAGTTGGATGATCAGCCATGATCATATCGAATGGCGGTGCAGGCTCGAAGGGCCGAATGGCCTACTCCTGCACCTATTTTCTATGTTTCTATGTCTATGTTTCTAAAAGGCGTAAGTGACCACTTAACCTCAATCTTTCAAATGGTGCTCATGTCTATCAAGAGATGCTTTCAAGAGAGAGCTAGATAGGGCTCTTATAGTGTAGTCAGGGGATATGGGGAGAAGGCAGGAACGGGGTACTCATTGGGGATGATCAGCCATGATCACATTGAATGGCGGTGCTGGCTCGAAGGGTCAAATGGCCTACTCCTGCACCTATTGTCTATTGTCTATGTTGCCGAGATTTATTTTCTGATTTCATTGCGTTTCTGATTTGTTTGCATTTGTTTTAGTGCATAAGATCCTTCTGTAATTAATTTTAAAACCTCTTTCAAATATTTCATAGCACTATTATAAATAAGATTTTAAAGTCAGGACTTGTACAAGTCAATGAGAATGTGAGCCAAATCATAGATGAATTATCATGCTTGAGTTCAGACATAAACCTTTTTATTAAATTGTTTCTTTAATGGGTGTACAATATGATGCTCAATTGTTGAAAGCTGCAAACACTATCCCCTGGCTTGGTTATAATAGCTGTTTTGGAAATCTATCTAAAACCGAGCAACATTGGTTTATATTTTCTCAATGTGGTAGCACTAATATGCATGCATATAATAATACATATAATCTCACATCCCTTCATTCTTTTATAAACCTTTTTTTAAATAATGTTCATGATTAATCAATAAGTTCATTCAACTCACTGTGCTTTGATAATTACTCTTCGTAAAGTACCCATAAATATTGTCTCTTTCAAAACAAAATGTGGGACCTGGGAATTTTTTGCCATTAATTATCAATCAACAAGGTAGGAGATTGTGACACTTAATGCTTCTATCAATAACATAATAAATGTGATGACAATAATGTAACCACAAATTACAATGTTTAAAGTTTGGTTTATGTGTCATAGACCAGTTTGGGTATGATAATGAATAACTCGAATATCTCATGTAGTTAGTCAACTGGTAAGCATTTTTGTGCATTTATTACCTTATTCTTTTGCATATAATTCAAAAGATACCATCTCCCTCATGTCAATTCCCATGATAGATTACATGGGTTTAAATGATGTGTGTCTCAGCATTTGCATCACTTTGTGGTTGGAATGGTGGATATTTAAACTTTTGTTGGTTCAAATGTTTTCCAATGCTTCTCGACTTTATTCCTTTTCTTAATAAACAGTTAAGACATCTATTCATAACTAAAATACTGATCTTGTTATCTTCCTGTTTGGTGGTCTTTCTATTTGCGCAAAAACAGTTTGCGATAGCGCTACGATTTTTCACCAGTTCACTCATCGTTCCCCTGTGCTGCAAGTGCGCCAAGTTTCGTTCAGATCGGTAGAATGTCGTAAAAGTTAGCGAGGTTTAAAAATCTTAAAAACTGCGCATGCGCAGATTGATCTCTTCTCCTGCCAGTCGGCGCCGCGCGGATTAGTCTCTTCCCCGGGACGGTCCGCCCCTTCCTGCGCCATTGCGTCTTTACTGGAGGTGAGGGTGGCCGGTGGAGGTTTCCAACCAGACTTTCTGAGGAACCCGAAGCAGCCCAGCCCAGTCCCAAGCAGCCCAGCACCAACCTGCCCCAAGCAGCATCCCCGCCCCAAGCAGCAGCACCCCCCCACCAAGCAGCAGCCCCGCCCCAAGCAGCAGTCCAGCATCGGAGACCCGACCCAGCCCAGCGTAGGAGACCCAGCCCAGAGTCGGAGACCCAGCCCAGCACAGTCAGAGAACAGAGCCCAGCCCGGAGTTGGAAATGCTGCCAAATGGAAAGCGGAGACTCTGATCCCGCAGAGGAGAATGACCAGCGACCAGCCTCTGCTGTGTTCCCATTGCACTGCCAATTCCAGTCACTACCTCTCTGGTCCCCCTCGCTTGCTCCTCCACCCCCCCCTCCCCCGTGATGCCCCCCTCTCCCCCATGGCTCTTCCCCTGTCTTTTCTCCGAGCTCACTTCCCCCCTCCCACACACCCCTCCCCGCCACAAGCCCCCCCCCCCAAAAAAAGCCAACCCCCCCCCCCCCCCCACACACATCCAACCCCACAAACACGCTGCCGTCCACAACTTCCCTGCCCCTGGGTGTGTGGTGGAATATTGCGTTGGGGAATGGGTTGCGTTGGGGGACCAGGCCTCCCGTGTGACTGGGACCCAACGGGTCCCACTTATTCTAGTCAATAATAATTCTCTTACACACTTGAGACATTTTAATTTCCTGTGTTTGGTTATTCTGCTTGTGAAAGAAGAGGGAAAGGAGAATCCTCTATAGGTTTGTTGAAATATTTGTGTAAGAATTATTATAGAAAAATAGGATATAGAATGTTCCTTCAAATGTTCTCTCAAATAAAATATGGCATTTGTTTATGAATCATCCTGGAATTCCATCCGAAGACTTAGCTGAGACCCAGACAGATTCTGGTAAAAACAAAAAATGGTAGCATTTGTATTCTCAGTATGTGTAGCTTTTGTTGGCTGGTAACTTAGTTGATACCTTGTGGAATGAATTAGAATTAGAATTAGAATCTGAATTATAATGGAGCTTGATGCATCAATTAATGACACTTGGTTCTTCTCAGTGACACTGTGTGATCTTTGGTTTAAGTACCCGTCCTCCAATTATTGCAGGTCCAGTGCAGCACTGTGACCAGCTGATCACGGTGAATTATTCATTTCCGGTGAAACAAATGTTTGAAATCAAAATGTTGGAAAATGTCATTAGTATGAGTTCATGCTTTAGAGTTTATAACCTATTTATGTTTTCATTTACTAAAAAGATTATACACTAAAATGTAGATAACTTGAGTTTCTTTTTGCTTCTAGCAATATAGGGTGATCACTATTTTTTGATTACTTTTGCACTTCTAATGTTTTTTTATTTTAACCAAACTTAACAGTTTCTCAGACTTCTAAATCTTTTATGATATACTTTCTATATTTAACCTTTCTAAATCCAACACTACCCACCACAGTTAATCTCAAGCAGTTCAACACCTTCTAGGATAAAGAAGCCCACCCGATGACACCCCGACTGTTATCCTGTTCATTCTGTTGCCCCAACACAATTGCATCTTCTACCTTACATCAAATTTTGATCAAAATCAGAAGATTGCTCAAAATTCCCCACATGGAGGAATACTTCAGAATACCTTATTGTGGAGAGATGGTGGTGAACACCTGGCAGTGTCAGATATATGGAATCCCACAACAGAAAGCAAAGAACAAATGACACTTAGCTGAGCCAGACACCTTGTGTCACGTTTATTCCAGAAGCCCCTTTTACCTACATTCTCACCAATCATAACCCGTGTACAGATAAGGCGAATGAGTGCGTCTGACCTTGGAGTAGTTATTGAGCTCTTGTGGCTGGATTTTCTCGTGAGGCTGCTGGTGAGTCGCCAGTGGTGACAGGCTGTATTCAAAACCAACGTGGGTGTGAAGGCGCCACCGAGGATCTGAATACATGAAAGAAAAAGTTGAGTAGAGGCAATAAAAATTGTTCCTCAGTAATAAGTTCAAACAGCATCTGATGGTGGAGCAGAGGAGTGTGGGATACATTTTCAAGTCAGAGGAATGAAGGGTGTGCCACGTCTGAATTTTTGGGCCAAACAATTGTGGAAAGGCTGCAGTTTATGCAGAGTTAATTTCAAATGGAATTAATGTCATTGCCCATGTTAGAAAATGAGTGAAAAACACAATGTGATGTAATTAGTCACAATTGAGACAGGAATAAGTGATCAGACATTGTATTTAGTTCTGAGGAATTCAGAGGAGCCTAATTCGGACAGTGAATCATTCTACTCAGCTCAATTATAACAATCTAACCAGCTAAGGCCAGTATAATAGCATTGGCGCTGCGGATTACACAATTATGAGTCCATTCATGATTACCACAACAACATTTGTTTCTTAGGAATTAAATGCTCACGATGCTCAATTCATCCTAATGAACAATAGCTGTAATTTTCATACAATGGAATTAATGTAAAGTAACAGAAGCATTTATTTTTCTTAATTGGATCAGGCTGATGGAAGTAATTGCAATACTTTTGAATGTAAAGCTTTGTGTTTGGATACACATTTCAGAAACAGGTTGATGGTCGGTGAACTTATTTAAAAAAAAAAAAATAGGATCTGCAAAATAAGGCATGCCAAATGCAAAAGCACAGTGGTGCAGCCGGTAGAGATACAGCCTCATAGTGCCAGAGTTCCGGGTTTGATCCTGATGTCTGCGTGGAATTTGTACGTTCTCCCTGTGACCGAATGGATTTCCACTGGGTGCTCCGGTTTCCTCCCACATTCCAAAGATGTACGACTTTCTAGGTTAACTGGCCTTTGTAAAATTGCCCCTAGTGTATAGGAAGTGGGTGAGAAAGTGGAATAACATAGAACTAGTGTTAACAGGTCGACGTGGACTCAGTGCCTGTTTTGCCCCCAGGGCCTGTTTCCATGCAGTCTGTGTTTTTTCAACACTTTTTTTTCCACACGATACAATATACACTTATTTACTGTGTCTTTTGATAAATAGATGGGACAGAAACTCATAAGGGCATCGGTGTAGAATTTTAAATTATGCTGGAACAAAATTTGTGATGGCCTTCAAAAGAAATCTGATTAGATGATGAAGAGGGCTTGGGTATAAATATTTCCATGCTGTTCAAATTTTCACAATTATTTTTGGTCAGCCTGCCAGATATATGTTTGTGCAATGTGGCTGACATACGCCTGTGGACATCTTGCCTCATCCATGTCAGGACCTTCAATTTAAAATGGATCATAAACACAAATGTTAGGTTATAGTGGGGTTTTAAACTTGGTGTCTTAGTATAGAATTATAATCACTGTGATTTTCTTCCTTGAGTTGTTTTCTGAACAAACATATGATCATTTTCTGAGTAAACTTTCAACAGATGTTAATTAAAACATTTATACTTACCACCTGTCTTGATCTGATATTGTGCGGCCGGGTGCATTTACACGATGCAGAGGACCATATTTGCCTTGACACATAGAAACATAGAAACATAGAAACTAGGTGCAGGAGTAGGTCATTCGGCCCTTCGAGCCTGCACCACCATTCAATATGATCATGGCTGATCATCCAACTCAGTATCCTGTACCTGCCTTCTCTCCATACCCCCTGATCCCTTTAGCCACAAGGGCCACATCTAACTCCCTCATAAATATGGCCAATGAACTGGCCTCAACTACCTTCTGTGGCAGAGAGTTCCAGAGATTCACCACTCTCTGTGTGAATTTTTTTTTTCTCATTTCGTTCCTAAAGGATTTCCCCTTTTTCCTTAAACTGTGACCCCTTGTCCTGGACTTCCCCCAACATCGGGAACAATCTTCCTGCATCTAGCCTGTCCAACCCCTTAAGAATTTTGTAGTTTCTATAAGATCCCCCCTCAATCCCCCAAACACAGGGAGGTACAGGTCTAGAAAGGTAATTATGCTTTACATTCCAGCACGATAGAGACATAATTTATTTTCCCTAATAATTGATCAATTCTTACCACAGAATAGATAGCTGGAAGAAATGGAGGGGAAAGAAAAGGAACACCTCTAAAGAATAACCACTATTGCCCCTACTGCCAGAACCGTTTCAGCTTTGTTCTTGTACTATTGCAAAGGGCTTACAGGGGCATTTCCAGTGATTGGTAGGGCAGTGGCATTTTGAATGCAGTCAAAAGGTTTTCAAACTCTGATATGTATGTTAGTTTCTCCACTAAAATAGCAGAATTAGCAACTCTTTGATTTAAAAAAAAAATGATAATGATGTGGTAAATCTACCTCATCTAAGTAGAGATTTGTTTATTTTTAACTTGTCTGAAACTGTTTTGTATTATTTATTACAAATCTTGCCAATGTTTTACCTCACCAAAACTGTGGTTAACGCCTCTGCATTTTATTAGTGCCAGTAAACTGACAGATGGACCATTCATGCTAAAATAGGCCTCAAGCCAACTGATGCTTTATTATAATAATTCTCATGTCCACTTAGACCAGATCATTGTAGAAACAAGGAACTGTAGATTCTGGTTTACACAAAAAAACACAGTGCTGCAGTAACTCAACTCAGCAGGTCAGGCAGCATCTCTGGACATCGATAGGTGACATTTCAGATGGGAGCTTTTCTTCAGAACAGATCACTGACTATATGGTAAGTGGCAGGGGCAGGGTGTGTTGTACAGACGCAGGGGCAGTGGGTAGATGGAAATATTGGAGGAAAATCGGTGACTAGGAGAGAAAAAACAGTATGGTAAATTCACCATGCCAAGTATCACTATCAATCAAGACATTCTATGCTGCGCTATATTTTAACACTTAACATAGTTGCAAACCTTATGGCAATATCTCTCGGCGTGTACAAATAAAGTTGTGTCATCAAACACATTATGCGATGCTCAGGAATGTTTGACAGCACTGGGGGGTAGGTTATAGTTTTGGCTGCATCAGAAAAAAGTATCTCACTGCTGCAGGGAAAGCCACTACTCACCGAGGGCCATGTATGCTTGTTGCATCTTTTTCCCCCATAGAAGTGCTGGTAGTCTTCATAAATGACATGTTCAAACTTGAAGGTAGATAACTTGAAGTTTATCACTTGAAGTTTATTACTTCTTTCTCTGTAGATGCTGTAGTGTAGCTCCATTATATTTTTTGTATTTCATCTTTCATTGTATGCTTGTTGGCCATGTGGTCATTGGCTGTGTACCAGACATTAAACACATAGTCAGCAGGAACTCTGTTGTCTAGGATCCAGTTTTTGGTTTGTCATGATAGCTTGAATGCAACTTTCACACCAGGCTCATGCAGGATGATGACCACTGGCAGTCTCCTAATGTTGATTTCCTGCTTCTGGCCACACAACACCCAGGTATCTGAAAAAATTTATTTTAGGAAAAAACATGGAGCAGAGTTGCCATTCTGTGTCTGTGAAGCAATATGTGATCACGCTAGCACGTCCTGCTTCATAGGTGTGACAGTAATCCTCATCAAGCCATTATCTTTGGTTTCTAGCCTTTGTGAAGAGAGAATAAAACAGTTATTTCTCTTCAGATCTCGAGTTTTGGTGACTTTAAATAACGGAAGGAAAACTGTGAGTAGCTGCATGTCTGTTCTAGTTGGAAAGCCATGAGATGCTTAAAGTACATAACCTTGCTTACTTTGATAGTAACTGACAGGTAGGTTGCAGCAGGTGAAATAATGAATAATGTCCTCCTTTAGTTTATTATTGTCACATGCACAGAGGTACATCAAAAACATTTTGTTTGCATGCTATCCAGTCAATGAAATGGCAATACAATGAATACAATCAAGCCGTTCCACAATACACAGATAAAGGATAAAGATGACACAATTCAGTGCAAAATATAATGTTGAGTTGTGATAGAGCCCGATTAAAGATAGTTGAAAGGTCTCCAATGAGTTAGATGGGAGGTCAGGACCACATTCTAACTGATGAGAAGACCATTAAGTAGCCTGATAACTGTTAGGAAAAGAAAATTCTCCTGAATCTGGAGGTATGTGATTTCAAATGTCTGTACCTGTTCCCCCCCCCCCCCCACCCCCCCCCGAGAAATGTTCTTCTTTAAAGCTGGAGGAAACAGCATCTCAGCATTTAAATTGTTAATCACGATCAAAATCTTGCAAGTCTTAAGCAAATCCTTCAAACTCCAGTGAGGATAGGCTAACCTTCCTCGAGCTTCCTTCAATGTTCAATCCCCTCATTCCAGAAAGCAACTTAATAAATCAATATTATGCTGACTGCAAAGCAAGTATACCATTGCTTAGATATGGGGACTTTACATAAACCGATTAGTTCTTCTCTTCCTCTTCACTCTGTCAGCAGCTTGTCCTCCACTCATTCTCTCGGTCATCCATTATTGGATGATTCATACTTGCTGAATATGAATGCAATCATTTTAGACTTGAAGGGCTCACTTATTGTCCAAAGGTTGGGACTATAGTACCCAATTTCCCCCCTAAATTCTACAAATGTACATCAGGATTAGTGTGTCAATAAACATGTCAAGCATTACCACCACGGTGAAAAAAAGTTGGCCTTATTAAGTGATAAAGATATTATGAGGTTAAAATACACGTGGAAAATAACTGTGGCACAGTAGAGGCATTAATTCCTTGGGGTGGAATGAGGTCCATTTTTCAAGGAATATATTACGTGTGGTTTGATAGATTTTTATATTGTGCCAAAGTTTTTGACAGCCCATTGCTTTAAGACATTTCGGTTTTTAGCTCTTGCAGCAGCCACTGAATAAAGCCGTCTGATTTTTCCTTGTTGGTGTGGCTGTCCTTTGGTTAAATGGGTTTGAAATAATTTCAATTGCCAGATCTCAGGGGCATTTAAATTGAAGATTTTTGACTGAAACAGATTGGCCGACAAACTGAATTAGAACAACATACAATGTTTTTTTCCCCGACAATAAAATCCCAGTAAAGAAATTAAAATGACAGCCTTACAAGACATGCATAAAAATGTATGAACACCGGAAATAAGAACAGAAGCAGGGCATGTGACCTTTCTCACCTGCTCTGTCATACTGAAGGATCATGGCTAAAGTGATTGTTTGCCTTAACTACACTTTACTACCAGATACCTCTTTAATTTTCCTTCTTGTTATATTTTTCCTACCTGATTTTCCCTTTGTGAAGGCTTTGATTGCATGCCAATGGAGAGATCAACCCCTCCTGAACTTTGCACAATGATCAACTGTTTGAGGATTATTAATCAATGTTGAAAGACTATCTAACTGTAAGAAGCATGAAAGACAAAACCTGGGTTCGGCCAATATCAACACACGTATACTTCTAGCAAAAGACAGGGGATGGCAGACAACAGAACTAACCTTGATCAGTCTTCTCCTTAGTATTCCCTCCAGTGAATCAGCTGAGAGCAGGAAAATATTCATAGGTGACAGAATTTGGATGCCTCGTTGTATCCCACTCGGTGAGATACTTCTTAGTTTCCCTGCAGAGTAAATGAAGAGAGCACCATTTCCTAACTAATATGAATTTCTTTCAGTTCCTCCGTCACCCTAGATCCTCTGTCCCCTAGTACATCTGGGAGATTGTTAGTGTCTTCCTTAGTGAAACAGAACCAACGTACCTGTTCAACTCGTCTGCCATTTCCTTGTTCCCCATAATAAAATCATCTGTTTCTGCCTTCAAGGGACCCACATTTGTCTATACTAATCTTTTCCTTTTCACATACCTAATGAAGCTTTTACTACCCTCCTTTATATTCTTGGCTAGGTTACCTTCGTACTTCATCTTTTCTCCTCGTATTGCCTTTTTACTTACTTTCTGTTGTTCTTTAAATGTTTCACAATGCTCTGTCTTCCCACTCCTCTTTGCTAAGTTATACACCTTCTCTTTTCGTTTATACTCTCCTTGACTTCCCTTGTCAGGCAAGGTTGCCTCTTCCTCCCTTAGAATCTTTCCTCCTCTTTGGAATGAAAAACTCACGATGATGATTTCTGTCAGTACGCTTACTTTAAAAAAAACTATTTTGTAATAAAGTAATTACTTAATGCAATTACTTACGTTTATCTATGAATAACCTAATACATTGCATATGGCCGGGTTGGTGGATTCACACAAATCCATCATAATGATGATGTTTTAACTTCCTACTGAGTTAAGAGGTTGAAATGCAAACCAAAACATTGCTGAACTCTTTTGTATTGCATTACTTGAAATAATGAGGAGGACACTATTACAAAATAGTGGCTTGTGTCAAGTCAAGAGATTAAAAGATCCTGTGGTTTAAAGGAAGCAGTGAATTAATCTATATTACTAAAAGTCTGTTCTTGACCGGTTTTGGCTTTCTGTGCTGCGATTTCCGAGAGTACGCCGCCACCTACGGCCGTCATTTTTGGCCACCTGGCTCAGAGCCCCCCCTCCGCCGCTTGTGTGCCGAGGATTTTTCCCGTCGATGAAAATTGACAGAGATATTAATGTTTTTACAAAATTCCCCATTCTCTCTACTGCCCCTGCTGGAGGGAGGGGGAGGGACTATAAAACCAGGAAGTGGTGTGCCTCAATCAGTCTCTGCAAGTGGTGTGCCTCAATCAGTCTCTGCAAGTGGTGTGCCTCAATCAGAGCTCTGAATGATACTGACAAATGTCTACAGCACTGTGAGTACCCTTAATTTGTTTGAAAATGAATATATGGTTAGAGGTAAAAAAGCACTGCCTGCAAATGGTTGTTTGGGTTTGGGTTGAAGTAAAAAGGCACTCTCTCTCCCCCCACTCCCTCTCCTCTCCCCCCTCTCCCCCCCTCTCCGCCTCCCCCCCCCCCCCTCTCCTCCTCCCCCCCCTCTCCTCCTCTCCCCCCCTCTCCTCCTCTTCCCCCCCCTCTTTCCCCCCCCCTCTTTCCCCCCCCCTCTTCCCCCCCCCCTCTTTCCCCCCCCCTCTTTCCCCCCCCTCTTTCCCCCCCCCTCTTTCCCCCCCCCTCTTTCCCCCCCCTCTTTCCCCCCCCCCTCTTTCCCCCCCCCCTCTTTCCCCCCCCCTCTTTCCCCCCCCCTCTTTCCCCCCCCTCTTTCCACCCCCCCCTCTTTCCCCCCCCTCTTTCCCCCCCCCCTCTTTCCCCCCCCCTCTTTCCCCCCCCCTCTTTCCTCCCCCCCCCTCTTTCTTCCCCCCCCCTCTCCTCCTCTCCCCCCCTCTGCTCCTCTCTTCCCCCCCTCGTATCCCCCCTCTTTTCCCCCCCTCTTTCCCCCCCCTCTTTCCCCCCCCTCTTTCCCTTCCCCCCCCTCTTACCCCCCCGCCGCTTCTTCCCCCCCCTCTCTTCCCCCCCTCTCTTTCCCCCCCCCCTCTCTTTCTCCCCCCCCACCTCTTTCCCCCCCCCCCTCTTTCCCCCCCCCCCTCTTTCCCCCCCCCTCTATCTCCCCCCTCTTCTGCCCCCACACCCCCTCTTCCCCCCCCTCTTCCCCCCCCCCCTTCCCGCCCCCGCCCCTGCTTATCCCCCGCCCCCTCTTTCCCCCGCCCGTGCCTTGTCCCCCCCCTCTTTCCCCCCCAGTCCTCTTGCCCCCCCCCCCATCTTCCCCCCCCCTCTTCCCCCCCCTTAACCCCCCCCCCCTCTTCCCCCCCACCCCCTCTTTTCCACCCCCCTCTTTCTCCCCCCCCCTCTTTCCCCCCCCCCCTCACCCCCCCCCCCTTTACTCTTTCCCCCCCCCCCATCTACCTGTTCCCCCCCCCTCTTCCACCCCCCCCCCTCTTCCCCCCCCCCATCATTCCCCCCCCTACTTCCCCCCCCTTTTCCACCCCCGCGGCACCCCCCCTCTTCCCCCCCCCCCTTTTTCCCCTCACCCACGGCCCTCATTCCCCCCCCTCTTTCCTCCCCCCCACCTCTTTCCCGCCCGCCCCCCCCCGGTCTTTCCCCCACCCCCTCTTTCCCCCCCCCTCTTTCCCCCCAATCTTTTTTCCACCCCCCCTCTTTCCCCCCCCCTCTTTCCTTCCCCCCCTCTCTTTCCCCCCCCACCCCTCCCGACGAACCGCTCTTTATCCCCCCCCCACTCTGATAAGTCCCCCCCCCTCTTGTCCCCCCACCCCCTTCCCCCCACTCCTTCCCCCCCCCTCTTCACCCCCCCCCTACCCCTTTCCCCCCCCCCCATCTTCCCACCCCCCCCGCCTGCATTAAACCCCCCCCCGTCTCGCCCCCCCCCTCTCCCCCCACCACTCATCCCCCCCCCCTGCCTCCCCCCCCCTCGTCCCCCCCCCCTCCCCCCCCCCCTCTCCCACCCCCCCCTACCCCCCCCCACCCCTGCTATTCCCCCCCATCTTCCCCCCCCCTCTTAAACCTTCCCCCACGCACCCTCTCACCCCCTCTCAAAACCCCCCACTCTACCCCACCCCCTCGCCTCCCCCCCTCAACACATCTTTGCCCCCCCATCCCCCCCCGTCTTTCCCCCCCGCCCCCCTCTTCCCCCCCGCCCCGTCTTCCCCCCCCCATTCCCCCCCACCCTCTCCCCCTCTTTTATCCCCCCCCCTCTTTCCCCCCCCGCCCGCTCTTTCCCCCCCCCTCTTCCCCACCGCCCTCTTTCCCCCCCCCTCTTCCCGGACCCCCCCTCTTTCCCCCCCCCCCTCTTTCCCACCCCACCCAGGTCTTCCCCCCCCTCGTTCCCCCGCCCTCTATCCCCCCCCCGCTCTTCGCCCCCCCCCCCCCTCCCCCCCCCTCTTTCCCCCCCACCGCGTCTCCCCCCCCCTCTTCCCCTCACCCCTCTTTGCCCCCCCTCTCTTCCCCCCCCCTACTTTTCCCCTCTTACCCGCTCCCCCCTCTTCCCCCCCCCCGCCTCTTTCCCCCCCGCCCTCCGTTCCCCCCGCCCCTCTTTCCCCCCCTCTATTTCCTTCCCCCCCCCGCTATTCCCCCCCCTACTTCCCCCCTTTTCCGCCTCCCCCCCCCCCCATCTTTTCCCCCCCCCCCATCTTTTCCCTCCCCGCCCCCGCTCTTGTTCCCCCCCAGCGTCTCTTTCCCCCCGCGTGCTTTCCCCCCGCTCCTGTTCCCCCCCCCCGTCTTGTCCCTGTCCCCCGCCCCCACCTCTTTCCCCCCCCCCCCTCTTTCCTCACCCCACTTTCCCCCCTCTTTCCCCCCCCTCGTTTCCTCCGCCCCCCCTCGTTCTCCAATCCCATCTCCTCATCCCACCCCCCCCTTTCTTACCCCCCCCTCATTCCCCCGCAAGCCCCTGCTTCCCCCACGCCCCCCCTCTATGGATCGCCCCACCCTCTATCCCGCCCCCCTCTCCCCCCCCCTCTTTCCCCCCACCCCCCCTCTTTCCCCCACCCCCACCTCTTTAACCCCCCCCCCCCGCTCTTACTCGCCACCCCCCTCTGTTCTCCTTTCCCGCACGCCCCCGTCTTTTTCCCCCCCCCTCTTACATCTTTCGCCCCCCGCCCATTTTCCCCCCCCTCTTTCCCCCCTCTGTTCCCCGCCCTCTTTCCCCCCTCCCTTCTGTCCCCCCCCCTCCCATCTTTCTCCACCCCCCTCTTCTTTCTCCCCCCCCCCTCTTTCTCCATCCTGCCCCCCTCCTTTCTCTTCCCCCCCACTTCTTCCCCCCCCCCTCTTCCCCGACCCCCTCTTCCCCCCCCCCCCCTGTTCCCCCCCCCTCTTTCCCCCCCCCCCATCCTACTTTCCACCCCCCCCCTCTTTCCCCCGACCCCCCTCTTTCCCCCCGCCCCCTCCTTTACCCAGCCCGCCCCCCCCACACCATCCCTCCTTTCCTCGCCCCCCGCCCCCACTACTTTCCCCCCCCTCTTTCCCCCCACCCTTCTTTCCCCCCCCCTCTTTCCCCCCCCCAGCTCTTCTTTTCCCCCCCCCCTCTTCCCCCCCCGCCCCTCTTCCCCCCCCCCACCCGCTTCCCCCCACCCTGCTAGCTTGCACCCCCACCCATCTTCCCCCCACCGCCCCCCCCCCCCCCTCTCGCTTCTGTGCCACCCCTGCCTTTCTTGCCGATCCCACCCTCCCACCCTCTTTCCCCCCCCCCCCTCGCTTTCCCCCCCCCCCCCACCTCTTTCCCTCCCCGCCCCCCGCTTTCCTCCAAGTCTTTCCCACCCCCTCGTTTCCCCCCCCCCCCATTCTTTCCTCCCCCCCCCCTCTTTCCCCCCCCCTCTTCCCCCCCGCCGCTCCCTCCCCCATCTCTTTCCCCTCCCCCCTGTTCCTCCCCCTCCCCCCTCCCCTCTCTTGTCCCCTCCCCCCTCCCACCACCCACCCCCCGTACGCCTCTTTACTCTTTCCCCCCCCCCTCTTTCCCCCCCCCTCCTTTTTCCCCCCCCCCCTGCAATTTCCCCCCACCCTCTCGTTTACCGCACCCCCCCTCTTTCAAATTTCCCCCCCCCTCTTTCCCCCCCCCCTCTTTCATTCCCCCCCCCCTTCTCTCTCCCCCTCCCCCTCTTTCCCCCCACCCTCTTTCCCCCCCCCCAAACCCTCTAATTCCCCCCCCCCCCCACTCTTTCCCCCCCCCCCCCGTCTTTCCCCCCCCCCTCTTATTTCCCCCCCCTCTTTCCCCCCCAACATCTTCCCCCCCCCGTCTTTCCCCCCCCCTCTTCCCCCCCCCTCTTCCCCCCCCCTCTTCCCTTCGCCCCCCCTCTTTCCCCCCCCCTCGTTGTCCCTCCCCCCGCCCCACCTTCTTTCCCCCCCCCCCCCTCTTTCCCCCCCCCCCTCATGTTCCTCCCCCGCCCCCTCTTTCCCCCCCCCCATTCCTTAGTTTCCTTCCACATGTGTGATCCCCCCCCCCTCTTCCCCCCCCCCTCTTCCCCCCCCCCTCTATTCCCCCCCCCCCGCCCCAATCTCTTCCCCCCCCCCCCTCTTTCCCCCCCCCCTCTTTCTTTCCCCCCCCTCTTTTCCCCCCCCCCCTCTTTTCCCCCCCCCCCGTCCTTCCCCCCCCCCTCTTTCTTCTCCCCCCCCCCTCTTTCCCTCCCCCCCACCCTCTTTCCCCCCCCCCTCTTCCCCCCCCCCCTCTTTCATCCCCCCCCTCCTTTCCCCCCCCCCTCCTTCCACCCCCACACTCTTTTATCCCACCCCCCCTCTTTTCCCCCCCCCCCCTCTTTTCCCCCCCCCCCCTCTATCCCCCCCCCTCTTTCCCCTCCCCCTCTTCCCGCCACCCCCCCTCTTTTCCCGCCCCCCCTCTTTCCGGCTCCCCCCCCCGCCTCTTTCCCCACCCCACATCTTTTCCCCCCCCCGCCTCTTTCCCCCCCCCTCTTTGTCCCCCCCCTCTCATTCCCCCCCCCCCTCTTTCCCCCCCCCTCATTTCCCCCCCCCCTCTTTTTCCCCCCCCCCCTCTTCTCACTCCCCCGATCCCCCCCCCCTCTTTTTCCCCCCCCTCTTTCCCCCCCCCCCATCTTTCCCCCCCCCCTTCCCTTTCCCCCCCCCTCTTTTCCCCCCCCCCGTCTTTCCCCCACCCCCCCTCTTTTCACTCTCCCCCTCTATTCTCCCATCTTCCCCAGTTTCGCCCCGCCCTTTTCCCCCCCCCTCTTTCCCCCCCCCTCTATTCCCCCCCCCTCTTTCCCGTCCCCCCCCGCTCTTTCCGCCCCCCCCCCCCTCTTTCCCACCCCCCCCCCTGCTCTCTTTTCCCCCCCCCCTCTTTCCACACCCCCCCTCTTTCCCCCCCCCCGCTTTCCCCCCCCCTCTTTTCCGGTGTTCCCCCCGCCTCTCCCCCCCCCCCCTCTTATTTAAGTCCCGCCCCCCCTCTCTGCCCCCCCCCCTTTCCCCCCCCCTCTGTTTTTCCCCCCTCTTTCCCCCCCCTCTTTTCCCCCCCTGTTCCCCCCCCCTCTTTCCCGCCCCCCCCCCTCTTTCCCCCCACCCTCTTCCGCCCCCCCCCTCTCCCCCCTCTTCCCCCCCCCCTCTCCCACCCCCCCTCTTCCCCCCCCCTCTTCCCCCCCTCTTTCCCCCCCCCTCCTTCCCCCCCCCCTCTTCCCCCCCCCCTCTTCCTCGACCCCCCCCCCCCTCCTCCCCCCCCCTCTCCTCCCCCCCCTCTTCCTCCCCCCCTCCGTCCCCCCCCTCTCCTCCCCCCCCTCTTCCCCCACCCCTCTCCTCCCCCCCCCCTCTCCTCCCCCCCCCCCTCTCCTCCCCCCCCCCTCTCCTCCCCCCCCCCCTCTCTTCCCCCCCCCTCTCTGTGACGCTGCATGCGCCTCCCCCCCCCCCCACAACTGCACGTTGGGGGAACAGACCCAACGGGTCTGCACTTGGTCTAGTTTAATATAAAAGGTTGAGGAAAACATATTGTTCAAATTAAAAGAAATCGAGCCATCAGTTAAAACTGATAGAAACTTGGTGAGAATATCAAAAAATATTATTTGTTCTGCAGCAAGGTTTATTTCTAATTCTAGATTAAAAGTAATACGATAGATCCGTAATTATTTATGACCATTTACTTTATTTTGTGAAGTTTACATTCATAAATACCCCAAATGGTAAATACACTTCGAGATTAAAAACATCTTTGATTTAAAACAGAAATCTGTACATCTTTAATCTTAGTTGTACAAGCTGTAAGCTGGAAAAATAACTTACAACTTCAAAACATGGCAATGAGACAAATAAGATTTAATATCCACAGAATAAAAACAAATGTGTGGAGCAAAATGTTTGATTGCCAAAAAGAGCAAACTGTACCTAGTTGTTTTGAAGCTGATAGGGCAGGTAAAATATGTTGAAAGCACCTTGTGCCTCAGAACATAATTAACAATGTTCATATAAAATGCTCTGCACAATGTGTTTTGGCACAAACAGATTATGAGGCATTCATGCCATTAATTTTATAAAGCTGTCCTTTAGTTTTCAGCATGACTTTCAGCTCTGTGTTTTTGGTGGGAATGGGCCAGGAGTACTACTGTGATCCTGGAATCGACTGAGAAAAAGGCAAATGGCTTTTGCATCCAACACGGGGAATCAAGTTGAAGTTGCCAATCACGATCACCGCAAGCACTAAACTAAAAGACACGACTTTAGTGGAGACAGGACGAGCAGAAGTATTTCCTCTGTTTCCTTAGAAGTGTGCTCACCTGTTGCCGGTTACTCATTGCCCCAACCTCCCCTTCAGAAACAGTTTTGATTGGATATCAGGAAAAAGCAGCCAGAGTTTCTTCTCAGGGCTGGTTAGGGACAGGTCGTTCTAAGTATTGTACTAAGGTCTGAACAATGAAAATGTTTGGGCCTGTCTCCAATGTCACCAGGTGGGCCACCCACTGCGATTACTTCAGCTACTAACAATTCTCTAAGTTCTCCCCAACCAGAAAAGCACCACATTAAATTTTAAATATTACTTCAAGGAAAGAAAAATGTGGCAGTAGTAGAAAAATGCTTTTATACAAGTCTAAAAATCAATTTTAAATTCAGGTTGCTGCAGCTTTATTAGTCCGTTGCCATTGCAGTAATGAAAATGGAAAATACTGGAAATATTTAGCAAATTGAACAGCATCTGTTGGGAGACCATTCATCATTATGTGCATTATGGTAAGTGCTGGCTCCCTAAAAAAAAGTTAAAATATTGTATGTTGCTTTACCAGTATGACTGAAGTAAAATTAGATTTTGCTGGTTTTGATAATGGTTTTGGTGAAAGAGTGGAAAAAGTTGTTCACTTGGGGTTTGAGCCAACTGTGATAAAGGAGAAATTAGAACTAGATTTGGGGTAGCTGTGTTCTCAATTATTTTTTTGAAGACAGCTATAAATCTGTTTTGAAATAAAGAATATTGACATAGTTATAACATTTTATATACGTAATGGTCTCTAATTAATTTAAATCTGTTTGATTAGACATATCAAAAATGTCTCTCGAGGCTAATTAATGCATCTGAAATCTCTTAAGTAGTTAGACAATCATATGCAAGGCCCAACAATACATCCAACATTGTCACTCTGGAACCAATCTCCCCCATGGAGTGTAAGCTCAATGGGTTGTCCTTTGCTTGTGGGCAGTCATCTGACCAACAATTATTTTTTAAAAGGTACATGAGAAGTAGGAGCAGGCCATTTGGCCCCTTGAGTTTACCCTGCCATTCAAAAAGATGGTGCCCCCATATCCTTTAATTCATTTCAAATCCAGATATCATTGGATCTCTGAATATATTCTGTCACTGAGTCACTCGAGTCTTCTGGGATGGAGCATTTCACTTGTTGAGTGAAAAAAAATGTCCTTTCTGCAGTCTTAAAGGGTATTCCTCTTATTTTGAGACTAATTCCCAGTTCAAGACACTTAGCCAGGAGAAACATTCTCCTGTACCTTCACTGTTACGCCATGTAAGAATTTTGTAAGTTTCAATAAGGGCACCTCTCATTCTTCTAAACACTAGAACATTGAGGCCTGACTTACTCCTCTTGTCTCACGTGAGAAACCTACCATTCCCAGGAGTCACTTTGTTGAACCATTATTTCCCTAGTTCTATAAAGGAAGGAGACCAATATAGTGTGCAGTACTCCAGGTGTGCTTGTGTTAGGATTGCATGTAATTGTGATGTCATCTTTATGGGCCTGTACCACTTTTTCGGCGACTGCCGGTACCCGTCATAGGTTGTTGCAGGTTACCGAAAATTTTCAACATGTTGAAAATCCAGCGGCGACCAGAAAGACGCTACGACTCTTTGGGCGACTGAGGAGACTACTCGCGACCATACAGGCGCCACCCCAGCGACATGTCGTGGGGTGTCGCCTATATGGTCATGAGTAGTCGCCCAAAGAGTCGTACCTTGTTCTGGTCGCCGCTGGATTTTCAACATGTTGAACATTTTCGGCGACCTGCAGCAACCTATGACGGGTGCCGACAGTCGCCGAAAAAGTCGCATGTGGGACTAGCCCATTACACTTGTACTCAAATTCTCCAGCAATAAAGGCCACCATACCATTAATCATCCTAATCACCTGCATGTTAATCCACTCCCAGTCACACACCTTGGGGGGGGGGGGGAAAAAACCCAACTGTGATTTATTTTTTATTCTTTCTCCACTGAAGTGAAAAGTCTCACATTTGTCTACATTGTGTTCTATGTGCCATGTCTTTAGCACTCATTATTTTGTTTATAACCTCTTGAAGCCGTGTTGTAACATCATCATCATTACCACTACTTACATTTCCATTTAGCATCAGCTCATCTGCAAACAAGGAAATACAACATTCTTTCATATCAGTCAAGTGATCTATTTAGGTCATGAGTTGTTGGATCACAAGCATTGATCCCTGTGGTACCACTTGTCAAAATTGGATAAGTGCCTGGTTATTCCTACTTCTCGTTTAACATCTTTCAATCAAGGTTGGTCAATTACATTAATTCCACATGCTCAACTTTATGCAGCAACTTCCAGTCATAGACCATATTAAAAACATTACAATTCTAAATGTCCTCTTTTTGCACCCATTTCTTAATTAGCTTGGCACCATCCATTGTGCAGAAATAATTCCTTCATCTATAAAATTCTGGAAGATGATAAACAGACCATCTAACTTCTCCAATGACACCTCTTCAAAATTCCGGAGGTGATAAAGGTCCCTGACTTGCTCATTAGCTCCCTGACTTGCTCATTTTCAGGCTCATTAGCTCTCTTTTATTAGCTTATTTTCACTGTTTCTTGGTTCCCCATAATTTCTGGGGATTTCTGCGCCTTTTCTGAAGACTGACACAAAGTATCTGTTGAATTCTTGTCAAATCCTCATTCCTGTAATAAATTTACCCGTTTCTTTCCCTGAAAGCCCATCAGCACCTTATCAGTCTTTTCTTTGCAAATTCTTATCTAGTGATTTTGAACTAGTTTACACTTATTTTAAAACTAAAACATGCCTAGTATTATAATATAGAATTAATTAGTTATTACAAAAAAAAAGCAGGGCCAACAAACAATATTTGGCAGAACATGGTGTCTTGTGAGTGGTAACTTAATTTACAGTGTGTCATCTCTGGAATCCAGCCTGCTATAAATGTTTTTCTTTAATTATGAAGACCCTGCAGCTCATGACATGTTGGTCAATTTATTGTTACTTGTGCATGAGAGGGAACAAAATGGTATAGATAGTTAGTGAAGTTATGATGCAAAACAAAGGACGAGAAATGGATATAATTGGCACTTGGTTTTTTTTGACAGTTTTCTGAGAGTGTTCGATGTTCATGGCGTTCCAGGATTGTGCCTGTGGTGCGTGAGAACTTGTGGATTAAATCAAGATTTACTATAAACATAGTGGTGGCACAATGCAGAAGAAACTCTCCTTGGGAAGCATGTAGAGCAAATACATTGTGGTGCCAGTCAGTCGTGCAACATCAATTCATCGCCTGCACAACAACTTTCGAGTTCAGTGATCCAGCTATTGTCAGCTCTCAAACTTGCATGTCTAGTTCACCTGATTAATTTACATTAATCATCAGCAAAGTGATGGTAAATTATCTTTGATAGTGTGGCCAACCAGCAGTTGCCCTCCATTAATCTGCTTGTTGCAGTTTGGGTTTCACCAGGTCCATTCAGCAGCAGATCTCAGTTCATAGTCTTAGTCCAAACAAGAACCAAGGAACTAAACTCCAGAGGTGAGGTGCGGGAAACTGCCTTACATCATGGCATCATTTGACCAAGTATGACTTCTAGGGGTTCAAGGAAATAAGAAGGATAAATGGGATTGATTGGATTCCTTTCATGGGAGCTGGCATGCACCTGATGCGCTGACTGGCCATCTTAGAAAGATAAAATAATGATCCCTAGTAAAGCTGGTCAATGGACAACAAATGGGAAGGCATTGCATTATGTGTAGGAAGATGGTCATGGTTTAGAGAACCCAATGGGAGAGTTAATGAACCTTTGAAAGGATGATGATTATGGAGAAATGAATGGGGGGATTGGACTGTTTGGTGTTTCTGAGAACCAGCGTAGGGTCGTTGGGCTGAATAGGATCTTATAACATAAGCTATGATATAAGCTGCTATGAGATGGCATAGTGATCTCTTCTTTTGGGAACATTTGGGGATGAACAATAAATTAGGCCTGGACAGCAATGTTCACATCCTGAGAATTGAACAAATAAAGAAAAAACGTTTCAACTTGGAAATGTATTGCTGTTCTTTCATTATTGGGTCTAAATGGGATTTGGCATTTGAGAACAATTTGCTGATTATAAATATGTACTCAAGGCCATTGAAGTTTCTGGGTCCTAGCTATCACTTCAGAACTATCATCTTATCTTGCAACTCTATTCTTCTCAAATCATCCCTCAATCTTCTCTATTATTATTGTATTGTAACAAATTCCAATGATTAACAAATAGCCGCCTTCTGCAGCCACTTTGCATGCTTTCAACTGGTCCTGGCTGGCTTTAACCATTGTAAGGCGTCTACAGCTGATATGAGCCACTCATGAAAATAGCCTCCTGTTTGGAACAAAGAGAATCAACAGCTGTGTTGGCTGCATGCTAAAATCAAGTTCAATTATCAGGCAAAATAAATCTGGAGCATTGCAGACTCTTTGAATGAAATGGCCAGTGTCAATAGCATGTTACAGCATTCTGTTTTCTGATGCCATCCAATTTAACCCCAGTATATATTTAGAAATTGTATATAACAGTCATCCCCCACACTGCTCCTTCTGATGCTTGACAATGGTCTAAACATTTCTGATTAATCATTATTAGCTGTTGTGCACCACCTCCTTATTGTTTATCATATTCTTGATTTAATACTTTTCACGTTAATTTGATCAGAGTTTTGCCATTTGCAATAACTAATTATCTTTTGAAATGTTGCACCTGCTGCATCCACTGCTTTTCCATTTACAAAGTGTTTCACATTTCATCAAAGATCTCAATTACATTTGGGACCTGCCTTGCAATTTGCAAATTCAGGTTGGTCATCCCTTATTAGCTCTTTGACTTTTATTTCTGTGGAGAGAAATGGGCAGTCAATGTTTCTGGTCTTCAGACTGATGGAGTAGGGAGAGAAGTCATCTGTCTCCAGAGAAACCTTGGGTATACATAGACAAATGTTTGGAAACAGTAGAGCAAGTTGAAAAGTCTTTCAAAAATCATATGAACTCTTTAATTAAGAGTGCTTTTTAATTAAGAGCGCAGATTAAAAGGTGAAGCTAGACAAAAGTGCTGGAGGAACTCAGCGGGTGCGGCAGCATCTTTGGAGCGAAGGAAATAGGCAACGTTTCGGACTCTGAAGAAGGGTTTCGGCCCAAAACGTCGCCTATTTCCTTCGCTCCATAGATGCTGCCGCACCCGGTGAGTTTCTCCAGCACTTTTGTCTAGCTTCACCTTTTAATCTGAGCTCTTAATTAAAAAGCAAGAGTTCATATGATTTTTTGAAAGACTTTTCAACTTGCTCTCCTGCTTCCAAACATTTGTCTATGCATACCCAAGGTTTCATCTGCAATTCCTTCTTAAACAGATAAAAAGGTGAAGTAGGTTTTAAAAAACCATAAAACTATAATTAGGGTTATAGTTAAAGTGTTGTATACAATTCTGGACATCTTGCTTTATGATACAAGCTAAGGGCTTTGGGATGATATAAAGAGATGCTATCCAGGAAGTGTGACTTTGTTTCTGGGAACTGGATTTGTTTTTATTGCAATAGGGATGAATTGGGGGAAATTACCTGTTGCTGCAGCCACAAGTCATTTTGATGGCTCAGACAGGGAGACATTGTTTTCACTGGCAAGGTGCTTGTTGACCAGAAGACATAAATTTATGGAAATTTGCAAAGGTTCTAGAAAAAAAAAAGCAAGATTTATTGTGTGCAACAAATTGATGATCTGGAATGCAGTTGCTCAAAACTGTAAAAGTTCATCAATTCTCAAAAGGAAACTACGCAGAAATGTTAATAGAAACATTTTCAAGGCTATGCTGAAAATGCCTGGTGACGGAGACTAATTGGTCAGTTTGTCCAGCGTTAGTACAGGTGTGATTGGCTGACTGTTCTCTTTCTGTACTGTCCGTTCCAAATGTTTAAGAGAAACATTTTCTGAAGAAGGGTTTCGGCCCGAAACGTTGCCTATTTCCTACGCTCCATAGATGCTGCTGCACCCGCTGAGTTTCTCCAGCATTTTTGTCTACCTTCGATTTTCCAGCATCTGCAGTTCCTTCTTAAACATTTACCTTACCTGCTCTGTCAGCCTGGTTTTGTGATTCACAGTTTTTGCTTGCTGGCTGTATTTCTTTCTATGTTGTTACTTTATATGATTCATTCTATATTTGTCAAAAGATCTGTTTTTGTCAAACCTGATTTATTTTTTAAGAAACTCTACTTTAATTTCTCAGTGGACCAAATCTAACCTCTGCCTTCATCGTTCCAGACCTGAGTTATTCAGATTGTTTATCCGCTCCCTTTCCTGCTAATGTTTATTTTACATTTACCTGGCTTGGTTTCCTTGTTGAAATTAGCGTTTTCATTGTTTTTCTCTTTATTTGAGCTGTCTACTTATATTGTGATCACATTTCCTAAACGTGGAATAGCACACACACTAACTCCCGGCCTGCTTCATTTCACTGTCAAGAATTAAATGCTGCCTCATTTCTTTGTTAGAATAAAAAATACACTTATACGGAAATCAATACTAAACAACAAGCTGCCAAAAACCTTTCCAATCTAAGCTTGTTGCTCTACTTTATTTCAATCTATCCTGTGCCTCAGGATTAAGTGAAGTTTATGCTACACATTGCTATTTTCAAGTCATTAAGATTGTCTGAAAATTAGTGACCTCAAAAATATTAATTTAAGTTTGAATTGGTCCTGAGAAAGGATAATTTTTCAGATCATTATATGCTATTCCTTGACTCACTTACTCAGGTGATCAAGATTCCGCTGTAATTCTTGATTACCTTCTTCACTATTTACAATTCCATATATTTTAGTGTCATCTGCAAATTTACTAATCATGCCTGTACATTCTCATCCAAACCACAAATGACAAACCAAATTCGGCCCAGCACCATCTAAGGCACACTACCAGTCACCAGTCCGGGGCTCCATTTCAAAAATCAACGTTCCATCAATGCGGTGTAACTCAACGAGTCAGGCAGCATCCATGTTCTCCGGAGTTGCTGTATGAGTTACTCCAGCCGTTTGTGTTTCTTTTGTGAACTAGCATCTGCAGTTCCTACATTCATCGATCATCGCTCTCTGTTTCATAGAACAGTACAGCATAGGAATAGGCTCTTTGGCCCAAAATGTTTGCACCAGATATGATGCCAAGTTAATCTCTTCCGCCGTCACGTGATCCATGTCACTCCACTTCTTGCATGTCTATGTGGATATCTAAAAGCCTCTTAAGCATCGCTATGATTTCTGCCTCCACCACCACCTCCCCTCCCCCAGCAATGCATTCCAGGCACCCACCACTCTTTGTGCAGTAAAAATAAACTTGCCCGCACATCATCTTTAAATTTTCCACCTCTGATCTTAAAGCTATGATGTCTGGCCCTTGACATCTCCACTCTTGGGGAAAAGGTTCTGATTATTTACTTTACATATGCCTCTCATAATTTTATATTCTTTTTTCAGGTCTCTGCTCAGCCTCCAGCATTCCAGAGAAAACAACCCAAGGTTGTCCAAACTCACCTTGTAACTCATACTCTCTTATCCAGGCAACATTCTGATAAGCCACTTCCAAACCCTCTTGAAAGATGCCACATCATTCCTGTAATGGGATGTCCTAACAACAAATCAGTAATATATCCAACTAGATTGTCTCCTTGGATCCCATGCAATCTAGCCTTCCAGTCCTGCCCTGGATTGTCTTAGCAAAATGCAACACTTTGTATAACTCTAAAATAAATTCCATCTGCCATTTCTCAGCCCCTTGGCCCAGTTATTCATGATCCCGATAAATCTACGTTTTATAACTACATTCCTATTTTTCATTATTTTGGTTCCCGAATAACTGGATATTTATTTTAAATGGAAAATACTATTGAAATAGACTTTCACAATTTGGAACTTAAACCCCGATAATTAAAATGTGTTTACACATATAATAACTCATATATATGTTTTTCCTAGGTCAAATATAATTGAAAAAACAAACACAAAAAAACATCTGCACCTTTAAAATCACATTTTAATGATTGCTGCTACAGTTTTGATGGAGTTTTAATTAATATAAAGTTGTAATAAATGTGTGTAATAATAAAAATAAGAGGGAATTGTGGGTCGATAAAGATGATGGCTCCTATGCAGTGGCGATTGACTCCTATTAAGGTGCATTGGCACATTATCTGTGATTTTAATTTTGTACCTGGTTTGGAGGCAGGCAGGTTTACACATCAGTGTAGAATAACTGAAAAATTAATCTTCTGTTTACTTCTCTGTCTGCTCCAGGCAATTTCTGTTTTCCAACAGGTAATTTAGACCAATGCTTTCTGTTTCTTAAATGGAACATTTTCATGAAAATATAGCTTTGACGTATTTACCAAATCAAGCACCATTATTTCTTATTCTAGCTGATACAAGCCATTCCCTCACTTGCCTGTAGTTCAAGGATATCCCTGGTGTAGCACTGAAGTGCTTGACATGCCTGTAATCTACATTTACCCGTACCATGATTAATGTTACTCCATGGTCTTATAGTTAGTATATATTTTCTACAGAGACTCTCAATTGCATGAGAACTGTTAAGTGGTTAGGGATGAGTTGTGTTTGTCATAATGTAATACATTCAGACGGACCCTGAATTTTTTTTATGTTGAGTTTTCTGGCAGACCCCATAATTATTATGCATGTTGGCTTGGAGTTAAAATTAGTTTGGTCTGATATCAAACCCCATTCTAGGCAACCGATTACCAAAACACCTCCCAAACCCAGGACGAGTTTTAATACTCCTGGAATCTGCTTGTGTGACAGACAGGATTCATTAGAAAGGCTAAGTCATGACCACATTTTTTTGGATACATTTCAAAAAATTCTTGAGCCAACGCTTTCAAGATTTTTTCCTCCCTTGCTAATTTTGAAAATGCCATAATTCAGCCTGTCAACTACTGTATTCTATCTTGGATGGCTTTCTGCAGAGTTAAATGTAAATGTATGTGTGAGCTGTAAGTAATATCTGCATCAAAATACGATACTATCTTTTGTGCATTTATATCCAATTATTTACTTTTTTATGACCGAACACAGGTCCTCCCAGACTTACAAATGCCCAAATTTCAACGGACACCACATACATATGAACAAGCTCCAGTAAATATTATTAAATTCAAAAGAGAACCGGTCTGGAAAATTAATCTTTCTCTAGTACAAGTGAAAGCTCCCCGCTGTAATCAGGCAACATTTTTCTCTGCCAGTTTCACTGTGGAAGGCCACTTAAAAGAATTGCTTTGAAAATTGATAAGCAATCCCTTCTATTGATAGCGATGATACTCTGTTAAACAATGTAACTGTCACTAACCCAGCCATTGAGCGTGGGATATCCTGATTCTGTACTATTTTAACTAGGCTGGGGAATACAATATGTTCTAGTTAACTGGCCTCCTCAATACCATTAATTAATATACTATGGAGGTATGATTAGCACATCAAATATTTTTTGTGTGTTCAGACTTAAGGACCTGTCCCACTTTCACGACCCAATTCACAACCTTTTTTACTCGTGGACATTTTTCATCAGGCTAGAAAAACGCCCCGACCTGCTTGATACCACGAGTACCTACGACCAGCATCACGACCTACCTACGACCTACCTACGACCTACTTATGACCTCCTACGACCTCCTACAGCCTCGTGACGACCATGCTGCGAGTATGAGTCAAGGGCAAACTCGGCAGAGGTTGTGAATTAGGTCGGGAAAATGGGCAGGCCCTTTACGGACAACATCAACTTGTGAACATTCGTAAAAACAGAGCCTGCTTGTAAGCGGGGACGGCTTGTAGGACAACATACTTAGACGTACAAGACCATTAATGGCAACTAAGTTTGCAGACAGTTGCCAAATTATTGTTCATACTCTTAGTAGCTACAAACTATAAACAGTCTGCATAAGTCCAAATGGTTGGACTAAATGTCAGCAAATTTAACAAGTGAATATATTTGTTACATACCTACTGGCTTCTGCATTTTAAAATGTTACTAAATGTGAAATTTGTGTATCATTTTATTTATCCTTTTAAAAAAAAGAGGTGCTGGGTATATTGAATGAGCTGCCAGATGGTTACTGGGGCACAATGGCGCAGACCAAAGACTTCAGGAGAAAGTAGAAGAATAATCGTGTGTGAGAAACAGTGAAATAAAAGAGAAATATTCCATCTCCAATATCCATCGTCCTTTGCATTCATTAGAGGATGCAGTTACTAAGAGAAAGTAAAGTCATTTTCACCGCTGCAATTAAGCTGTTTCCTTCGCAGAAGCTGGAACCTAGCCATACATTTAGACACTTCATGTCATGTATTTGTATTTTGTGATAACAGTTTTATGCTTTAATCCAGACAATTTATGTTGAGAAGAGGACTGTAAGGGTACCATTAGCTCAAGACTTTATGTGATATATTGCAGTTGGGGCTAAAAACCACAGAAATCAATCTGTATTGAAGTTACAGTAAGGAATACCCTGGGGCTACATAAAAATCCTAGTCAAAAAATGGCTGGAATCTGCAGTTTATAATGTGAGCAATGTTGGATATGAGCTTGACATACAATAAACAACAAGCTTCCTTAAGTGCTGAAAATAATAATTTTGATTCATAGACAGGGAACTCAGAAGCCTTTCACATTTATGTGTGCTGTATTTCCCTTGTGTCTTTGAAAGGTATACATTTTCTGTCATGTATCATTGTTTACAAATGACTACATGCAATTTGCAATACTTAACCTTTAATCTGCTAAAAGATTGAAGATAAGTATCAATTCAGAATTTACATCACATGAAAGTATAGCTCTTGTAAAATATCAGCAGAAATATTATGTAACATTATTGAAATAGTGCCAGAAATTTAAAAAAAAAAAGTGCAAGTAGAATTTTAATTATTACACATAAATATTTTTTGTAGTTAGAAATTATTTAAAAATTGCATAAGACTGATTCTATTAAGAATGCAGGTTAAGAATAAGCAAGCAACTGTACATAAATAGTAGGTTGTCAAATTAACCTGTGCTGACTTTTTGAAAGATCTTTTTATTTATTTAATCCTTGTTTTTTACAAACTTGTTTTGGTTCACATATTTATTTAGTTCTTTGTTAAATTCAACATGGATTCTGCTTCTGTTGTCGCATCTTGTAGGATATTCCGAAACCTCACAATCCTCTGTATGAACAATGAAATTCTTTGTTCAACTCGTGATCTCAAAATTATGCCACTGCCAGCAAACAATATTCCCTATTTTCCTTATAAATTTGAAGGGCTTTAATCCTTATTTTGAGAACATAGAACAGTACAACATAGGAACAGGCCCGTTGGCCCACTATGTCTGTGCCAAACAAGATGCCAAGACCAACTCTTATCTGCCTGTTCATTATCCATATACTTCCGTTTCATGCTTATTCAGATGCCTATCGAAAAGGCTCTTAAATGCCACTATCGTATCTGATACTCCAGGCACAATCATTTTCCTTTGAGCCGATTAAAAAGATGTGCGGGATAAATATATATATATATATATATATACTAAAAAGATGTGCGGGGTAAGTATTTTTATATATATATATAAATATATATATATATATTTATCCCGCACATCTTTTTAATCGGCTCAAAGGAAAATGATTCCTGATGAAAAGTATTACAAATCGAAATCTTCTCATAAATAAACCCATTCTGATTTAGTTGATCCCTACCCTATCCCTGTGATTGGCTAAGCATCTATCTTCAAGTAAGGCTCTCAAAATCCATCAATATTAAACTGTTAGAATATTAAATCAACACTTGTATGAGCAGGACCTACTTAATTCTGCATTAGATTAAAACAATAAATGTACTTGAGATAAAGGTATTTTATTGTAAATTACTTTGCTTCACAGAGTAAATGAATACCCCAGAGTGGTTTAATTAATTGGGGGGAAATGAGCGCTTGAACTGTACACTGGCTGTGGAGTACACTACAGTAGAAGATGAGGAATACATAAAACATCATTTCCCCACATTTATTGTGACCAAGTGGCTAATGTTAAACTTGTGATCAAGAAAGAAGAGCCATAGGATGATACTTGTTAGTTTGAATATCTTAGATTTGATACCAGAACATTGCTTTATTAATAGCAGGCAGACAAAACTTCTGAACTATCTTTAAAAAAGGAGTACATGTTTTTGTTTTTTTTTGATTTACAATGTTTGTTATTATAGCATGGAGTCTTTGGTATGACTTGTACCTTGTATTTTCTTTGGCTGGAGCATGTGAAGACTGTCAGGATAAAGTATTGAAGGAATATATGCACCATTATGTAAGCTGCAACTACTGATAGAATAGAACAAAATGACAAAGGTGTCCAGTGGTTTACAGATCTGGGAGTGTATTCAAATGAAAGGATTGTTGGCTACTGATGCTGCTTTCTTTCCAGTTAATGAAATTATAGACTTTCTGTGTGCATTACATTTCTTCTCTCATCCATCTAGTTTAACCAAAATACTACAGTAACAGCAATAGATGCAGAGACAATCTAGCATTTTTTATGGGAGTCTGTTCCCTCCACAAATCCGTGGTCAACTCGTCCCTTCCCACCCAAACCACCCCCTCCCCAGGTACTTTTCCCTGCAAACGTAGGAGATGCAACACCTGCTCCTATACCTCCTCCCTCAACTCCATCCAAGGGCCCCGACAGTCTTTTCAGGTGAGGCAGAGGTTCACTTGCACCTCCTCTAACCTCATCTACTGGTGTGGAGTCCTGCATATCGGTGAGACCAAGCACAGACTCAGCGATCGTTTCGCTGAACACCTCCGCTCGGTCTACCTAAACATACCTGATCTCCAGGTTGCTCAACACTTTAACTCCCCCTCCCATTCTCACACTGACCTTTCTGTCCTGGGCCTCCTCTATTGTCAGAGGAACAGCACCTCATATTTTGCTTGGGTAGCTTGCACCCTGGCGGTATAAACATTGACTTCTCTAACTTCAAGTAGTCCTTGCTTTCCCGTTCTCTCCATCCCCTCCCTTTCCCAGTTTTCCTACCAGTCTTACTGTCTCCGACTATATTTTATCTCTGTACCGCCCACTCCTCTGACATCAGTCTGAAGAAGGTCTCAACCCGAAACGTCACCCATTCCTTCTCTCCAGAGATGCTGCCTGTCCTGCTGAGTTACTCCAGCATTTTGTGTCTATATTCGATTTAAACTAGCATCTGCAGTTCTTTCCTACACATTTTTTATATGGCTCTTCTTTTACCATCATTTATAAGTGGTGGGAGCTTTGCTTCTATCCCTGTCATTGGACAGATAAGTTATTGCACTCTCAGGAAGGAGATTAATTAATTGGAAAAATATGGTAGTATTTGCAAAACATTCACTAAGCTGCTTTTAACTGCAGGAAAATAAAGCTCATAACAGAAGAGAAGGACAAGTAACCAGCTGTGCCCTGAGTGTTTGAATCGCGTGACCCCAAATCATCTGGAGGAAATGACCCTGCAGATGATGGGTCTACTCATTAGGGAGCCCATTGAGGAGGGCCATGCAGATGGCCAAACTACAGCTCGACGACATTTCCTATCAATGATGCTCCACTCTCCACCCGCAATCTGGTCTGTTCAGTAAAACAATGACTGGTTGTAAATGCTAAAATGTTATAGTCAAAATAAACTGTTGTTGCACAGAAAGGCTATTAGATCGTTGGTGCCCATGGTTGTGGTTTTGAAGAGCTATCCAATTAGTCTCCCGGTCCACTCCATTTCTCAAGCTCTAAAACATTCTTCTATAGGCCTGCAAATTCAACATCAATTATTGGAATGATGTTCATATCAATAATCAAAGAGGAATTAGCTAGTTATTTGGGAAAGCTGAATATAATCAAGCATAGTCAATGTGGCTTTCTGAAAGGTAAACCATACTTGACAAACGTATTTGAGTTCTTTTGAGGATGAGAAGGAGTTGATAGACAACGTGTAGATGTAATATAATTAGATTTTCAAAAGGCATTTGACAAGGTAGCACATAGGAGACATGTGCATTAGAATTCAAGGTATTGGAAGGTGTTTTAGCATGGGTTGAAAACTGACTATCGCATTGAATACAAAGAGTTGGAATAGTTGGGTCCTTTTCAGGCTGGGTGCATGTACTGTAACTAGTGAAACACCCCAGGGAGCAGTTCTTGGCTCTCAATTGTTTACTATGTACACTAACTGACCTGGAGAAAGTAAGGGTTTCCAAGTTTGTTGTTGATGGAGTAGGCAGAAGGGCAGGAACTAATGTGAATGGTCTTTGTAGGAAGGATAGATTAAAGCCTGCAGTTTCACATATGGTTGAAAGCCAAAATATTTTTTGGTGGAGGGATTCTGATGGTTCTGATGAAGGCCTCACTTTCACAAACTGGCGCAAGCCTGTTTTCATCTAGATGTAGACCTAAGTAAATGATTTCCATCTGCACAAAGCTACATTAGTCTCTTCTATGGTTAACATGTTTGTGAAATCTAATAAACACTTCCTCCAGTATGTAAAGACGTTCCTCCTTGGTGCTTGTTATAATTAGCATGTCAGTCAGATTTTGCAAACATTGTTGTACCCCTGCACATCTTATCTATATTTTAATGATCATTTTACCCCATAACATTTTGGAGTTCCCACCATTGCTCCTGCTATTCATTACTGCATTTACACTGACATTTGGTACTGGCCAAAATTCCTTCATCACCTCCATGGATATAGATGGCTTGCATGTCCATTTGCATGTTAGATCTTGCATTCTTAGAAAATTGATCTGGACATGCCTATCAGTTACACCACACAGAAACTTAGCGTATCGTGTACAGTTCCAGATTACAGCAGTTAATTCAAACGGTATGAAAACGAACATTACTTGCTGCAAACAGACTAATTTGATGCTTCTAATACAAAACAGTTCTGTTTCAACTGCCATAAATGAAAAAGAACTTTGAAATAAATTGTTGTAAACCACTATATTTAGAACAATCAAATATTGTTTGAACAAGTATTAATAACCTCGATAAAAGTCTGAATTTAGCTTCCAAGCTTCTGGGATTGAATGGTTTGAATGCTGGATTGACTGGTTTTGCATTTTATTTCTATGATTTAGCAAAATGACGTAAAAGTTTGTCCGGAGTAAGTTTATCAACATTGTATAAATATCTGAGTCTGTTTCCATGAATAGTATTCCCCTTTTGCATTGGATTCCAACCTCATGCCTCATATATTTCCCTCCACCTCAATCAGATGATATTGTTTACCCTCCAAAAAATAATATTCATTTGAATTGAATTGAAGAGCGCACATGCATTTTCATATTTTCATATAACGTTTGGGCTTTCATCTTTTTCTGTTTTCACAAAGAGTCATAGAGTTGTACAGCATGGAAACAAACCCTTCTGCCCATCTAGTTAATGCTGACCAAGTTGGCATACTGGCCTAGTCCCATTTGCCTTCAGTGTCCCACAGGCCTCCAAAACCTTCCTAATTGTGTTTCTGTCCAAATGTTATTCTTTATTCTCAATAAAATACAATACAATTCTTTTTTTTTGTTATCCAATCATTCAGAAATCACTGTGGTTCAGCAATTGGCTCACCAGATGATGTATCCTGCACTCCCTTAAACTCAGCAGGGCCTGTTACCACCGGTTCCCTTAAACCCAGTGTCCCTATTTCCAGCACTCCCTTTAAATTCTCCTGGCTCAGTTTATGGTAGACGGACCCACTGACCTTCATCTCCAAGCTGGGCTGCTGACGCCACCTCCTCTTCATACCGCCTCCCCAACCGCTTCCAGGTTGGGCTGCCAAAGCCCCCCCCGGTCCACACCGCCACCCCCGGCCACTTGCAGGCTTGGCAGCCAACGCCACCCCTGGCTGCTTCCAGAGCAGATTGCTGAAGCTACCCACAGCCCGTGCCGCCTCCTGGACACTTCCAGGCCGGGCTGCCAATGCCACTGTCGGCCCACATTGCCACCCTAGCCACTTCCAGGCCAGACCTACTGCCACCAACACTGGCCCAGACAGCTTCCTCAGCCGCTTCCAGGCTGCGCCTGTCGCCAACCCTTACCTGCACTACGCCCGCACATACACCACGATTGATGACTACACTGATCCTCGCCTCTCCCCCGACCGTTCGAAGGCTGAGACCGTCAACTCACCTGGATTCCAGACCCATTTCCAGACTGAGAGTCTGAAGAAGGTTCTTGACCCAAAACAACACAATAATAGGCAATAGGTGCAGGAGTAGGCCATTTGGCCCTTAGAGCCAGCACCGCAATTCAATGTGATCATGGCTGATCATCCACAATCAGTACCCTGTTCCTACCTTCTCCCCATATCCCTTGACTCCACTATCTTTAAGAGCTCTATCTAACTCTCTCTTGAAAGCATCCAGAGAACTGGCCTCCACCGCCCTCTGAGGCAGAGAATTCCACAGACTCACAACTCTCTGTGAAAATGTATTTACTCATCTCCGTTCTTTTTTTAAAATTATTTTATTTTATTAGAAGTAAGTACAATCATATGGCACCAAAGTGCCTAATATATATTTTCATAATACATTTTATGTACAGCTTTTAAAAAAAATATTAAAGAAAGATTAGAATAAGAAAAATAAATTAGATAGTAAAGGATAGAAAGACGTGAGATATATAGTGTGTGAAGAAAAAGAAAAAAGACGGATGAGTGAAGAAAGTCGAGAAAAAGAAAATAGAAAAAAGCGAATAAAACATTAAAAGTAAGGAGATCATTGTTTATAATCTTGACCAACCCTCGTCCGGTCCTGAAACAGTTATTTTTTACAATTGTGTTGCACCATATGATTCCAAAAAGACGACAAATGGAGACCAACTCGTTATGAATTGGTCTGATTTATCCATTAGGAGGAATCGCATTTCCTCAAGATGTGCGGTGTCCAACATACTTGCAATCCACATTTTAAGCGTTGGTATTGATGTATTTTTCCAAAATTTAAGTATTAATTTTTTTTGCTCCGTTCTAAATGGCTTACCCCTTATTCTTAAACTGTGGCCCCTGGTTCTGGCCTCCCCCAACATTGGGAACATGTTTCCTGCCTCTAGCCTGTCCAAACTCTTAATAATCCTGTATGTTTTAATAAGATCCCCTCCCATTCTTCTAAATTCCAGAGTATACAAGCCCAGCTGCTCCATTCTCTCATAAGGTTCATAAGGTTCATTTATTGCCACATACACCAATTGGTGTAGTGAAATTTCACTGGCCAGATCAGACATACAATTTAAAAAAGCAACAGACTCAAAAAACACATTTTAACATAAACATCCATCACAGTGACTCCTACACATTCCTCACTGTGATGGAAGGCGAAATAAAGTTCAAGTCCTTCCCTCTTTGTTCTTCCTTGGTCGGGGGCCTCGAGCCCCCCGTTGACGGGACGGTCTTGAGTCGTAGCCAGCGGCGTTCGGGCCCTCCGCGTTGCGGCGTTTGGCTCCCGCATCGGGGGGGATATCATCTCCCCCGCGCAGGGCGATCAAACCTCACGTCGGGGCTGGACGAACCTTCTGCGGTGTTGGAGCTCCCGACTAGCCTCTCCCGAGACTGTGAGCCCTTGATGGTAAGTCCGTCCGCAGGCCGCGGTGGGAGCGATCCCATGCAAGGGATCCGCTCCGATGGTAAGTCCGCGCCCCACGGTGCTCCACGACAGTCCGAGGCGGCTTTTCAACTCCATCGATGGTAGGCCGCAGAGCCCGGAGAATGTGATCCAAAACTTGATCACCTCTCCGGAAAGGTAAGAACCTGAAAAGTTTCCCCCGACCCCCCGCCAGGTGTTGTCTGTGTGCACATTCTCCCTGTGACTACCCAGCTTTTCTCCAGGTGTCCTCCCACATCCCAAAAGATGGGTTAGAGTAGGGTTTTAGTAAAAATGGGCACATGATCAGTGTGAGTATGTGTGGATGAGTGTGTACTGATTGCTCTCTCTTTCTAATGACAACAGTCCAGAAATTCCTCCATTTCCGATATTCCCAGAGGTTTCAGTTTAGTTTATGTGTACCGAGGTACAGTGAAAAGCTTTTGTTGCGTGCTAACCAGTCAGCAGAAAGACAATACATGATTACAATCAATGCATTTACAGTGTAGAGATACATGATGAGGGTATTCTGGATTAATGAGTTTCACTGCGGTCACTTGAAGTCCACAACAACTTGTTGGCTGTGAATCTTCACCATCAAATTCTTGTTAGCAATGTAACAATTGTGTGCTCATTGGGTTCTTAATTTTCAAATCAAAGTCGACTGAGCAGTGACAGATTTATCCATCCAAGGCATGATATGCTCAAGCAATGTGTACATAATTTATTCAAGGGTTCACCCAGACTGGGATTGTGCATGGTAATACAGTACATGTGTCAAACTGTGTCATAAATAATGCCATCCTTTCAAGCAAGGAAATTGTAACAAGTTACTGAATTATTAACCTTACATTTGTGTTCTTTAGTAACTCGGACATACTGTTAAGCAAAATTGGGTATAATAGTGCTATTTTAAATATTATCTATTACCTGTTCCTATTGTATTGCCTGTGCTTTAAGAGGTAATACTTTGCTACTTGCGTCTCTTCTTTTAAAAGTCGCATAAACATTAATCTCTTTATGCATATCTCAACCTCCATGGGTGCTTACCTCCTCACCTTTGAAAATGGGCTGTGGTTTTACTTTAAAATTTGGACTTTAGAGATACAGTGAGGAAAGATGCCCCAAGGCCCCTCCGAGTCTGCGCTGACCAGCATTCACCCCATACACTAGCGCTATCCTAAACACTAGGTAAAATGTACCGACTTTACCAAAATCACAAAAAACCTGCACATCTTAGGAGTGTGGGAGGACACTGGAGCATCCGGAGAAGACCCATGCAATCACAGGGAGAACATGCAGACAACACCCATAGTTAGGATCGAATCCGAGTCTCTGGTGTTGTAAGGCAGCAACTCTACCATTGGCTACTGTGCCGGCGCTAAGAAGTAGAAAACAAAAACAAGATAGGATATATTTTATTAGAAAGCATATGGGATGCACCAAATTATTTTGAGAACATCTAAAGAAACACAAAGGTTTGAATGCACACATTAGGTTGATTTTGATCCCTAACTCACTTGGTAAAGTCAACTCTTCATCTGCTCTTTAAATAACTCTTCACAATCCTGCCCAGAGTGTTTTATTTGGTAGTTTGCATACCTGATTCAATTTACAAATAAAAAGGGTAAGATTGGTGTAACTTTGTCATTTGTACCATTGAGAAAGATGTTTTAACTCTGGTAAGATGGGAGGAAGTTGGAACATAGCCAAGATATTATGAAGGACCTATGCATGTAAAGAATGTGCAAACATTCTTAAAATGTGTTTGCAAAGGTGCCTTCCATCATCAACCTATCTCATGTATGTATCCCGAGGCAGCTAGGAGGCGTTAGAATCTAATTTGAAATTTTCAGTTGAATTAATTCTACTGTGGTGGAGCGAGCTTGTTACTTTGCAGATTTTCTGTCAATGTTGCTGGAAGATAACCTTATGTCAATGTCCTGCCTATGTAAGTGATCTGTTTGTAGAAGCGTGAATTGCTGCTTTTCATGTAAATATTGTATAACTTAAACATAAATCCTCCACTACTATTAAAAGCCCAGGGAATGTGGGTAAGCTTACTGTGAGCAGGAGTAATTAGATCTTTCCCAAGGGGGAATTACAGAGTTGATTTAATATGAAGACAATTAAAAGTGCAGGTAATGAGTAAAATACTGCAGTTGTTGAAATGTGAGGAATTGATTTTCACAAAGCACAGAGGTATTTTGTGATTCAATTCGTGGCAGCTGCTTTGTAGAATTCTCCCCAAAATGAGTAAGAGGATACTTTTACAGAAAGATGCGGATTATATCCAGATTGACTCCAGCATTTCGATCCAAAATGATTTTTTCTTCCAATCCACAAACTAAAATATAAAGTTTTTAAGAGAGAAAAGGCAAATGAAGATCAATAAATTAAATTGCACTGTCTCTTCTGACCTTGACAACTCTGAGCCTGAGAATACAGCCAAAGCATGCAGGAGTTACACTGGTCCCTGACTAAGCACTAACCTATATGATGCTGACTTATTATAGTGCTCTTGGTCCTGGTGTCACAGATCTTTACCCCTCATTCCTAAAAGAGACACCGGATGAGTCTATATGTTGCAATGCTGTGACCATGGTGTAAACCCTCTGCCCTCTGCTGGCACTCCTGCAGCAATGAAGCATGGCTCAGCGTGGAATGGGCGACTGAGACGATTTGCAAAGACTGCCTACCGGGGAGAGGTGAGGGCCGTACGGTTGATCAACACCAAGATGTTGGGGCTCAGAGTTGCACTCCAGCGGATTGATAATTGCTGGGAATTGGCAGTGATTGCTCAATTTCTTGACAGACTGCCCAGATGCTGTTTTCTCTCTTATCTTGTGAACTTGTATTTACAGACAAATCTTCGGGTTGGAGGGGGAACTGTGCAGCTAGTCAGAGGGGGGAAGGTATCCATCACATCTTCCATCCAGCAGCTTCCATCAAATCTAACAGGGTACAATGAGAGAGACCAAATGATCTGGGTATGGATACATGGAGCAGCTGTTGCTGGCCTCCTGCAAGAGGCTAGGATACAAACCTTGAGCCCTTCATATGAATGCACTACTCACTCCAGCCCAACCAGCACCAGCCCTAACAAACAGCCTCTGCATTGCTTCAAGTGCTCACCGCACACTAAGCCATGCAGAGGTGGGATCACTTTATGTGTATTAATATTGTGGCAGTGCCAGCAAAGGGCTGTGCCCTCAACCAGGCTCCTAGCAAAGTAGTACATGGCACTGGAGAAGCCACAGGTTTATGCCAGATTCTGGGCACAGTCGCTAATGTAACATCGTACATAATTGTATCATGGTCCCTTTTAATGGTGTTTCAACTAGTGCTCTTCCTGGGAAAGCACCCTGAGCATGAAGTGAAGAACCAGCAAACTTCCTCCAAGTCAGAACAGTTAATGAAAATTCTGCAAATGTTCAATGAACTTGTGTTTAGCCACATCTCTAAATTGATTTATAAATGTAAATTATAAAGCAGTTTAAGAAAGGAATGGTTATTAATATGGCAATCCTTGCTTGAATTCAGATATCTTCTACACAATGACAATGCATTGGAAACTCGTGCATGATTTAGTCTCTGGATATTCGTACAGAAACGTAGATGGCATCCAGCCATGCTTAGATGTTCAGAAATCCAACCTCCAATTTCTTCTCAAACAGCTGTAATTCACAATTAGAGGGTTGGTGAGTGAAATGATGAATAATAACGCACGATGATTGAAATATTTGGCTTGCTACATTTTGCTGCTAAAATTTTAATTTTATGTACGAGATACATCAAAGGATTGCATCATCCGTAACAGAGATGTATGCTTCTCGCGAGCATATTTCTGATTTAATCAAATATGTCATTTAGGCTGCTTGTACTTGGCTTCAAATACAGAAGTATCTGAAGGATGATTCAGTTTTGAAACATTCCTCGATATGCCCAGCTGTTTCTTGTGCACTCCCTTTGATATCCCATCTTTCTCTATACTGTGGATTCGAAGGTGACTGAAGAAGCCAGCATGACTGCTGGATTACTAGACCTCCCATAAGCTAGTCTGTAGTCCCGATCTTCCAACCTACCTCATTCTAGGCCATGTACTTTTTTTTACCTACACCTTCCCAGTCGCTGTAATGCTATAATGCTGTAACACTATTTTGCACTCTTGTATTATCCTCGTTGCACTACCTATCATACTTGTGCATGGCCTAATTGTACTCTTATATAGAACACAAAGCTTTTCACTGTATCTCAGTACAGGTGACATTAATAAACCTATACCAATACAAATACCAAAGACTCTTATACTCTTCTGACCAGATTTGTAGTTTGTATGCTTATGACTCATGGACCCAATTTTCATGAAGTGAAATTGGATTGTCCTTTTTCACTATGAACAGTAAAGAGACAAGAATTCCAATGAATTAGTGGGAATGTTGCTTTTATTTCCCCCAAACAGGCTTTTCATATTTTTCTTAGCCCACCTGATTATCTTATGGGCATAGATAACGTGGGCACCTTTAACTGGGGTAGAGTTGTTCTCAGATAACAACTGCTACATAATCATTTTTAGGCAACACAAGTCTAGTCGGGCCAAACTTGAGTCCCATTTGAACGTGGCAAGGACTGTGTACTATAACTGGCTGCAAAGTGGTCAGGCAACATCACTGGTGATAGTGCTGCCCTACCTGGTGAACTTAATCCTCTCTATGCTCGCCTTGAGCAGAAGGCCATTGGGATGATGAAATCCTTGCCATCAAGTATGCCTCTTCCCAGGGTCACTGTTGCAGAAGTTAGATCGGCCTTCCTGATGGTGAACCCACAGAAAGCAACTGGAAAGCAACTGGCCCAGATGGAGTTCCTGACTGCGTGCTTAGAAACCGTGCAGACCAACTAGTGAAAGTAGTCATGGACATCTTTAATCTCTCCCTACTCCATTCTGAGGAGCCCACCTGCTTCAAGAAGACAGCAAGATCACATGCCTTAATGACTACCATCAAGTGGCCTTGGCATCCACCATCATTAAGTACTTTGAATGGCTGGTTATGGAATGCAGTAAATCCAGTCTACCAAGCAGCATTGATCTACTGCACTTCGCCTACCACCACAACAGGTACATGGCTGATGCCATCTCTCTGGCCCTACACTCATCCCTGGAACACCTGGATAAGAGAGACACCTACATCAGACTTCAATTCATAGACTACAGCACCACTTTTAATGCAATATTCACATGCAAGCTTATCACCAAACCCGTGGAACTTGGAGTCAGCAATCATCACTGCAACAGGTTCCTCGACTTCCTGGCTAACAGACCACAATCAGTGAGGATAGAGGACATATCATCTTCTACGATAACCTTCAACACTGGTGCTCGGCAACAATGCATTTTCAGCCCTTTTCTTTACTCCTTGTACACCCACGACTGTGCAGCCAAGTATGAATCCAATTCAATTTACAAATTTGTGGACGACACCACTGTAGTGGGACAGATATCAAGTAATGACTGGATGGAGTACAGGAATGAGATTGAGAATCTCGTGACCTAGTGTCAGGACAGCAACCTTTCTCTAAGTGACATCGACAAAGAAGATAGTGATCAACTTCAGGAAGTGAAGCGGTACACATACCCTGGTATGCATTGATGGTGCTGAAATAGAGATGGTAGAAAGCTTCAAGTTCCCAGGAATAAATATCACCAGCAACTTGTTCAAGACTAGCCATATTAAAGCAATGGCCAAGAAAGCGCAACAACACCTCTACTTCCTTAGAAGTCTTAGGAAATTCAGCATGTCCTCAACAACTCTTACCAGCTTCTGCAGAAAAACCATGGAAATAATTTTATCGGGATGCATCACAGCATGGTTTGGGAACAGCTCCATCCAAGGCCACAGGAAATTAATGAGAATTGTAGACGCAGTCTAGACCATCATGCAAACCATCCTCCCTTCCATTGATTCCATTTGATTCACGCTGCCTCGGCAAGGTGACATACATATTCCCTCTTCTCGCTCTCCAATCAGGCAAGAGGTACAGAAGTGTGAAAACACCTATCACCAT
Source organism: Amblyraja radiata (assembly GCF_010909765.2). Taxonomy (NCBI): domain Eukaryota; kingdom Metazoa; phylum Chordata; class Chondrichthyes; order Rajiformes; family Rajidae; genus Amblyraja; species Amblyraja radiata. Next base: position 60,576,124 of record NC_045957.1, on the reverse strand, counting down.
CTTCGGGGATAGTTTCTTCACAGCTTTTATAAGGCAACTTAACCATTCCTATTACTAACTAAAGAATGGTCCTGACCGACCATCCATCTCATTGGAGACCCTTGGACTATCTTTGATTGGACTTTACTGGACTTAATCTTGGTCTGAAAATTATTTCCTTATCCTGGTACCTCGGTACACGTGTCAAAAAGCTAAACTAAAACTAAAATTATTTAGACATTTGCAGTCAGCCATGAGTTCTCGTCAATGACCTCAATTAAAATGTGCAGACTTACTTTAAGTGATGTTCAGAGAAAATAATATACTTTTAAAAAAATTGATAAACAATGGATTTTTGTAACTTAACAAGCTATTTTATGGGTCTCTTATATCATTTCCATGACAATCAACAAAAAAACATTTGTTTCATCTTTGAATCCTTGGCTTGTTCATTCACTAGATATTGGTCAGTTTAAAGGTTCATTTCCTGGTTGTACTCCCATGTTGAGCTGAACATCAGAGCGTAATTAGTGTTAAATCGATGATGGACACTTCTGGGTTCTTGTTCTCAAATATGTTTGCGTGGAAATCCAGAAGTTGCTGTCAGTTTAACAAAGTAATACAGATGGACTCTTATTGCTTTTCTTCAGTATTACTGCAAAGTCTAGCCACTGGTTCTGCCTTAAGATGCCATCTGGAGAGTAATTTAGCAGAGGTCCTTTGAGTTAAAATAGTGCATAAAGAACATGCATCACCTCATGAACAGCCAGTCTTAGTGATGGCTGTTTTTCCAGTAGTATAACGATTATTAGGAATTCCCTAAAATATCATGCTATACTCCCTTAGTTTCCTTCTCTATATTTTGCTTCATGATGGCAATGTCTGGGCTCTCAGAATCAGCTCCTGTATGTATGTTGATGACATCCAGATCTACCTTTGTACCATGCCCCTCAATATCACAACCACCTCTGTACTGTCAGACTGCCTTTCTGACATCAATTTGTGCATGAGTCATAATTTCTTCCAAGTGCACATTCCTGAAGGTTGAAGCTGTTGTTTTTGGCTCGCAGCATAAACTCTTGCCATTAACCCCTCCCCCAGCCACTCACTCAAGCTGAATTAGATCATTGGACCTTGGTTTCCTGTTTGATTCAGAGTTCAGCTTCAAACATCACATCTATCAATCAATAAGACTACTTATTTCCATGTCTTTAGCCCTGTGCACCTCGATTCTTACCTTAAAATTATACACCAATTAATGTGTCATCCAAATCTTTTCTCTGTTGGTCGCTTTCTCTATTTCCAACCATCTTCAGCTGCTTCATCGATGAACTTCCTTCCTCATTTCTTATAATGGATGTTCACTGATGATTGCACATGTCACGGACGATCGCACAAAGTTCAATTCCATTTGTGGCTCTTCAGAGTAAGAAGCAGCTTGTGCCTGGCCTGCAGCAGGGCATAAACTATCTTCAGGCATCGAAAAGTGACAATAACATCCTTGGCCTGTGCGCCTGGCAATGAAAATGTACACATGTCGTCGTGGCATCTGGTGGCATTTCCTTGAGGTGTCCCACACAATTGTCATCCTGAGGCTCGTGTCTGACCAGGAACTGGACCAGACACAGCGACAAGAGCAAGGCAGAGGCAAGGTATCAATTAATGACTGACTCCCAACCTGGCTATCAAAAGCCATTCTACGATCAACTAAGAGCTTGATGCAATACTCTCCAATTGCCTGGATAAATACAACTCCTGCAATACTTAAAACAATGACTGGACCAAGACAGTTCACTGCCAGCATTGTCAGTGACTCCCTGGCTCTGTCAATGAATTAAAATAAACCTGATAATCCCTCCTGACTTGCCAGTCCAAATTCCTGTTCGCAGTGGATTCATGAACCTGTCCACTTCTTCAAATCTCATGAACACCTCAGCAACCTTCTGTCTGTGAACTCCTTTGCCCTTCTGTCTGCAGCTGATTCCAGCCTTCCCTTTTGTCTTTGTCCTTCTGTTGATTCTCTCTGTCGGCTTCATTCTGCAAATCAGCACCTTTAAACATCTTCATATTTTTCTTCACAAGCCACAAAATAATTAAAAAAGTCTTCTGGAAAAATCTATTTTTGACCAAGTTTGGCTTATGGATCCAATGCCTATGCAGCCGTTTAAATTGGACACTAAGACATTGCCAGATTAAAATCTGGCAGCAGACTAGTTTCCGAAGTAAATTCGACAAGGAATATCACAACCCTATGTCACATCGCCAGCAATCATCTTTCCTGCAAGGTCAGAAATCTATTCATTTATCTCTGACCACTAAAATCAGGAAGTGCAAAGGTCATTAACAGAAAATTAAATAGACGGAGTGACAGATTCCCATGACGTAGTAATAAAGCTCTGATTGTTGGAATGAGGGGAAACACTTTTAGGTAACTCCAGAGCCATTTGTTTCCTGTTTCAGAGCACTTGGCCTCTGTAAGTTACTTCAATATGGTGTCAAGCTGCCTTTTTCTATGTCACGCTCTGCCATTCCTCCTTCAAATGAGGAAAGAAGCACACGCTGGCTCAATAACATTTTCTGATATTAGTTTAATTATGTTTCTATTTCCAGCTCGGGTCCACGGGACAAATACTTGAATATTTATTTTTTGGAAAGTTTGAAGTGATTTCTTCATTTAAATAGCTAATATAAAGAAATAGGGCTAGAAATCTAGGGTGGATTTCAATGGGTGGAAATTGTGCAATAATTATTTTGCATTAGTCACGTAACAATTTTTACATAGAATCCTGTATTCGACTCTTGATAGTAGTCAAGCATGAACAATAAACCTATACCACCAAACCAATTTTATAAGAGAAGTACTTCTATGAAAAACATATTTGCCAAATGTTCTTATTTATATATGAGCACAATAGCTTAAAATTGTAAGGAAAACCATGGGCATTGCCGACATTACCTGAAACAAATTGTTGCGGATGGTGAATGATTGAAATAAATCATCTCTCCTCTGAAAATGTTTTTCAATCTGGACATCATGGATGATCATTTAATGTTTATTTCTGCATCTGTGAACTAAGACGAGTGTGCGTTAAAATGGTTGATATTCCTCCCATGTGGAAACAGATACACATTACAAACATATTGTTCCAGTTTAAAAATAAATCTTTCAAAACATCCAAATCATATGTGTGCATGGAAATAGACTTTAAGAGCCACTGGTTATGGTTTCTGATGGCTATCCAACAGGATTACGATCAAAATATATTTTGAATGGCACATAGGAAAATTCAGATTTATTCTGAAAATTCAGAACTTTGACAAATTGGAATGGTGTAGACGGGTGTAACTTTCCTTTTAAGAATGAGAGAACTTGGTCTCTGGATGAATGGCTAACTATTAAGGACTGGAATAAGTGATTTTATTCAGAGCATTCCCAATGTTTGGAATTGTTTCCGACTGTAGACACCTAGTTATCTTTAAGGCTAAGATTGGTAAATGTTTGGATAGTCGGAGAATATATGGATTGAGTGATGAACTTCCACAGGGAAAGGCAGAGTAGGTTTCAGAGGCTCTTTGAGCTAGTGCTATTTATTATGATCTTAAGGAGACGAGCAATGAAAACTGCAGAAGTGGTCAATCTAAAATAGAAACAGAAAATACTGGAAATAGCAGATCGGGTGAAAGAAATAGAGATAAGATTTTTTGTTAATGATTTCATGTCATTGGAGCAGAAGTAGGTTGTTTGGCCCTTCAAGTCTACTCCCACTCAATCATGGCTAATCTATTTTTCTCTCTCAATCCCATTGTCCTGCCTTCTCCCCATAACCCTTGACACCCTTACTAATAAAGAATCTGTCAATGTATGCCTTAAAAATACCCAACGACGACCTCCACAGCCGTTTGTGGCAATGAATTCCACAGATTCACCACCCTGTGACTAAGGAAATTCCTCTCCATCTCCTTACTAAAGGTGTGTTCTTTTATTCTGGGGCAATGGCCTCTGGTCCTAGACTGTCCCACTAATAGAGACATCCACTCTGCATCCACTCTATCCAGGCTTTTCACTATTCAGTAAGTTCCAATGAGTCCCCCTCATCTTACTAAACTCCAGCGAGTACAGGCCCAGTGCGGTCAAACACTAATTTTTATTCCAATTGAGGAAAAAGTTAGACATGAAGCTTGTTTTAATTTGCAGAGAATGGGGAAGAGTGGAGAGCACAAAGGAGAATGTCTGATTCTGAGAGGTGGGGAAGGTATACTGGTTGGGTGCTAAGTGAATGTTTCCCCTGATGGAGTTACCTTGAACTAACAGGCATAGTGTTAGAACAAGGGGTCAAGCCGAAGTTTATTGTCACATGCACAAGCACATGAAATACAGGTAGAATGATAATCATGCTTGCAGCAACTGTACATGCACATAGACTCAGACAGACACAGACAACATATTATACATAAATTACACAAGACAGTGAAAAAGAAGATTGAGCAAAAAACATTAATGCACAAAAACACAATTAGAAAACAAGTCCATGGTATGCCAGAGTGGTTTACCATATTTCATTATTGAGATAGGATTAGAGTTGTGCGAGTTAGTTTGAGTGGTGAATGTGATAAAGTATCGCTTTTTGAGTGGTGTTGTGTAATGTAGGGCTTCTATGCCACCTACCTAATGGTAGCAGCATGAAGAGAACATAGGGCAGATGGTGGGAATCTATGATGATAGATGCTGCCTTTTTGGGGCAGAAACCTATGAAGATGCATGATGGATGGTGATTAGGGCTTAGTCTACTGTCTGAATTGTGTTGTGTTCCTGTGCATTGGACCAGATGGCAACCATTTAAGATACTTTATACAGTGCATCTGTTGAAGTTTGTTAGAGTATTCAATGATGTGCCAAATCGCTTTAAACTTCTAAGAATATTGAAGCACTAGTGTGCCACATTCATGATTGCACCAATATTTTGGTCCGAGGGCAAGTAATCCAAGATCTTTATGTCCAAGAATTTGAAGTCACTAACTCTTTCCAACACCCACTCCTTTAAATGGGGTTACCCTTTTGCGACAGAGATGAAGTGGTATTTTTCTTCCCTCTGACGGTGGTGACTTTTCCATATCTCTTCAGGGTAGAGAGTTCCAGAGACAAGCACTGAATACATCCCAAGAAGAGATTGACATAATTGAACAGCAAGACAGACAGAGAGACGGGGACAGAGCAAGAAAATTGATGTTGAGGTTGATTGGATGTGCCATGAATTTTGAATGGTGTAGCAGGCTTGTGGTTATAACTAGCCTGCTCCTGTTCTTTATTCAGGGTTACAGACCAGCACTGGAAGATGGGATCGGCCCGGAATGTTCATTTTTGACTAGCATGGATATGATATACTAGATGGCCCTTTTGTCATCGTACAGTTTTAATGATTCACTAGACGAAGTGGGACCTGTTGGGTCCCAGCTTTACACGGGAGGGCTGGTCCCCCATCGCAATATTCCACCTCATCTTTAAGATACTTTACACAGTGCATCTGTTGAAGTTTGTAAGAGTATTCAATGACATGCCAAATCTCTTTAAACTTCTAAGAATATTGAAGCAATATTGGTGGCCAGTTGGGGGGGGGGGGGTCAAGTCAATCCATTTCAAGTCAAGTCAATTCAAGTCAATCCATTTCAAATCAAGTCAATCCATTTCAAGCACTGGGCAGGCTAAACAACTCATTGCATTGTCATTTCATTTCCAATTTTGCATTGCAGTTTCAAGCATGGGCAGGGCAGGCCAAACAACTCATTGCATTGTCATTTCATTTCCAATTTTGCATTTCAGTTTCAAGCACAGGCAGGGCAGGCCAAATAACTAATTGCATTGTCATTTCAGTTCCAATTTTGCATTGCAGTTTCAAGCAGAGGCAGGGCAGGCCAAACATCTCATTGCATTGTCATTTCAATTCCAATTTTGCATTGCAGTTTCAAGCACAGGCAGGGCAGGCCAAACAACTCATTGCATTGTCATTTCATTTCCAATTTTGCATTGCAGTTTCAAGCACAGGGCAGGCCAAACAACTCATTGCATTTTCATTAAGGGCTAACAAATCATTTATTGCAAGTACATTGCAGACTCACAGTTCAGTTGATTCACAGCTTAGAATCACAGTTGTGGCCTCTCCCTCGCAATCTAGAGTGACTGACTCACGTCCAGGCATTCGGGGTTTTATAGTCCTGCCCCCCCCCCCCCCGGAAGGGGCGTTGCCTTCATCATGTTGATTGACAGGCGAGATGACCAATCAGCTGATCTCAAGATTTTTTAAACATTCATAACTTTTTTATTTTTCATCGATCGGAAAAATCCTCTGGGCTGCCGCAACGGAGGAGGACTGTAAGATGGCCAAAAATCATAGCAATATAGGGTAGTGTTTTTTCTAAAATCAATATACAGTGCAGAAAGGAAGTGGTCAAGATGAGACTTTTAGTTATATAGATGCAGCATGTGCAATTTTTAAACGTCCTTAAAACCATTTCATAAAATTGCATTAAAAAACATAACTATATTAGCAGACAGAATGTGGTAGGTGCATGTACAATGTTTGATGTACTCATCCTGCATTTTTGTCTGCATTATTATTAAATGAGAAGTAAACCATATTATAAATGTATGGATGTACTTGACGAAGGATGGCACAGGCAGAAGTAAGAACCTTGGTTTTGTACCTGACAGTCTGGTTTTAACAAACGAGACAAGCAATTAATGTGGCATCGGGGAAGTTTGTACCTTATTCGTCAGTGCATTCTGATCAATGCCACTTTGACTCACTGAATGTTTACATGGGTGGGTAGATAGTCCCAGGCAGGTGGTGTTCTGTTTTACATTAATTTTTATGCCATTGTAGTTGATTTTAAATTAGAAAATGGCAAATCCTAGCAACTCGATACATGCAGTAAAATGTGGCAAGATTGATGGCTTACAGATTTACTACCACTGCACGAAAGCAGCTGACAGCCTCAGTGTAAAGGGTCATCAGATCTTTTACCTCTGATTTGTGAGGCAGCAGTACATTGCCGATGCAGCCATTAGCAGTTTAATTTTTTTTCCGCCATTAGTTCTATCTAATCTGGTTCAAAAGAGATCTCCTCCATCTCCCTGTCTGCTGTAGACAACTGTGTTATGTAATCATCAGTGCTCACTTTGCCAGCACTAACCCATGCATTGTTCCTTCATCATTGACCTACATAGTCATATATATATAGAGAGAGAGAGAGGGAGAGCTCACTGCCTTCGACCAGTGATGCCTGTCTTTTATTCAGGGATTTGTTGATTGCATACACCTTGGCTCCACAGCATCATATTACACTGAGCCACACACACACAACCCTACCTCAGCACTGAACTGCTACAAACTTTATATAAGGTTGCATATGTACTTCACCTTGCACCATTATGGTCTGGCTACCTAGTATAACTGATAACATTGTATTATTGTTTATTGTATATTTATTTGTTTTGTTGTTATCTCATGCCTCTTAACTCATTATATCACCAGCTAGCATGATTCTTTGGTTGCAAAGAATATTGCACTGTTACCAACTAGCAATTGATTACAGAAATCTCCAACGTGCCACCTCTCCGCAATCTCACTAACCTTGAGAAATGTAAATATAACTAGCCACGTGCCCAACAGAATTATGAGTGAGCAATCTACCTCAGCGTTCAACATTGAGCTTTCTCCTTCATTGTCGCTATTTGTTTCAGCCTCATCATCAAGCCCCTGTACCTGGTTCCATCCCTCCACATTGTTAGTGGCCATATTTGAAGGAGCTTCAGCTGCACCCTCTTGCCATTTCCCCCCAGGTCTGTTATTTGGCCCTGTTGATCCAACTAATCCTGAGTGGGAAACAGGATAAAATATATAATAGCTTATTAAATTTAGAAATATCTCCTTATCCTAAGCATGCCTGTTTTTGCTCATTCCAATGGCTCAATTGGTAACACTCTCACTTCTGAATCTTTTGGTTGTTCATTCAAATTTACCCCAGAGACTTGAAATAAAAGATGTAGCTTGTTCTGCCAGGAGAATGCTGTGCAGCTGAAGGTACCACTTTTTGCATGAGATTTTGAAATGTTCATAATACTCTCTGAACTAGATGTGAAATTGTATGGACAGTATTTTGCAGACGTCGGGGAGATAGAAACATAGAAAATAGGTACAGGAGTAGGCCATTCGGCCCTTCGAGCCTGCACGCCATTCAATATGATCATGGCTGATCATCCAACTCAGTATCCTGTACCTGCCTTCTCTCCATACCCCCGATCCCTTTAGCCACAAGGGCCACATCTAACTCCCTCTTAAATAAAGCCAAAGAACTGGCCTCAACTACTTTCTGTGGCAGAGAATTCCACAGATTCACCACTCTCTGTGTGAATTTTTTTTTCTCATCTCGGTCCTAAAAGACTTCCTCCTTATCCTTAAACTGTGACCCCTTGTTCCGGACTTCCCCAACATCGGGAACAATCTTCTTGCATCTAGCCTGTCCAACCCCTTAAGAATTTTGTAAGTTTCTATAGGATCCCCCTTCAATCTTCTAAATTCTAGCGAGTACAAGCCGAGTCTATCCAGTCTTTCTTCATATGAAAGTCCTGCCATCCCAGGAATCAGTCTGGTGAACCTTCTCTGTACTCCCTCTATGGCAAGAATGTCTTTCCTCAGATTAGGAGACCAAAACTGTAAGTAATACTCCAGGTGTGGTCTCACCAAGGCCCTGTACTACTGCAGTAGAACCTCCCTGCTCCTATACTCAAATCCTTTTGCTATGAATGCTGACATACCATTCGCTTTCTTCACTGCCTGCTGCACCTGCATGCATACTTTCAATGACTGGTGTACCACGACACCCAGGTCTCGTTGCATCTCCCCTTTTCCTAATTGGCCACTATTCAGATAATAATCTACTTTCCTGTTCTTGCCACCAAAGTGGATAACCTCACATTTATCCACATTATACTACATCTGCCATGCATTTGCCCACTCACCCAACCTATCCAAGTCACATTGCAGCCTCTTAGCATCCTCCTCACAGCTAACACTGCCCCCCAGCTTTGTGTCATCTGCAAACTTGGAGATGTTGCATTCAATTCCCTCATCCAAATCATTAATATATATTGTAAATAGCTAGGGTCCCAACACTGAGCCTTGCGGTAGCCCACTAGTCACTGCCTGCCATTCTGAAACTGACCCGTTTACTCCTACTCTTTGCTTCCTGTCTGCCAGCCAGTTCTCTATCCACATCAATACTGAACCCCCAATACCGTGTGCTTTAAGTTTGCATACTAATCTCTTATGTGGGACCTTGTCGAAAGCCTTCTGAAAGTCCAGATATATCACATCCACTGGCTCTCCCTTATCCACTCTACTAGTTACTTCCTCGAAAAATTCTATAAGATTCATCAGACATGATTTACCTTTCATAAATTCATGCTGACTTTGTCCAATGATTTCACCACTTTCCAAATGTGCTGTTATCCCATCTTTAATAAATGACTCTAGCATTTTCCCCACTACCGATGTTGGACTAACTGGTCTGTAATTCCCCGTTTTCTCTCTCCCTCCCTTTTTAAAAATCTGAGCTTTATTTCATTGCTTTAACGGGAGCTTGTTCTGTGTAAATTGACTTTGGCTTTTCCTCCATTACACTTGTGGGCACACTGGGGAATGGCCACAATTTGGTGCTGTGTTTGTGTGCTTGTGTACACATGTGTGTCATTGCATGCACATGTGAGCCCATCTTTGCATGCATGTATGTGCCCATCCATTTTTCTCTGCACCCCTTCCTGCAACTCAGAACAAGGTTAGAGCTCCCCTGGTCCTCTTTTTCCGCAACAAATCATTTTGCTCAATTCCGCCACCTTCAAAGAGATACTGCAATTGGATGCATCTTCTCTCTTCCATTTCGTAGGAACCCTTATTCTCAATTTCCAGCTCTACTCTTCTAATCCCACCAACCAACCCCTTCTTATACCACTTTCTCTTGCAACGATAGGCCAGGCCGCACTTATTTGTTTCGACCCTGTAAATGCAATGTGGTCTCCTCTGCAATGGAGAAAACAAAATGGTGTGGGAGACTGCTTTGCAGTGTACCTGCATTCAGCCACTAGATTGATCCTTTGCTTCCCATTACTTGCCTCCAATTCTACATCCAACTTCCATTTTGACCTCTCAGTCTGTAGTGTCCTGCACTGTTACACCCATGCCCTACACAAGCTTGAGGAACTGCACTTCATCTGTCTGTGCATGTTGCAATCTGCTGGACTCATTGTTGATATCTCTCCCTGTCATCCACCTATCATATTTGCTCAATGTGTTTGCTTGTCCCCAGTTTTATTTTTTCTTTCCCTCTGGAAGTGAAGAACTTGGCCAACATGAGCTGCTGGCCATATAATGTCTTCCTGCTCTGCATTCTTCATCCCATCTTTGTTTGTCAACTTTTGTCTATGTTCTCACTCTCCAACTGCTCCCAGTCACTCGTTGACCACCTTACCCCCCCAAAAAAACAATATTATAATTGGGACCTGTGTCACCCCAGTTAGTTCTACTGCTCCTTTCTCCCATCAGGCAAGAGATATAGAAGTTTGAAAACACATACCTCCAGATTCAGGGACTGTTTCTTCCCAGCTGTTATCAGGCAGTTGAACTGTCCTCTCAACAGCTGGAGTTTGGTCCTGACCTCCCATCTACCTCATTAGAAACCTTTCAAACTTATTTTATTCGGACTTTATCAGATTTTATCTTGCACTATATATCATACCATTTTTCCTGTATCTGTACACCTAGGAAGGCTTGATTGTAATCATGTATAGTCTTTGACTGAGTAGCACACAACTAAAGTTTTCTCTGTTTCTCGGTAAACGTGACAATAATAAACTACACTTATTTATTAGTTACAGTTTTCGGGTGAGACAAAGGTTTATGTACACCTCTTCTAACCTCATCTACTGCATTCCGTGTTTCCGATTATGTCCTCCATTACATTGGCATGACCAAGTGTAGTCTAGGCGACTGTTTTGCCTTACATGCACTCTGTCCATCGAGGCCTGCTGGATCAATTGGTTGCTAACCATTTTACATCCCGTTCTCATTTCCATACTGATTTTTCTGTCCCATGACACTCCCATTGCCAGAATGAGGTCACACACAAACTGGAGGAACAGCATCTCCGATTCTGCTTGGGTAGCTTGCAGATTGAATTCTCCACTTTTAGATAAGTAACTTATATACGATCTCCCTTTTAAATTTATTTTTTAATTTCCTTCACTCGTTCTTCCATGAGCTACACCTGGATTCACACCCATTTCTGTCCTTTCCCCTCTCCCCATCCCTTTTCATGAGAAAAACATTTTTTACACAGAGAGTGGTGAATCTCTGGAATTCTCTGCCACAGAATGTAGTTGAGGCCAGTTAATTGGCTATATTTAAGAGGGAGTTAGATGTGGCCCTTGTGGCTAAATGGATCAGGGGGTATGGAGAGAAGGCAGGTACAGGATACTGAGTTGGATGATCAGCCATGATCATATTGAATGGCAGTGCAGGCTCGAAGGGCCGAATGGCCTACTCCTGCACCTATTTTCTATGTTTCTATATTTCTATATTCTTTCCTCTGGCCACCATTTTCTTCTCCTTTATCCTCTTTGCAAATTGACAAGCTTAAAAAGCGGTCTTAGATTTAAACAGTATTGGATGCAAAAATAACTATTTCCACGTAATCTCAAGCAGTCAGTTCCTTAGGAACTCAGCTGCTACTTTAACTACAGGTGGCTATCAAAATTACCAAGCAAACACTTCTATTGATGCTTGGGCAAAGACCTCTATTAAACAACGTAACATTCAGCCTTTGGTATTTTTAGGTTACAGTAACAAAAATATACATTGCTATTCAAAAGACCTCTGTATTTGTAGGGAAAAATAACTTGGTTATTGTGAGTCTGAAACACTCTAGACTTTAATCCCCTTTCCTCCATTGACATAATTATATTTTTAATGCTATTTTCTATAACATGAGGTTTCTCAGGAACACAACTATCGTGTTATAGCTGAGCTATCTTTATCTTCCAAATAATCATTCCAATGTTTTCAGGACCTGGAATAGGTGTGTCCTTTCATTAGTGATATATCCAGATTTATTGATTGAGGCTTGCTGATTTTCATCCTTAAGGCATCCATCCTGAGAAATCTACCTTAACTTGTATGAACTGATAGCATTCTAAATTAAATATCAAAGCTGCATTTAAGTACTTTCATAAATTTCTTAAAGTTCACATGCAGCGGATATAATTAAAATATAAATTCAAATAGTTAACTTGAATTCTTGTACTTTAGATGATTGTAAAGCATTGGTACTATTTAAAGTATGTTTTCCATCGCTAAAGCATTGTTGTGGTTCATTAATTTCTCACTACAGTTTTCTCCTGGACTGGCCTCTGAGCTCACACTAAACTTGTATTATGTGAAAAGGTAAACAATGAGTTCGTTTTTCGGCTAATGGGGAGAATGAATCCATGCATATAATCTGATACTGGATTTTTTAAGTCATATCACGCACTTTTAAATTTTTGGCTTTGAGGCCGTATGCTTATTTTTAAATCGTCCCCAAACGATTCAACGACATTGGCTTACAGCAACGTAGATTTGAGGTCAGAGAACTGGGGCGTTAAAGGTACAGCTTCATTGCATATTAATAAACTAATCATGAAGATTTATGTTTTTGGGTGATTCAGTCCTACAGACTCAAATGTATAAAACAATCTCCTACCATGTGCTTGATTTAACTGTCGTTTTAATTCCTGTATCCATATGGATTCATGAAAATTATATAATTTTATGCAATTAAAATTAATTTCATGTCAACATTATAGCATTAATATTATTTAGGTCTGAAGAAGTGTCCTGACCCGAAACATCACATATCCATGTTCTCCAGAGATGCTGCATGACTTGTTGCGTTACTCCAGTACTTTGTGTCTTTTTTTTTGTACCCCATCATCTGAAGTTCCACCTGTCCTATCCATGTACCCGTCTAACTGTTTCTTAAATGATGGGATAGTCCCAGCCTCAACTACCTCCTCTGACAGCTTGTTCCATACACCCAGCACCTTTTGTGTGAAAAAGTTACCGCTCAGTTTCCTATTAAATCTTTTCCCCTTCACCTTGAACCTAAGTCCTTTGGTCCTCGATTGCCCTACTCTGGGCAAAAGACTCTGCGCATCTACCCGATCTATTCCTCTCATGATTTTGTACACCTCTATAAGATCTCCCCTCATCCTCCTGCGCTCCATGGAATAGAGACCCCGCCTACTCAACCTCTCCCTATAGCTCTTTAGTTTTCGTTTTCTAGGTCTGCATGAAACTTGAGAGTCTTCAAGGTACAACAGAAGTCTTTATTATATTACTCAATGCTGGCAGCAAGTGACTGTGCGCACACACACACACACAGACAGACAGAGACACACACAGACACAGACAGACAGACAGAGAGAGACACAGACAGACACACACACACACACACAGACAGACAGACAGACAGACAGACAGGACCAAAGCTCCTCTAGTATCATGGACAGGAGAGAACTATATATAAAACATCTCCCTTTGTAATGTGCAGCGTCACCTGCTGCATGGGAGGAGCAACAGGTCCTCCCACCCCATACAGTCCACCAAACATCACAAGCTCACACCCTCTAGTCCTGGCAACATCCTCGTAAAGCTTTTCTGAACCATTTCAAGCTTGACAATATCTTTCCTATAACATGGTGCCCAGAACTGAACACAATATTCTAAATGTGGTCTCACCAATGTTTTATATAACTGCGACATGACCTCCCAACTTCTACACTCAATACTCTGACTGATGAAGGCCAAAGTGCCAAAAGCCTTTTTGACCACCTTATCATCCTGTGACTCGACCTTCAAGGAACCATGTACCTGTACTCCTGGATCCCTCTGCTCTACAACACTAACATACTTCATCAGTCTGAAGAAGGGTTTCGGCCCGAAACGTCGCCTATTTCCTTCGCTCCATAGATGCTGCTGCACCCGCTGAGTTTCTCCAGCACTTTTGTGTACCTTCGATCTTCCAGCATCTGCAGTTCCTTCTTGAACACTACTCAGAGGCCTATCATTTACTGTGTAGGTCCTGCCCTTGTTCGACATCCCAAAATGCAATACCTCACACTTATTAAATTCCATCAACCATTCCTCGTCCCATCTGGCCAATCGATCCAGATCTTGCTGCAATCTTTCACAACCATCTTCACTATCTGCAAAACCACTCACATTTGTTTCATTGGCAAACTTGCAAATCTTGCCTGTATGTTCTCATCCAAATCATTGATGTAGATGATGAAACAGTAACAGGCCCAGCACCGAACCCTGAGGCACACCACTATTCACAGGCCACCAGTCCGAGAAGCAACCTTCCACCATCACCCTCTGCTTCCTTCCATGGAGCCTATAAGCTATCCATTAAGCTATCTCTCCTTGGATCCCATGCGATCTAACCTTCCAGAGCAGCCTACCATGTGGAACCTTGTCGAATGTCTTACTGAAATCCATGTACACAACATCTACAGCTCTGCCCTCATAGACCTTTTTGGTCACGTCTTCCAAAAACTCTATCAGATTTGTGAGACACGACCTCCCACATACAAAACCATGCTGACTATCCCTAATCAGCCCTTGCCCATCTAAATGCCTGTATAACCTATCATTCAGAATACTCTCTCGTAACTTTCCAACTACAGATGTTAAGTCCACCGGCCTATAGTTCCCAGCATTTTCCCTGCAGCCCTTCTTGAAAAGAGGCACAACATTTGTCACCCTCCAGTCTTCCGGCCCCTCTCCTGTATTTAAGGACAACATAAATTTCAACCAGGACTCCCGCAATTTCCCCTCTCGTTCCCCCCAATGTCCTCGGATACATCAGATCAGGCCCTGGAGATGTGTCTACCTTCATACACGACAGTACCTTCAGTACTTATTCGACAGTAACTGTGACTGCTCTCAAGACAGTTCCATTGACTGCCCCAAGTTCCTCCATCCTACTGCCTTTCTCCTCAGTAAATACAGAGGAGAAATACTCATTGAGGATCTTGCCCATCTTCTGTGGCTTCTGTTCGGTTTACTCCTTAGTTCCCAAAACTCCTCCAGGGATGCACTTGATCCCAGCTGCCTATACCTGTCCCACGAATTCTTCATGTTTTTGACCACCGCCTCAATTTCCCTCGTCAGCCAAACTTCCATATGTTTGCCTGCTTTGCCCTACACTCTTACGGGGATGTACATATCCTGAGCTTTCATCCCACTTGGCCGGTGTTCTTTTCCCCTCAAATAACCTGCTCCAGTTCACTATCTTTTGTAGAATCTATTGCCATTCTCCTTTTCCTTATCTACAAAAACGATCCCATTTCACCTTTTTGCCTCCTGTTTTCCCCATCAAGTGTAAAGAAGGCAGGACTGCAAAAAATAATATGTAGGAAGGAATTGCAGATGCCGATTTAAACAAAAGATAGACACAAAATGATGGAGTAACTCAGCGGGTCAGGCAGCATCTCTGGAGAAATGGAATAGGTGACGTTTCGTGTTGAGACCCTTCTTTAGGCGGCTTCAGTCTGAAGAAGGGTCTCGACCTGAAGCGTCACCTATTCTGTTTCTCCAGAGATGCTGCCTGACCTGCTGAGTTACTCCAGCTTTTTGTGTCTATCTTGCAAAAAATAATACTCTTGCTAATGCTAGCTACATGCTAAATAGCTAGTTGAAAGGATTGGATACATCAAGAAGCAACTATGCTGTTGGAACAATGTGGTGGAATAATCAGTGCTACAAACATAGCAGAAAATTAAAGTAGCCAAAGGGATAAAACATGAAAGAGAATTAAAAAGCCTGGGTGTGCAAATCCTACCTTGTTGCTACAGCTAAAGGAAAATCATCCGCAGCAAACTGCTTCCATCAGCAGAGGAATGATTAAAGGCAACCATGATTAAGTTGGATGGTAAACACAATGATTACCACGGTTTGAAGATGCATTTTGGGTTGATCTCCCAGGCATCTACCTTATCTGTGGCAGAAGATTTGTAAATATATGAAAATACCAATTGGGAGCCAGAGTAGGTTACCTGGCCCTTCAACTTTGTGCCACCCATCATTAACGTCGAGGCTGTCTGATTATAACCTCATCTTAAAATTCTTGCAAGTTTCAAGTTGTCTTTTATCTCTTATTTTTATAGAGTGTGCACCACAGTCTTTAAAGTTTACAGAGCCCTCCATAATGTTTGGGACAAAGACCCATCATTTATTTATTTGCCTCTGTATTCCACAATTTGAGATTTGTAATTGAAAAAAATCACATGTGGTTAAAGTGCACATTGCCAGATTTTAATAAAGGCCATTTTTACACATTTTGGTTTCGCCATGTAGAAATTACAGCAGTGTTTATACATAGTAAATACATTATAAATAAATAAATGATGATTCTTTGTCCCAAACATTATGGAGGGCACTGTATCAGCAGCTTAATGTTGCAGGGTTAAGGTGATACAGGTGCGACAGAGCTCGGGGTAACAGAGGAGGAGGAGTTGCTTTATTAATTTTGGAGAACACCCCAACATTATTTCAACATTACATTACTGAAGGGTCGCCCAGTGCCGCAATATGGGTGGTGCTGAGAAATAAACAGGGGATAATCACTTTATTGAGATTGTACTCTTAAGGCCACAAATATTCAACTGGAATTAGAGGAACAAATATGCTGAGATTGCAGACAGCTGCAAGACTCATGGGGTTGTCACAGTAGGGGATTTTAATTTTACCAATATAGGCAGGGACGGCCATATTGTCAAATGCATGGATGGTGTGGGATTTGTCAAATATATTCAGCAAAGTTTCCTTGGCCAACAAGGGAGAAGGTAAAACATGACCTACTCTCAGGGAATTAGGCAATGGCTGCAGTGTTAGTGGGTGAGCTTTTTGGGACCAACTACTGCAGTTTTATTAGTTTTAAAATAGTTACTGATAAGGACAGGGCATGTTAGAGTTGTCAATTGGGGCAAAGCCAACTTTAATGGTATTAGGCAGGAACCTCTGCAAATATTGATTGCAGTAGGATGTTAGCGGGCAGAGGGATTACCGGAAAATGGGATGCTTTTAAAAGAATGATAGAGTTCAAGGTGTGCATGTTCCCGTTAGAGTGAGGGGCAAGGCAGGTAGGAGTACAGGACCCTGGTTGATGAAAAATGTTGACACTCCAATCAGGAAAAAGAGGACATGGGCCAAGTATAGGGAACCGGGAACAAATGATCCTTGGAGGATTATAGGTGATTGAGGAGCACTCGGTGGGCGGCGCGACTTTCGTCAGCAGCGGCCTCTGCAGTCCGTCTGCGTTTTTATTATTTTATGTCTATGTTTTTATGTAGTTTTTGTTATTTTTTGTTGGGGTATGTGTGTGGGGGGGTGGGGTGGGATGGAGAGGGTAACTTTTAAATCTCTCCCTGCACGGGAGACCCGACCTTTTCTTTGTCGGGTCTCCGTTGTCGTTGGGGCTGCAACGGCCTCCAACAGGAAGACCGGGGGCTCTGGTGCCGACTACTCACCTCACCGTCGCGGAGCTGGCCGAGTCCAGAGCGGGTGGAGCGGTGGTGGAGCGCTGCTGCGGCCCGACCTCCGGAGGTTCGGAGGCTGCAACTGCGGGTCTGGCGGACGGCGGCACCGGGAGCCCACGGGTCCCTGCTGGGTGACCGCTTTTCAGGGCTCCCGCAACGGCGACTTCTCCCGCCCGAGTTGCGGGGTTGAAGAGCTCCTGGAGCGCGGCCTTACAGCACCGCCCTGCGCGGCTTGGAATGGCCGCGGGACTCTGCGAGCGCACGCCGGGGGCTCTAACATCAAGAACCCGGTGTGCGACCTTGCATCACCCGGCGTGGCTTTAATGGCCGCGGGACAATTCGCCATCGCCCGCCGGGGGCTTTGACTTTGACTCTGACATCGGGGGGGAGAGTGCAGTGGAGAGATAAGTTTTTTTGGCCTTCCATCACAGCAATGTGATGGATGTTTATGTAAATTATGTTGTGTCTTGGGTCTATTTGTTTGTAATGTATGGCTGCAGAAACGACATTTCGTTTGGACCTCAAGAGGTCCAAATGACAATAAATTGAATTGAATTGAATGAAAATCAGGAGGGCAACAGGGGTCAGATTTTTGTGACTGTTTCAACTGTACAAGACATTGGATTAGGCTGCAGTTCTGTTTTCTGTGCAGTTCTAGTCATTACAATACAGAAAGGATATGGTAGCATTAGAAAAAGTGCACAAAAGATTCGCCAAGCTGTTGCTTTAATTGAGGGCTTTCATTACAAAAGAAGATCAGGTAGGCTGGGATTGTTTTCGGTGGGGTGAAGGATGTTGAATGGTGACCTTATAGAGGTTAATAAAATGTTGAGGGCATAGATAGGGAAAATAGTCACAGACTTTTACCAAGTGTAGGGGAGCCTAAATCTAGACGGGAAACAGGGAACCGCAGATGCTGGTTTACAAAAAAAGACACAAGGTGCCGAAGTAACTCAGTGGGTCAGGCAGCATCTCTGGAGAACATGCCTATCTCTGGCAAAAACGACTTCAAAATTTAACCTGTGACTGCTTGTATTATCTTTGCAGTTGGGTGAGGGTGGTGTGTGTGTGTGTGTGTGTGGGGGGGGGGGTGGGTGGGGGTGGGGGGGGGGGGGGTGTGCTGGGGCTGGGACTGGGGGAAGGGAGGTATGGAGAATGATAGAAATTTCAGTTAAGGCATAAGGTACTGCAGATGTAAGTTTACAAAATAACTGCTGGAGTAACTCAGCAGTTCAGGACATGGGTAGGCAATTTAACGGTCCCAAAATGAAACATCTATGTCTCCTAGAGATGTTGCCTTATCTGGTGAATTACTCCAGTCCTTTGCATCTTTATGCAGTTAAGGGAATCATTCAGCTGGTAGTAATTGTGCAATGAACAAGCCAACATCTTAATGATTTTATTTTTGAAACCGTTGCCCAAGCCTTTAGATTGAGAAGTTTTCATTTGTTCCAATTGAAATTTATCCTTTTAAGTATTTGGATGGGATCCAATTATTCTGTGCCTGTGCCATTATCACTCGCTTGCTAACTCCACTCACTTTCTTCAGATCAAAGGTATAACTGTGGACACTCACATGAGTCTAAGCTGTCCCTGTCTATTATGGGATGTGTGGAATAGTTGATATTTCAGTACAACCTGCTCCCTCAACTGTTTCTTCCAGTACATCAATGATTGCAATAATTTTGCTGCCGATTTCCATTGAACCCCCACCTTCAGAAGATAATCTCTGACTCTTCCCTTTCATTTTGTGGATCTGTACGATGTTAACATTACCAACCTCCTAACTCACAGTGCTTAGCATTAGGTAAGCTAATGGTTGACATTACAAGTCTACTCCCAAATATTGAGAGATGTACAAATCTGGATGAACTCGTACTGGGGCCCAGGGTTGTTTCTGAATGTAAATCACTGTTTTTTAAATATGGATTTTGGCCACTTTCATAAAAAATTTATCGGGATAGAATTTTGCATCAGAGCGCTATGCTTTAGCACACTAGAAATGAATGCAGTCCAATGTCTAGGCAACAATGAATCAGATATTTGAATACATTAAACCTGATGCTCTTGACCAGTGAGCTGCTCCACCTAAACACTGTTTGAGGAAGTCAGTGGGTCAGCACCTGTGGAAGGATATGGACTAATGACGTTTCGGGTCAGGACCCTTGTTCAGATTGTGTCCCTGATGAGTTCCTTCTGTTGAATTTGTTTATTGCTGAAGATTTAAGCATCTGCTGCCTTTTGTGTCTCCATCCTATTGGCAGGTTTGTTGATCAGTTTATCTTTTTAGTTATTGGAAGGAAAATAATGATCGAGGACAATCATGCACAGACTGTGGATTAGTAGCTGTGAAGAACCAGGAGTCTATTTTGTACTTCTCTCAATGCTAGTTTCTATTGAATTTGATTGTCATTTCCATGGTAAAGAAATGTGTGTGCACTTTACGCAAATCTGACTTTTAGCTCAGGGGGAATGTCCTCTTCCGACACACACCTGTCTTTTTGAATCTACTCATCTCTGTCTGATATTTTTGTGTTCTCACAACTTTTCACTTTAGTTTTCAAAAGCATTTCTGACTGTCAGATTTAGTCAAAACTGACAACTTCCCATCAAGAACAGAATTCATCATGTTATCCTGGCAATGAACCCTGCTGAGCTCAGATGTGAAGAGTTGTAACAACACTGAGTGTGAAGAGCAGATGCAATGTCAGATTATCTATGAATACCCCCCCGTAAGCTTAATCAGATTTCCTATCTGAAACCTTATTTCTAACTCATAGGCTGAAATTAATATCTCGCAGAAACAATGCTGGGATTGCAAAATGCGGGGTGACACAATGGCGCAGCTGGTGGAGCTGCTGCCTCAAAGCGCCAGAGATCCGGGTTCGATCCTGACCTCCAGTGCTGTCTGGTGGAGTTTGCACATTATACCTGTGACTGCATGGGTTGCTTTCGGGTGTTCTAGTTTCCTCCCACATAGCAAAGACCTGCAGGATTTTAGGTTAATTGGCCTCTAAATTGTCTCCAGTATGTCAGGAGTGGACGTAAAATTGGGATAGCATACTTGTGGCAGATGTTCACTCTGTGCACCACCATGGCCTTGCCAGTATCATGTCCATTGCTATTTTCTTCCCAAATATGGAAGCATTATTTTGATGTTACTTATAGAATTTAAAAAAATCATGTCATCAAGGCCAGTTTCTTACTGTAATTGCCATGCATGATTGACCATGTGAAAACAAAAATATTACTCAGGGGTAGAATTTTTAATATATATTACAAGCTGCCAGCAGCTCGATATTGAAATCTTAAATGAAAGAGAGAATGTTGCTGTATTGTGGAGATTGGTGAACATAATTGTCTCTCCAGTCTTCACACTTTATCAAAGAAATTGCCCCCAACATTCTTTATCTCTCTACCTTTTCAAAATGCCAAAATGCTTATCTGTTCTTATTTATCCTCATTAGGGACTGAAAGTTCTCAAATAGATAGAAAAATAGAAAATGCGGGGAAGCACTCAGCCAGTCGGGCAGTGTTTCTGGAAAATTAAACAGGTCTTTCAAGGTCATTGGCAGAATAGACTCAAAGGGCCGAATGGCCAAATTCTGCTCCTATGTTTTATGGTCAAAGACTCAAAAATAAGATAGGCCCCAGAATGAAATGGTGCCAGTTATCTGTGGCACTCCCCGAGTAGTCACAAAATGAGACATTTAGCTAAGTGCATAAATATGAAGAAAGTGTATTGGGATGTTCATCCATTCAGTAATCTCTCTATAATATTTATTATTAAAAAATTACCCATCATAATTTAAGAGCCTAGTTTTCATCTGATTGAGGTCCAGGATGTATTTTGTCACTGCAATCATATCTACTTGTTCGCTATACCTGGTCCTATTTCTGATTATGGAAAGGGTTAAATTAGTCTGAACAAGAAATTTGATATTGCTGTGTTTTTTTACAGACTGTAAATAAGTGCTCATTATAGCAGGAGACACACCCTCTCTTGTTCAATATGCATGCCTCGCATGTTGGTGAAGACTCCCCCTCTGGTGCCCAGGGCTCACACCTGAAACAGATGTTAGACCTTTGCACATGCAAACAGAACATTTACACCATACATGAGCCTCTTGTGCAGCATATGTATGTATGAGGCAGACAGCTGTTGTGCTATGTGTTCTTCGTGTTTTTATCCTCAGAGACATCATGTTGGTCTCAATTTTGACTTTGTTAATATAATCCATATTTCGAGTTCAGCCATTTATTTACTAATGGCTGAACCCGAAATAGGCATTATAACTAACAGAGTTGTGGGCAATCACTAGCAGTGTTGTCACCTGAATGTCATTCAAAAGTTGAAGTTGGAGAAATACTCAGCAGATCAGGCAGCATCTGTTGAAAGTGAAAGATAGGTAATGTTTTGCATTGAAGACATTTACCATAAATAATGATGGAAGATCATCAACCCGAAAAGCCTACTCTATCTCTCTTTTCGCAGATGCTGTCTGATTCCAGCATTTTGTTTTGTTTCTTCAACCTATTTATGTCTAACATGATCCTTCACTTTACATTTTTCCTCACTGCAATCTGAGCGAATCATGCCTGCTAATTTATTGTGCTTGAATGCCAAAGCTTTTCCAAAAGCGCCTCCCAAACCCGTAATCGCTATCATCTGGAAAGGCAAAGAGAAAGCATGTGGGAACACTCGCGGAATGCAGAAGCTGGAACCTTGCCTTAAAAAAAAAAGTGCTGGAGTAACTCAATGGGTCAGGCAGCTTCTGCGGAAGGAATGAATAGATGACGTTTCAGGCCAGGGGGAATGTGGCTACTTACAATTTTACGTCAAGCCATACATCAATTTGATTTGGCGATGCATCAATGCTTCTTGATCTTCTTTGGGATTTCCCTGTTCAAGTGTTTTCACTCTCATTAGCACAAGGACAGTTTGAATGAAGATAATTTTCTCCTGGGCAATTGAGGGTGACAGCAAGTGTTTGCACCATAAATGATGCCTATAAATTAATGAAAAAATATAATTTGTTATAATTATAATGAAAACTTGCCTCGTTGATAATTTATTTAAGAATTCCATCAGTCAAAATCTTTGTTAAATTTAATTGTAATAAATCTTTCATAGATCTGAGAAGCAAAACTTGAATATAACTTTAATATCACAAAAAAAATGTAACCTATTCAATAAAGGCCAATTGCTGCATTTGTAAATTTCATGTCAAATCACATATAGTTTCACAACTGTTCAATTAAAATTGATAAAATACAATCACTGTAGCTTAATGAAACAGTAGATGTTTTCAATAAATTATTCAAATCTAACAAGAATAACTTTACTCATCCAAAATTTATCTTTTCAGAATTCTTACCTCCAGATAATTAAAATGTGTTGAATTTTACTTCTAAGAGTGCGTATATATGTTGCACAAATCAAACAAACAAAATGACGACTTGTTGATATTCACTGTACAGAATGCGTGCACTGTTGGTGCATGTAACCTGTAACAATGTGATCTTACAAAAGCATGCTGAACTTCACGAGATGTAATGGAGCATGTAATCAGTAACACCCGCCACATTTTTTCTGTTGCGCCAGACTCAGGATTTTGGTTTTGCATTTAAGCCATTTCACTAAACACAATGAAAAGCTTCAGTTTACCACACAGGTTTTTTCTAAAAGGTTCGGCTTAGTAAATATGAATGGAATGGAATATTTTTATTGTCACATGTGACTAGGCACAGTGACATTCTTTGATTGCATACCCAATATATACAATGTTAACGCAGTCTAGAAACTTCAATTCAAGGGCTTGTGACTTAATTTAATATAGATGCGATTGCATTGATTGCCAAGGAAAAATAACATAATTTGCTAATATATCAATTGTGTCAGCAATAAATTATAAGAGGAGGTAGTTGAGACTGGGACTATCCCATCGTTTAAGAAACAGTTAGACAGGTACATGGATAGGACAGTTTTGGAGAGATATGGACCAAGCGCAGGCAAGTGGGACGAGTGGAGCTGGGACATTGTTGGCCAGTGTGGGCGAGTTGGGTTTAAGGGCCTGTTTCTACACTGTATGACTATAACTCTAAGTAATAATAAAGCCTAAAGTGAATTGTAAAGTGGCAGTATATAACTTTCAGAGGAGAGCACCGAAATTCCACTTGAGTAATTAAGTATTATCTTTTCTGGATTTTGTAGTTATGTACACTGTGCTTTGTTGATTTACAGAAGGATGTTATTCCTGTCCTCCATCAATCCAGCATTCAAGATGCCCAAGTCTGGATATTTGATCCATTTGATCGTGTTCATCCTTTTAATGTTTTTCCTGGTGTCAGTGACACATCTAATCACAGTACATGGTGCCCAGTGCATGTTCGCTGTTGGCAGAAAATTTAGTTTAAAACTTCACTGATCACCCGCAGAAAAAAAACATTGAACAAATTGCCCAGGGATTGGCAATGAGACAAGCAATGAAAGGATCTGCACTGTGACAAAAAATGTGCCTTGCACACAATGCTTGCAGACCTGGATTTTCAATGGTCAGGATTATGGAATAAGCAGCAGTGAGAGTCCCATTACTGATTGCAGACATTTTGTGCAAATCTAAACTGCATGCTATGATCACCGGTCCCTTGATCAGCCAGCCTTTTCACAATAGCTTCATTTGTGACACTAAATCAATTGAGGCAGATCATCACAGGGAGGGGAGAGAATGTCCAAATACACGGTTGATTACCGTGAACTGCCTCTTCATTTAAAACTGAGATGAGATACATTTATTTCTCTGTGGCGCTTGAGTCCTTTTCCTCAAAGGACTGGAGAACCAAAGTGTTTTGGGGTAGTTTTAAGATAAGAAAGATTAGTTTCTAAATGAAGAAGGCAAATAAAAGTTACTGAAGGTCAGCAAGGTTGCCAACTTTGGTCCAATCAGATCAGCCACCATTTGATTTCATTGCAGAACAGGTTCAAGGAGCCAAATGGCCCCTCCATTTGAAAACACATCAATAGATGTATGTTTTGTACATGGTTGCGATTTTCAAAAAATTATAGTCTTCTTGTATTTTTGATATTGTTATCAATTGCCAGCAAAATTGTACAGTAAAATACATTGTTATGCACTTTTCTAGCATAATAATGAAAGAGGAAGGAATTACATTAACATTTTAACTATAATACAATAATCCAATATAAACAGTTTTGAAAGAGAAAATAAGACTATACTTGTTTTGTTTTTCAAAAAAGATAAAATAGATGACCTCTTTAATCATTTTGGAATTGAACTGAGTTTCTGTAGTCACAAAGCTGATTTGTTCTGGGTTTTGAGGAGCAGTTCCAGTCATAATTCATTTAAATCTAGTTAAAATACATGGCAGATTTCAAAAGATCCATTGTTGAAGGAATATTTCTATGAGTTGTGCAGAACAATGCCTTAACAATAAATCAGCAAGTTCTCAGCGCTGCTGTCAGAATTGCAAGTTTATGGGGAAAATTTTACAAGTTAGCACTCCTTTTGTGCAGCCTGACAGTGGGAGGCTCGATCAATCATGCACAGCAGACAGCATGCATAATTTGCACCATTCACAATTTTCTAATTATCCATTTTCACTTTATTACCAAAATATCTGGAGCACATGTATTGAGCATACTGATCACCACACTTAATCATCTGATCTACCATTTCTTCGAGTGAGGTTTAGCTACTGCAACAGAAATGTCACTCCAAATTGCTACTGTTATTTAGTTCATGTTGAAGACAAAAAAGCAACACAGAAGTTGCTTTTTGGAGGGGGGAAGTGGAAAGGGGAGGTTCCAAAGAAACATTGACAAATATTAAAGTAGAAAATAGTTCAATTGCATGGAAATATGAATAGATCAGTATGATCTGTGTATGTAAATTGTGCATTTATCAACTAAAAGATCATGTTATAGACTTTGAATACACTTGAAATGTACCCACTCATGATGAGGAGAAATTTACAGCCAATCTGCATCAGCAAGATAATTTGAATAGAAAGACAATAACAACCTAATTTGGTAGAAACTGGTATATGTTGCATCAGTTTCTTGGGTGCAGATAAGACAATGCTGACTGACACAGGAGTGGGCCAACCTGGACTTAATTTGTTTAAGAGATGTAACTCATCATTAAATATAATGAGCATGTTTTTCTGATTAGTCATTCTGATCATCTTCTTAAAATAGAGTAGGAAGGAACAGCAGATGCTGGTTTACACCAAAGATAGACACAAAATGCTGGAGTAAGGAATGGGTAACATTTCTGAAGAAGGTGTTTGACCTGAAATGTCACTCATTCTCAAGAGGTGCCACCTATCCCGCTGAGTTACTCTGGCATTTTGTGATTATCTTCTTAAAATAGGATGTTGGTCTTTTGCATGTTATGTAGGGCCAAACTGCTGTTGAATAATCATGCTGTAAAACTCATTTGAAACGGAGTGGCGTAGCGGTAGAGCTGCTGCCTGACAGTACCAGCGACCCGGGTTCGATCCTGACTACGGGTGCCATCTGGTCAGGCTTTGTATGTTTTCCCTGTGACATGGAATTTCTCTGGGTGCTTCGGTTTTCTCCCACACTCCAAAGATGTGCAGGTCTGTAGATGAATTAGCTTTGGTTAAATTGTAAGTTGTCCCTAGTGTGTTGGATGGTGCCAGTGCATGGGGTGATCGTAGGTCGGTGCAGACTTGGTGGGCCAAAGGACCTGTTTACGCGTGGTATCTCTATGCTAAAGTCTAAAGTGTGGCTCTTTGGAAAAATCCTTCTTGTGGGCAAAAGTTGGTCTGAATGCTTTGTAACTCGGAATTCAGTGTGAATTGACTCTAAATGCAATCCACTTCCAACATCCTTTCCCTCAAGAACCTACATACGAATTATTACTGTTGGAGAGCAAGAAATGTAGGTCACTTGGTTCAACGTTTCAGCAGCTTGTGGAGATGCAACAGGCTGCAAGTTCTCCATCATCATGAGTGGATACATTTCAATTGAATTGAAAGTCTGTAAGATATTAACCTTTTAGTTGTTAAACGCACAATTTACACACACAGTTACTCCAACTGTTACGGCAGAATGTACATATGATGCCCGAGGGTTCATTTTGGGCCTGACTCAGCCCTTTTGGCCTTTGCTGTCTTGGTTTCCAGTAGTAGGACTGAAACTATGTTTGTGATATTAATTGACATATGGCTATTGACCAAAACTTCGGAAGAATATGCTCCCCTCTTGTATCCCTTAGACAAAAGCAGGACACTCATCTTAAAGTCTTAACCAAAAGCCAAGAAGTTAGAACATGCTAAGAAATACATAGTGAAATGATGTTACACAAGGGATTTGCATCTGAGGCTGCAGAGATGAGATTTACCAGTGTGCACCCATTTTTCCCCACTATCCTGCCTCTATTTGCCCCCTGTCTTTCCCCACTCCTCACACCAGCTGGCCCCTTCACCCCATATCCTTAACTCTGGCGTTATGCCTCACTCCTCTCTTTGTCTGTCACAATGTTTGCCTCCTTTTCATCTATAGCCTTTGTCCACCCATCTGCCAATCAAACCCCTTTCACCTGTATGCACCTTTCACATGCCACCGCCACCTCCCTTTTCTAGCTTTCTCACCCCCACTATAATCAGTCTGAGGAAGGGTCCCAGCCCAAAATGTTACCTGTCCATTCCCTCCACCAATGCTGCCTGACCCCCTGCCCACACTGACCAACATGTCCCATCAACACTAGTCCCACTTGCCTGTGTTAGGCCCGTATAATTTCTAAACCTATTCTATCCATGTACCTGTCTAAATGTCTCTTAAACATTGCGATAGTCCCTGCCTCAATTATCTCCCCGGGCAGCTTGTTCCACACACCCACCACCCTTTGTGTGAAAAGGTTACCCCTCTGGTTCCAATTAAATCTTTCTCCCCTCACCTTAAACCTTTATCCTCTGGTTCTCTATCTCCCCTACCCTGGGCATTTACCTGATCTATTCCTCTTATGATTTTGTACACCTCTATAAGATCACCACTCCACGAATAGTCATAGCCTGCTCAACCTCCCTTTAGCTCAGGCCCCTGAGCCCTTACAACATCCCCGTAAAACATAACTGGTGGATCAGAACTAACCCTGGATTTTCCTGCCTGCCTCACAAATGTGTTACAATTTTTGTATAGTTACAAAGTTTATGCCCTCAAATGTGACATATATCGCGCTTGCATCTGTAGTCAAATATCCTACCTCCTTGTAGCGCACTCATGTGCACCTTGCATGTTTATCTTGTAAGTACAATTGTAAGCTCCCATCCGCAGGTCTGAATGCTGGTTGCTCTGTGGTATCCAAACACGAGTTCACTATAATTTACTGTAACTCTCAGTATGTAGCTGATCCTCCAGTTTCAACAAGTCCTCTGCTATCTGTCTGCACTGCTAACCACAAGGATACAACAATACCTGTTATTGCAAGCCAACAAAGTCACAAGGTCTCCACCTGTCCATCTGTGCTGTTGCAAAACCTTCTTAACTATACTAATCCTCACATGGTTACTCCTGACTCTCACCATTATGCCAAGCATAAATTTTGGACATCTCAACTGGCAATTCTGGGTGTTCCTCCACCAGAGGAACTGCAATAATTCAAGAAGAAGTCTCACCGCTACCTCATCAAGGGGAGTTAGGGACGTCCATAAATGCTGGTCCAGCTAGCAATTTCTCCTGAGTCCTAATCACAAATAATTGAATGAAACAAATCTATACTGTAGCATCACTCACTCTGTGCCTGTCCGGTTCTATGCAGCAGTGGCCTCCCATACAGTCACAGATTTCATTGCGTCGGATCTCCTCCCCCAACCTGATAGTGACCCAATCCATTCTACCTACTAGTATACCCAGGATCCACAAACAGGATGACCCAGGTAGACCCATTATTTTTGCCTGAACTTGCCTTCTCATACCTCGATCCATCTTGTCACCCTTTGTTCACTCCCTTTCCACCTACATCCAGAACACCTTGCTTGCTCTCCACCATTTTGACGACTTTTGATTCTCATCTCCCACTGTCTGGATGTCCATTCTTCATACAACTCCATTCCCCATCAGGAAGACCTTGGGGATCTGCAACAAACCAGTTCCCTTCAACTAACACTCTCCTTCACCTGGCCAAACATGATTTCACACTGAAGAACCTTTTCTATTCCGCCCACTTTCCACAAATCAAAGGTGCAGCCACAGGTAGTCGCATGGGCACTAACCGCATCTGCCATTTCATTGGCGACATGGAGCAACCTACTCTGGCACCATTCTCCAACTACTTCTCCACTAGCTGCAGGTCCAAGCATCTGCAGTCTCCAGTGCTTCCACATAGTAATAGTCGTAACCACCATGCCACGAATAAAAAGGAAACCATTTCTAACCAAGCAGGAAAAGATTTTTCCAAAATTTACATTGACAGCAGCATTCTCAAAATTTAAAAAAAACAGCATCCTAACAGTAAACAAAGAATTCATTGTCACAAATGTAATTTATGGAAGAAACAATTGATAATATTTAAAAAATGAAATTTGACTGACTAAACCTGTAAAAATTTGGTCTCCACTTTGATTCAAATTCCTTTGGGAAAAGCAAAAAAAACCTCACAAATCCACCTTGGATGAAAGACATTCTTTCCTTCAGCTCAGAAACCATTTGATACATGCTGTGAATTTTTTTCAGATGTGGTTGGCATTTCATAAAACATTTCCAGTCAAAGCCCAGCATTTTGAGATGGGGCCTAGCCTTCAAAAAAATTTTCAACAATAAAAGTTAGAAACAATTTGTTTTAAATGCTTTTTTTGAACATTGATAATTTCAATCACTGAGAAAAATAATCAGATTTTTGTTCACTCATCTGAAGTCACTCAATTGGTTCATATTTTCTTCAATTATAGCTATTTTTACTTGCCGAAGGTGCTCCCACTATGCTGATGGGTGGCACGTTTGAGAATTTGGACCCAGCGACAAAGATGGGCTGACAAGATATCTTGTGACTTGTAGAAAAAACCTTCATGTGATGGTCTTCCCATGCACCTGTTGCCTTGTTTTACTTTATAACTCTGGGAGATGTTGTTGAAGTAACCTGTCACAAGGTGCGAGAGTTATTTTAATCCAAGTCAGTCACCAATGTCACCATGAAATACCATGGTCTTAATGGTGTATACACATTAATTTCCCATAGTCATGCAACATTGAAACTTGGGCTCTGGTAATTTAAACTCATTTACACTAATCCTACACCAATCCCATTTTCGCTAAGACTTCAGAATGCCAAGAGACAATACCGGGACAAACTTGACTCACATTATAGTCACTTGGACACCCTTCAACTGCAGCAAGGCCTGAATACTATAAATGGTTGAAAAGCGAAGTCAGGCAAGATCACTGGTGATAGTTTGGCCTTCCCTGATCAACGATGCTTTCTATGCTCGCTTTGAGTTATCAGACTTGAATGTGCCTCTTCCCAGGGGTAGTGTTGCAGCCTTCCCGAAGATGAGCCCATGGAAAGCAATTGGCCTAGACGAAGTCCCTGGGCATCTCCTTAGGAACTGAGTGGACCAAATAGTGGGAGTGCTCACAGACATCTTTAACCTCTACCTACTCCATTCTGAGGTTCCCACCAGTTTCATGAAGACCACTATCGTCCTGGTGCGAAATAAAATAGAGGTTTCATGCTTTCTGGAGCAATAGTATGGGTGTTATGGGCTGAAGGGAATTGTTTCCAGAGGGCTAATATGGACATTGTGGGCCGAATGGATGCTTGGGCTGGCAGCTCAGTCACTCAAGCCTGTTATGCTGGCAGCTCACTCACTCACGGCTGGTGGGCTGGCAGTTGACTCACAGCTATTCCTTGAAATTCCATTTCAAGCAGGGCGCAAGGCCACCAAATTCAAGTGCAGTTTCATACCATTTCAAACAGGGTGCAAGGCCACTAAAGACAGCGAGTCGTGACATCTCCCTCCTCCATCTTGCAGAGACTGAGCCACGCCCACACTTCTGGGTTTTATAGTCCCTCCCCCTCCCACCAGAAGGGGCGTGGCCTTCATGGCATGATTGACTGGAGAGAGAATCTCAACATTTTTTAAACACTAATAACTCTTATTTTTAATCGATGGGAAAAATCCTCGGCACCTGATGAGCGGAGGTGGGCTCTGAGTAAGATGGCCAAAAATCACAGCCGTACGTGGCAGCGTTTTTTCTAAAATCAATATATAGCACAAACAGGAAATGGTCAAGATTAGACTTTTAATTATATAGAAGGCAAGGCAACTTTAATTATGCAAGGCAACTTTAATTATGCAAGGCAACTTTAATTTGGCAAGGCACCTTTAATTAGGCAACACAGCTTTAGCAATTCCAAACCAAAGGCAACACAGCTTTAGCATTTCCAAACTATATTTTCAAACCACATTAAGGGCACTGACAGGTCAGTAAAACCACTCACAGTGTAGTAGACATGCGTTCAGTGTTATTCACAGCTCAGACTGAGAGACGTGACCCTCTCGCTCCCCCATCTTGCAGAGACTGGCTGAGGCACTCAACACTTCCGGGTTTTATAGTCCCTCCGGAAGGGGCGTGGCCTTCAGGCGAGAGAATCTCAACATTTTTTAAACACTAATAACTTTTATTTTTCATTAATGGGAAAAATCCTCTTGTCCTGTGCAGCGAAGGGGGACTCTGAGTAAGATGGCCAAAAATCACAGCTGTAAGTGGCAGCGGTTTTCTAAAATCAATATACAGAACAACAGGAAGTGGTCAAGATCAGACTTGTTATAATATAGATAGCTCAGCTTTCAATACCATTATCACAACCATGCTCATCTTCAAACTCGTGGAAATTGGAATCAGCTCTCCTCTCAGTAACTGGATCCTCAACTTCCTGACCAGCAGCCACAATCAATGACTAATCATGCACCATGATAATTCTCAATACGCGTGCCCTGCAAGGGTGTGTTCTCAGCCCCCTATTATATTCCTTATACGCTTATGATGTACAGCTAAATACCAATTTACAGATTTGCTTTAACAGCCCTCACTAACTTCCACAGGTGCACCGTAAAATGTATTTAAACTGGATGCATCCAGCATGATTTGTGAACAGCTCTATCCAAGACCATAAGAATCCGCAAAGAGTTGTGGATGTAGCCCAGACAATCACGCAAACCAACCTCCCTTCCAGTGACACCATCTACACTTCAAGCTTCCTCAGCAAGGCCACCAGCATAATCAAGAATGAATCTCACCCAGGTCACTCCCACTTATTCCCTCTCCCAGTTGGCAAGAGGTACAAAAGTTTGAAAACATCCACCTCCAGATTCGGGGACAGATTCTTCCCAGCTGTCATCAGGCAACTGAACCATCCTCTGAACAGAGTGTGATCCTGACCATTTTACCTCATTGGAGACCTTTGAACTATCTTTAATTGGACTTTATCTTGCACTAAATGTTGCATTCTTTATCCTTTGTCTTACGCTGTGGACGGTTTGATTGTAATCATTGTACCTCAGTATTGTCACTGTTTAGTGACGATAATAATAAACTAAACTAAATTAAGCTTTATTCATCCCATGTTCCCATCAACTCCCCACAGTTGTCTTCACTTACCTACACACAAGGAGCAATTTAGAGTGGCCAGTTAAACTATTTAAGTCCACGGTAGAAAAACAGAGCATCCAGGGGAAAGCTTCAGTCACAGGAAGAGCATGCAAACTCCACACAGACAGCATCCGAGGTCAGGCTGAAGCCTAGTTGTTGGAGTTGTGATGCAGCAGCTCTTACTAGGTGTGCCACTCTGCCTGCTAAAAATGTGTTTATGGTGACTTTTAAATAATTTAGTAGCTCAATTTTTCACTTTTAAGTTTCACTTTTATGGTTAAGTATCAGAAAGAGTAACCTAGAAAGTGTCAGTCAATAATGTTGGTATCAGTAGAGCTTCGCTATAATGCAAGATAGAGAGCGGGGAGGTACAAACTGAATTGCTGCACCATCACTACTGGAACACAAGTTGGGAGGTGGGATCATTTTGGGACAATGTAAGCAGCCAGTTTCCATTCAAAATGTGATATGAAATGTATTGTGTGAAAAGTTGAGATAAAGTTGCCGTAATTGAAGAATGTGTCGCTCTTGACCCCCACTGCAAGCATCAGGAGCCTGACCAAAAGGTTTAAACAGTCTGATCTTGTGGGTATGGGAGAAGGAACGCAGACAAGCATCTGGACTAAAACTGGCCCAGGTTTTAGTTTACTATAATGTTTCTGTTCTTGTCACTGTCCTATTTATAAAACCTAAAATGCCATTGACCTTTGTTATGGAACTGTTTACTGCAATGCAAACTTTATAGGAGTTATCTGTTTGTACATCTGGAACTCAATGTTCCTTCACACCTTTCAGTACTTTCCCTTGCACCGCATACACCAAATATTTGTTTTTCCAGACGTGTCTTCACCCACCTTGGATCTGAGCTCTGGAATTTCCTCCTCAAGTTTTTCTACCTTTCCACCTCTTTCTCCTCTTCTGAGTTGACAGAGTAGATTTCTCCTACTGTCCCCTTTTATGCTGGGTGGACGTGTGATAATGTTCCTACGATGGGTTTTGCTACATTAATGGACTATATATTATTAGTTACTCTCTTCTATACATTGCCTTGATTTTGTTTTGTCCCCAATCAATTACCGGTAAATCTATAGGATATCTACTGAGTGAGTTGCTGTCATGTCAATTTAAGGGCAGGGTGGAAATTAGTGGTAAAGTTAATGAAATCATTGATTTCTGCATGGGTGCAGGAGACAGCCATCGATGCAGCACAGAAAGAGTTGGGGGATATCTATAGGACCTCTTTTAAAGTCAAAATTGTTGTTTGCTAAGCATACTACTTCAATTTCAGTTTAATATGATGTTATTTATGTCTATCCCACAATTAGTTCCCTTCTAATGTCAAGCTGGAAACCTAAAGAGGTGAGGGAGTAATTGGGAGGGCTGTTCAAGGAGGTTGGCAGAGGGCTAAGGGCAAGGGAAGTGAGAATTCTGGCAGCATCTCTCAACATCGTAAAAGGGGTGTAGGGGGCGCTGCTCTGGCAGCAGCCATGTCAGCAGCGCGTCAGTTTTTTCAACTTTTTAAATTTTTTTTAGTATGTTTTAAAGTATGTGTTTAATGTTCCTTTGTGTGTGTGGTGTGGGGGGGTGAGGGGGAAACCGTTTCGGTCGCCTCCTCCATGGAGAGGTGACTTTTTCCAGGTCGCCTCCCCCGTGGCCTAACAACAAGGATCGGCGCGGCCTTTCCCGGAGACGCGCCCGGGGCTTCAGCGGCGGGCGCAGCGTGGACTCTCGTTGTGGAGCGGGTGAGCCCTCGCTGGAGGGGAACGCTCCGTTTCGCTGGCCCGGGGCAGCCGGCAGCCTGAAGTCGCAGCCTGAAGTCGCGGTCTGCAGAGTTCCAGCTGGTGCGGTGTCTACAGCCCAGGATCCCTCGTGGGGGACCCGGGGGAAGAAGAAGCCACCACTGCCGGCCCGCGGCCAACTTCTACCGCGGGTCCGGCATGAACTTAACATCACCCCTGGAAGGGAGCTTCGACCGCCGGCCCTGCAGTCTACAGTGCTTCTGGCTGCGACGGAGACTTTAAATCTCGACTGCCGGCCTGCGGCCTACAACAACTTAAAGCCGCGGTCTCCGGAGAGGAAGAGCCGATCCTGGACTGACTCTGGACTCTGGTCCTGTCCACGGGGGGGAAATGGAGGAGGACTGGCCAGATTTTGTGCCTTCCACCACAGTGATGAATGCTGTGGTGGATGTTTGTGTTACATTTTTATTGTGGTTGTCTTTATTATTGTATCGCTGCTGACAACCCAAATTCCACCGACCCTGGTTGTGTGGTAATAAATTCTATTCAAATTCTATTCAATTTGAGTACATTTGTGAGAAAGTTGGGGAGAAAACCAGATCTAATCAAGCAAGAGGAAATAGTTTGAGGTGCTCTGCCAGTTAGCAAAATGGTAGAAGATGGTATGAGATAGAGATTTAAGATATAACTGTGGATATTAGTGGCTAAGGTTCTGTGAAAGGTTGCAATGTGATATTATTGGTGTGTAGGGATCATCTGCAAAAAAGGAGGCTGGGAAGCTGGGATCCAGATTAAAGTTATTGAAGCAGGAATATTTTTCTGTCCAGAGGTTATGCTGAGAAAGAAGGATTAGATTTTAAAATTCAGCTGAAGTCTGTGAGTTTGCTATGGGATGATTTTTCAAGAGGTAATGCACTCCAAGGGAAAGTGCCACCAGTAGTCAACAGGTATTGCGCAGTAGGAAATGCACTGGCAACGTGGCAGTTCTGATTGAACAAGTAATGGACTGCCCAAGACACCTCACACACTCTTCAACTCTGCAATAACTTTTAATTCCTAGACCCCCATTGCCTCATCTTTACCATGGATATCCAGTTCCTTTACACCTCTATCGCCTACCAGGAAGGTCGCAAGGCCCTCCGGTTTTACCTCTACAGAGACCTGATCAGTTTCCCTCTACCAATGCTTTCCTTTGCCTGGCAGAAAGCGTCCTCAATCTCACTACCTTCTTTGACCCTCACTTTCAACAAGTTAAAGGTATCGCCATGAGCACTCACATGGGCCCCAGCTATGCCTGCTTTATTTATAGGTTATGTCAAACAGTCCTTATTCTAAATGTATACAGGCACCATCCCCCAACTCTTTCTGCTACATCGATGACTGTATCGTGGCCGTCTCCTGCACCCGAGCAGAACTCAATGATTTCATTAACTTTACCACTAATTTCCCATCCTGCCCTCAAATTGACATGACACCGCTCTTCTTTTCCTTGATCTCTTTCTCCATCACACGGGACAGACTATTGACTGAAATCTACATTAAATACCACCCCCCCACTGTCATAGGTGGATCAGTTACCCGCCTCTGTGCTGTGTCCCATGGCTCTGCTCTCACTTCTCCTCCCCACTGATGGAACAAGGATAGAGTTCCCCGATCCACACCTTTCACCCCACGAGCCTCCACATCAAATTCATCGTTCTCTGACATTTCCGCCACCTTCAATGTGATCAGTCACATCTTCCCATCCCCACCCTTTCGGCTTTTTGCAAAGGCTCTTCCCTCTGCAACTACTTTGTTCACACATCCCTTCCCACACAATCTACTACCTCCCCAGGTACTTTCCCCTACAACCTCGGGAGATGTAACACCCGTCTTTATACCTTCTCCGTCACATCTACCCAGGACCCAAGCAGTCCTTCCAGTGAGACAGAGATGCACAAGCACCTCCTCTAACCTCATCTATGCATTCGTTGTTTCCAATGTCACCTCTTTAACATCGGCAAGACCGAGCATATATTAGGCTAACGTTTAGATGAATGCTTGCGCTCAGTCTGCCAAGTCCTGTTTGTTCTCCTGGTAGTTAAGGATTTTAACTACCCTTCCCATTCCCAAACTGAGGCCACAGTTTGCACGAGGCCTCATTCTGATAATGAAAGAAGCCCTTTCTGTCCTGGGCTTCCTCCATTGCTGTAGTGAGGCCAGATGCAAACTGGAGGAACAGCACCTCATATTCTGCTTGGGTAGCTTACAATCTAAAGATAGACACAAAATGCTGGAATAACTCAGCGGGATAGGCAGCATCTCTGGATAGAAAGAATGGGTGACGTTTTGGGTCGAGACTCTTCTTCAGACCTACACTACCCCCAACTCCTCCCTGTACCCAATTCACACCTATTTCTCCCTTTCCCCTTCTCTCCCACTGACCCCTTCCAAACTACATTCCTTCCTCTGGCTTCACAGTTTGCACGTCTTCTATTCTCTAGGTCACATTTTGTTTTTTCATCTCTAGCCTTTGTCCAACCATCTGCAAATCAAAAATTCCTCTCACCTGCATCCACTTGTTACTTGCCAGACTTTGTTGTGACCCCAACTCTCTTCCAGCTTTCTCCACCCCACCCATCACACTTAGTCTGAAAAAAGGTCACAACCCATAATGTCGCCTATGTGTTCTCCAGAGATGCTGCCTTACCCACTCAATTACTCCAGTACTTTTTTTGAAAACCAGCATTTGCAGTTCCCTGTGCCTAGTGGACTGTGCAGATTGGTGCAACCTAGAAGCTGTTATGCCTGACTGTTAATGGAGTCATCCACTGTGAATAGTGGGGAAAAAAATTCTGGGTAGGAAGTATAACTTTGCATAAACTCATAGAAACATAGAAAATAGGTGCAGGAGGAGGCCATTCAGCCCCCCCGAGCCAGCACCGCCATTCATTGTGATCATGGCTGATCGTCCCCTATCAATAACCCGTGCCTGCCTTCTCCCCATATTCCTTGACTCCACTAGCCCTTAGAGCTCTATCTAACTCGCTCTTAAATCCATCCAGTGATTTGGCCTCCACTGCCCTCTGTGGCAGGGAATTCCATAAATTCACAACTCTCTGGGTGAAAACGTTTTTTCTCACCTCAGTCTTAAATGACCTCCCCTTTATTCTAAGACTGTGGCCCCTGGTTCTGGACTCACCCAACATTGGGAACATTTTTCCTGCATCTAGCTTGTCCAGTCCTTTTATAATTTTATATGTTTCTATAAGATCCCCCCTCATCCTTCAAACTCCAGTGAATACAAGCCTAGTCTTTTCAATCTTTCCTCATATGACAGTCCCGCCACCCCAGGGATCAATCTTGTGAACCTACGCTGCTCTGCCTCAATCACAAGGATGTCCTTCCTCAAATTAGGAGACCAAAACTGTACACAATACTCCAGATGTGGTCTCACCAGAGCCCTATACAACTGCAGAAGAAGCTATACAACTGCAGGAGACTTTGTTTTGAACAATTGAAGGATTAGATGTAAAAACCACAAATGGTTCTAATATTTCTTCAGGATAATTGAAAAAGTTATGCGCTAGCAGGCCTGCAAGGCTGCGTTCTCACTGTGCTCTTTATACACTCATGACTGCGCGGCCAAATTCTGTTTTAACTCCATTTACAAGTTTACGTATGACACTCCTGTAGTGGGCTGGATATCAAATAACAAGGAGAGGGAGTATAGGAAGGAGACAGAGAGAGTAGTACCATATAACCATATAACCATATAACAATTACAGCACGGAAACAGGCCATCTCGACCCTTCTAGTCCGTGCCGAACACATAATCTCCCCTAGTCCCATATACCTGCGCTCAGACCATAACCCTCCATTCCTTTCCCATCCATATAACTATCCAATTTATTTTTAAATGATAAAAACGAACCTGCCTCCACCACCTTCACTGGAAGTTCCCCCTCATGTTACCCCTAAACTTCAGTCCCTTAATTCTCAAGTCATGTCCCCTTGTTTGAAGCTTCCCTACTCTCAGTGGGAAAAGCTTTTCCACGTCAACTCTGTCTATCCCTCTCATCATTTTAAAAATCTCTATCAAGTCCCCCCTTAACCTTCTGCGCTCCAAAGAATAAAGCCCTAACTTGTTCAACCTTTCTCTGTAACTTAGTTGCTGAAACCCAGGCAACATTCTAGTAAATCTCCTCTGTACTCTCTCTATTTTGTTGACATCCTTCCTATAATTAGGCGACCAAAATTGTACACCATACTCCAGAATTGGCCTCACCAATGCCTTGTACAATTTTAACATTACATCCCAACTTCTATACTCAATGCTCTGATTTATAAAGGCCAGCACACCAAAAGCTTTCTTTACCACCCTATCTACATGAGATTCCACTTTCAGGGAACTGTGCACAGTTATTCCCAGATCCCTCTGTTCACCTACATTCTTCAATTCCCTACCATTTACCATGTACGTCCTATTTTGATTTGTCCTGCCAAGATGTAGCACCTCACACTTATCAGCATTAAACTCCATCTGCCATCTTTCAGCCCACTCTTCCAACTGGCATAAATCTCTCTGTAGACTTTGAAACTCTACTTCATTACCCGCAACCCCACCTATCTTAGTATCATCTGCATACTTACTAATCCAATTTACCACACCATCGTCCAGATCATTGATGTACATGACAAACAACAGTGGACCCAACACAGATCCCTGTGGCACCCCATTCGTCACTGGCCTCCAACCTGACAAACAACCATCCACCATTACTCTCTGGCATCTCCCATTCAGCCACTGAAGTCCATATACACAACATCCACTGCTTTACCCTCATCAATTTCCCGAGTAACATCTTCAAAAAATTCAAGAAGATTAGTTAAACATGACCTTCCAGGCACAAATCCATGTTGACTGTTCCTAATCAGACCCTGTTTATCCAGATACTTATATATATTATCTCTAAGTATTCTTTCCATTAATTTGCCCACCACTGACGTCAAACTAACAGGTCTATAATTGCTAGGTTTACTCTTAGACCCCTTTTTAAACAATGGAACAACATGCGCAGTACGCCAATCCTCCGGCACTATTCCCGTTTCTAATGACATTTGAAATATTTCTGCCATAGCCCCTGCTATTTCTACACTAACTTCCTTCAATGTCCTAGGGAATATCCTGTCCGGACCTGGAGACTTATCCACTTTTATATTTCTCAAAAGTGTCAGTACTTCCTCTTCTTTGATCCTCATAGTTTCCATAGCTACTCTACTTGTTTCCCTTACCTCACATAATTCAATATCCTTCTCCTTGGTGAATACCGAAGAAAAGAAACTGTTCAATATCTCCCCCATCTCTTTTGGCTCTGCAGATAGTTGGCCACTCTGACTCTCTAATGGACCAATTTTATCCCTCGTTATCCTTTTGCTATTAATATAGCGGTAGAAACCCTTCGGATTTACTTTTACCTTACTTGCCAAAGCAACCTCATATCTTCTTTTAGCTTTTCTAATTTCTTTCTTAAGATTCTTTTTACATTCTTTATACTCCTCAAGCACCTCATTTACTCCATGCTGCCTATAACTATTGTAGATCTCCCTCTTTTTCCGAACCAAGTGTCCAATTTCCCTTGAAAACCATGGCTCTTTACAATTTTTACGATTTCCTTTCAACCGAACAGGGACATAAAGATTCTGTACTCTTAAAGTTTCACCTTTAAATGTACTCCATTTCTCTTCCACATCTTTCCCATAAAACAAACTGTCCCAATTTACTCCTTTTAAATCCTTTTGCATCTCCTCAAAGTTAGCCTTTCTCCAATCAAAAATCTCAACCCTAGGTCCAGTTTTGTCCCTCTCCATAATTATATTGAAACTAATGGTATTGTGATCACTGGACCCGAACTGTTCCCCAACGCATACCTCTGCCACCTGACCCATCTCATTTCCTAACAGGAGGTCCAGTACCGCCCCTTCTCTAGTAGGTACTTCTATGTATTGTTGCAAAAAACTATCCTGCACACATTTTACAAACTCCAACCCATCCAGCCCATTTACAGAATGTGTTTCCCAGTCTATGTGTGGAAAATTGAAATCTCCCACAATCACTA
The DNA here is from genome assembly GCF_010909765.2 of Amblyraja radiata. Classification (NCBI taxonomy): domain Eukaryota; kingdom Metazoa; phylum Chordata; class Chondrichthyes; order Rajiformes; family Rajidae; genus Amblyraja; species Amblyraja radiata. The sequence continues at coordinate 60,536,044 of NC_045957.1, read as the reverse complement.
CCTTGTGCTTACTACTAATATCTGCAATCTCCTTACATATTTGCTCTTCCAATTCTCGCTCCCCATTTGGCGGTCTATAATACACCCCTATAAGTGTTGCTACCCCTTTCCCATTTCTCAGTTCCACCCAAATAGCCTCCCTAGACGAGCCCTCTAATCTATCCTGCCAAAGCACTGCTGTAATATCTTCCCTGATGCAACACCTCCACCTCTTGCCCCTCCAATTCTATCACACCTGAAGCAACGAAATCCTGGAATATTTAGTTTCCAATCACAGCCCTCCTGCAACCATGTTTCACTGATCGCCACAACATCATACTTCCAGGTGTCAATCCAGGCTCTAAGTTCATCCACTTTTCTTACAATGCTCCTAGCATTAAAATATACACATTTAAGAAACCCACCCTCTCTTATTCTCTGATTATTTTCTTTTTCTTCTCTCTCCCCTACATTTTGGGTCAGAGTGCTACCATTCTCTGCCCCCTGCTTCACACACTGACTGCTAGCTTTCCCAATTTGAGTCCCTCCCCCCAACCATACTAGTTTAAAGTCTCCCCAGTAGCCTTTGCAAATCTCCCCGCCAGGATATTGGTCCCCCTTGAGTTCAAGTGCAACCCGTCCTTTCTGTACAGGTCGCACCTTCCCCAAAAGAGGTCCCAATGATCCAGAAACTTGAATCCATACCCACTGCACCATGGAAAGAATAGTAACATGATATCATGACAGCAACATCTCCCTCCATGTGTGCGCTTCAAGTTCCTAGGCATAAACATCATCAACAACATGTCCTTGTCCACTTTTTTATATCTACACATTCTCTGCTGTTGTAACATGTTATTCTGCACTCAATTTATTTTCTTTCATATTATCTGCTGTACACATGAATGATATGACTTACCTGATAGCAAGCAAAACAAAGGTTTTTTGCTCTACCTCCGTGCACCTGGCAAAAATAAATAAATACCAATATTACATAGATACATAGATACATAGACAATGGGTGCAGTAGTAGGCAGGAATGCCACCACTGCCATTCAAAGTGTTCATGGCTTATCATCCACAATCAGTACCGCGTTTCTGCCTTCTACCCGTACCCCTTGATTCCACTAGCCCTAAGAGCTCTATCTAACTCTCTTTTGAATGTATCCTTCTGAGGAAGAGAATTCCACAAATTCATAACTCTCTGTGTGAAAAGATTTTTCCTCATCTCAGTTCTAAATGCCATCGGGTGGAGCCACCGCAGTGGCTGCCTCGCCAGCAGCTCGTAGTCCTTTCACCCTTTCTGTTATTTTTAGTGTGTCTAAATGTATGTTTTAATGTTTCTTAGTATCTTATGTGGAGTGTGGTGGGGGGAATAGGGGAAAACCATTTTTCAGTCACTTACCTGGACGGAGATGCGTCATTTCTCTGTGTTGTCTCTTTGTCCCCCCTTGCGGCCTACCAACAAGATTGGCGCGGCCTTCCCTACAGGAGACTGGCCCAGAGCTTCAGCAGCAGGCACAGTCCTAAATTACCATCGCGGAGCAGGGCGATGCCTTGCGGGGGATCGCCACTGTTGGAGTGGCTTTAACGTTGGTGTTGCGGTTTGCCGAGCTTCTAGCCGGTCCCCGGTAAGAAGCGGCCGATTCGGAAACTCCAAGCTGCAGAGTGTGTTCCTCCGTTCCGACATCGGAGTTCCGACCATCCTGGCGAAAGGGCCTGTACATCGGGCCGTCCGTAGTGGCGACTGCGGAGGATTCACAGCCCCTACCACGGGTGAACAAAACGGAAGAATGTCTGAACTTTATTGCCTTCCATCACAGTGGGAAATGTTGATTCCGCTGTGGTGGATGTTTATGTTAAACTCTATTGTGTATTGTGTTTTTATTCGTACGACTGTATGGTGACTCAAATTTCACTGTACCAGTTGGTGCATGTAACAAAAAATGTGAACTTGAACTTGAACTAATGGCCTGGGTGCTGTACTATTGCTGCTCCTCAGTCACAGGGACTCAGGTTTGATCCTGTTCTCAGTTGCTGCCCGACTGGAGTTTGCATGTTCTCTCCGTGGCTTTGTGGTTTTCCAAATCCACAGAGCATACAAGTAGGTTACTTTGGCTCCTGTAAATTACCCCTTAGTGTAGGATAATGGCAAGATGAATCACATAGGGGGTGAGAGAGAATAAATTGCATGGATACAGGGAAATAAGGGAATCACTGTGGACTTGATGGTCAGCCTGGCCCCCCTCTTTGGTGCTTTAAGATTTAAAGTCTTTTGGACAGTGCATGAGAAGAAATGGAATGCAGAGCACTGGTGGGAGGGGTATTTAAAGCATCAGGTGCTGGAAGATTGGGTTGCAAGTGAAAGGTGTTTTGCAAATCTGCATCTGATACCCCAACGAGGAGGTGTCCACATAAACACAGCATAATAAATATACTTCATCTGGAAAGAGGGTTTGGAGCCTGGGAGCGTGAGAGCGTGAGAGAGTGAGAGAGTGAGAGAGTGAGAGAGGGAGAGAGTGGGAGAGTGGGAGAGTGGGAGAGTGAGAGAGTGAGAGAGTGGGAGAGTGGGAGAGTGGGAGAGTGAGAGAGTGGGAGAGTGAGAGAGTGGGAGAGTGGGAGAGTGAGAGAGTGAGAGAGTGGGAGAGTGGGAGAGTGGGAGAGTGGGAGAGTGGGAGAGTGGGAGAGGAGTTGATATTGCATCTCCTCCAGCTGCACATCAAGGGAGTGCACAACTGTGGGAGGGGTAACACCATTTCTCTTTTTATCCATCGTGTAATGACAGGCAAGACAAATAATAAAAATCCATTCAAACATGAATATTAGTAACTAAGTTCCAGCCAATTATCATTGACTTGTTTACTTAATTTTTTTAAAATAGTGGCGCGCATTATAAACAGCATTTGAAGACGCTGTTCTCAATTGTGACTTTATGTAAACAAAGCAATGTATTATGTTCAAAAACCAGAATGCTTGATGGTGTAATACTCAAATTGATTCTTTTTCGTCTTCATAAACTGGATAGGTTTTCCTTTTAGCTTTTCGATAACTTTGCAGTGTACTGAAGAGCAGAAATTATTTTAATTCTTTACAAGAAACTTGATAGAATTAGAGTCACTACACTGTGCTTGGGGTGACTGTCAGAGCTTATCTTGATTTACTTTATCTGATTTTCCTTGGAGTTTAATAGAAGAACTGTGTCTGTTGCATTTCAGTTCGCTCTATCTTGGTTCTGGTTAAAGCTAGTAAATCACTTGTACTGCTCAAAGTGTTTATTCTGAACTTTAAACAGCTGCTGCTTCTTTGAGGCGGCACTGTTTCTCTGTCTGTTTATCCCGTTTCCAATGGTAATAACACCACCAAGTCTCTGTATGTCTGGAACTTGGCCTGGGGTTGTTTTGGTTACATTAAGTTTACTTCGAGCTTGCCAGATATAGTGGTGACTTCATAGTGCTGAGCTGGGGAGAGTGGCCAGTGCATTACATCATTGCCTGGAAGGGAGTCAGATGGGAAGGATATGACTCACCCGGGCTAGTTAAGCCTTGGCTCTTATTCTTCATGTACACACTGCTCTCATGTTCTGTACATCAGCAGGGAATTCAAGCTCAGTGATGTCCATGAGGTTTGTTATCAGTTTTCAACTTTCATTTAATAGTTATTAAGCAGGTTTTTTAATCTTTACAAAAGTTGTCTTTTGGATCATTTCATTTGGTGTAACTTTATCATGGTAATCCCTGCATTTGGAGTTGATTGTTTGGGTTTTGTCTCATTCCTCCGCTTATTCGGTTTGCCTACGGAGTAAAGGCCGGTGAGCAATCCTATACATGATGATGTAATGTGAAGGCTTCTAGTTAGATCAGTAATCTGAGAGCAAAGGGCAGGGTTGCAAAGTATCCACCTGGTCTCTCGGGGATTAGTCTGACATTTGTCTGTGGCCAACAGCTGACTGTGACTTGTGACTTCTGATGGTTTGTGGATCTTTGCAGCTCTTTAGTAATGAAGTGTTAATGCACTTATGGAGGAGTTTGCAGTCTTGTTTGTAACAAAAGACTGTACGAACTGTGGTGTATTAAATGTAAACTAATGAAAGCTGATCTTATGTTATACATAATGTTAAATCAGTTGAAGTGATTTTTTTCCTTCTAATCATTGAGAGCACATGTGGATTAATTTAGTTTTAAAAAAATTAGGACAAAATTAAAATACTTTTATCTGAAACAGAACTACCTAAACAATGATAGTAATGAAGCTGTTGTGCTTATTTTAAATCTGAACTCGTGTAAGTACTGCAAAAGTAAATGCAGTGCAAATGGAATGTACTACCTACATGCTCGACACACAGGTAGCTGGGAGTCATTCAACATTAATTCTATGTGAGAACTGTTAAGATAAAGATCAGAATTGCTTAAGCTATATTCATTTAGAATGAAACAATGAGGCTTTTCAATCTTTCTTACCTTTGAAGCACATCTGTAACTTTTTCCCGATGGTTTCTGTTAATCTTTCCTCTGTTATTTCAGTGTTGATCCAGAGATCATTTATAGCGTTGTCAGAACACAATCAAAGCACGGTAGACTACAAGGCAGATTTGCTTTCATTTCTCATGGTCTGCATGTCACTATCACTGTCACTGTGCAGACGATCCCCTTCTTGATATTTCCTATCATTACAATGCTCCACCATTGATCCAGGATGTGTTCCAGGTGGCTGGAGCTGTACTACAATTCATAAATAGGGATTTCACAACATTTGAAGGCTCTGTCATTTCTTGGCCCATATTGATAATTTGTCCAAAATCAAGATAAATGACTGCATAGGGAAGAAAATACAATTACATAGCAGAATAGAAGGGAGTCCTGCCAAGTAATGTAAGGACAGGACAAAAGGTTGCAGATGCTGGATCTGAGGGAAAAAACAAACTGCCGGGGCAACTCAACGGGTCACGCACCATCAATTTGACCCGCTGAGTTTCCCCAGCAAGTTATTTAATGATTCGACTTCCAGAATTTTGTCATAAATTTGTATTATGCAGGCGGTGGGACTTCTAGCCTAAGGTATTTTTTATGCAATTTTTATTTCACATTTTAGTTGAGAGACAGGCAGTGTGTATGATGCCGTATGCATGTCTGTCAATAACTGGTCAAAGGGGACAATTTGTTCCCATTCACCCCCTATTTTTGTTCTCTGTGAAGAAACACATGGCCTCCAAATGCACTATAAAGTGTGGGCAACTGGGGAAGTCCCCGTGTAATAAAACCTGAGATACTGAAGTAATTGTCCATGAAGCAGCTCAGAAATTGTCTGATTAACCCAATGCTTCAGTACCTCAGTGGCTTTTAACGCATTTACTATTCATTCATTGATGTTGAGATAACGTTTAAACTGGTGTAAAAGATGAAATATCGCTGCTTCTGATGGACAGTTAAATTTAACCTTGAATATTTTAACAGTGAGTAAACCCAAGAGTGATAAGTAATACCTTAAAAAATGTGATTTTATTATAAATGACTTTATGCATAAAAGGTGGGATTGTAGGGCTTATGGTGCTAGTTATCAACAGCCATGAGTAATGCAGGACTTTACTGATCACTGTAGTGTAAAGTTTATTATAAGCAGTTAAATATCAAATGCTCTTTCAGGTTGATTTACTTTTCATTTTCTGAGAGGAATTACGGTCAGATACAAGGTGTTTTTTGTTCAGGACAAGGTAGTTTAACAATGGAAATGACCACCTGAAGATCTGTTGTGGTCCAAATCAGCTAACAAGGCACACCAATGCCTCTTCTTCCTCAGGCGACTGAGGAAATTTAGCACATCTCTATAAATGCACCATTGAAAGCATACTTCAGGTTGCATCGGTTCATTGGAAAAACAGCTCTGCCCAAGATGAAACTGCAGAAGTTGTGAATGCAGCCCAGTCCATTACAGGGAAGACTCCCCACCATTTATTCCATCTACATATTTCACGCTGCCTTGGAAACGTAATCAAAGACTTGTTCCACTCCAGTCATGCCTACCTATCCTCGCTCCTGTTGGGGAGAAGCTTGACAGCTCGCACCACCAGACTCAGGAACAGCTTCTTTCCCTCTATTATCAGGCGTCTGAATGGTCCTTCCATAAGCTAGGGTACGATCTGATTCACCTCTACTCATGGACATTGTCTATGGAACTGTGCTACAATGGTGACAGCTCTATCTTCCTGTTTGCTCTACCTTTTCTACTTGAGTTTGATTATCTGTTCTGATTAATGTAAAATAAAGCCTTTCCCTATACATCTGTACATGTAACAAGAATAAACCTAAACCTAAAGATTCCATGATGGATGTGATTAGCAAGAATGTGTCTAAACTAAATCAAAATAATTTGCCCTGCATTAACTAAGTTCATGAATAAATCAAATCCAGTTGTTTTACAGATGATTCACAGGGTGACTCTAATTTTTCCAATATTTAAGGTCAAGGAAAGATGCTCTGAATCAATGGGAACTGGAACATGTTGGGTTGGTAACAAGTTGAATGCTGATGAAATCTTTGAAATTGTCAAAGTTTGTGCAATCATTACAGACCCTGTATTTAAACACTGTTAATGGATTGATTGTAATCATGTATTGTCTTTCTGCTGACTGGTTAGCACTCAACAAAAGCTTTTCGCTGTACCTCGGTACACGTGACAATAAACTAAACTGAACTGAATTGTCAAATGCATTTTAATTCAGTATTACGTGACTGTAGAAACAAAAAATGCCTCACACTAGCTTCCACACATCTAAACTGGCTAGGTTGCCCTAATCACCTGAAAATGTGGCTTGGGTAACATTTGTTTTCAGTCAAAGAGGTTCAATCTTCCTTTTCTCATGAATCACTTGATTGCGCTGCATGTTTGCACAAGACAGAAACTGCTATTTCTTTGTTAAAGACTTGTTGCGAGGTAATACCATTTCATGGCTGTCTCTAGAAAAATGGTTTGCTTTCACATATTAAACTGGTTTGCTCTCGCATATTGTTATTTCTGGAAAACAAAGTATGCAGGGAATCCCAGGTACTGTGCAGACCTACTTTGAAACCGTGGGATTGTGGTAACAGCCAATAAATACATGAAAATATACATTCTACTTACATAATTGTTAGCTGACGAGGAAAATATTATGCAGTGTAGTTGGAATCAAAATGAAATATTTTCCATCCTAAACTAGGTGGTGGAATAATAGTCAAGAGAGTTTATTGTCATGTGTCCCGGATAGGACAATGACATTCTAGCTTGCTGCAGCACAACAGAGTATTGTAAGCATCAATACAGAACAGTTTGATTCAATTCAATATACACATAAGTAATACAGAATATTATTGGTGTTGGTGAGCTCTCCAGGCTGAACAGCAACAGTTTGAATGAACATAAGCATGTAACCTTTAGTGCTGTACGGAAATGTCAGCGGTTATGGGGAGAAGGCAGGAGAATGGGGTTAGGAGGGAGAGATAGATCTGCCATGATTGAATGGTGGAGTAGGCTTGATGGGCCGAATGGCCTAATTCTACACCTATCCCTTATGACCTTATAATTCAAACCAATTTGACCCAAGGCTGCCATAGGGAGTGTTTTTTTTCTACTTTTCTACTTTTCCTCATGCATGCCATGACTTTATCATTCCAGATGGGAAGGGCTGGCGCAAGTCCTGCAATCCAGGGCTGTATCAGTTCACAGGGTAACAGATCTTTGAACAATAGGTAGAAATTCACAGGTAGACACAAAATGCTGGAGTAACTCAGCGGGACAGGCAGCATCTCTGGAGAGAAGGAGGTCTGAAGAAGGGTCTCGACCCAAAATTTCTCTCCAGAGATGCTGCCTGTCCCACTGAGTTACTCCAGCATTTTGTGTCTATCTTAAGGGCCAGACCCACCAGCGACTGCATGCGGCAAATGCGACCTAACGTGGTCGCTTGAGCTGTATGGCCTCGCGGGGCCGGTCCCACTTCGATCACCTGAACCGTATGGAGTTGTGCGTGGCTGGTCCCGACATCGCGCGGGTCTCCGAAAAATTGACACTGTCCTACACATTAGGAACAATTTACAATTTGTTTTAACCAGGGTCAATTAACCTACAAACCTGTATGTCTTTGGAGTGTCGAATGAAACTGGAGCACCCGGAGAAAACCCACGCGGTCACAGTGAGAACGTATAAATTCCGTACAGGCAGCACCCATATTCAGAATCGAACCTAGGTCTCAGCCGCTGCAACTCTACTGCTGCGTACTGTGCCACCCCTTAAATTTGACAAAGTGTATGTAATTCTTTTGTAATTATATGAGATAGATTGTATAGCCCAGTGGGAAAACAAAAAGACAACCTGCAGAAAGAGTTCATCAGGCATTTTCCCTGGGAAGTCGTTCAGCGGAGTGTTTTTTGAGAAGAATTTTAAATTTGGAGCAATATAAAAGGGTGTAAAGAGGTGCTTCCTAAAATGGGTCCCCAGATAATTGAAGGCTCTGGTTACATGGTCAGGTGAATAAAAGAGGCGAACATGAAGGACAAAGGACATTTATTATCATTATCACACAGAGAGTGGTGAATCTCTGGAATTCTCTGCCACAGAAGGTAGCTGAGGCCAGTTCATTAGCTATTTTTAAGAGGGAGTTAGATGTGGCCCTTGTGGCTAAAGGGATCAGGGGGTATGGAGAGAAGGCAGGTACAGGATACTGAGTTGGATGATCAGCCATGATCATATTGAATGGCGGTGCAGGCTCGAAGGGCCGAATGGCCTACTCCTGCACCTATTTTCTATGTTTCTATGTTTCTATGTTTCAATCACATACACCAATTGGTGTAGTGAAATTTGACTTGCCGTTGCAGCACACGAATAAAGATAAGACACAACATTAAAGAATTTAACAATAAACATAAAAACATCCCCTCACAATGGTTCCCACTGTGAGGGAAGGCAGCAAAGTCCAGCCCCATCCTCTGATCACCCATAGTCGGGCCTATTGAGGCCTCCACAGTCGCTGCTACGGCAGCCCGATGCTTCAGGCCCTCTCGCCGGATGATGGAACTCCGGCGTCGGAAGAACACTCTCAGTGGCTTGGAGTGTCTGGAGCGGCCGCTTCCTCCCCGGAGACCGCGGCTCCCAAAGTCCACGGTCCGCGCTGGTCTGAGCTCCGACACTGGCGACCTCGGCGAGAGATCCCAGGCTCCGCGGTGTTTAAAGTTCAGCGCCGCCGACGGCTGGATGCCCGCAGCCACAGCTCCTCGGATGTTGGAGTCGGCGGTCTCAGCACTCTGGAGCTTACCGCATGGCGACCAGGGTAAGACATCGCCCACTCCGTGATGGTGCTTCAGTGCTGTGCCACCACCGAAGCTGAAGTTCTGGCCGGTCCCGGCAGGAAAACACCGCTCCAGTCTGTTGGTAGGCCGCGAGGAAGGGGCGAAAATACGGCTCGGAGAAAAGCCGCATCTCCGATCAGGTAGGGACTGCGAAAAATAGTTTCCCCCTTTCCCCACCCCCCACATAAAAAGACTAGAAGACCTCCAAAACAAACACTTTTAACTCACTAAAAATTAAGAAAAAAGGTGAAAGGACTAACAGCTGCTGGCAGGGCAGCCATACTCGACGGCGCCTCCCGTCGGGGGGTGAAAGGACATAATCGGAGGATTGGAATAGTTGGAAGATATTCGGAGGGGTTAAGGTTGGATGGACCGAGGAATTACACAACCACAAAAACAACGACATGAATTTATATAGCTATCTGAACATGGTAAAGTATCCCGCACCATTTAAGAACAGCCCACAAGATATCATTTCGTACCTTTCCTTCCCTTTTGCCTGTAGACCAATTTCATCAGGCTGCCTTGATGCTTCTGTTGGTCAAAAGCCTCCTTAATATCAAAGGCAAGCATTCTCACCTAACCTCAGAATTCAGCACTTCAGTTAATTTTAGTTAAGTCTGGAGGTGAATGCATTCTGCTGGTACCCAATTGGGTTATTGGTAACCTGTTATCAGTGAGTATATGCTGCTTGGTGGCATAACTGACTGCACCTTATTTCATTTTGTTGAAGTCTGAGACTAACATTAATTGGATGATGATTTGTCTTACATTTTGTAAACGGGACATGGGAAATTTTCTACATACTCATGTATTCAACGATTTAATGATACTTTATTGTCACAGTGAAACTCTTTGTTTTTGAATAAAATCCAGTAAAGTTATACAGCAGACTTCACTTTGACAGTACACGAAGAGTCGGTATGTTTCTGGCACCACAAAGTTTCAAAAGTTCTTAGTACAGTCTTATCTTCTTGCAGCGGCAAACCAGGCCTGCTGCTGTATGTGGTCACAGGTGGCCGGCCTGGCCTCTCTTAGTTCTCAGCGGCTCACAGCCAGGTTGCTCTTGGCGGCTCATCAGCCGGTTGACTCTGCTGCTCATCCTGGGAGTCGTCTGCCGCGTGTGGTGCATCTGGGAGTAACTGCCAACTTTGTGACTGTACTGACATAGCTTGGCTGGTGGCTTAACTAGTTTCATAGAATAACACAGATTAGGAATAGGCATTTTGGCACACAATGTCTGTGCCGAATCGGGTTGCCAATTGTCCCGTATTAGCCGGGACATCCCGTATATTGGGCTAAATTGATTTGTCCCATACGGGTCCGCCCTTGTCCCGTATTTGACTGTTACTACTCGGGTCGAGGGACTATCGGGTCGGGCGTCTGGCCCCGCCTCACCTGTCCTGAGGTAGTGCAGCCTGTGGTCCCATCGGTCGGCAACCCGGCCAGCTGTCTGACCTTCGCTTACCGTCGACACCACCACCCCTCCTTCTCATGGCCGATGAGTTAGATGGGGTGCCGGACTTTACGCACGATGTCGCTCGCCCCTGGCGCCTGGGCCAAAACTCCTCAGCTGGCCCTCCGGCTGGGCTTTGTGTGCAGTCCAGCACCTGGGCCAACTCATCATTCGCCGTCAGGAATTTGTCCCTTATTTTGGCCTTTTGCCCCTTATTTGGGAGTGAGAAAGTTGGCAACCCTAGTGCCGAACATGATGCCGAATTAAATGAAACACTTCTGCCTGCACATTATCCATATCCCACCATTGCCCGCATATCCATGTGCCTGTCTAACAGCCTTTTAAACACCACTATTGTATCTGGTTCCACCACCACCCAGACAGTATGTTGCAGGCAGCCATCACTCTGTTTAAAAAAAACTTGCCCACATATCTCCTTTAAAGTTTTCTCCTCTCACCTTAACAGTATGCCCTCTAGTATGTGACATTTCTACCCTGGGGAAAAGGTTCTGACAGTATACCTGATCCATGGGTTTCATAATTTCTGTAGAACGAGTCCAGTACTGCAGCCAAGGTATGTATTACCATAATTTTTAATGTATCTGGTGTTGTCAGCCATTAAATTGACCAAATACTGTATTCTGTGATGGAGGTGATCTTGGGAGGAAGCTATAGATTATCTATTTGCCACCTCTGGGATGTTTTAGCTTTGGTTCTCACATTCTGGTCCCTACTGAAAGGCCAGGCTGCCTTTTGAAACATCTCTACATCTTGCTGGCAGCTGAGTTACCCTTCACCATTCATGACGGACAATGGCAAGACATGTTGTGCTTGGTTCTGACTCATTAACTGAGGGACAGTTCAGCTTTGTCAAATGCAAGCTGCTCTTGCTGTCTAGGATGCATGTAATCTGGTTGGCAGCTACACAATGTTGTCATCTCATCTGTTGTCATCTCATCTGTATCCTCATTAAACTGTTTATTGAATGATGGAGTGAGGGCCTTGACAGATTATGATGGCCAATGTTTCTGTTGCCACTGCTGATGATCCACATTATCTGATGGATCCATGATATGAGCAACCAGATCTATTGAGTCTATACAATTTAGCTTGATTTTAGTGCCATACAACATAATGTGAAAGACTTGGATAGAGTGGATGTGGAGAGGATGTTCCCACTAGTGGGAGAGTCAAGGACCAGAGGACTCAGCAGAATAAAAGGAAGTTTCTTTAGGAAGGAGTTGAGGAGGAATTTCTTTAGTCAGATGATACTGAATTTGTGGAATTCTTTATCACAGGAGGCCAAGTTAATGGATATTTTTAAGGCATGGATAGATAGATTCTGATTAGTATGGGTTGCAGGGGTTATGGGGAGAAGGCAGGAGAATGGATTTGAGGGGGAAGAGTCAGATCAGCCATGATTGAATGGTGGAGTAGACTTGATGAACCGAATGGCCTAATTTGGCTCCTATCACTTATGAACATAATGGAGAGTGTCATTTATGTGTGAACGGGATACCACCTCCATAAGACTATCCAAGCAATGTGGCTACAGGCAGATACATTCTTCACAGGGAGACTCGTAAAGTTGTTTTCAGTATGGTTATCCCGCATTTTGGTTCATTCACTATCTTTCAGATTCTCATTGTGGCAGCCAAATCCTTCAGGACTCAGCCAGCTCAGTCCCTGGTGTGCCACCAAGCCATTCCATTCAATAGACATTGAAGTCCAACACCCAGTGAATTATTTGTGCCCATTCTGATTTCATTACTTCTTCCAAGCACAGTTCAATACAGAGCGCCAATTAATTAGCTGATGGAGTACAATTGAGGATGTTGACAATATGGTTCTTGAGGTGTGGAACTGATGCTGAGTATTCCCAGGGTTAATATCTTTAACCTGTATAACACTGTTCTCCATCGTCTGGTGGTTGGGGCAGATGGAGCAACCCAGCATCTTATTTGTAAGGCATGATTCCGTGAGCATTTCTAAGACAATAATTTTTCTTGACTTGTTCATGGAACAAATGGCCCAGTTTGATGATAACTTTGCAAGGTTGACTGGGCTTGGCAGCGACATTGCGGTGGCCACATTTATTACCACATTTTTCAAAACAATTTTCATGGATAGATTTAAGTAAAAAATGGGTCAGATAAAGGGGAGGAGCTCTAGAGAGTGGGGATTAATAGGGAGATGGCAATGGGATTTTATTCTAATCAAGTAATATTCTTTATGGCCCTGACCTTAGTGAAGTATCCCCACCTTAATTCAACTCAACAAAATTGGTCATGAAACTAGAAATACGGTATCTGGATTAGAAACTATTGGCTTCTGTGCTTCAGAATCTTTTTGATTCACTACCAGCTCCTTTCCAATTTTCAGTCCAAGTTCAAGTTCAAGTGAGTTTATTCTCATGTGTCCCTGATAGGACAATGAAATGCTTGCTTTGCTTCAGCACACAGAACATAGTAGGCATTTACTACAAAACAGATCAATGTGTCCATATACTATAATATAAATATATACACACATGAATAAATAAAATGATCAAGTGCAAATAACAGATAATTGGTTATTAATAATCAGAGTTTTGTCCGAGCCAGGTTTAATAGCCTGATGGCTGTGAGGAAGTAGCTATTCCTGAACCTGGTTGTTGCAGTCTTCAGGCTCCTGTACCTTCTACCTGAAGGTCACAGGGAGATGAGTGTGTGGCCAGGATGGTGTGGGTCTTTGATGATACTGCCAGCCTTTTTGAGGCAGCGACTGCGATAAATACCCTCGATGGAAGGAAGGTCAGAGCCAATGATGGACTGGCAGTGTTTACTACTTTTTGTAGTCTTTTCCTCTCCAGGGCGCTCAAGTTGCCGAACCAAGCCACAATGCAACCAGTCAGCATGCTCTCTACTGTGCACCTGTAGAAGTTAGAGAGAGTCCTCCTTGACAAACCGACTCTCCGTAATCTTCTCAGGAAGTAGAGTCTACTGAAAATCTAAAAATCCAGCCCATCTTCTTTATTCTAAATTTAGTTTAGAGGTATAGTATTGAAACAGCCCCCTCAGCTCACCAAAACCTCAGTGAACAATGATCCCCAGTGCACTAGTTCTATCCTACACACTAGGGACAATTTAAAGAATGTACACAATTTACAGAAGCCAATTAACCTACAAATTTGCACGTTTTTGGAATGTGGGAGGAAACAGGAGCACCCGGAGACAACCCACAGTCGTAGGGAGAACATACAAACTCCATACAGTCAGCACCTTTAATCAGGATCGAACCTGGGTCTGTGGTGCTGTAAGTCAGCAACTCTACCGCTGCGCCACCATGTCGCCCCGGTACTCCAGCAATCCTGAGTTACTCCAGCGCTTTTTGTCTTTTTGTGTAAACTAGCGTGCAGTTCCTTGTTTCTCCCCATCCCCTTTAACTCCCCTAGATTGAATCTGTAGATGGGTGTGAACTCGGGTCTCTGCACTGTAAGGGAGCAACTCTATCGTTGCGCTACTGTGCCGCCCTTACTCTGGAAAGTAGAAAGGAATCAAATGATTTAATCGTCATGGAGTCATTGAATCAGAGTTGTACAGCTCAGAAATGGGCCCAACAACCAACCACTTCCATGCCGACCTTTTGGCCCATGTACACTAATCCCATTTGCCCTCAATAGGAGCATTTCAGTTCAGTTTAGTTTATTGTCACGTGTACTGAGGTACAGAGAAAAGCTTTTGTTGCATGCTAACTAGCCAGCGGAAAGACAATACATGATTACATTCGAGTCATTCACAGTGTACAGATACAAGATAAGGGAATAATGTTTAGTGCAAGGTAAAGCCAGTAATGTCCAGCCAAAGATAGTCCGAATGTCCCCAATTAGGTGGATAGCAGTTCAGGACTGCTCTTTAATTGTGGTAGGATGATAACATCTGGGAAGAAACTTTCCCTGAATCTGGAGGTGTGTGTTTTCACACTTCCATACTTTTATACCTTGCCTATTAAAGTGCCTCTTAAACATAATTATTGTATTTGATTCTACAACCTCCTCTTGATATCGACCAATTCCTTCTTTGCAACTTACTCCTTTTCTTTTTGACACTCTTACCATGGGAAAAAGAGGTTGAGTATCTACACTATCTATTCCTCTCATAATATTATGCAGGTTTCCTCTGTGTTATAGGGTGGGATTTCACTCCTAAAAAAAGGTTTACATCACGACTTGCATTAGGCAAAGCTGCGCCATCTGCACATGGATCAAAAAACACGAGTTGAAATAAATACATTTTGTTTATTATTGACTATTTCGCACATGACTGCTGTGAGAATGAATTTTATTCCACATCTCAAATTTTGGACATGATTTGTGAATTCTTTAAGGGGAAATTTCTGTCAGCCAAAAGCGTCATTTAACATGTCTCGGTAGAGGTGTCAAAGAGCTTGATTGTCAGAAAGAGATGATGTGGTTTAGTTTGTCAGACTATTCAATGACAGACTGTTCAGGAATTTGTTCAGTGATAGTGCAAAATTGTAACGTGGCACAATAATCCATTTGACAAAATAAGTATGATAAAAATATAAAATGGGCAAATTATTCTTACATACAAGCTGATTTCTTTGAAGGCGATAATGAAGGTTCAAACTGAAGATTTAATGTGGCTTCATATTTAAAAAATGTAAATAAAGAAGATATAATTTAGGTTCAAATTTGGATTGCAGTTAGTTTGTTCAACATTAAGATACATTTGTTTTTTGTTGATTATGAGTGCCATCAAATCTAATTAGATCTCAACTGAGCCAGCTAAGGTTTAAAATCTACTCTTTTTAATTCAGTTTTATGTATGGTTTTGTGTGCCTGCTTTTAAATCGATGGAAATTTAATAAGAGAAAACCTAAAGTAAGACAGACAACAAGTTTTATTGGTCTTGTAAAGAGTTCTGGTTACATCTGTAACAACATGGGTTACATGACAAAGGGTTCATTAAGTCCAACAGTTGCAAGAACGATTGGGACACTGTCAGTATTCTACATAATTAAAAAGATAGTATCAGTTTCTGTCAATCTGCTTGGGCAGTAGGAGAAAAGAAGAATGAATGAAAGTAACAATACTGTTTCAGTATTCAATTTTTCACTCGGTGACCTTAATCCTTTTGTGATCATTGTGAATTAGTACCTTTAGAAATACAATTCTTTTGACTCCTCTAACAATGTGTTGCTGGACATATTGCTTAATAGAATGGCAATTAAACCTCTTACCTCAAAGGAATTTCTTCAAGAAATATTGCCTTCAAATAATTAGTTTTAAACTGTAATCTTCACAGTTTAAAATGAACTGCAAAGGAGTCTATGTGACATCCTGAAAAGAATGCACAAGATATTAAATGTGCATCTTTCAAGACTTCTATTTTGAGGATATTTACTGCTATTCCAGGGTTACTCAGTCAAATTTCTTGTGGATGGGCAGTAGGAGCCATGGTCAAAAATCCAGGCCAGAGAGCATTTAAGAGGAATGGTCTATTAAAACAGATTTGGGTTAATCGGTTGTGGAGGTTAAGAACATAGTACCTTTGCCAAATTAATTTTTGTTTCAGGTGTTTCCAGGCAGAAACTGAGAAAATACAGGTGGTGAAATAGCTACAAAGTCAGTAGAAGCATTGTGATGGATAGAATGGTTGGATCAAAACCAAACAAATACCTTGGCCAGTTTCATTAGAGTATCATTAAAAAAATAGATGAGGGAATTAATATGTCTCTCTAGTAATTTTTCAAAGCACACCAAACTTCGAGGTAGCATGGATAATTAGAGGTACATGTTTTATACACTTTTTTCAAGAAAGTTGCTCTGATCCCTAAACTCTTGAATCAGGGGAAGGAGTGCAGTGTGGTTTTGTGAAATGCAACTGTTGCCTGATTTTTAGTGGAATACATAAGTTTATCGCAAGAAGCATCAAAATTCTTAAGGGGTTGGATAGGCTAGATACAGGAAGATTGTTCCCGATGTTGGGGAAGTCCAGAACCAGGGGTCACAGTTTAAGGATAAGGGGGAAATCTTTTAGGACCGAGATGAGGAAAACATTTTTCACACAGAGAGTGGTGAATCTCTGGAATTCTCTGCCACAGAAGGTAGTTGAGGCCAGTTCATTGGCTATATTTAAGAGGGAGTTAGATGTGGCCCTTGTGGCTAAAGGGATCAGGGGGTATGGAGAGAAGGCAGGTACAGGATACTGAGTTGGATGATCAGCCATGATCATATTGAATGGCGGTGCAGGCTCGAAGGGCCAAATGGCCTACTCCTGCACCTATTTTCTATGTTTCTATGTCTATGTTTCTAAATACAAGCAACACAAATGAAATTAAAGTGGATGAGATTGAATCACTGTCAGTTCTGGTTCTGCAAACAATGTGCTGAAGGAACTTAGTGGGTCAAGCTCGATCTGTGGAGGGAAATGGACGATCTGTGGAGGGAAGTCGGCATTCAGATAAAGGTTCTTGACCCGAAACTGACTGTCCATTTACCCCCAAAGATGCAGCTCATCCCACTGAGTTACTCCAGCAGATTGATCATTGCTCCAGATTCCATGCTAACTGCATTTCGTTGTCTCTGTATTGTACACTGACAATGACAATTAAAGTTGAATCTGAATCTGAATCTGATCTGCAGTCTCCAGTGTCTCAATCCTGGTTTTCATTTATTAAAGATGGTTATTGAGTTATATTCTGAGCCAGAAGGTTGTGTATTCAAGACACTCTCCAGGAGTCAAATATGCAAGTCTAGGTTGACACTCCAGTGTAGTATTGAGGGAGAGTTATATTGTTGAGTTATCGTTAATTGGATGGAATATTAAGTCAGAGCCCAACTATTCTCATAGGTGAATGTAAAGTATCCGTATGTTGTTTTAAAGATGAACAGGAATGATTGCCACGATATTCTGGCCAATATCCTTAAAACCAACATAACTACAACAGATTATCTGGTCATCATCACTTTGCGTTTGTTGAAGCTGCACAGATTGGTTGCAGCATTTCCTGCATTAAAACGTCAGCAGCACTCCAAAAGTAATTAATTGGCTTCACAATTAATGTCCTGAAGCTGTGAAAGATGCAATATTAAAACAAGATTTTTTTGCTTTTGTATTCTGAAGCCTCAGTTAACACACACCCTGATCAGAGAACCTGGTTTAAAAAGGTAATAACTGTAAAATTGAGACGTACATCAACCACAACTTTGTCCTTCATTCTCCATTGCCCATTGAACTTGGACAATGTCTTACTGGGTTATTACCTTTTAAGGCTAAATTTAACAGCCATGACCAAACATCACGGTTTAACACTGTGGACCATGAGTCCATCCATCCCAATAGAGAAACAGAGACATAGCAAGCAAGAGGAACTCACATCCTAGAGAGCCACGATGGGAATTCATAAGTGTAAAGGAGTATTGGAGAATGTGAAAAAAGGAGGCGAGGACGAGTTTTGGATTGTTCTAGCAAAGTGCTGGTAAAACAATACTTGGTTGTCTTCTGCTCTGTAATACCTGTAATATAGTAAGAAAATTAAGGGACTAACAACTGGGAAAATGCTGTAACTATGCATTGAACTGGGCTGCTGTGTCTTGTAAAAAGAACGTAAACTTTGAAGCATATATACGTTAGCAAAACACAAAACTAATAACAAAAGGAAGGTTAGCCCTCCCGGTCATACTGTTTGCTAACGTCCAGTCTCTGGTAAATAAGATGGATGAGCTCCATGCTCGGATCTCCACGCAGAGGGACTTACAGGACTGCTCCATGCTGTGCTTCTGTGAAACATGGCTGGGGGAAAGGACACCCGACGAGGCGATAACACCAGATGGCTACACGGCCTTCAGGGGGGACCGGAGCGCAGCGGACAGCGGCAAGACCCGCGGCGGAGGAACGGCCGTCCTCGTCAAACAAACCTGGTGTACCGACTGTAAGCTTATTTCTAAATCTTGCTCTGAGAATGTGGAGTATCTAACTGTGAAGCTACGGCCGTTTTATCTACCCAGAGAACTGCAATGTATTATTGTGAGTGTCGTGTATATTCCCCCTTCCGCCAAAGAAGAGGCTGCACTCAGGGAGCTACACAACATGATCAATGAGCATGAAAACAAATATCCTGATGCTGCTTTTATTATTCTGGGAGACTTTAATCATTGCAACCTCAAGAAAAACATACCAAAACTGTATCAGTTTGTGACTTTCCCAACTAGAGGAAATAAGACACTGGACCACTGCTACAGTAATATCAGAAATGCTTTTATAGCTGAACCAATACCCCACTTCGGCAAGTCTGACCACCTGGCAATTCGGCTCAAGCCCACCTACACCAAGAGGCTTAAGGCACAGCCAGTCACAGTCAGAACTGTTAACACCTGGACGGACAGTGCACAGGCTAGCCTGCAGGGATGTTTAGAGGCTACAGACTGGAACATCTTTAAGGTGGCCACAGATGACATTCATGAATACACAGAGGCTGTGAGTGACTACATCAGCTGGTGCACATCTATATGTGCCCCTCCCAGAACTGTGCGTGTGTTTCCAAACCAGAAACCTTGGTTCAATGGAAACATAAAACAGAAGATCAGGAAAAGGCAGGAAGCTTTTAAGTCAGGAGATCAAAGGGAGTACAAGAAAGCCCAGTACGAGCTACAGAAGTCCATCAGAGCTGCGAAGAGGGCTTATTCCCAAAAACTTGAAAGCTTTTACCTAAGTAACAACACACGCAGTATGTGGCAGGGAATCCAAGCAGTCACAAACTACAAGAAAACAGTACCAACCACAGACCCCCAGGATGTCACCCTCCCAGACAGCCTTAATACCTTCTACACCAGGTTTGACAGACTGAACACAGACACCCCCTCAAAAGCCCCCTGCAACCCCACGGGCACTGTTTTTCAGGTGACACCCACACAGGTCCTGAAAGCTCTGAGGCAGGTGAACCCCCACAAGGCTGTGGGACCAGATGGCATCCCTCCTAAAGTTCTGAAGGCCTGTGCAGAACAACTCACTGGAGTGTATGTAGACATCTTCAATCTGTCTTTAAACCAAGCAGTGGTCCCCCGTATTTTTAAATTTTCCACCATTGTACCATTTCCAAAAAAACCAAACCCATCCACCCTGAATGACTTCAGGCCAGTGGCACTCACGCCAGTTGCCATGAAGTGTCTAGAAAAACTGGTTCTCACACATATCACTCACATGGTCCCGGGCACGATCGACCCCCTCCAGTTCGCCTACCGCCCCAACCGCTCAGTGGACGACGCAGTGGGCATTGCTTTACACCATATCCTGCAACACCTGGACAGCAGAGGAGCATACGTCAGAACGCTGTTCCTGGATTACAGCTCGGCCTTTAACACCATTCGCCCGGGCAGGCTGACTGAGAAGCTGACAGACCTCGGCGTCCCGACTCCCACCTGCAACTGGATCTTGGATTTCCTGACTGAAAGACCACAGGTGGTGAGGATGGGAAGGAGGGTGTCAGCAGAGCTCACCGTCAGCACAGGATCACCACAAGGCTGCTGTCTCAGTCCCAAACTTTTCACCCTGTACACACACGACTGTGTCTCCACCCAGGAAAACACCATCATTATTAAGTATGCGGATGATACCACCATCCTGGGCCTCATCAAGGGGGGGGGGACGAGTCGGGCTACAGGAGTCTGGTGAACGACATTCTTGCCTATGGTGAGGTGAACGACCTAAGCCTCAACACAGACAAGACAAGAGAAATAATAATGGACTTCAGAAAAAAATCCACCCCCCCTGCAGCCCCTCATCATCAAGGGGACTGTGGTGGAGAGGGCTGACAGTTACAGATACCTGGGATTACAAGTAACATCAGATCTGAACTGGACTTTGAACACTGCAGCCACAGTGAAAAAAGCCCAGCAGAGACTGTACTTCATCAGGCTGCTCAGAAAAGCTGGTCTGCACTGTCGCCCTCTCACCCAGGTCTACAAAGGACTGGTAGAGAGCATCCTCACCACAGGCATCACGGTGTGGTGTGGAAACACCACACAGACAGAGAGGAAGGCTCTGCAAAGAGTCATAAAGACTGCAGAGAGGATTATCAGAACGGAACTCCCCTCCATGGACACCATCTACACACAGCGCTGTCAAAAAAGAGCAGAGAGAATCATCAGAGACACACTACATCCAGCTCACTCCCTGCTCAAACACAAAAACTGCACATACAACCTCAGGCACAGACGAGCGGACAGCATCGCCACAAACAGAACACGCTTTTTTAAGAGCTTCTTCCCTGCCACAGTGAGACTCTTGGCCAAAACAAAATGAACTGATGTCCTGACCTGCCTCATAGCATATCATATTATATCATATTGTATTGTCTCCTGGGCCTGTGCAATTTACAATGCAGTCGACACTTTTATATAGGGTTTGTGCAAGTTACACTGCTCTCACTTTCCCCTTTATATAGGGTTTTAGGCACTTTCTTTTTTTATTTCTAGAGAAGTATATGTTTTTATAGATTGTGTGTCTTTCTGTGTGTCTTTTTAATTTGACTTGACTTGACTCTCTGAACAACCGCACAAGAGTTCCTATGTGTGTAAGCACAAATGGCAAATAAAGTTTTTGACCTTTGAAAACAAATAGTTGAGAGGGGTGAAAAAGCAGATGAAAAAGAATGGCCAGGTACAACAGGCACTGAACTTAGAAAAGAGACTACAGCATTCAGACAATCTGAAGAAGGTTCTCAACCCGAAACGTCACCCATTCCTTGCCTCCAGAGATGCTGCCTGTCCCACTGAGTTACCCCAGCTTTTTGTGTCTAGCTACAGCATTTACCTTCATTACTGCAGCAAAGACCAGCTCTGAGTTGTTAGCTTTCACAATTGCACTTTGTGTAATTTAGGGTGGGAACTATAAGGTGTAGCTGTTGCCATGATCCGCTAACGCAGACGGAGCTGAGGGATAGATCTAGGTTGCAGAGAGACTCAGTAATAAATACTACAACTGGAATTTTGGCTTTCTTTTATTACCATTCCACCCGTGAAAATCTGGACTTAATTTGTTGCCTGTTTCTGAGATTGTGACATGACTGCAACTTATCATCCATTCCTACCAAGATTAGGTGCAACATATTATTGAATGCATTATTGTGGAGCAGGGGCAGAAATGGCAGACAATGGAACAATGCAGACTAGGACTACAGACTACATTTAAGGATGTTATGTCTGTAAGGCATTAACCCTTTCCACATGGAATTTGCAGCAGGACAGGGAATATGAGGATCTAACTGAGAAGTGTACAAATTCCTCCAGCCCTGGATATTTGTGCATACATGTAACTGTTGATACTGGAATGTTAGGCAAACACAAACATCTGGCGTAACTGAGCGTGTTTCGCAGAATCTGTGGAGGGAATGGATAAGCAACGTTTCAGGTTGGGACCCTTCTTCAGACTTTGTACTTCACTGGAATGTGCGGTAGGGTGGATTTTTCACCTGTCGTATGAGATCCTGCATCCACAATCACCAGTCGGTACTTTCCCCCTTTGCTTGAGTGTGATGAACTCCTACAATTAACCCCCTCAAATATGTGAATATGATACATTCATGCTTAAAAATTCGACCTTCTTGACTTCTTCAAGGAACATTATCAGGACAGCGGAGATTGAATAATGATCCCACTAAGCATGGCTTGAACTGTACAGAAAAATGCTTCACCACAATTCAAGCCTCTGCAAAGATGGTTAATGCAAGGTATTCAGAAGAAGGGTTTCGGCCCGAAACGTTACCTATTTCCTTCGCTCCATAGATGCTGCTGCACCCGCTGAGTTTCTCCAGCATTTTTGTGTACCTTCGATTTTCCAGCATCTGCAGTTCCTTCTTGAACACATGGTTAATGCAAGGGCTGGAAGAGTCATTGCTCTCTCCAAGGCCAAGATCTCTACCACTCAGGTTCTCATTGCACTCAGTTGACTGCATTGGCAGGCCACAGTGTTTTGATGCCTGACATCAGACTCTTGAATTAGACCATTGTGAGCTCGGTCATGGGAAGAGATTACCAGGCAGGCAAAGGGAAAGGATTTCCTCCAAGCTTTCTTGAAGAAATATAACAGCCCCACCGACTTCTCGGAATCTCTGGCCTATGACTGCTCAGAGTGGAGAAGGAACATTCAGCATGGTATCAAGACTTTCGAAACTATGTATCCATAGTGCATAGAAACTCTGCTTAGTTGGCAGAAGGGTTCTGAATTTATAATGAAAATGCTGCTTTGGGGAAAAGTTATGGGATCCATATATTTATGGAAATTAATGGAAGTGGCTAAAGAATCATTGTCTAATGGACATGCATGTCCTGATGATTTCAACACAGGAACTTGTTTATTCTTTGTGGCTTGACTCTCACTTTGCAATAAGCCAAGTTAGTTAGGAATACCATAGCCAGGCACTCTCAAAACCATTCACACGACAGAGCCTAATGATTGGGATATGGAAGATTCCAGCAATTGTAACTGGAAAGTGGCAGAAAAGTTTGGCCACCAGAACTGTTGGTCTCTGGCTCCTTTCAGATACCTATGGAAAAGGTGGGTCACAGAGTACTACTTCTGCTTCTAGCTCACAGGGACGGCT
Organism: Amblyraja radiata; assembly: GCF_010909765.2. Classification (NCBI taxonomy): domain Eukaryota; kingdom Metazoa; phylum Chordata; class Chondrichthyes; order Rajiformes; family Rajidae; genus Amblyraja; species Amblyraja radiata. The sequence continues at coordinate 60,512,692 of NC_045957.1, read as the reverse complement.
CGGAAATCATCTAAAATCTTTCTTCCGCATCTGGGTTTCCATATTCTGAAGAAAATCACGTGACAACTGTAATTTTTTAATCAGGTTCTCGCATGCGCCATGGGAGCAGATTTCTGTACTCCTTGCTGGGACACTTGGTGACTATGATATTTGCCACCGTAAAAAGGTGTTGGCTGCAAAAACAACTGGTTGAGGTGACATTCCCTGCAGCTAACATTTAAAGTCGCTGACCTTCTCCTGTCTAAAGTGAGGAATTAGCATAAACCCCTGTATTATGCAGTGCCATGCATTGAGAAAATAAGGTTTATGTTACTTTTGGCACCCAGACCCTCTTCAGACATTGAAATTGACACTTGCTTTCAGTTTGCAAGCATATGGTAAAATAGTAGCAATGTGCGGTTTTGGGTCAGTAATTCAGAGATCAGGACTGGCACCCTGAAATTAAGGGTTCAGATTCCACCAGTTTGAGAGGAATAAAAAGCTGGTATGAGTAACAGTTATCATGTGGTTCTTAGCTTGTGAACATTTAACTGGTTCACTAACTTCCTTTTCAGAATGAAATCTGCTGATGTAGTCTGTAGATAACTCTAAATCTACATATTTTAACTCTAAACTGACTTCCCCAAGTTAAATTAAAGAAGTACTATAAGAAGAACTGTTCACTAGTTTTGCAGGGGAAACAGGGATGGCTAATAAACATTGGTCTTTCTTTTATTCCAAGGATAAATAAATAAAATGTATTGATGCATTTGTATCAGACGTGACTGCCCCAACAAGTAGCACATATCTGCTCAATTAATTCAGGCAATTTTGAGCAGATTAATTGGTGTGACGGTACCTGGACGTGGCGCCGACAGAGGAGAGGCCGAAGCAAAGAAGCCGAAGCCAAAGAACCAAATAGAAACGAGGCCGAAACGCCAATGAACCTGAAAGAGTCTGAAGACGAAATGCCTACTAACCGAAAGGATGGGACACTTAAATGCAAACTAACCGAAAGGGCGGGACGCCTAAAAGCCAACGAACCGAAAAGCTGTGTCGCCTAAAAGCAAACTTACCGAATGCGCGCTCTGTCGAAACGCCACCTACCCGAAAGGCGGCGTCACCTACAGGCCAAAGGACCGACTGCCGCTCAACAGAAAAGCCCAATAACGGACTTGACGTTGCCGGGGGGCGGGACTTGTCAGCGATTGGTCCAGATCCCCGCGTCCACCACATCACTGTGAAGGCGTGAACATTGTCCCAAACTTCCGCTCCACCCGACCCTCAGCCCGCGGAGGGTGGCCGTGGGAGAGTGGGGGCTGTCCCGAGGAATTCACACCTTCAGGCATTCGCCTGCACATCCTCAAAGACTAGCTATAGCATTTGGTGCAATCAACGTAGCTCCTTTACAAAGGAACCAACCACAGACTAGGCGACTGCTTTGCTGATCACTTATGGTCAGTCAACTGTGACCATCTGGATCTTCTATTGTTTGCCATTTTATTTCCCCTTTGCACTCCACACCGACTTGTCTTCTCCATTGGCAGTTTGAGGACAAACGTAAATTAGAGGAACATTTGGACACTGAATGAAATTTCAGATGCTGGAACTTGTGTGGCACTCTGGCTCCAACCAAGATGACCATTGACAAAGCCATTTCCAGAAATGCCTCACCAGCCCCACAGATTAACTTCTGCAGCTTTAACTAGGTGACATTGCGGAGAATGAGAAATAAGCAGCTACATTTTCACCAGCTGGGAAGGCGAGAAAAAGTACTTTTGGGAAAGAGACCAGGTGGCTTTCTCCATTGTAATGTGAGTGCAGATGCACTTCAGTCTACCAGTGCAATCTGAAGAGATCTTTAATGTACTTTCTGTGACAAAGTGAGAACTGTAATGCCCCTGTCCCACTTAGGCGATTTTTTTAGGCGACTACAGGCAACTAGGCTGTCGCCACAAGGTCACTGGAGTGTCGCCTGTGTGGTCTCCTCAGTCGCCCAAAGAGTCAGTCGTACCTTATTTTGTGATTGCCGCTGGATTTTGAAATGTTCAAAACTTTTTGGCAGCACCCGTGGGCTTGACGCCAACGATCATAGCCTGATGTAGGTGCTGTCACCAGGATTACTTAGGTTGTCGCCAGGATGACGTAGGTTGCCGCCGGTGATGATCTCGGTGAATTCCAGTGGCGACCACCTACGTCAACTGGCGACAGGTACCGGCGACTGAATTATCTTACCCTGTCGTAGCTTGTCATGGGTGTTTTAGGTAGCTTGTCGTAGGTGTGGTCATAGGTGGATGTCCTAATGGTCGCCGGTTGTCGGTAGCTTGCCGTAGCTTGATGTCGACTAGGTGGTAGGTTGTTGTAGACATTATCGTTGGGGGGGGGGGGGGGGGGGGGGGGCGGGGGCGGTCCAGTCGCTAGTTTTTCAGCGACCTGCTACGATTATGACAGTCGCCGGCAGTTGCCCAAAAAAACGCCTATGTGGGACACGCACATAAGGGTGTTTTTGCAAACCCATGGATTTGCAGTTGAATGTTTGAGTCACCAAAGAAAGCAATGCTCATGCTTATCACAATGGTAAGTAAAGCAAACAGTATTTACTGTGAGATAGTGGCTACTTTGTTGTATATAAAACCCATTGGAGAAGTCACTTAGTGGAGCAGAGATACGTAATTGTTGAATTGCTATGTCTAGTTTATATTGAATATATTAATTGAAAATAAGTAGATTTTCCTTCTGCTGAATTGACTGTGTATGTATGTTTTGTAAGTAATTATTATATATAATTTTGTCTTGATGTAAATAGTTAAATGGTCAAGTAATTTAATATATGTTGATGGATATTGTTGATATGGGTTTGTTCCATTTCTGAAGGGAAACCATGTAGCATAATGAGTGTGTATATTTCTTTAAGAACGATGTGTTTCAATATAATTGAATCACCCACTGCCGTCAGTTCAATGTTGTTTGCCATCAACAAAGAATGTTTGGTTCGATGCTCTTTTCTTGTTAGTTGCCTTACTAAACATCAATGTAACCATGCTACAATGACAGGATGAAGTGTGTTACACTCTGGAGGATGAGAAATACTGAAGTTGAAGAAGGGAGATTAATGATCGGGGCAGATGAAAGCAAAACCACCACTGATGGTGAGAAAACAACAAGGAGTGGTGTAAAGTACTTGCTGAGGCTTGTAGGGCTTCTGGCTCCAATCACTGCCAGGTTTTCAAGTCTTTCGGAAATTTGTGAAGGAGTGCAATTGCTAAATCGAACACCCAATTTCTCAGCGTGATTCTGATCTACACCTATCGATTAAACTTCCTACTTATTTGTGGCGGGATTTGGTCTTGATAACTGCTGCTATAAAACAGCCCACACACATATGTGTAATTTATTGTAAATAATGTCCCTCCTTTTAAAATCATTAACCCCGTCCCTTCCCACTCACTCTTTCCTGACTATTCTGGAATGCACAATTGAAGCAATTGTACTTTGTAATTGTAAATAGTTTTCTGATATACCTACCTTTGTTTATTCCACAGGCCTGTTCCAGGATCTCTATCTTCCCTACTCCATCTACAAAACAGACAAAGGCAGCCCATGCCAGGGTCGATGCCTGGCAACCTTCCAAATTCCACCATGCCTGGATCTTCTGCAGTACTGATGCCTGTAAGTATTTATGTTTATTCTGCTCTAAATATTGCACTCCGATCCCCTTCTGATGTTTGGCGTTGTAACATGGCAAGCAACATATGGCATCCATTGCTCCCAAATGCAATGTTAACATTTCAACTTTTATAAAAGTTTACTCATATTGGCCTATATAGTAGGGCGACCTAATGGGGTAACAATGGAGGCAAAACCGACTGTCGAGCATCAGTTCCATTGCCAAAGTCCTATGTTCTCAGTGGGGTAGAGGTGAATCGGACAGTACCATTGTCTTTGGAAGGACAATTCAGAAGCCTGACATCAGACTGGAACAAGCTGCCCCTGTGAAGTAGTTGTACCGCCTACAGTTGCAGGTGTAAGTGAAAGGGGACAGGGACGTGTGGATGGGTAACGGTCATATAACCATAATGGTCCCTGCAAAAAGCAGAAGGGAGCGGGAAGGGGAAGATTTGTTGGTCAGCTGGCTCCAAACACTGACGCATCAGGGATGGGGAAAAATTATCTGGACACTGCGTTTCTGAAGGCAGTCACACCTGTTAGATTAACTGCTTCCAATTTGGTCTGTGGTCAGAAGAAGGAAGGTGTGACTACAGTGAAGTAGGTAGGGGTATCCAAGGAGCAGTGTTAGAGGAGCCTATGCTCTTGGGCTTGGCTAGCATGTCTGAAATTCTTACTCCCTGTGCAGAAGAGTGAGAGGGCTCTAGGAAGGAAGAGCAGCCCTACCATGAGACTGGTTAGTGCCATGGATCATGTGGATGATGGATCAGGGGCCATTCAAGAAGGGAGAGAAGAGGAATAGACATGATTCTCTGTCATTGCCTGCCTGGTAACAAGGTTCGGGACATCTCGTTTGACCCGCAGAGGAATTTGTAGTGGGAGGGAAATATTTGGTTGTTGTAGCATAGGTAGAACATGGAGAGAGGTTCTGCTGAGGGAATTTGAGCAACTAGGGACTATATGAAAAAGCAAAACCACCAAGGTAATAATCTCTGGATTGCTACCTGCCACAAACAAATTGGTGTAGGGCGAGATGATTAAAGAATTGGTGTGGGGGAATGGGTTTGAATTCGAAGGACATTGGCATCAGTATTGGGGAAGGAGTGAGTTATTCTGATGGGACGGACAGCACATGAACCCTGCTGGGACCAGGGGCCTGGCGAGTACTTAGATGAGGAGAAGTTTCTTTAGTCAGAGGGTAGTGAATCTGTGGATTTCATTGCCACAGATGGCAGTGGAGGCCAAGACATTAGGTATTTTAAAGTGGAGATTGAGAGCTTATTGATTAGCAAGGGTGTCAAAGGTTACGGGGAGAAGGCAGGAGAATGGGGTTGTGAAGGAAAGATACGTCTGACGTGATTGAATGGTGGAGTAGAATCGATGGGCCAAATGGCCTAATTCTGGCCCCATTACATGAATTTATAACAATGTGATTGGAAATGGATGATCGTCTCAGTAAATTCAGCTTTGAAGGCCCTTCGGCCACTGAGTCCACGCCGACCATCGATCACGTTCATACTAGTTTTATGTTATCCCATTTTATCATCCACTCCCTATCCCTACATTTACAATGGTCAATAACCTACAGAGAGAACATTCAAACACAACAGACAGAGTTTGGGGTCGGGATCGAACCTGGGTCTCTGGCATTGTGAGGCAGCAGCTCTAGGTATACAAATTCATGAAAGGAATAGATCGGGTAAATGCACTGAGTCTCTTCCCCAGAGTATGGGAATTGAGGATCAGAGGACATAGCTTCAAGGTGAAGGGGAAAAGATTTAATAGGAATCTGAGGGGCAACCTTTTCACACAAAGGGTGGTGGGTGTATGGAACAAGCTGCCAGAGGAGGTAGTTGAGGCTGGGACTATCCCATCGTTTAAGAAACTGTTTGAAAGGTACATGGATAGGACAGGTTTGGAGGGATATGGACCAAGTGCAGGCAAGTGGGACTACTGTAGCTGGGATATTGTTGGCCGGTGTGGGCAAGTTGGGCCGATGGGCCTGTTTTCATACTGTATCACTCTATGACTTTGACTCTACCTGCTGTGCCATAGTGCCACCCCATAATAATTTTGGAATAGTGTGTTTTCAACTTAAGATGCTCTTGTTACATGACCATCTAAACCTGCAGAGGTGAAGTGATGTCTGGCTATACATATGTTTTTGCCTGATGAAAGCAGTTACCTCAAAACTGATTTTGTGATGGAATATCAGAATTTGCAAAACTAGATATCCCTTGAAAAGTAATTAATGCTTTTTGTTTCAGATTTTGCCAATTGCTTTTTCTTAAAGTGTATGAACATAAATTCTGATGCACTTACATGGGCTCATTGTACAGGAGATTTCAATTGTTTACCTAACATGCACGTTGTGTATGTCCAGGCCATTTAGTCAATTGCACATTTTCAGGCCATTAATGCTGCTCAACTAGGACTGGGGCAGTGGTGTTTGGGAGGGTGGCAGGAGAAACAGTTGGTGTGGACAACTGACCTGGGCCTGGTGCTGGTTTGGCAATCAGCCAAGTGGCCTGAGGTGATGGGTCAGATCAGAGATCAGTGCTCAGTAATGTAGCTGTAGTTGGGATGTTGCTTGCAATGAGCTAATTGTGGAGATCGCGGTTTCCATTGGGGGTTACAGCATTGCTGGGATGGGAATGGTGATAATTGTCCGACCCTGAACAGTCCCTTGACTAATCAGAAGGCGAAGGAGTCGTTGGTGGTTAGGGTGACTGTAACCTCCTTCAGGGTCCTAATGGGATTGATAGTCAGTTGGGAGGGGAGATGATTGATTAGCGTGTCTCTATCCTGGTGGTGTATATGAACAGTTAAAGGAGAGAATGCAATTTTCTTAGTGAAGTTGCTGCTTACTTACCCTGGGTTTAGTCATAGTCTTGTTGGACAAAGTAGTCTAATTTACCATTCAATCATCCAAAAGGTGCTTTGCACAATCAGAAATGTGTATGTGATTAAAAAGAACCCAGAAACGTCAGTATCACATTTCACTCTATTTATGGTAAATGCTGTTTCAACAATGCTCCACAATCTAAATTGTAGACCATGCTTTGAAGGTATTGCTGCAAAAACTCCCTGGGGCCCTTTGAGGTTTCCTGCTGTAACTTTGGCAAAACACTAGTGAAGCCCAAAATGGCTTCCAGCTTTGTACATAAACCTAACCACAAAATTTGAAATGCAAATAAAATATTTCTCAAACAGAAAGTAAACACTCCACATCTTAGATATTATAAATAACAGCAGTGCTGGCTATGCATTAAAGATTAATCAGCACCTGCAAAGAACAAACCATTCTGGACAATTAGCGATTGTTAGAAATTTTAAAATGCTCCTGTGACTAGTGATTTAATAATTGAAATACTGAACCTTTGGAAGATCTAGGTTTGTTGTGTCCATTTGCATTCTGCTTACCAAGTGACAAGCCATTCTTCATTGAAGGAACTTCTGGAAATATTGATGTACCTCTGTGGGCATATTGTACAGCCAATGCAAAGTGGACTTTGGTTGTGGGCCTGTCACTGTCAATGTCAGAATATCCAATGCCACCGCCGGACATGAAAGATGGTGGGTCGCGACGGTCTGCTAGGGACAGGAGAAATGTTTAGAGCAGCCAACCTGTCCCGGGTCTGCTGTTGTTTTGACAGCCAGACAAGTGGCCATTGGTGGGGATTTGGTTAGGATGTCAATGCTCATCTTAGTAAGGATGACAATGCTTGCAATCGGGTAATTGGTTAAATTAGGTGAACAGGTTAAATTAGGTGAACATTCAACTAACAACCAAACATGATTGAAAAGTCATAAAGCGTGGTGAATAAAATAGTTATCCTTTACTCATATTCATTTTTTTTTAGAAAGTCCCATCCATCATCTATCTGTAGACACTGTAAAGCAGCTACCTATAAACATGATAATATGCAATTAAGCTATTATTTTCATAGATGTGTTTCTCTCAACTCTATCATTCAGGCCAAACTTAACATCTCCATTGTACCCATTCTAGGTGAGGATCATCTCTCTGTAGTAGTGGGTCCTCTCTCAGAATCTCTCTCAGAAGACATTACTTGCTCTCAGGAACACTTATAACCATATAATATAACCATATAACAATTATGGTTATAACTTCCACAAGTTATACGTACAGGGCTAATTGTTGCAACCCCTGTTCTTTATTACTTTACAGGTACTCCTTAAACGGCAATATTATCCAAACTAATAATGAATGTAGACTCCTTACTGAAAACAGGGAGCAAGAATAGAGCTACCAACAAAACGTGCTTTATTGAACCCTCATCAAACTGCAGAAGCTCATACAACAATGCAGCAAAAGTTATACTAAATATTGTATACTATTCCTATAGTTACGTTTACATTCATATAATCCGACACTGGATAATTTACTATCCTTCGGGTTGATAGAAGGAGCAACATTATTTCAGGCAGAATTTACAAAATATTTAAATGAAAATAGAATATCACCACACAAAAATATATACACATCTAAATGTTCAATATTTGTAGTTGGCTAGTGAGGTCCTGTGTTGGTGGCCCCAGCGTTAATTCCCTTTTTGACTGTTTTGGAAGTTTCACTTCTGCTTACTGCAACTTTTTTGATCTTAGCGTCTTCCCCTTTCATGCTAAAGGATGTCTCCAGACAGAAATGTCGTCAGAGGCAACTATGACAGATAAGGACTTTACCAATTTCTTTGGCGCATGGTTCCTCTCCTCAAATGAGAATTCATTAGTTACTACCAATCTGTTAGAATGTGCCTCGCAAGGTATCTGTGGCTATCTTTGGCATTTGAATTTGATGCCTCATATCTCCCAACTCTTCATTAAAGTTTACTATAATTGTCTTGTGAGCACCTTCACATATTGTTGAGAAGGTTCCTGATTAGGTTCTGTAAACTTACACTAACCACTCAAGTACAAGATTTATGCATGCATTGATGTTTTAGAGCTCCTTTTGCAAACTGAGGAACCAGTGCATGAACAGCAATTGTGTGCATTAGCACACAGTGCATTAACAATTGTTGCTGTTAGATCCTTCATGCGGTAAAACTGATGTTTCAGTATTCTGGCACCACTGATAGCCAAACTTTCTTCAACAGAAATACTTCTACAATATAATACCATCATAAACTCTTAGGAAATAGATTATTTGGTTGCTAAAATTCTTACAACTGATAAGGGACCAATAAGGCAACATTGTGGGTCAGATGTTGAGAACAATGCTTTCATGGAGTTTGGAGATGTGCGCAGAGGAATGATCAGGAAAATAACTATTTATTGTCCATTGAAATTAATGGGAAGAACAAGAGGGATGGAATATACAAACTGCCCCTTTGCTATCACCTGTAATGAGTTATCATCAAAGAATAATCTAATCTCCTGTGAAGTGTTTGCAAGTCCAGAGGTCCCAGTTCAACTTCCTTGCTGAAATTGGTTACCTGTTTTCAGCCAGAATTGGCAAAACAAGCACCGTAATTGATTTTATAAAAAGCAAAAATATAGTCAGGGATCTTGAACTTGATCTCCATACTTTTACATGTGCATATTTGGATTTTAGATGAAGAAAAAAGTTATGTTGCAAAAATGTTGTTGTCAAAGCTCACAGATGAATATTGTTATTTGGACTGAAACTAAACTCTCACAGAGTCAAGACACAGATACTGAAATCTGGAGCAATAAACTGGAGGCAAACTGCTGGAGGAAATCACTGGGTCGATCAGCACTGGAACTGATGCAGGTTGTCAGCCACAAACGTTGACCACTGCTTTTCATCCATTGAAGCTGGTTGAAGCAATGAGTTCCTCAGGCAGATTGTTTATTGTTCTAACAGAGAATCAATGGATTAATGAAAAGTAGCGAACTACTAAAAAGATTTAGTATTTACAGAAACCTTTACTTAAAATAGAGCTGTTAAAGTGTGCCGCAAATAATACTTGCCTAAATCAGTTATTTCACTTTTGTCTGCACAAATCATTAACTAGACAATTAGGACCAGTAACCATATACCAGCCACCTTCCACCTTCTTGGCAGGACGCCATATAGATAGCGATTTTTAGGGAACTGCTAATCCTGTTTTTGGCAACCCAAATTAATTTTCTGGTAAAATTGTAGAATATAGGCAGCATTGGGTTCCAGCTGCAAGCAACATTGAATTATGAGTTTTACTTTGTATTGCCAGAAAGATGTGTATATTTATGCCAGCTAATATATTTAGTGGAATAAATTTCAGAATTCTTCATTGTGCACAAATGTTAATTATTTCTGTTTGAAAGGCCCATTTGACTGGGGAGTAATTTTGTAATTACAAACAAGTTAAGTCAATATTTAGTAAAAGTCAGTGGAACGTGAAGACAAAAACAGAGAAGTAGTGTACAAGTTCACTCAGCGGTTCCATTATTTACTGGACCAGAACAATATGTATGAACTACTGTTTTAAGATGTAAAAAGAATCTTAATGAAGGAACCACTCCGTACTCTCCAAACTTGGTAAGGGCTGGGTTTTATTTTGAAAGTGTTTAATCTTCGTACCCTAGTGAACCTGCAGATTATGCTTATATTGAGCCGACAGTAAAAAATATATAGTTTTCACATTGAAATTGTTGACTAATATATTTGATTAGCATTTAAACTTTGTAATCAGTGTAGCAACCCCTTAATAAGCAACTCAGCAGTGACAACATGCATTTATGTTCCACCCTTGTAACATGGAAAACTACCCCAAGGTGATTCAGCGGCTGAATGAAGAAAATCTGGAAGCCAAATGAGAAAAAGAAATAGACGAAACATGCTAAAACATTATGGGATTTAAGGAGGGAAGTTAAAATTGAAAAGTTTAGGAAGGGAATTCTAACGTGGATGTGGAAATTGTGAGATTGCATTGGATGTACTAAAGCATTGAAGAAAGTCACACAAAGCATGTAAAGTGAGAATATGAATGTACATTTTAAGTTTCAGGGACTGGGAAACCACTGTTTTATAGTGAAGATCCCATCGTGGTTAATCATGCCATTTCAGTTGAGTAATAGAATCAATGTAAAAGTAAATGAATGTTACCCATGAGGTCTTGCTTAAATCTATCTTCTTTCGATGCCCTCTAGTTTTAGAATCCTCCACTAAGGGAAAAAGTCTGTGTTTACTTTATCCATGCTCCTTATGACCTTGTACACCTCTGAAGTCACCCCTCAGCTTCCTAAACTCCAAAGAAAAGTGTCCCAGTATATCCAACCTATATCTCAAGCCTGCAAGCTCAGATAACATCCTGGTGAATCGCTTCTGCACCCTTTCCATCTTAATGACACCCTTTGTATAGCTGAATGACTGGAATGGCACACGGTACTCCCAGTGTGGTCTCACCAATTACTTTTACAGGTGCAGCACAATATCCCACTATTTGAACTCAATACCCTTCCCAATGTGTGCCAAATGCCTTATTTCACCACAATGTCCATCTGGCCTACCACTTTTATGGAGACATGCACCTGTACTCCGAGATCTCTCTGTCCTGCAACATTCTCCAGGGTTCTGCCATTTATGGTGTAAGTCATGCCCTGGTTTGACATACCAAAGTACAACACCTCACGCTTTAGAAAGGAGATGAGGAGGAATTTCTGTAGTCAGAGGGTGGTAAATCTGTGGAATTCATTGCCACAGGGGTGTGGAGGCCAAGTCGATGGAGATTGGCAGATTCTTGATTAGTAAGGGTGTCACAGCCATTCTCTGCCACAGAAGATAGTTGAGGCCAGTTCATTGGCTATATTTATATATGTGTATATATTTGTGAATTACACATATTTATATATTGTGTATTACACATATTTATATATGTGTAAATATATGTGTATATATTTATATAATGGTATATGGACACAATGATCTGTTTTGTAGTAAATGCCTACTATGTTCTGTGTGCTGAAGCAAAGCAAGAATTTAATTGTCCTAACAGGGGCACATGACAATAAACTCACTTGAACTTGAACTTGAACTTGATATTTAAGAGGGAGTTAGATGTGGCCCTTGTGGCTAAAGGTATCAGGGGGTATGGAGAGAAGGCAGGTACAGGATACTGAGTTGGATGTTCAGCCATGATCATATTGAATGGTGGTGCAGGCTCGAAGGGCTGAATGGCCTACTCCTGCACCTATTTTCTATGTTTTTATGTCAGGGGTTATGGGGAGAAGGCAGGAGAATCGGGTGAGATGCAAAGATAGCTCAGCCATGATTGAATGGCGGAGCAGACTTGATGGGTCAAATGGCCGAATTCTGCCCCAATAACCTATGAACATGAACTTGCTAGTTCAATTCCACTTGCCAATCCTTGGTCTAACTTTCCAACAGTATACTATACCACTAATTTTGGTATAATCTGCAACTTGAAACTCTCCAGGGTAGTGTGAGCCCAAAACATTGTAGCTGAGAACTAAGGTGACCAAATTAGCTTATTTGCACCTATTGTAGAAATCAGTACAGAATATTACATTTCTCCCTCAGGGATTCTCTTGACTGCCGATGCATTCCTAAAAAGGAATTTCCACTGAATTCAATTTCCATTTACGGTCGAATGAAAAGTTAACTCTGCGTGGTGTGTGGTTTTGCATTAAAAATAAATGTCACAGTTTCACTGTAGGTTTCATTCGCCCAAATACCATTGGCATTATTAATAATTAAGTGCAAGGGGGGCGGGTGGAATACTAGTGACCTTTTGGCCGAAACACCCAGATTTGCACCATGATGGAAATTGTGGGTCAAGAACTTTAATTTAATACTTCATGCCCTTGCACTTTTTCAATTCTATTGAAAAACCACTGAACCGACTCGCATATATTAATTACTGTTGCAAATTGTTAGGTTTGTAAGTATCGTGGAATTAATCTATTCAATAAAGAATCAATTTTGGGTGAAATGTGCTGATAAAGGTGGTCCAAAGTGGCTGTCAGGCATTCATTTAATACTGTGAACTTTTGAACAGAGGTTTCCAACACTGGTTAGCAAAATACATTACTGACTTCTGCTGTATCCCAGTATATGTGACAATAATAAATCGATATCAATGTGAGTTTCCACATAGTAACTATGTTACCTCTGCATACCTCTTAAGAGTATCAGTAAACCCTGCTCATTACAAGTAACAACCACAAAATTTCGACAAATAATTAAAACCTGCCTTCCTCCTACCCCTTGCACCCACCCACTCTCCAATAATAATATACTGCTATTTAACTGCTACCTCTCGAAGAGGAGGGGGAAAGAAAGAAAGAAGTGAGTTCTCCAGGAATAGCAACAACAACCTGGTACTTTTGAATTACAATGTTGGCAACCCTAGATTAAACCAAACCACTATTCACCACACCCCTGCCACCAGCACCACCACCCACGACTGCTCTCTCTGATGTTTCTAATCAGCCCTTGTCATCACTATAGATTCCAAGTGTAGTACTCTCTATCTCCCGTAATTATCAAGTCCTCTCTTAAACAATCCCCAACCTCTTCCTACTCCACCATGCTGATGCACCAAACGACTGACCTCCCCTCTTCTACACAATGACAGAACTGATGCAAGAAAGTCTTTTGCTTGCACTTCACCTGTTGAGCACAATTCCTTGAATGTTGACCATGACAGAATTTGGCTGCCATGATCCTGAGACAAACTGAACTAGTTCCTGCAAAAAGGGCCACTTCAACAGGCCGATTGAGACACTTAAGGGCCTGTCCCACTGCGGGGACCTAATGTGCGAGTTTAGAAGAGTTTGCGCTGGACTCAAACTCGCAGCATGGTCGACACGTGGTCCTAGGAGGTCTATGTAACTCTCCTTCATGCATGCTCGAGAGAAGTTTCCGCATACTCCAGACCTCAGTTTGGTCGAGGAATATTTTTTAGTAAAAATTGGTCGGCATGGAAAAAAATGATTTTTTTAAAAAAAAACTCGTAGGTTTAGTCGAAATAGGTCGTAGTAGGTCGGCATGATATTCGTATGTAATTGAAGGTAGTCAAAGGTAGTCGTAGATAGTGTTAGTATAGTCGAAGGTGGTCGGCTTCACTCTCCACTATTCGGTGTCCAATTTTCCCGAAGCTAGTCGAAGCTAGTCTTCAACGTAGTCGAAGAAGATCGAAGGAAGTCTTCCACATTGTCAAAGGAGGTCTTCTACATATTCATAGGAGGTTCTCCACATAGGCGAAGGAGGTCATAGAAGGTGTTCTACTTCGACAATGCAATAAGTCAAACTTGGCACTTTTTTAAACTCTCCTAAACTCTTCTAAACTTGAAAATTAGGTCCCCGCAGTGGGACAGGCCCTATATACTCATGCTTTCAGCTATTTCCCCACACAAATGCGTAATCTGTACATTTCAAAACCTATTGTTTGACGTCGTCAGTTACACATGCTAATGATGATCAATTGAAGAAAATTAATCAAATCTTGTGCAAATTAATATTTCAAATGGAAACATTTCCAACATTCTTTGATAGTGTTTGTTAAACTTAACAGTCATTGTGTGAATTTATAATGTTCAGAACTGCCCAAATCTGGTACATTAAAACTAAAATAATGCAATCTAATTCTAGGTTTGTCATCAATTAAATTTCACGTCTTTCCATTCTTCTGATAATTTCAAGAACATGCACTCATTCTCAGAAAGTTTTGCATTGACACATTGATTCACAGTCACCGGTTTCCTTTACCAAACTGCTTCCTGCCTTAGTTTCAAGATGACAGAACAGAAATATGTTTTTATTCAAAACATGCTATCAAGGCTTCTGAACTAGAAATTTGTTTTACTTGTTTTTGGAAATTAATCTTCTACATACCAGTTTTGCTTAAAGGTTAGGGGAGAATGTAGTTAGATAATTCTTCCCTCACTACAGGCTAATATTTCTGAGTTAAGTTTTCTTTCACCTCTGGATTTTGTTGCATGTCAGGTTTTTGTTTCATGCTTGTAACATTTGTAACATGCTGATTTGGAAATCATTCTTATATGAGAATATTGAGGCTACTTAAAATGTTTAAAATGTTTAAAATAAATGTAAATGCATTTTAGTAATTTTACTTTTACACTTCAACTTTTTTTTTGCAATTTTGTTTTTACTGTTATGCTTCAGTTTCCCTTTTGTGACTTTTTCCAATCCCTCCGTAAATATAGTTCAGGTTCTGGTTCTAAGAATTGGCCCCTTGCCTGCAATGTTCAATCAAGCAAATAGGCCTGAGTGATGGGAGCGCATTTAATTCAAATGTCTTAACCTTTCTGACTAGAAAGTTTAAAATCCCAAAATGGTGTGGTGACTTACTTGCCATGTGAATCGGATACTTGGTGCTTTCTAGTCTGTCTTCCTGGCATGTAGTACGCTTTTAAAACATAATTTTGATGGTTTCGCATAATATCTATGCCATTTGATAAGAACCTCATTGCAATTGTGAAGCAGAAAGATTCTGCTTTTGTCATAACATAAGTCAAGTCAAGAGAGTTTTATTGTCATGTGTCCCAGATAGGACAATGAAATTCATGCTTGCTGCAGCACAACAGAATATTTTAGGCATAAATACAGAACAGATCAGTGCGTCCATATACTATAGGGTGATTTCACGAAAGGTCACTGGAGCGTAAATCCCCACTCACGTGACCGAAAATTTTAACTGGGGGACAAGCGTCACTTCCGGTACATGTTAGTGAATGGGAAAACACGCACTTTCACACCCGTTAAAAACATCGAAAACGGCCAGGTTTTGAGCTGCAATTAACGGAGCCAGTCGGGGTGACCGTGAGGAACAGCTACTTAAATTTACAGTCCAAAAAAAAGATAGAAACTAAGGTAAATACAAGAGCGAGCTGAAGGTGTAAAAAAGGCGGAAGTGCTAGCGGACTTTTTTCTTGGAGATTTAAAATGAACACGCTTCTGAAGCTACATTCACCATTTAAATAATCGTAAGCTTGCATCTCAGTAAAATTGATTTCCAAACGCATTGAGAGTTTACGATTATTTAAATGGTGAATGTAGCTTCAGAAGCGTGTTCATTTTGCATGTTAAAACCCACCCGAGAACCATGGGCGATTTTGCAATTTTACTGACGGGTTTCTAACTTTTAATACTTTTCATATAACAAATGAATAAAGATAAAAAGTCAATAATGCCACTTTTGATGAAATGCAGCGAGCAAACGCGATAATTCCCGATATTTTGGATCTTTAAATCTCCAAGAAAAAAGTCCGCTAGCACTTCCGCCTTTTTTACACCTTCAGCTCGCTCTTGTATTTACCTTAGTTTCTATCTTTTTTTTGGACTGTAAATTTAAGTAGCTGTTCCTCACGGTCACCCCGACTGGCTCCGTTAATTGCAGCTCAAAACCTGGCCGTTTTCGATGTTTTTAACGGGTGTGAAAGTGCGTGTTTTCCCATTCACTAACATGTACCGGAAGTGACGCTTGTCCCCCAGTTAAAATTTTCGGTCACGTGAGTGGGGATTTACGCTCCAGTGACCTTTCGTGAAATCACCCTATAGAACGAGGAGCGGCCTCCAACAGGAAGACCCGGTAGGCGGCGCGACTCTCGTCTGCAGCGGCCTCTGCAGTCCGTCTGCGTTTTTATTATTTTATGTCTATGTTTTTATGTAGTTTTTGTTATTTTTTGTTGGGGTATGTGTGTGGGGGGGTGGGGGTGGTGTGTGGGGGTTGGGGGTAACTTTTAAATCTCTCCCTGCACGGGAAACCCGACCTTTTCTTTGTCGGGTCTCCGTTGTCGTTGGGGCTGCAACGAGGAGCGGCCTCCAACAGGAAGACCGGGGGCTCTGGTGCTGACTACTCACCTCACCGTCGCGGAGCTGGCCGAGTCCAGAGCGGGTGGAGCTGTGGTGGACGCTGCTGCGACCCGACCCCCGGAGATTCGGTGGCTGCAACTGCGGGTTTGGCGGGCGGCACCGGGAGCCCGCGGGTCCCTGGAGGGAGTCCGCTTTTCGGGGCTTCCGCAATGGCGACTTCTCCCGCCCGAGTTGCGGGGTTGAAGAGCTCCTGGAGCGGGGCCTTACAGCACCGCCCCGCGCGGCTTGGAATGGCGGCGGGTCTCTGCTAGCGCACGCCGGGGGCTCTAACACCAAGAACCCGGTGTGCGACCTTGCATCACGCGGCGTGGCTTTAATGGCCACGGGACAATCGCCATCGCCAGCCGGGGGCTTTGACTTTGACTTTGACTGACATCGGGGGGGAGAGTGCAGTGGAGAGAGAAGTTTTTTTGGCCTTCCATCACAGCAATGTGATGGATGTTTATGTAAATTATGTTGTGTCTTGGGTCTATTTGTTTGTAATGTATGGCTGCAGAAACGGCATTTCGTTTGGACCTCAAGGGGTCCAAATGACAATAAATTGAATTGTATTGTATTGTAATATATATATATATATATATATACATATACACACATAAATAAACAGATAAAGTGCAATAGGCACTTCACTAGATGTTTTCAAGAGAGAGTTAGATTTAGCTCTTGGTGCTAACGGAATTAAGGGATATGGGGAGAAAGCAGGGACGGGGTACCGATTCTGGATGATCAGCCATGATCATATTGAATGGCGGTGCTGGCTCGAAGGGCCGAACGGCCTACTCCTGCACCTATTGTCTATGTTTCTATGTTTCTATGTAATAGGCTGTGATCGTTCACAGTTTGTTTGAAGTTGTGTTTAATAGTCTGATGGCTGTGGGGAAGAAGTTGTTCCTGAACCTGGATATTGCAGATTTCAGGCTCCTGTACCTTCTACCTGATGGCAGCGGAGTGATGAGTGTGTGGCCAGGATGGTGTGGGTCCTTGATGATGCTGCCAGGCTTTTTGAAACAGTGGCTGCGATAGATCCCCTCGACTGTAGGGAGGTCAGAGCCGATGATGGACGAGGCAGTGTTTACAACTTTTTGCAGCCTTTTCTGCTCCTGGATGCTCAAGTTGCCGAACCAAACCACGATGCAACCGGTCAGCATGCTCTCTACTCTGCACCTGTAGAAGTTCGAGAGAGTCCTCCTTGACATAGCGACTCTCCGTAATCTTCTCAGGAAGTAGAGGCGCTGATGTGCTTTCTTTATAATTGCATCCGTGTTCTGGGACAAGGAGAGATCTTTGGAAATATGCACGCCCAGGAATTTGAAGTTCTTGACCCTTTCCACCATCGACACGTTGATATAAACGAGACTGTGGGTCCCCATCCTACCCCTTCCAAAGTCCACAATCAGTTCCTTGGTTTTGCTGGTGTTGAGAGCCAGGTTATTGTGCTGGCACCATTTGGTCAATCGGCCGATCTCACTTCTATATTCTGACTCGTCCCTATCAGTGATACGTCCTACAACAGTG
Organism: Amblyraja radiata; assembly: GCF_010909765.2. Lineage (NCBI taxonomy): Eukaryota > Metazoa > Chordata > Chondrichthyes > Rajiformes > Rajidae > Amblyraja > Amblyraja radiata. The sequence continues at coordinate 60,494,706 of NC_045957.1, read as the reverse complement.
GTGTCGTCGGCGAACTTGATGTTGGAGTTCGCACTATGTCCGGCTACGCAGTCATGAGTATAGATTGAGTACAGCAGGGGGCTGAGCATGCAGCCTTGTGGTACTCCCGTGCTGATTGTTATCGAGGCTGACACATTTCCACCAATACGGACAGACTGTAGTCTGTGAATGAGGAAGTCGAGGATCCAATTGCAGAGGGGTGCGCAGAGACCCAGATCTGAGAGCTTGGTAACCAGCTTGGAGGGGATGATTGTATTAACTGTCGAGCTGTAGTCAATGAATAACAGCCTGACATATGAGTTTTTGTTGTCCAAGTGGTCCAGAGCGGAGTGGAGAGCCAGTGAGATCGCATCCACCGTTGATCTGATGTGGCGGTAAGCGAACTGCAGTGGGTCCAGGTTTTTGTCGAGGTATGAGTTGATTTGCGCCATGATCAGCCTCTTAAAGCACATCATCACCACAGATGTTAGTGCCACTGGTCGATCGTTATTGAGGCACGTCACCTTTCTCTGCTTGGGCACCGGTAATATTAATGCCCTCTTAAAGCAGGTGGGAACCTCAGACCTCAGAAATGAGAGGTTGAAAATTTCCGTAAAAACTCCAGTCAGTTGGTCCGCACAGGTACACAGGCACAGTAGCGTGGGACGGGCGCATGGAGAGGCATGGAGGAGTGTGGAGTTGCGCGCGGTATCGCGTGGCGCTCCAGGATTTTGTGCTATACGAAATCCTCCCGTATCACGTACGCATGCTGACGCATTGGCATCGCATGCTGCGTCCCGACGTCTCACGTGTATCGCGTGGTGACGCATGGTTACGTCACCGTGCGTAACCACGCGTAGCTGCACGCTGCAGGGCATTCTAATGACGTCACGCGCACCAGACGGCATGATGACGCGTGATTTGCGAACGATTTCGCCCGTAATGACGCGTCGACCTATTTTACATATGACACGGAAATGAGGCGCAAATATCAGCCAAATGGGACAGGCCCTTTAATAACCACAGCGGTATGAACATTGACCTCTAATTTCAGGGAGTCGTTACTTTCTCCTCCCCTTCTCGGCTCTCCCTCAGCCCTCTGGCACCACCTCTTCCTTTCTTCTTCCTGCCCCCCCCCCCCCCTCACATCAGTCTGAAGAAGGGTTTCGACCCGAAATGTTGCCTATTTCCTTCGCTCAATAGATGCTGCCTCATCCGCTGAGTTTCTCCAGCAGTTTTGTCTACATTAATAATCTTATATGGTTCAATAAGACCCTCTCTCATCCTTCTAAATACCAGAGTATACAAGTCCAGCCGCTCGATTCTATCAACATATGACAGTCCCGCCATCCCAGGAATTAACCTCGTGAACCTATGCTGCGCTCCCTCAGTAACAAGAATGTCCTTCCTCAAATTTGGAGACCAAAACTGCACACAATGCTCCAGGTGTGGTTGTACTAGGGCCCTGTACAACTGCAGAAGGACCTCTTTGCTCCTATACTCAACTTCTCTTGTTTTGAAGGCCAACATGCCATTCGTATTCTTCACTGCCTGCTGTACCGGCATGCTTACTTTTAGTGAATGATGAACAAGGACCCACAGATCTCATTGTACTTCCTCTTTTCCCAACTTGACACCATTCAGATAATAAACTGCCTTCCTGTTTTTGCCACCAAAGTGGATAACCTCACATTTATCCACATTAACTGCATCTGCCATGCATCTGCCCACTCACCCAACCTGTCCAAGTCACCCTGCATCCTCATAGCATTCTCCTCACAGTTCACACTGCCATCCAGCTTTGTGTCTTCTGCAAATTTGCTAATGTTACTTTTAATCCCTTCATCTAAATCATTAATGTATATTGTAAATATCTGCGGTACCGCACCAGTGACTGACAGCCATTCTGAAAGGGACCCTTTAATCCCTACTCCTTGTTTCCTGTCTGCCAACCAATTTTCTATCCATGTCAGTACCCTACCCCCAATACCATGTGCTCTAATTTTGCCCACTAATCTCCTATGTGGGGACCTTATCAAATGTTATCAAAGGCTTCCTGAAAGTTCGTACATTGGCTCTCCCTTGTCCATTTTCCAAGTTACATCCTCAAAAAATTCCAGAAGATTAGTCAAGCATGATTTCAGCTTCGTAAATCCATGCTGACTCGGACCGATCCTCCTACTGCTATGCAAATGTGCCGCTATTTCATCTTTTATGATTGTCTCCAGCATCTTCCCCACCTCCGATGTCAGGCTAACTGGTCTATAATTCCCTGTTTTTTCTCTGCCGCCCTTCTTAAAGAGTGGGATAACATTAGCTACCCTCCAATCCACAGGAACTGATCCTGAATATATAGAACATTGGAAAATGATCACCAATGCGTCCATGATTTCTAGAGCCACTTCCTTAAGTACCCTGAGATGCAGACCATCAGGCCCTGGGGATTTATTATCCTTCAGTCCCATCAGTCTACCCAACACCATTTCCTGCCTATTGTGAATTTCCATCAGTTCCTCCGTCACCTTAGATCACCTGGCCACTAGTACATCAGGGAGATTGTTTGTGTCTTCCTTAGTGAAGACGGATCCAAAGTACCTGTTCAACTCGTCTGCCATTTCCTTGTTCCCCATAATAAATGCACCTTTTTCAGTCTTCAAAGGTCCAACTTTGGTCTTAACTAATTTTTTCCTCTTCACATACCTAAAGAAGCTTTTACTATCCTCCTTTAAGTTCTTGGCTCGTTTACCTTCGTACCTCATCTTTTCTCCCCGTATTGCCTTTTTAGTTATCTTCTGTTGCTCTTTAAAAGTTTCCCAATCCACTGGCTTCCCCTTCATCTTTGCCATGTTATACTTCTCTTTTATTTTTATACTGTCCCTGACTTCACTTGTCAGCCACAGTCACCTGTTACTCCCCTTGGAATCTTTCTTTTTGGAATGAACTGATCCTGCACCTTCTGTATTATTCCCAGACATATCTGCCATTGTTGTTCCACTGTCATCCCTGCTAGGGTATCTTTCCAGTCAACTTTGGCCAGCTCCTCCCTCATGGCTCCATAGTCCCCTGGTTGTTTAATTGTAATACTGACACTTCTGATGTACCCTTCTCAGTCCACAGTCCCAAAAGCATGTTTCCAACCATTGCTCCAATATCATCTCCAGGAATATAAAGCTTGTGGTTTTGTCCAGACCTAAACAACATCAGTTAGCTTCCATTTCATATTTCTCTGCAATTAGTACTTCTTTTAAGCTCCCGGCTTCATTGATCAGTTTATCAGCTTCATTGATCATTTGGTGAAGACGAAAGAGAGTGCAGATGCTGGAAATTATCTAGAACATAAAACAAAATGCTTGAAAGGATCAGGTAATTACGCATCATCTTAGGAGTCAAAAGGTGAAAATCCACACTTCAGGTCGAGGCCCTGCATCAGAACTACGAGGGAAGAGGGAAAGTTTCCAGTATAAAGCAGTGTGTAGGGCAGCAGGGTAGAGGTTGGCAGGTGATTCATAGGACCAAATGGGAGATGGAATGATGGGCAGACGGAACCAAGAGGGGGAAGGATAATATGTAGACGGAACCAGTGAAAAATCGTGATTTCAAAATAATTGGAATCAGAACAAAGCTGATATTACTCATTTATGATTCTTGCACCTCGATCTGAACGTTTCAAAGTTTAAGCCGGGAGATTAAAAGAAGTCCTAAATGCAGAGAAATATGAAATGGAAACTAACTGAAGCTGTTTTGGTCTGGACAAAAACCACAAGCTTTCTACTCTGTCCTGGAGATGACATTGGAGCGATGGATGGAAACACGGTGGTATAGTTGAACTGTTGTGAAAGATTCTGGCATATTGCTAGAACGTTTTGAGCAGTTTGATTTAATGGTATATAAAATGGTGCAATTCTCTTTTTGTGGCATTACAGATGACTAAGTAGCTGACGAGGCAGAGTAAAATTTTCAGACAGGTTTAGCGAGATGAGCAAGTTCGACAAATTTATAATATTTTATATTTTGCCACATCTCTCCCCTCCTCCTCCTCCTCCTTTCCTGAAAGCACTGACTGTTACAGAGGCGCATGCCAGTTTGCTCTGGCACCCGGCCAACACGGCTGTAATTCATGTTTGAGTTTGACAGCGAGTGTCAAGCTATTCATCTAACAGACCACACCAATGAGTTTGATCTTGTTCCGATACAACATCTATACGTTCACGGATTAGTTCTCCTTGGAATGCGAAGCTTGACCAATTTTCCTTTCTATGCATGAGATGTTCAAACATATTAAACTGCTCTCTCTCTCACTCCGTAAGCCTGTAGTTGATAATTTAGCAGAGCAAAACAGTAATTCAACTTCATAACAGTCCTGTCTCTGTGGAATCTAACAATGTTAACAACAAGAGTTGAACTTTTTTGGTTAAAGCATGCTAAATGATTTGCAAATAATGAAACTCATAAAATTAACATGTAATGAGATTTATTTTGTCATGATTGTTACTGAGTACATATAAGAAACAGAAATGAAAGGAGAAGTAGTTTATCCAGTCCCTGGAGCTGCTCTGCTATTCATCAACACTGTGGCTGATCTTCTCCAGCGGTGGCATTTTCCAGCAGTTCCCTTGATTCCCTTCATGTCCAGAAAATGTATCAATCTCTTTATATTTCTGAGTGAGCACAATGACTGACTTTACTCAGCTGTCCAGTGTGCCAAAGGAATTCTAAAGGTTTGCCCTCTGTGCTCCCTGATCTGGGACACCTCAGGTGCAAGAATCCACTCTGTGCTTTTTGCAAATAAAATCGAAATATTCAAGATGACCATATTTAAACTATTTGTTGATATTCAATGGCAAATAGGTAAAGCCCATCATCAAAATGTGATTTTACTAATTTCAATTATTTTTTTATATCTATTCTGCATGATTATTTTGCTAAATGTTTAACATTGTTTTAAAGAACGTTTTCCTTTTGTTTTTCAAAGATGGACAGACAATTATCCATGAGTTCTAATATCATGGGAATGCCTGGACCTCCTCAAGTTCACCAAATGCACTCCGAGGCCAAAATGGTAAGAAACATCAAATTGCACCTATGTCAGTGTGAATGGGCATGTGGGTGGAAGGATGGAGTGTTATCCAGAATTTCTGTCAGCTACACAGTTTTAGATTTTTATATAATATATAATTAATATATTATTTGTCATGCCATTTTTAAAACACAAAACCATAAAATGGTTTTAGCTAGCATCGATTGAATAATTTGTTTCCAGTGATCCCCTGGGTCCTGACTTTTCCTTTGAATGGTAAATAAGTTCTCTCTTGCAGTGTTATTGGGGATTGCTCTGTTTCCAAGAATGGTTTTTAAAATGTCAGCTGTGTCCAAAATGAATACCATTTTTATCGGCGTGTTTGATATGATGAACACAAAGTGCTGGAGTAACTCAGCTGGTCAGGCAGTCTGAAGAAGTGTCCCGACCTGAAGCGTGACCCATTCCTTTTCTCCAGAGATGCTGCCTGACCTACTGAGTTACTCCAGCACTTTGCATCCTTTTGTGTAAACAGCATCTGTAGTTCTTTGTTTATATGTTTGATATGATTATTTAGTATGTCCCATGATCATAATGGCTGGCATCTGAATTATTTGCTCATGAAATATGTTCATTGTATATTTTAGTCATTTAGTGATCTTTTGGGCTTTCAGATATTTTGGGTTTAATTAACTTGGTTTTCACATCTCAGTTTTTGAATTTACAATTTACAAAACATCTAGAACTACAAAACCAAAACTTGAGAATTGATTCTGGACTTGATGAAATGTAATTGGATTAAAGCCAAAGCAATATTCCAAGTATAAATCTATTAATGTTGACACACATACTTGATAAATGTGTAGCACAAAAGAAAGTGAAGAATATCATTGTATAGAAATGTTATCTGGTTACAAAATATTGCCTGGCCAGACGCAAGTATTCAAATGTCTTTGTGCTTAACGTTGCATATCCAATGCAGAGCAATCACTCACAGGGTGTTCTTAGACACATGAGGTGACATTGTGTAATCAACATTAATTTCTAATCGTAGACACAGTCTGAAAATGGCGATAAATTTCTTTGAGAGACTGAGCCAATATTTGGTACTGCAGAGGTGGCATGTGTCTTTAATGATATAAATCTTGATGCACTGGGGAGGCAGAGACCAACCTATTCAAATGCAGGATCCCATTGCAATATTTTCAATTAATTTACTGACTGACAGCTGTCCATTTCGAGAGGGGTGGCCAGGTGGGAAAGCTCATGGAAGAAGTTCAACACTGGGAAAATGTTGGTGATGGTGATCGGCAGAGATCAGGAGGAGGGTGTTGGAGGGGAGAGTGGAGGGAAGGGGGGAGGGGAGGGAGTAGAGGGACTGGCGTACAGTGAATCTGGGTGGACTTCAGGTCATGCCAGCAACCAGAATAAGTGAACCTGGGACGATCACATGACAGGGAGTGGGAGGAAGGGATTGGCCAAGCATCATTTGGGATGGTGCAGGGACATGATCAGGGTGTTGGTTTCATTGGCAAACAATCAATCGATCAAATACCTTCTGAACCACAAGGAATAATAAAATAATTATTTATCCGCTTGCTTTATCCAATCGTCTCTCTTGTTCTTGTGAAACTGCATTCAGTTTTTACTATAAAATCATAGGAATGGTGAAGAGATTGAGTCTATTTGTCCCTTCTTATCTGCTCTAAAAATCATTGGCTTCACGGCTGATCTTCTGCCTCAGCCCCGTTTTTCTACAGTATTCCCATGTCACTTGATTTCCCTTGCATCGAGTAATCTATCAATTTATGTTTAAACAAACTCAGTGACTGAGTTTCCACAGCATTCCAGGATAGGATATTCCAAAGATTCAGCATTGTCTTTGTGAATTTCTAATTTCTTCAAATTTCTAATTTCTTTGAATTTTATTTGGATATATTCTATCTTTTCTTTCATTATCAAATTCTTCTTTCCTAAAATGTTCCCATTCCTGAAGCCAGCTGCTATTTCTGGCAACTTTACAAGCCTCTTCTTTTGATTTATTCTTTTGATTCCTACTTTTCCTGTTGCATTTTTGTGCCTTTAAAGATTTTTTCTCCAAACACTTCGACATGGATTGAGGGAACCTTGTGTAAATATAATGATGATTTATCATGGTCGTACTGTGAAAATGATGAGGTGTGTACAACAGAAATAGATTAAAGGCAGCAGAGTGGCGCAGCTGGTGAAGCTGCTGCTTCACAGTACGGAAGACCTGGGTTTGATCCTGACCTTGGGTGCTCTGTGTGTGGAGTTTGCACAAACTCCCTGTGAACGCGTGGGTTTCCTTTGGATGCGCCAGTTTCCTCCCAAAGACATACAGGTTTGCAGCCTAATTGGCCTCTGAATTTGGCCTGAATGTGTACAGTTTGGATGTGAAAATGGAATAACATGTACGAATAGATGATCAATGGTTGTGGTATGCTGCAGGTCCTGTTTCCATGTAGTATCTCTAAAAAAAATTACTTTCTTTTAAACTTGTAACAAATCTCATATTCAGGGTTTACAAATGCAGTAGGTTGTGTGAGCCCATGTGCAGAAACGGCACAGATTCCTTTTGAATATCCTGGAATTGAATATCCTGGAATTGACATGCATTCACGGTGCAGGGAGCACACGCCGTCACGGTGCAGGGAGCACACGCGGTCACGGTGCAGGGAGCACACGCGGTCACGGAGCACATGCTGTCTAGGGGTTGACCTCGCAGTGGGTTTCTCCACTTCAAATAACCCAAAGGTTATTCTCCCCTGAGCCCTGACAAGGCGTACAGTGCAGATACGCAAAAACCACTATTTGTTCATTGACGAACTTAACATTGGCAAGGTTTTCCTTGCGCCTTACTTCAATCTCTCCATAACTCGTCTCCAATCTTTCCCCACGTTTTCAATGTTACCTCTCTCTACCGAAGAGAAACAAGCGTGTTACATTCCCTGAGTCTGTCACCACAAATCTCTGCAGCTTCTGGTTTCTCTCAGTGAAAAACTGTTCACCCTGTGCTCTGCATATTTGATAAGACTGCGACCATTGTTTCAGGAGCAAATAAATGTTTTTTCTCAATTTATTAGGTGAGTAACATGTTGCACTGAAAGTTGTTAACAAGCTACCTTTTTTATCTCCGGCCAAATGTCCTGTGGAGTCTTGGAAATCCACTTGATGGCAGTGATCCAGTTGAAGTGAATCCTGATGATTCCAGTGCGATCTGAAGTGGAAATGGTGTTGCTCAGATAGGCCCAATGAAGTGCGAGAGAGCCTCACTAAAGGGGCTGTCCCACTGTGACGACCTAATTGGCGAGTTTTGAAGAGTTTGCCCTCGACTCATGCCCGCTGCATGGTCGACACGAGGTCCTAGGAGGTTTTAGTAACTCTCCTTCATGCTCGAGAGTAGTCCCCGCGTACTCGAGACCTCAGCTAAGTCGCGGCGTTTTTTTCAACATGCTGAAAAATGCCTGCGAGTAAAAAAAGATCGCTATGGAAAAAATCGATATTTTTTTACTCGTAGGTTTAGTCGAGGTAGGTCGTAGTAAGTCGTAATGCTATCGTAGGTAATCGAAGGCAATCGAAGGTAGTTAAAGGTGTAGATTGGTTTATGCATGCAACCAATCATATATAGCTCAGCATCACTAACCCCGCCTTACTGTATCATTTATACTAACACCCACTTCCCATGCTACTCAGTTCGGTAGCAGACTGGAGTCAGTGACTACTAACATGTTTAATGTACATTAAAGACTATCTTAAGTTACACGTGTGTAAATGCCTTATTTACATGGTGTCAGAAGTGGGATGACCTGCTTCTTCTGTTTATCGGTTTTTATTTTATTTTATCAAGTTGTTATTTCTATTTTTTGCGATGGCTTCTTCCTGCCGAAAGCCTGCACAGCTCATTTTTGACTCGGATATCGCTGAGCGTTGGGCTACATTAACATCGTGCATCGAAATGAACCAGACGCTGTCGGAGCCTCTCTTCTACTCAACCTTGCTGGCCCAGATGCCATGAAATGAGCGAGAACTTTCCGGTACTCCCCAGCGGTCCTGGGGGCATTGACTTCGTTCCCACTAAACAATTACAGTGCCTAGCCGAACACACTGCCGCCGACCCTACTCTCCAAAGACTCTCATCAGTGATCAAAGGGGGTTGGCCAGACAGGCGCGCTAGCGCACCAGCAGAGACACAGCCGTTTTTCCTAGTCCGCGACGAACTGGTCATACAGGACGGCGTTATAGTCAAGGGCCACAAAGTCGTGATTCCTTCATCGTTGTACGACAAATACTACAATGAGGCACACAGCGGTCACCCGGGAGTCGACGCTACACTCGCCCACGCACAGAACCTGTTCTACTGGCCTGGGATGGCCAAATACATACGGGACCGTATATCCTCATGCCCCACCTGCAATAGTCTTGCACCTCACCAGCAGAGGCAGCCCCTACTGCAACAACCTGCACCGGCCCTGGCCTGGACTTCGGTGGCGGCAGACATCTTCGAATGGCGCGGTAAGCACTACCTCGTTCTCGCCGACTCGTTTTCAAACTGGTTCGAAGTAGACCTACTGACCTCCCTCACATCTGAGATGGTCATCCGAAAACTAAGAAAACACTTTTCCACATTCGGCTCACCTGTCCGTCTGCAGACCGACAATGGTAGACAGTTTAACAGTCACGAGTTTAAGCTCTTTGCCAACCGATGGAATTTCCACCATGTCACGAGCAGCCCTGAGTACCCACAGAGCTGAACGGGCTGTCAGGAGCAATCGCGCCTGGCAAATTCAGACTTTTACCTTGATCTCCTGAACCTCAGGAACATTACCAGAGACGGGACCCTGGGATCACCAGCCCAGCGATTAATGTCCAGAACAACAAGACCTCCGATTCCTATTGCTCAGCAGAAGCTGATACCTCGAGTGCTGGAACCTGCCTCAATCCAAAAGCGCATTTAGGAGAAACACGATATTCAGAAACGGTCGCATGACAAATCATGCAAACCTCTCCTGCCTCTACTGCCGGGACAGGTTGTACGTTTACAAACTACCAGTGGACATTCCCGTCTGGCTACTGTTGTCGGCACGGCTGACAGTCTACCGCAGAAGTCGTCAACATCTACTTGCTGTACAGGAACCCCTGCCGCCGCCGCCGGCGGGACCCTATGCTCCCCCGTTTCAGTTCCAGCCGTTCGCTGCAGATCCATCGACCGGTCCCCGCTTGCCCCTAACACCTCGCATGTTCCATTCTCCTCCGCGTGACGCGGCTGTGGCTAACCCCGGGGCTACCCCTCCTGCACGATTCTCCTCTCCGGCATTTCCGGCGTCCTCCGCGGCTTTCTCGCCTCCGGGTCCACCGCCTACCTCTAATCTTTCCGGTGAAGGAGGGGAGGACTTGGTCCATACGCGTTCGGGCTGCGTCAGTAGACCGCCTGTTAGATATGGCGATTTTGTTTAACTTTAATGGCATGGATGCTCACTATACTCACTCTTCAAAGGGGAAGGATGTAGATTGGTTTATGCATGCAACCAATCATATATAGCTCAGCATCACTAACCCCGCCTTACTGTATCATTTATACTAACACCCAATTCCCATGCTACCGAAACGTTGCCTATTTCCTTCGCTCCATAGATGCTGCTGCACCCACTGAGTTTCTCCAGCTTTTTTGTGTACCTCCCATGCTACTCAGTTCGGTAGCAGACTGGTCAGTGACTACTAACATGTTGTCAAGTCTGAATGTACATTAAAGACTATCTTAAGTTACACGTGTGTAAATGCCTTATTTACAAAAGGTAAAGCTCATTGAGACAAAAATGATAAGTAAACCGGCTGGTAATGTTAAATGCCCGTTAAACTTTATTCAAAGTTGTCTGGCTTCTTAAAAGTGTCCACCCCTTCTCTCCCCCCCTTCTCTCCCCCCCCCCCCTTCTCTCCCCCCTTCTCTCCCCCCCTTCTCTCCCCCCCTTCTCTCCCCCCCCTTCTCCCTCCCCCCTCCTCCCTCCCCCCTTCTCTCTCCCCCCTTCTCCCTCCCCACTTCTCTCTCCCCCCTTCTCTCCCCCCCCTTCTCTCTCCCCCCCTTCTCTCTCCCCCCTTCTCTCTCCCCCCCTTCTCTCCCCCACCCTTCTCTCCCCCCCCCTTCTCCCCCCCTTCTCTCCCCCCCTTCTCTCCCCCCCTGCACTCTCCCCCCTGCACTCTCCCCCCCTGCACTCTCCCCCCCTGCACTCTCCCTGGTTGAAGTAATCCAAGTAAGAAAAAAATCATCCCTGATCAATAATGCGAAACCTGTTACACACTAGCATTACTCCATTGTGCTCTGCCGTAAGTGAATGTTGCAGGAAGACTAAAAATGCAACTCCAGCTGAGCTAATTGGAGATGAAATTTGTTTTGAACTTAACCACAGTATTTGCTGGTTGAAACATTTCAGCTTCATTTGCACTGATTTTCCAATCAGAGCAAATTAAAATTGCAGCAAATGAATAAACATTAGGGCATGGACCTCTTATCTCATATGTTGGTTGTAACAGTCAGCACAGCTCGATATCATAGACAGCCATGTTGTATCGGAAATACATTTGTAGATAAAACAGGAATAAGTTAGGCAGCATCTATGGAGAGCTAATGTTTCAAATCGGCAATCTTCCATTAGTCTGATTAAAGGTCACCAACATAAAAATTCACCTGTTTCTCTCTCCACAGTGGTCACTTAACCCGCAGTGCATTTTAGGATTTTCTTTCTCCAGATTTTTAGCTGTGTATCTGAGGTGTTTCAGTTTAGTTTATTGTCACCTGTACAGTGAGAAGCTTTTGTTGCATGCTAACCAGCTGTGCAGCTGAGAATATAAAATATACACCATTGTTTTTGAAGGAATCTCCACTGCATTTACTTTGGATTTAAGCAAACCTGTGCAGAATTCTAGCAGGTCACATGACATAAAGCTAACCAAGGGAGGAAAATATTATTTTTAAGAGTCAAGAGTGTTTTATTGTCATATGTCCCAGATAGAACAATGAAATTCTTATTTGCTGCAGCACAACAGAATATGTAATCATAATAAATAATATGATAAACGAGAGAGAGAGAGAGAAAGAAAAAATATATAAATATAATAGTGTAGATCGTAAAGGGTTCACATTGAATGGAAGTTGCTTTTGGATGTCTTACTGTCCCATGGTGTATTTATGCATTATACAGTGTGAAGAATGTAAATAATATTGTCCAAAACTGTGGACAGAGCAAACAATTTATCTTATTTTTATTGAGTATGGAGGAGCAGAATTACTATGTCAGGCTCCAAGCTGATTAACTGAAGACAGAGTACCTCCTCCTCCTGAGAACCGATGTTTTCAACCCATGGCACCACAGCATTCCTCCTGCACCCATCCCCTTATCCCATCATGGATAGACTAAAGGCCAGTGGCTGCCTGCCAGAGGATGCCCATGTACCAATCTACAAGACAAACCCTTGAACGGATAGTGCATCTTTCTACATCCACCAGAAGACCAATAGTAATTGTGAGCAATTTTGGCCACCATATCTGAGGAAGTATGTGCGGGCACTGCAGAGGGTCCAGAGGAGGTTTACAAGAATGATCCCAGGAATGAGTACGTTAACCTATGATGAGCATATGTCGGCACTGGGTCTGTACTCGCTGGAGTTTTGAAGAATGAGGGCGGGACCTCATTTAAACACACAGAATAGTGAAAGGCTTGGATAGAGTGGACATGGAGAGGATGTTTTCACTAGTGGGAGAGTCTGGAACTAGAGGTGATAGCCTCAGAATTATAGGATGTTCTTTTAGGAAGGAGATGAGGAGAAATGTGTTTAGTTTAAGGGTGGTGGTTCTGTGGAATTCTTTGCCGCAGAAGGCTGTGGAGGCCAAGTTAGTGGATATTTTTAAGGCATAGATCGATAGTTTCTTGATTAGTACAGTTGTCAGAGGTTATGGGGAGAAGGCATAGTACACTGTAAACAATATGATAAACGAGAAAGAAAAAAAGGTTCAGTGTGTATATATACACATACCCACAAGTGCGCGCACACACACACACACACACACACACACACACACACACACACACACACACACACACACACACACACACACACACACACACACACACACACACACACACACACACACACACACTTTTTCCAAAGTACTATGGCGTTTTTGGCGATTTTCTGCCATTGATGAGTACAGAGCCGTAGCCTATATATTAAAAAATAAATTCAAATGTAGAAACTTTCTTTACATAAATTACAAACAAAAAAATGGAAGCAACCATTGGAAGTGATTTGTACATCATTTTCAGCGGCTTCTGGAATTCACTTCCATGACTATGATGATGCTATGTGACCCAATTCAAATTAGGTAATTAATATTTGCTCTGCGATCTCTCAACTCCAAGACATATTGCACCAGATTCAATTTCAATAAGATACTCTGGCTTAGAATGCACGCCTAGATTTCACCCCCCCTCCTTCTCCCACCAAAAAAAAGTAATCAGTTGCTCACACAATGGTGATAGCACTGCCTGAAATGTCCTTATTGTTTTACCTTTGCGACCTTACTCCAATGATTTGTTTATCACTTTGAAATCCCTGTAAATGGGCAGCTGCTCATTGATTTTTGCAGGGCCTCTGACAGATGTTCTCAATCAACCAGAGCCATATCAAATAGTGAGAAGCGGCTGATGTGGCTTTGTTGTGGCATGAAACGTAGCCATTTCCTGGCTGTAGATTTGATTTGTTCCATAAAACTGTTTGATCCATGGCTGTGTAAAGTGGCTACGTGCAGATGAGTCAAATTATACAGATCACAAAGCTATGGTCAACCTGGTAGTCTTGTTCTTGCTGTTCATAACCTGCGCTCCCAGCTGGCATCCTCTGCTCTACACATTCTCACTGCCCTTCATTAAAAAGCACATCAAAGTAATATTCACTTGTTAGTGCAATGTGTCTTAATGCTCAGCAACCGATGACAGAGCATTTTGTTCTAATCATGGTAATGCAAACTAAATTTATGCGAGCTACAATGAGTCTTGGAGGCAGAATACAAAACACCAATGATACTACAAAGGTTTGCGAACAAATTAATAACTTGGAGTCTGTTTTCTCCAGGCACCCTTCATTACCAAATCCCTGTCTGCAATCAATTATACATTTTAAGGGAGATAATTTTTTTCAGCATCTGTGTGTGCAAAACTAGTTGGATTTCAGCAGTATACATTCATTCATGCAGCCAAACTAATTTAATCTACCTGTGGGAATGCATTCTACAAACATTTGGAATTTCCTGTCGAAGGAAGCACATAGCTAACTAGCTGCATAATTTGCCTGCAAAGTTCAGTGTGTTAACTGGTGAGTTGAAATGCAAATGTTGGTGGATTTGTCGAGCTTCATGCAGATTTTGAGGCCCTCAGTTGCCCTCAGCGAAACAGAGGACCCATTATTTTCACGTCTTTGCGAATGCTGTGCGATGATCGGTGGCCAAATGGGATGCTTCTGCTCCTACAGGATGAATTGACCTCCTTCACCAGGGAACCACATTCTGGGATTCACCTGGGCTGTAGATCAGGGAAATGGAAAGGGATGAAGAAGGTTGAAGCGAGCTTAGAGGGAGAGTGACTGAGTATGCATGTTTCTGTATACATGTCCACGTATATGTGAGTATTAGGGACATTAAATCTGTTCAGAAACTAACCACCCCTTGCGATATTGTTCATGAGGCTTCTCCTGGAAGAAGGATCAGTAAAGAAAAAATAAGTTTTGTCCTGAGGGAGGGATATCAATTGATTTGTACTTTGCTGCAAGAGGAACACATGGGTATTTACATTATGCTCACGTACATTTGGAAAATGTACAGAGTTCTGCAAGTGATCTGTGTTCAGTAAGCCTCATTGATATCAATTGTAGTTTTGCTGGAAATGGGAAAGGTAGAGGAACGTAGGAACATGAAAAGTTGCTCCGAGCCTATTCTACCATTCGGTCAAGATCTCAAGTGATTTGTGGCAAACTCTGTATGCTCATGTTTTCCTCATAGCCATTAAACATCTGTCAAGCTTAGATTTAGTATTAAGCATTTACCTTTTACCAATTGTCATTTGTCTGAGGATCTTTCTATAATACAAAGAATCATACGTTTCTTCACTAGATCTGCCTCATTACACTATCCTTTTATGCCACTTCTAACTTCAATCCAAAAACAACCACTGATCAAGGTTTTGCTGATTCTTTGTCACAGGTATTGAGACACCTGGTCCCACTACTTCCCATCATCTTTTTGTTCAAGTTACACCTCCACAAAATGACTCCATTATCCAGGTCTCTATGTCCTTTTTATCCTACATGTCCTTATCCTTTTTTAAGCTGATCCTCACTCTGAAATGCATCTCACACTTGCTTGACTCCATTCTCACCAAACTGTTGAATACCAACTTCTAGCCCCATTTTACCTGGCCTGTTGCTTCCTTTCACACAGGTGTACTACTGCTCTTTCTAAAAGTCACCTTCATGACCTTGCCCTATTGTGGATGTGCTAAAAGGATTCTGCACCTTCTTTCCCACAGTCCCATACCTGAATTAATTGATCAGGTTTCCACTTCTGCAAGGTAAGAATCTCTCTGACTGTGGCCATGGCGCACTTCCATACCATCCTTGAGCTCCTGATGCCATTTGCACAATGGATGCACTGCCCAACACCCCCCCCCCCACCCCCACCACTCCTCTCCTCCATTCACTGCCTCTGATTAATTTTGCTTGATTCCACTTTTACCCACTTGACCGCATCCAAAGGCTGAGAGTTTGTGGTACTAGTTTATTTACCTCCATTGGGCATGCCAGAAGTAAGATTTATTTTTGACCCTCCTGGTCCTCATTGGGATATTGCCCTTGTCAGGAACATCTGTCGACTTCGATTCAATTTCCATATTTATGCAGATCTAGATACATCCAAAGAAAGACAAAGTGCTTAAGTAACTCAGCACGTCAGGCAGCATCTCTGGAGAACATGGATAGGTAATGCCCTGATTCAAGATGTTTCCGTATTCTGTGAACTAGTCGCGGCCTCAGTATGGTTGTAGCAAATTTTTCAACATATTGAAAAATGTTCTGCGACCAAAAATTGGTCGCCATGGAGAAAATCGATACTTTTGTAGTCATAGGTGCAGTGGTAGTGGGGTCGCCATGTAGTTGTAGGTAGTTGAGGCAGCCGCAAGTAGTTTTAGTTAATCTCCTTTGCTGACCGGGCATTTTCATTGGCTCATTGGGGGAAAAAAACGTAAGCACGAGTTTTCAGAACCAAGGAAAACCGACCAGTAATGTTAAATGCCCACTGAACTTCACAGCTGTGTATCTCTGGTGTATTAAAAGTTGTCTGCCTTCTTAAAAGTGTCTCCACCCCTTCTCCCCCCCCCCCCTCCCCCACCCATCTCCCCTCCCCCTCCCGCTCTTTTAAAGGACTTACCGTACACTTTGCTAACCGTCTTTAACCTTCCTGTTCATCGCGGTGTGTGTCTGTATCACCTTGGCTTTGCACCGTGTGAATTTCAGACAGCGTTTTCCCCGCTTTCCCTGGCCCTGCTGTGTGTGTGTGTGTGTGTGTGTGTGTGTGTGTGTGTGTGTGTGTGTGTGTGTGTGTGTGTGTGTGTGTGTGTGTGTGTGTGTGTGTGTGTGGTCGCGTTCGTCTCTGACGGTCGCCGTTCCAGTTCACAGTTTTTCAGGCGAGTGCCTCGAGCTTGAAGGTCGCAGGCAGACCGCTGAAAAGTCGCCTAAGTGGGACAGGCCCTTTAGTGATGCCATTGTATGGAGTGCAAACAAGGCTGTTGACAATAATAAAAGAAAAACAGGAAAGTAAAATATGAGAAGGATAGAAGAGTCTGCAAAAAGTGAGGGGAAAGATGGTGGATGGAGTATGTGTAGGAAATAGGCACGGAAATCACTCTCAAAACATGGGGGGAACACAGTTTCTTGTTGTGTACTCATACTCACACACGCACATGCGCACATACGCGTGACTTCGGCCGTGGCCCTGTGGACGGTAACATCAGGAGCTGACCGGGTTGGTGACCGACTCCGAACTCCAGCAACAGCAGCTTCGTGCACCCCGAATCGTTGGGCTTGAATTGGCCCGTTCGCGGGGTCTTTCATCGGCCGGCGGGGGCTTCAACATCGGGAGTCTCGATCGCCTCGATGCAGCAGTTTGATTTTAAGCCATGCCGGGCTCTGAAAGACCCCGCAAACAGGCCGATTCAGCCCTTAGAAAGTGTCTGATGAAGTCCGGATTACAAAACATGGGGGGGGATTGTCCCCCACGTCTCAAAGCATAGGGGGGGACATGTCCCCTCCGTTCCCCCCCCAGGATTTCCGCCCATGGTAGGAAGGGACTGCAGATACTGGTTTACACTGAAGATAGACACAAAATACTGGAGTAACAGCAGATTAGGCAGCATCTCTGGAGAAAATGGGTGACATTTTGGGTCGAGACCCTTCTTCAGACTGAGAGTTAGGGGAGGGAGTCTAGAGAAATAGAAGGGTAAGAATGGAAAAACTATCAGATCAAAGCAGATGATATAAGGAAATGTAGAATGGCTCACAGTTAGCTGAGGGGAAGATGACATCATAACATGCAATCAGTAATATTTAATCAGGTGGATAGTAGAACTAGTCAGAGAACTAGGACGGGAGAGGGACAGAGAGAGAGCGAAAGCAAGGGTTACTTGAAGTTAGAGAATTCAATATTCATACCGCTGGGTTGTAAGCTACCTAAACAAAATATGAGATGCTGTTTCTCCAATTTGCTTTGGGCCTCAAGGGGGAGGAGACCCTGGACAGAAAGGTCAGCATGAGACTGGGAGGGGGAGTTAAAGTGTTTAGCAACCGGGAGATAACGTAGGCTTAGGCGGACTGAATGGAGGTGTTCAGTGAAGCGATCAGATTGAGTATACTGGGTGGAATGTGAAGAGGTAGAGGAATAGCAAAGAATAATATTACTTAATTAGTCTAAGGCTATAGATTGCTAAAAGATCTTGGTTGTCTGTACATTTAACACAGTTACAGCAAGTAATTAGGAGGATAAATAGTGTTGGCCTTCACTGCAAGGAGTATGAAGAGAAGAGAAAGGATGTTTTGTGCTTTGTGTTGGTAGCACCAGAGTTGGAATACCATCTTATATAAAGTGGGATAAATTTGTTTTAGTTGTGGTGCTACAAAGGTTCACTAGATTTTCTCCTGAATGAAGAGATTGCCAATAAACAAAGATTGGGCAGAATGGGTATATAATCTCTAAACTTTGGAAGAATGTGTGGTGATCTGATTAACATGCAATATTTTGAGGGACTTGACAAGAATGATTATGCGAGGATATTTCAACTAGGAATCTAAACCCAAGAGAGACAGAGCAGAGGCTCTTAACATTCAGGTGAGGAAGAATTTCATGTCTCAAAGGACAATGATTCTTTGGAATTCTCTCTGCCAAAACACTGTTGGCACCAAATTGATAATTATTTTAAACTTAAGATAAGTATTTGGATTACAGACAAATCAGCGGATAGGGGGAATCGGACAAGTGGTGATAAAGCCAAAGATTAGATTAGATCATTAACAATCATGATGGGTTGGCTGGCATATTTCTGTTCCTGAATTTTGTATTTATATGTTGCAAAAAGCCAGTTCTATCTCATCCGTTCTTTATAAAGTGTGACTTCTGCTCTATCTCTTTGCTGCTTGACAGTGCAATATCTAGTCTTGGACAAATCGCAGTTTCCTCTATTTAAACAATGGCATGATGAGGAATAGTTATCTTTGAAAACTGCTATAAATTCCAGAACCTTACAGTGATTCTGCTTTACTTTCGTACCATCCCTGGGAGAACTTAACTGATTAATTGGAAAGATTTTGGACTCAAATTTACTCCAGCAACAAGATGTGTACTTCAATCTCCAGAGCACCGCCTATTCCTGGCTCTTATCAGAATGTCAGTGAACAGCTGGAATGCTTTTGTTTTAACTAAAGTTTCTGAAGTCAGTTAAGATTATCCATGATGCCTGTCTTTCTGAGATTCTGAAATTGAGATCATGATCACTGAACATTAAGTTTTGTTGTCAACATGACTCAGCCTCATAACATGCTGCAACTTTGTTCATTGAGTTATGAGCTTAGCTGTTTCAGTTTCATGTTGTCCAATTGGGCAGTTCTGTAATGAATGTATGAAATGGAATGAGCTACGTAATACCTTCTTCTAATCAGTTGTACTCCCAGTGCCAAAATGAGTATGGATCTGGCTATGATTTTTCAAAAATGACACTAAATGTTTTTGTCACCAAAATAATTGTGTCAGATCATGAGGAGATTTGATAGATAGTTCTTACAAAGAATATGTTGAATATCACAACTCCCCCTTTGTATGTAAAATATATTGTTATGGCTTATGAATATCAGTGACATACATTGAAGGTATCAGCATTATCATATTTGCATTAAGAGTGATCACATTTCAATCATTGCGCTATAAATCTATAAAGATTTTAATGATTAGATTCTGGTTTTGTTTCCAATTTTATGAAGTCAATTGATCAGTTTTGGCCCCACATCTTGAGCATTTTAGGCCAAAATAACTGTACTCCGCGTAACATTATACCTACTCATTTATGCTGATTCAGTAAACATGTGAATGTTTATTGCAGTCCCACAACTCATAATACTAATGAGAAGGTATTGGGTTTCATGAAAGTTTACATTCACAACAAATGTCCATCGTTCTACATTGACCACTGCTCCACCAGAATAGTGTGTACAGACTAATTTTAATGAAATATCAATATGTATTATGTGTTTTGATGTATTATATGTTTTGACGAATGTAAAAATCAGTCTTTTCTAGCCTATCACTTGGCATCTCAGCATGTAAGGGAAAGACACGGTGTTTTTACAGATATATTTCCTAAATTCTTTAGCTTGGGGTAGAACTTAGGCAAAGATTTTAATATTATTGTCTGCTCTTGTGTCAAAGGAAATAAAGGTCAGCACATGTACTTTATAGACTGTGAAAACGATAACTGCTTTTAGGATTCATTGCCTTCTGTGCCCCCAACCCTACCATACTATTTATCACCATGGAAACAGACTGATCATGCCACAATATTTTTTGAACTTTTACCACTTGAACCTGAGCCAGAAAGTAAAATTGAGCCAGATTGAGCAATATTCCACGGTTATATTTTTCCAAAAATGTACAGTGGTTAGTTACATTTTAATCTGAACATTTGTCTCTTTCCTGTGTTTCACTCCGACAATTAGAAGATCGTTCATTTTCTATAGTAATGCTAATATGAGATATACTAGACTGATCCAAACTTAATATGCATCCTTCACATGAAACATCCATCATAATTAATATGCAATGCTTAGGATATATTAACAAACTGGCATTCGTTTTTGTATTTTAGACGTTTATATTCAGAATAAGAAAGTTTTAGGTGCTCTGTTAATCTGTCTGAGAAACTGCCTTGTATTTTAAATTGCTCCATTAGTTTAAAACTGGGTCAGTAATAAAGTTGGTGATATCTGGGAACAAAAGGGCATTGTTTGTTAGTGGACACCAGCACACACCAGCACACACCAACACACACCAGCACAAGGAGCAAATGGATGACCTTTATGTTAACAATCTTAAAAACGATAAGACTGCCCCCAATTGCATCTTCATGGCATCCACATGGAAGGGCATTTCACTTCCACGCTACCACTAAATGCCCCCTTGGTGCACCCCAATTTTCAATACCGTGATCTTCACCTTCATATTGTTTTTATTTTAACTAGTTTTCCATCAATTGCCTTGTGGTGGTATTTGAAAACAATTTTTTGTACTGATTTTCTATGAACACATTAATAATATTGTTCCAGCCATTAAATTGGTAGCAGGATTGGACTTAAGCCATCCTGCTACCAAGTCAATCAATTTTGGGAATACATGTCTAAACTTGGGGCATGTACTCCAAGGGCAATTTCAGAAATAGTTAATCTATTACTGTGGAGCTCATGTTTGACGCAGAAGCTATTTGAGAACAGTAACTGGCACACCTTCCAAACAACCTTCGACCTATTTTAGAATCAAGATTGAGGGCGATCGTAGACAATCCTCAATTCTACCCTTAAGGAAAACAATCCAGAATAGGTCAAATCCAATCTCAGTTTACTTTCGATCAAATCATTTGTTCTAAAGATATTTGCAATGAATAGATTTTAGATTTACTTTTTCTCCCCATGGAGAAAGTTGACAAAAACAACATTTATTTTGTAAGTACTTGAGTGTAAAATAGTTTCTGAAATGCCAATTATAAGTTGCACTGTGATGCAGTCTATTTGTTTATTTCAAAGAGAAACATTGTCATTTTCATATTTTATGGATAGATATGCACTAGCAGAGTACTTCTAAAAAAAAATTACGACATACACTTTTTATTGAACACTATTTTCTATCGACACAACTGAGAATAAAGAAATGTATGAGCTAATTGAAGAGTAAACATTTACAAGGATAACTACCAATTCATTGAATTAATTACTATATAGAGTGTTTTTGGCCCCCAATGGAGCTTTCATTAAAGAAAATAGAATCAATGACAACCAGATCACATCATGTCATTTGACATGATCAATGGCTTGTGCAACATAAATGAATCATGTGGAGCAAATACTATAGCATTTTGTACCACAGTTACCTGTATGGACAAATTGTTTTGTTACTACCATATGCCTTTGACTCAAACCAGATGTTTGCGTTTCCAGTGACCTTTCCAGCTATGGTTGCTATTGAAAACATTGATTCAGTTGAGATGAATGTTTGGTCTTCTGAGAACAAACCTAAAAAGCACATGATCTTATTTAAAAATGATGTACTTATCATTCATTGAGAGCTTCCATTTTTCAACAACTTGTGATTGATAATGATGAAATATGTAGGTGACATTTGATTTTTTTTAAATCTGAGCTAACTAGTTTAAACAGACTTTTAAAAATATTTAGGGAGAATGTCTAAGGGAAAAAAACAAAATAAAGAAGTTCCAAGTCTAATTAGAGGAGCCCTTTGCGGTCATTAGTTCTGCCCAAACATTTCATTCTTATTTGATAGTTATTACTCATTCGGGTCAATGTTATTATTACAATATGAAACCCCCGCACATACAGCCTGCTTTTTGAGCGCAACAAGGCTTCCTATATGCCTCAATGTTACAGATGAGAAGTTAAACTGATGCCTCATCTCGCCTCAAGGGAACATATTGTGACACCATTTCAGGCGAGGATTAACACAGTTGCTCCCCACTGTGTCATCAAGGCACCACTACATGAATACTCATTTGAAAATTCT
Source organism: Amblyraja radiata (assembly GCF_010909765.2). Classification (NCBI taxonomy): domain Eukaryota; kingdom Metazoa; phylum Chordata; class Chondrichthyes; order Rajiformes; family Rajidae; genus Amblyraja; species Amblyraja radiata. The sequence continues at coordinate 60,472,321 of NC_045957.1, read as the reverse complement.
GACATAGTCAAAGGGGTTTGTTTATATTCATGTATGGATGATATACCTGGACAGCATGCAAAACAAAAGTCTTCACTGCATCTCACAGGACAGTAATAGTCCAATCCCAAGCATCATAGTTCAGCTTAGTTGAGTTTAGGTTATTCTTGACACATGTACCGAGATACAGTGAAAAGCTTTTGTTTGCGTGCTATCCAGTCAAAGAAAATACTATACTAATGCAATCAAGCTGTCTACAGTGTACAATTAAATGATAAAAGGTACAACAAAGGATGCAAGATAAAGTCCCATTAAAGAGAGTTCAAATGTCTCCAATGAGGTAGATGGGAGGTCAGGGCTGCACTCTAGTTGATGAGGGGACCATTTAGTTGCCTGATAACCGCTGTGAAGCAACTATCCCTGAATCTGGAGATATGCATATTCAAACATCTGTAAAGAAATGTTCCCTATGGCCCATCATGGCGGTGGAGGCAGGTTCTCTGGATGCTTTCAAGAGAGAGCTAGATAGGGCTCTTAAAAATAGCGGAGTCAGGGGATATGGGGAGAAGGCAGGAACAGGGTACTGATTGGGGATGATCAGCCATGATCACATTGAATGGCGGTGCTGGCTCGAAGGGCCGAATGGCCTACTCCTGCACCTATTGTCTATTGTCTATCAAATGTGAACCATTTGATGGGCCGTCAAAGTACAAATGTATCAAATACAAATGTATCCTAACCGAAGACGAATCGCATTTTTTATTTTACCCACATTCCCATTGACTCTCCCTGGATCCTAGCACTTACCTTAATAAGGAACTATTTTCAATGGCCAATTTAACTATCAATCTGGAAATGTGGCAGCATATGCAAACTCTACACAGACAGCACCCAGGTTCAGGACTAAACCTATATGCTGGAGTTGTGTGGCAGCAGCTTGTGCCATTGTGCCTTTTCACTATTTTGAGATCCTGTTAAAAAGATAATAAACACTCCTCTGATTGTACATCTTTGAAAGCACCAATCATTTAAGTACTCTCCAGTTGTGTGAATATGATGGGACCAAAATGGTAGTTTCCATCCCAGGGATACATCATTTGCTATTCAAACGGAACATAGGAACTTCATTACTGCAACAGTTCAAGAAGACTCGCCATAATCTTTCCATGAAAATTTAGGGATGAGCATTTATCGCAGACCTTGCCTGAATCGTAGCATTCCATTAATTAATTTAAACCAATCTCTGGGAATGTTTTGCTTTTGAATAATAATCCAACTTCTTTTTGAATCTGCTGCACAAAATTAATTCAGCCATCACACACCAGATTACTATAACACCCTGTGTTAAAAAAATATTCCTCATATCACCTCTGTTTAAGAAAGAACTGCAGATGCTGGAAAAATCGAAGGTAGACAAAAATGCTGGAGAAACTCAGCGGGTGAGGCAGCATCTATGGAGTGAAGGAATAGGCAACGTTTCGGGTCCTGAAACATTGCCTATTCCTTCACTCCATAGATGCTGTCTCATCCGCTGAGTTTCTCCAGCATTTTTGTCTACCCTCATATCACCTCTTGTTCTTTTGGCTGTGCCTTAAAACTGAATTTTCAATATACCAAAGGGATATAAATTTGGAAGAAAGAATACAATGTGGGGAAATGTGAGGTTATAAACTTTGATAGGAAGAACATAAAGCAGAATACTTTTCAAATAATTGGGAACAATGGAAGGCTATTATACAGAGATATCTGGATGTCCTCATAGCTGAAACACAGGAAATTAGCATTTGAGTGCACCAAGCGATGAGAAAGGTAAATGTAACATTAGACTTTATTGCAAAGACCAGAGAGTTCAAGTAGGGATGCCTTGGAATAGCTGCACAGGGTGTTGATAAGTTACTGGGTGTTGATGAAGTACTGTGAGTGGTTTTGGCAAAGAGAAAAAATATATTGGTTGTACTCCGCACATCAGCCAGCATCTGTGGAGGGAGAAAAATAATTAATATTTTAGTCTGCTTAATGCCTTTTCATCTACTCTGCATTTTATGCTCATTTTAAAAATGATATACTTGTTCTTTAAAGAGGTTTCACAAGGTTGATTCCTGGAATGAAAGGGTTGTATTAAGAGGATAAACTGAGCAGATTGGGTCGATACATGTTGGAAAAAATGGGAATTGTGTGAGATTCTGAGGGGGCTTGAAAGGATAGGTACTGAGAGAATGTTTCTCATTTCACTATCTCGATACACGTGACTATAATAAACCAAAGAAACACTTTCTCACAGAGAGTTGTGAGTCTGGAATTCTTTGCCTCAAAGGGCGGTGGAGGCCGATTCTCTGGATACTTTCAAGAGAGAGCTAGATAGGGCTCTTAAAGATAGCGGATTCAGGGATATGGGGAGAAGCAGGAACGGGGTACTAATTGGGGGTTGATCAGCCATGATCATATTGAATGGCGGTGCTGGCTCGAAGGGCCGAATGGCCTTCTGCTACACCTATTGTCTATTGTCCAGCCAATTAACACCAAATGTGAAGAGCCCAAAGGCCCACTTCTGTTCCTGCTGCTTATGATCTCTCAGGAGAACTGCCCTAGCGTGTGCAATCCCTCCAGATAAGATCAAAGTCTCTCTCTCTAATAACCCTGATATCCATCCAAAAGTATGGCACTCACAGTAATACTAAATATTTCAGACACGGCCAAATTGAGGTTATAAATGTTCAGCATTACTTCCTTGCTTTTTATAATTATGTCTCTATTACTGAAGCCAAGAACTTCCTCTCACCTTGTCCTCTCACCTTCAAAGATTTGTGATCTTTATGTTTCTGTGACATTACCATTTAATTTATGGGCACTTATTCTTCTGACATTATATATCACTTCACACTTCTGTGCAACATATTTTACATGTCATGTATCATTACCTGAAAATTGTTTCTGTACTTTCTATTGTTTCATTACATTTTTAAAGTTTTATATTGTTTGTAAATGTAGAAATGTTTTAACCTGAAATTTCCAGGCAATTTATCTTATATCTAGGCTGTAATCTTAACAGCAATTGATGGGAACACCATTGTAATTTCCAGTCTGATGAACAAGCATTGACCATTCTGCTTTGCTTTCTGCCCTCAACCATTTTTTAAATCCACATTGCTGTTACCATCTATTACTATGGCTAATTAAATTAAGTCTGTCAAACATTTTTCAAAGGTCCATGCATCCAACATTAGCTGCACCACCAACTCTACTGCCTTTAAATTGTCAGATTACAATTGCCGATCGGGGCTGTGGCGGCGTTCCGGCGGCCCGACTTCGGGGCTGTGGTGGCGTTGCGGCAGCGGCGGCCCGACTTCGGGGCTGTGGCGGCGTTCCGGCGGCGGCGACCTGACTTCGGAGCCTCGGAGGTTCGGCCGCGGGCCCGGTGGATGATAGCGTCGGGAGCTCGCAGGTCACAGGTTGGTGACCTGTTTTTCTGGGGCTCCCGCAACAACAGCTTCGTCCGTTGGACTGGAGGGCCGTTGGAATGGAAGCAGCTTCGGCAGCTTCGACCACCCCAGGCCGCGGAGTTTGAACCGGCCCATTTGCGGAGCTCGGATTCAGCCGCGGGACTTGCTTACCATCACCCGGCGGGGTCACAACATGGAGGCCTGGATCGCCTCAGCGCAGAGGGAGAGCAAGGAGGGAAGAGACAAGGACTTTGGGACTTTTGCCTTCCCTCACAGTGAGGAGGTGCCTGGTGGACTCACTGTGGATGTTAAACTGTGTTGAGTGTGTGTTTTGTTATTTTATTCTGTTATGACTGCAAGGTTAAACCATTTTGTTGTATGTAAATGTGCAATGACAATAAAGTTGAATCTAATCTAATCTAATCTAATCTAATCAGTGATAATTTTCCTTTACCAAATGTGTGATGACTCTCATTTACTCTCATTTACTTGCTTATAATTTTACAGGAATTCAATTTGTTCCAGATTATCATCTCTAAAAGTCCTTTCATAACATTAGGCTGACTATCTTTAATTGTGATAGTTGTCCCTTTACCCAAAGTGTAATATTTGCAATTCTCCAATTCCGTGGTCCTCGCTTCTGATCTAAAATGGATTGTCTACAGAACCTCTGCCTTTTCCTTTGCACTTCCCTCAGTAATCCAGGAAGCATTAATTATGAACTGTATGACTTAACTAATTTCAAGTCAAGTTTATTGTCATATGCACAAGTACAGTGAGGTACAGGTACTATGAAAATCTTGCTAGCAGCTGCATCGCAAGCACATAACCTCAGACCACACATGAAAATATTACATTATTGAAGACTGTGGAAAATAATTAGTCCGGGCAAAATTGGAAAACAAGTTCATGGTAGTAGAAGAGGTAGTCCAAGGTGTCTGTTGTCAAGCTAGGATTGGGGTTGTATGAATTGGTTCAAGAACCTGATGTTTTAGGAAATTTGATGTTCCTGAACCTAATGGTGTGTGATTTCAGGTTTTTGTCCTTCCGGCTCAATGGTAGCAGAAGGAAGAGGCCCAGATGGTGGGAATCCTTGATGATAGATGCCACCTTCTTGAGTTGGTGATGGCTATGCCTGCAATGACTAGGCTGAGTTCACTACTTCCTGCAGCTTCCTGCATTCCTGTGCATTGGAATTGCCATGATGCAATTAGTCAGGATACTTTCTATTATGCATCTGTAGAAGTTTGGTGACATGAATTTTGTTACATTTCAGAGAAAGTAGGGGCAGTGCCTTGTCTACTTACTGATTACATCAATGTGCTGGGCTCACTGCTGGGCATCTGAAACGTTAATGCCCAGGGTTTTGAAGTTGCTGACTATCTTCACATTCAACCCACAATGAAAACTGGTTGTGATGTCCTGAATTTCCCATTTTGAAATCAACTGAATAGATCCTTGGGATTTTTTTCGGAATTGTGAGCCTTTTAAATATTTTCTCTATGTTTATATCATGTAATGAAGGCAGGCGAAAAATACTCTATACCTCATCGATGTGCAATATTTCTGCAAGCATTCTTGACCCTTTTATGTTTCTAAAAGTAATTAGTATTCCTTTTTATATTAGCTCATTCTTATATTTATTTATAATTATCTTTTTGCATTTTTTTCCATCCATCCCTTTATTTTCCCTCTATACTTTCTTTGTTCATTTCAATTCTCCCTTGCATTTAGAATCCTCAATTTGTCTTTCTTTATTTTTTCACTTTAATCATGGTATATCTTGTACTCCAAGGAGCCATTGTTGTGGAAGCCCTTTCTTTCCCCAGTGACTTTTATTTATGCCTCAATCAGAATCTCCAGAAGAGCTTCTCTAGTCAATTACCACAAGGTTATTTGTAGAATTTAACTGTATATAAATTGACTTTTATGTTTCCTGCTTCATGGAAGTGACCGTACTTCAAAATAATTGTTAGCTGCAAAAAACTATGAGATCGTTTGGTTGAGAAGAACATTTTATTTTTATCGCAAGCTTCCAAAGTTTGGAACTATATTGTTATAAATGTTTACTTAATACCTTGTGACTACATTCAGAAATGTGTATGAGCCAGTGGCTGTAATCTCGAATAATATTGAATTCCGCTTGCTATACATTTTGCTCCTTGTCATCTGACTACTTGCTCTAATCATAATCATGATCAGAGTCCAAGCAAAGAGCAAGAGCTGGTCTGTGGACTTTAAGCCTCCAGCATGTAGCAGAAAATCTGCCAGCTTTTGGAACGTCTCACATTCACTGATTTAAAATTGTGCCTCTCCCTGGTGCCATGTGGCAGCTTCCCAAGGAAAAGTATTGACTTTGGGATCAATGTTCTCTCGGCTTATTGCTGCAGAGATGTTCGTAAATCATGACAATTTAGTGTTGCAGCTTTGCACCTTAGGTCTGGTTCCAGCAGCTGATCAGCCAGTACCAACGAGTTCAATGAATTAATGCTAGAAGATTTTGAGGATATCCTATTAATAGCATAGATCATTATGAGAATTCTTTCCTTGAATCAAAGCTGTCCATTTTCAAGACCATCCGTCTTATGACTTTGGCTGATATTTCAATGCAATACTGCACAATTTCTGGTCTCATTCTAAGTTTGAGTTATCGAGTCATAGAGTGATACAGTGTGGAAACAGGCCCTTCGGCCCAATTTGCCCACACCGGCCAACATGTCCCAGCTACACTAGTCCCACCTGCCTGTGTTTGGTCCATATCCCTCCAAACCTGTCCTATCCATGTACCTGTCTAACTGCTGCTTAAACATTGGGATAGTCCCAGCCTCAACTACATCCTCTGGCAGCTTGTTCCATACACCCACCATCCTTTGTGTGAAAAGGTTACCCATCAGATTCTTATTAAATCTTTTCCCCTTCACCTTAAACCTATGTTCTCTGGTCCTCGATTCACCTACTCTGGGCAATCTACCCGATCTATTTCTCTCATGATTTTATACATTTGTATAAGATCACCTTGCATTCTCCTGCACTCCACGGAATAGAGACCCAGCTTACTCAACCTCTCCCAATAGCTCAGACCCTCTAGTCCTGGCAACATCCTCGTAAATCTTCTCTGTACCCTTTCCAGCTTGAGTTGTTAAACCAAGTTGAGTTGTTAAATCAATCTTGGGTTGTTAAACCAACTGACCAGTCAGTGCAATGCCATGCAAGAACAGATTGATTTTGTGATGTCTTGGCCACCACAAATAGTGTACAACTAATGTGTAAGAAAGAACTCCAGATGCTGGTTTAAATTGAAGGTAGACACCAAATGCTGGAGTAATTCAACGTGACAGGCAGCATCTCTGGAGAGAAGGAATGGGTGACGTTTCAGGTCGAAACCCTTCTTCAGACAGGAGTCTGAAGAAGGATCTCGACCCGAAACATCACCCATTCCTTCTCTCCAGAGATGCTGCCTGTCCCGCTGAGTTACTACAGCATGTTGTGTCTAAACTACATTACTGTTGGTAGATGCTGCTTGATCCACTCAGTTACTCCAGCAGTATCTTCAGTATTAACCACCACCTACAGTTCCTTCCTATACATTAATGTTGGCGCAGGAATATTGATGTACTAACTCATATTATTTATTAACATAATTGTGATGGCACATCTTGATAATTCTTTGAGCAGGAAGCATTTCTGAGTCAGGGTAAAATGTTATAAAATGCATGTTCAAACATTATTTCACTATTTTGTATAGTTGATTAACTAAAATTGTTTGCAATTTATTTAAGATTTAGGGCAAAGTAACAAACTTGATTAAGCTAGATGATCCGGATCACTGTTGGCACCATATCAGTGTGTCGTTGTCTGATGACAGGCAGATGGTTCAAATTTCAAGCGATGTAAACAATGGAGATGGTGCTGTTTGCAGTATCTGAATCACTGATGTTATCTGGGTAATGTGATGATGTGCAGTTGTTTTGGTCTGTAACAACTGTCTCGCACTGATACTGAAACCTTTAACTGATTATAAAAATGCTCAATTTAATCTTTTATCATCCGTGACATAATTTAATTTAATTTCATCCCCTTGAAATCTTTGTGACTGGACAAGGTGAAATCCGCAGGGGAAAACGGATAACTCATTCGCTATCTTAACTCAATAGTTCTTGTTTTCTATCGTGAATTACAGCCTAACCTGTTTGAACTCAGTTTTCATTTGTAAAAGTTAATCCGGCAGAGAGTGATATGGTTTTGGCCAATATGAATCAACTAGTCATGTTACATTTTTCCATGAACAATGGCAACATGTTAGCAATATACTTTACACAAAATTCATGGGCTTTTTTATTCTGTGTATGAGGCTTTGTGGCAAGTCTCTGCATATGTTATTGCATCTGGTGACAATGCAAAGTTAAAGCAACATCCCACCTTTACTTTTTCACATGGAAATTAGACACAAAATGCTGGGGAAACTCAGCGGGGCAGGCAATATCTCTGGAGAGAAGGAATGGGTGACGTCTCGACCCGAAACGTCACCCAATCGTTCTCTTGAGAGATGCTGCCTGTCCGGCTGAGTTACTCCAGCATTGTGTGTCTATCTTCAGTGTAAATGAGCATCTGCAGTTCCTTCCTACACATTTTTCACATGGCTGGTTTGGACCAACAAATAGACTGGAATTTGCTGATTGGGGCCTGCTATTCACACTCACTGTTCAATGTGATAGAACAATAATCTTGTCCACGTCTAGAAAGATATTTTGCAGGCAGAGATCTCCTGGACAGACCAGCAAAACTCCAAGTATCATGTATAGCATTATTGGATAATTAAGGTGTCAGAAATGCTAAAAAAAAAAAATGACCATATGAAAAAGATATAAAGAACAAATAAAACATTAATTAAACACTACAGGAAATGCAAACAATTAAACAATTAACAAATTACCTAGTTTTTCCCACAGTGGAAATGTCAAAGACTGGAAAGCATAGTTTTACGATGAGAGGGGGAAAGTTTAAAAGAGAAGTGTGGGCAGGTTATTTTTTATGCTGAGAGTGGTGGGTACCTGGAATGCATTGCCAAGGGTGGCAGTGGAGGCAGATAGATGGTGGCATTTAAAAGGCATTTAAATAGGCACATGGTTGTGCAGAGAATGGTGAGATATGGCAGAGAAGATCAGTTTAACATGGCATCATGTTCGGCAAAGATATTGAGGGCCAAAGGGTGTGTTACGTTACTACACTGTTCTATGCTATATTTTTAACTTTCCACCCAAGTATAAAATATTTCCATTGAAATGTGTAAATCTGTGATTTCTGTGGTAAGTTTGACAGTGTGCACAGATACTGCTCCACCCACTCAACTTGCTGAGTTCTTCCAGCAGATTCAAACATCTGCTGTTGTATCTCCACACCTTAGGAAGCTTGCATAGGGCCTTTAGGAGGCAGAGGGGACTTATCAGGATGGTTCCAGGTTTGAGGGATCATAATTAAAAGCTTAGGATGGAGAAGCTGACCTTGTTCTCTTTAGAGGTTGAAGGGCAATTTGATTGAGGTGTACAACATTATGACAGATTTAGATTAGTAGACAAAGAAAGGCTGTTGTCATCGAGCTGCTGATGCAAAGACTAGCAGTCACAAATTTCAGGTGATGCATGAATGCCAAAAGAAACATTTCAAGAAAAAAACATTACAGGGTAGAGGAAAGAGCCAGGAATTGATTAATTGGTAGACACAAAATGCTGGAGTAACTCAACGGGACAGGCGGCATCTCTGGGTGACGTTTTGGGTTGAGACCCTTCTTCAGATGTCACCATTCCTTCTCTCCAGAGATGCTGCATTACCGCTGAGTTACTCCAGCATTTTGTGCCTATTTCCTCTTGTTTGTTGCTGTAACTGTCTCAATTGGATATTCTGTCCTTAACACCTCTCTTAAAACATAGCCTGTAACTCTGTATAAAAACATCGTGACAGATTTCACATATATGTTGATGACACTGGCTTTGTCTTATCACCTTCATCACTCATAAACCGAACACCCTGCCTCTGAATTCGCAGATTGCTTGACTGGTATCCAGAACCAGATGAGCAAAATATCGTACAATTAAAGAAAAGGCGATGGCTTTGGTCTTCTCAATGATTTCCTTCAAGTATTGGGAAAACCAAATAGAGTATCTTTCACAAGCTCTCTTAATAAACACCTACCATAATTGTTTATTAATCTCAGTCTTGTATATGACCCTGAGCTACATTTCAGACATTCAACCATCACCAAATGTTATATATTTTTGTTGTTGTAATATCACCTGATGCAACCACTGGCTTAGCCGCCCCCTTTATCTGCACCTTTGTTAGGTCTTAACCTGACTGACTATTCCCACAAACGCCTGATTGGCCCCTCACATTCAGTGCTCCATATGCTTCAGGCTCTAAAAGTCCTACTGTCCATGTCCTCACTCCAGTATCTTGTGCACTATGCTGATTGACTTAACTCGGATTTAATATTCTTATTCTTGTTTCACCTACCTTAGTCTCTACATGTGCTGAGATAGCTTCATGCATCTAGTTCTGGTCAATTATCCATTTGGTCATTTTCATATTTTGCCTCAACAAATTGGATAGGTCCTCCATAAATATTAACATTTCTCTATATTTTTCCACCTACATACCTCTTACAATTTATAGTGTAGTTTTTTTACAAAGCCTATTGGAATCTGTTATAATATTCTTGCTATTGAGGGAGTGCAGCGTAGGTTTACAAGGTTAATTCCCAGGATGGCAGGACTGTCATATGCTGAGAGAATGGAGCGGCTGGGCGTGTATACTCTGGAGTTTAGAAGGATGATAGGTTATCTTATTGAAACATATAAGATTGTTAAGGGTTTGGACACGCTAGAGGCAGGAAACATGTTCCCGATGTTGGGGGAGTCCAGAACCAGGGGCCACAGTTTAAGAATATGGGGCAAGCCATTTAGAATGGAGACGAGGAAACACTTTTTCTCACAGAGAATTGTGAGTCTGTGGAATTCTCTGCCTCGGTGGAGGCCGGTTCTCTGGATACTTTCAAGAGAGAGCTAGATAGGGCTCTTAAAGATAGCGGAGTCGTGGGATATGGGGAGAAGGCAGGAATGGGGTACTGATTGGGGATGATCAGCCATGATCACTTTAAATGGTTCGAAGGACCGAATGGCCTATTCCTGCACCTATTGTCTAATATTTTGGTATATGACCCAATATCCAGCTTTGACTGATACTGCTACCCTGAGATATAATGAGATGATTTGCTTCATCAAAGGTGTCATAAAAGTGGATGTTGCTGTTCATACTTTTAAGTTTCAAATCAAGCGAAGCATGCAGCTTGAATGAAACTGACTTTTTCTGTGTTCTTCAAAACAACCTCCGTCTGGTTTGGGAGTTTGCTTTGATGGTCTAGATAAACCACAAAACAGCAACAGTCACACAATACTCAGAACAAACATAATGTCAGCAGAAATGCATTGAACTAAATCCAACTCTGTCTGCCCACTCCAACCCATTGTTCACAGCTGCCCACATTTACCTGATGTGGAAGGTTGATTGGAGTGATTGTACACACCTGGTTCTTCATCCATCAATGTATAATGAGGCTTTAGTGGGAATTCCTCCTCGGGAGCGCAGTCATGGCCTCCCACTAGCCATAGAATACCATGACAGCCTTTGATGGGCTGAAGGTTTTAGAACAATGGTTTCCCCACCAGAGCAGATAGAGCCCTTGACCAGATTTTCTTTATTTGCTACAGTTGCTACCTTACAGTGCCAGAGACCGGGGTTCGATCCTCCCACAAAAACATATATAAATTATGTATAAAATATACCTATATTCTGCAAGGCATTGAAAAGAAAAAGACTGCAAAAGAATAAGACATTAGTGCAAAAATACATAATTAGAAAACAAGACCATGGTAGTGATAGAGGTGGTCCACAGTGTTCCATTGCTTAAAGTGGGATTAGGGTTGTGTGGTTTGGTTCAATAACTGGATAGCTGTTGGAAAGTGGCTGTTCCTGAACCTGACGATTTGGCTGACTTCAAGCTTCTGTACCTCTTACCCAAAGTTAAGTTATCTTGACGATAGCGTCTTGAGTCAGCGTCTTGCGTAGATGATTCTGATGTGGAACTTCAAGGCCCGCATTTAAGTCTTTAAGTGGTCAAAGAAAGAGCGTTCACGTCGCGGCCCTGTTTTCACCAATCTCTCTACCATCACACACAAGAAGTACAAGAAGGGCGAGACAGACACCATGGTATGCAGATGCCGAGAAGTGTGTTCAGCTGTGGCTGAACAACTTCTAATCTTGTGTGTGGACTCGATAAGGAGAAGTAGTGAAAACACAAGTGAAGTCTGGTATAGTAACACTCCAATAATCCGCCCGTTGATTATTCTGAAACCCAATGGTTTGGCATTTTGCTCACGAGTTGCTTGATCTTTAATATAACAGGTTTCCAGTTCTCACACTGCCTTTCACATACTGTGTGGTCCAGTTCCCACACACATCAAGATCCAGGTTCCGTGGAGTGCTCTTGTAAAATCACCTGTTTCTATTTTCCATGATCCCGTGTAATTTATCAGGGCTTTGTTCCTCCAGGTTCCAGTAAATTCCTTCAGATTTACTGAAAAATATTATTTTATAGTGGAACTTCCTCTTTAAAAAAAATGAATACAAAAAATAGTGTATTAAAAGGAATTCAATAATTCTGAAAATTTGCTAATCCAATACCACCAACGTCGCAAACATGCCGGAATAACGGAGATTTACTTTACTCTAAATACAAATACTGAGAAACGGTCCCAAGACCAGTTTTTCAACAGGTAGAACTGCTGCCTCACAGTGCCAGAAATACCGGTTTGAACTAGGTGCTGTCCGTGTGGAGTTTGCTCTTTCTCCCTGTGAGCACGTGGGTTTATTCTGTGTGTTCAAGTTTCCTCCCACATCCCAAAGACGTTCAGGTTTGTAGGCTAATTGGCCACTCTAAATTGCCCCTGGTGTTTAGGGAGTAGATGTCAACCTGGGATAACAGTATGCTCCCATTAGTTATGCTCTTTCTGAACTTCTGATTGTCTTCCTTGAATTCTGATTTTTTTAAATATTTGTTTTCTTGACAAGTTCACTCCACTTGTAATCTACTGTTTGCTGTTGCTTTAATAACCTTGACTAAGTTGACTGGTGATTACACAAATTTATAGTAATTTGGAGTAATGGTATATATTTGACAAGTTCCAACAAGCAAACGTGAGAGGTCAAAGTTTGAGATCATATTCAATGAGTTAAAGTTTGACTATCGAGATAGGCCATGTGCTCTGCACAATGTGTTGGGCAATGTTTTATATTCGTTGGATTTTCTTTCAATAAAGCATTGTGAAAAAATACTGGATAGTGAAGGTCAGCCATCAATAACAAACCCTTTTCTGTTTATCTTTGGACATTGAAAAAATATTTTTCAAAATTTAAGTTTAGATTTCATAGTAGGGCACTTGGAGTAGGACCTGAAATACTGGAGGGTTCAGTAAAACATACCGGTTGATTCACGGCCTGTTATAGACAAACAGCCTTTTATTTTTTCTAGACCTGGGTATCACCAATGCAGAATATTGAAATTAATTTCAGGCAATAGTCTAAATTGCCCTATTTCATGTAACTACATTTTAGCCACTGACCTTTCAAATTTCAACCCAAGGTGTATTAATGTTGTCTGTGTACTTCTGTTAGATCTAATGACAGGTAATTGATTACTCAAGCCCAGAGGGAACATCAGCTGTGGTAACAGCTCTCCTTGACGGTACACAGTTAAATTGTTCATGAGGTAGTTCGGACTTCGGTGCATATTTAATGATTCATTGTAATAAAATCTAATGTTAGCACATTGCTGTCCGGATAGCATTGTGGCATAGATTAGTTGCAGAGAGCACTAGATTGTTACACCCAAAACATTTAAAGAAATTAAATTCATAATAACAAGCCTACAAAATCATGGAGAATGAAACATTTGATTCGTGCTTCATAAACACTGTTATTGCCAATTATTTGGGCACACAGAAGGGGTGGAACTGCTTATTGTCAATCAGTGGATTAGGATGATTTCACCTCAGGGAGCCTGGTTTGTGGGCAGCCCACGCACATACAAGATGAGTTCATGAGTCTTGATCCAACTTCCAGTGGACATCAATGCACAGAAACGTATCAGTCGTGATTATGAAGGATTCTTAAAAGAACCCCTGTTGCCTTGACGTTCATGAATATCAACACATGGTTTAAAATTCCTGCTGTTCCCTGGCTGTATCACCACATCCATGGTTAATGAGGAAAGGACTTGGCATTTAAGTAGTCCCCTTTAGAATATTTCATAGTGCCTTGAAGCTCACAACAACTTATGTGATCATTGTTTTAATGTTGCAAATTGTAGTAGCTAATTTACACCAGACAAAATAATTGTTCAGATTATGTATCTATGATGTTGGTAGGAGGGGTATTATTGTCCAGGCCACAAGGTGAATCCCCTTGTGGCCTGGACAATATTAATGAACGAAAGGAAGATGGCAGAAATATTAAATCATTATTTTGTTTCTATATTTACCATGGAGATAAAACAGATGGTCATGATAGTGAATGAAAAGTTGATTCATGAGATGAGTGCATTTAGTTTAGTTTAGAGATACTCCTTCGGCCCACCGGGTCCGCGCCGACCAGCGATCCCCGCACATTAACACTATCCTACACCCACTAGGGACAATTTGTTTTTACATTTACCTAGCCAATTAACCTACAAACCTGTGCGTCTTTGGAATGTGGGAGGAAACCGAAAATCTTGGAGAAAACTCACGCAGGTCATGGGGAGAACATACAAACTCCATACCATCAGCACCTGTAATCGGGATTGAACCGGGGTCTCCGGTGCTGCATTCGCTGCAAGGCAGCACCTCTACCGTTGCGCCACCGTGACGGCTCTATGGAAAATAATGGGAAACAAGGAGGTACTTTAAATAAACTAATCAAACACAGAGGATAAATTCTTCTTGAGGTATTGAATCCATACATTTTATTAGAATCAAGGGAAGAAACAGCTGAAGCATTACTTCACAAATTTGATCATCTATTATAAAAAGTTGCAGTACGAATGAATTGGCCAAACTATATTTGAGAATATATCCAGAGAACTATGAGCCGGTCAGTTTAACATCTGAAGTAGGAAAAATTACTAAATGAGTGAATAGAGGAAGACCGAGAAATTTAGTTTAGTTTAGCTTACTAAATGGTGCTACTTACTTACTAAGTGAAAAGTATAATAATGGTTAGTCATCATGGTTTTCAAAATGGAAGGTCTTACTCAGCTAGTCTTATTTAGTGGATGCAGTAATGTAATGAATGTAACCAAACTAGATTTCCAAATGTTCCTGCAAAATAGACTAACAAACATAAGAGAATATAGAGACTGGGCCAAGTAGCAGAGTGAAATGCTGGCAGTGTTCAGAACAGAAAGTGGAGAAAGGGAGTAAAGAGTACCCTTAACAATGGAAGAAGGTGGGAAATAGAAGGAAGAAACTGCAGATGCTGGTTTACACTGAAGATAGACACAGAATGCTGGAGTAACTCAGCGGGACAGGCATCAACTCTGGATAGAAAGATTGGGTGACATTTCGGGTTGAGACCCTTCTTCAGACTCGGACTTCAGACTTGGTGTTCCACACAGATCAGAGCAGGGGCTAGAGTTCTTCTGAATTTACATTAATGATTTAGACATTGAAATTAAAAATAACATTTCTAAGATTGCAGATGATACCATATTGAGAGGAATAGTCCAAACTGAGCAGATTGACAATAAATTAAAGTAGGACTAATACATTTGTAGAATGAATAATGGTTGGTAAATTAGCACAGATAATGGGGTGGTAGGACAGCACCAGGTGTCATATTACTTGGAGTGTACGTATCTAAGTGAGGTGGAGGAACAAAGGAAGTCCAGATGCACCAATAACTAAAAGTTGCTTTCTAGATTAGTAGGTTTTACTTCTAGAAGGATACAATTGTAAATTATGCTAAACCTGTGAAAACGTAGATTGATTAGTAGGACTGGGTGTTACAATCCCTAAAGGATTAGTGATAGAATTTACGACCACTAATGGTGATTGTAATGACCAATATGAATACATCTAAAGGAAGCTTGAGCAAAGATGTGGGGGAGAAGCCTTAATTTCAGTATAAATACCAGAAGGCATGGGTTGCCCTGTATATCCTATGAATTCTTAAGTAAATGGAATGTGTTATATATATCAAATAGGTGGGTGGTCACTTTAATCTTTCATCTGAGAGACGACAACTCTAAAATATCAGAGGCTCAAATTTCTCCTAGAGAGCTTGAAACGGGACCTTCTGACCTAGAGTTGGAATTGTTAGAATACATTTAGTCATTTTAAAATCCACTTGCTGTATCTCTGTTTAGCTACATAATTATTAATATTCTTTCTTTTTGAATTTCCTATCCAATTATAATCTGCATTTGAATGATGTGTTATCAACAAATATCTTTGCATTTTACACACAGTAATTTAACCTAAACCCTAAATGATTACTAACTGTATCATTCAGTTGGAGCACCTACTCTGTTGCTGGGCTCCCATGCATATATCAGATCTATGCCCAAAGGCATCTGGGAGGATACATGGTAACACGTCACACATGATACGTTTTCATATCCCTTACACTTAGATATTTACAAATGCATGACCAATGACTGGCGTCGGCAGACCTTCATTAAAAAGGATACACAGCTACTTAAATGGTAATAATACGACCCAACCCACCGCTATGAACTCCAATGCATGGATCCTTCTATCTTTGATTCCCGATAAAATGTCTTACACCAGTCTTCCTTGTTGGCTCAGGCACCCTACCCCACAGAATATTCACACATTCTCATCAACTGTTTTTTTACACTATCCATAATACACCATCAGAAGAAAATCCCAGGCAAGATCACCCCAGAACATCATTTATTAGTTTTTACATTTTAAAATTATTTTTCCATTAAATCCCAAGTTTCTGTATGTTATCAGGGTCTCCATTCACCTTTTCAACCTTGTGGCTTTTTGCACATCATGCTGACTTGGAAACATATTTTGTATTCATTCACTGCAATTGGGTCCAGGGTTGGAACAACACAGTGGAAGTACCCTCACGACAGGGCAACAGCAATCCAAGAAATTGGATTTAAAAAAAATGGGATTAATGTTAGATTAGTCTTAAATGGATGGTTGATGTTTGGTGATGCGTTGATGGGCCAAAGGGCCTGTTTCCATGTTGTATCTTTTCTCTGACAAATGACGCCACGTCAAGGTAGCATCAACCATCCATTTTACACTAATCCAACACGAATCCCATTTTTTATATTTCCCCACATGTTCTTTGTTTCCCCCCCCCCCCCCCCGAGTCTACCACTTGCCAACACACTGGAAGTCATTAGGAATAGTAAATTGAACTACCAACACACATGTCCTTAGAATATGAGAGGAGAATGAAGCATCTGGAAAAAATCCCCGAGTTCACAAGGAGGACATGCAAACTGACACACATAGCACCCAAAATTTAAGGCTGCTGGCGACTTCATGAACACTTTTCCAAGGACAGCTAGGTAAAAGCAGTAGTTGCTGGCTTTACATTCTATAAATAAATACATCTCACAGCTTGCCACTAGTATCCTTTGAAGTGTCAGTCAAACTATGTGAAAAGAAACAAAAAAAATGTATTTACTCACACAACAACATCCACCGTTTGCACACTTCTTTTGTGAATTCTACTTGGGAACACACCATAGATTGTTATCTTTAGGATTACACTGCTGCTTCTTACATGCTCTCTGAATGAAATTCCCTTCAGCACTTTCGCATGATGGACTTTTAGTAAATGGTCCTATAATGTATGTGTATTGGTTTTATTTCTATTGTATATTGCATATTACCTTTACTTTTTGGGTACTGCCCCAGTGTTAGTAAAACTCTAATAAAAATTTCAGCCAAAGCATCACTCATTTTCTTTTTTACATTTCTTGAGAGTCATGTGATGTGTCTTATCTCTTCCAGATATCAGCTATAAACATTCCAAGCTTCAGTCTTACATTATATGACATTAGCTGCATCTATCAATTAGATATCCGTCTTCTATTCGCGCTTTTGTTTCAATATTCATCAGACATAATCTGGACTGGTTTATTCTTAATGCACCACCTTATAAGGTTTATTATGTTGAAGTATACTTTTGGGGAGTAAGCATGTACTGAAAAATTGAAATATTTTTCAATCAATGAAATGCAATAGCTTTTACTTCCTGAGCAAATGATGATGGTGTGTTACATGGAAGATTTTTGTATTTTCCAATTTCTTATATAACTAGTGTTTTTATTAATCATCAGAGCTTAGCATTTTCTGAAGTCATTTTGTTTTTCCATTATAGTTCAAAATGGATATTTGAAATTTGCAATGTGGTTTTCCACACAATGTATCAATTTTACTCGTGCATTACTAAAATTTGAAACATTTACAAATTCATACATAAAAAAAATTCATACCAATAGAATTAGAACAAATATTATATATAATCCTACCAAAACTAACAGTTTGTTCCAACTTTTAGATCTTTAAATACTTCCTGCATCCTTGTTTGGGTAAGACTTTAAATATTATGTTATATAAAAGATGAACTAGGCCTTTATGTGTACAGAAACTTGTACATACCACAACATATTTTTTTTGCAACTGTACTTAGTTTATTTTATTTCTTTTTTTTGAATCAGAATGGTAGCACTTGCTCATTAATCTGGCAAAAAATGAAGCTTTTGTAAGCAAGTTTTTCCACAACATCTGTCTGAAAAGAAGCATTGTCAGAGGGTGAGGTCACTGGAGAAGGAAGGTGAGGTAACTGCACACAGCTGAATCTACAGTGTGCAGGCTGGGACTTATTAGTACAACTAACTAGTGTTTCTTTAACGGTGCAAGACAGTCTCAAAACTGACACCCACTGAAAATGTTATTCAGGTAGTATGGCCTCAACATTAAACTGTGTATTAACATTGCAGAACTAACACAAGTGATGTAGATTTAACGCTTTTTAAAATAAAATCCGATCTGAGTACAGCAATTGTGTTCTTTAATTAAAGCTGTAATGAAAGCATAATCACATGATGGAAATTGAAATCTATTGTATTTCATTGACTGATGAATATTTCCATTTCTCTTTACAAGGTTTAACAGGCCCTTCCTGAACTGGCTGGAGCATAAGAATTTACAGTGTCCATAATATTTCAGTAAAACTACAAACATTGACAGCAACTATATTAACAATTTCAAGATTTTGTCAATTTAAAATCACAAGCCAGAAACTGGATGAGTTCAGCTTTTGAAGTAATTGTTACTGATTATACTGGATTTGTATTTTATTTGTACAGTTTGATCCCTGTGCATATTTCTGTTATAGTCTGTGTCATAAACAGTCTTTCGTTTGTAAGTTCTGTACAATTGCAGAACTGGGTGACTTTTTAAAATAGCACTAAGACAGCACTGCCTTTCACGGTGCAAATTGTTACATTGCAAAGTCTTATGAAAGAGATTATTTGGAAATCCCCAAACATATTAGTGTTATTTACTCTCAGACTGAAGAGTTTCATTGTATTTGTTAAGTCATTGCTTAAACATTCACAGGTATATTGGTCTTCTGCATGATATGCAGAAGATGTTGTTCATAGTCCTTGAAGCAGTGTTTAACAGGAATGTTCTGTACATCATTAGCAATCATTTAATTGGTTAGTAATTTTAATGTACCCAACAGTCATCTTATTCTCAGTTTTGCAACATCAACTATCAACATTTAAGATACCCTTAGCTAAAACATAAATGATACAGTAGTCAAGAGTGCACATTCAATAGCATAGACATTTTGTACAAGTTTCACATTATTCCATGCGGACCAATTTTCTAAGTAATCTTCTAAGTATGACTTATTTAATGTTGATTGAAAAACAGAGCTAACTGGTAAGATTTTATTTTCCTGTTTCGGCGTGCAGCATTCAATATCATTAACTCAAAGATCAGTAGGTTCATTTGGGCCACTTATCCTTTACGGTTTAAAATTACGTTGAAAAGGATCCTTTTGGACTTAAAATGACCTTATCCAAAATTTTCCTAAGAGCAACTACACATGGTTTCCATGCCCCATCTTTTGTGCTTTTCTTATTTAAAAGAAGGAAAAAATACAGTGAAAAAGAATTAGATTGCTGCTTGAATACCACTCCAATATTCAGGCATTTTGCGTATTCTTTAAGTGAAACATGCCTGGTGTTTTCATTTGCTAATTAAAGTTGGCAGTGAGGCTGGGCTTAGATGAGCTCACTGTATATTCTTGGAACCAGATAGGCTGCACTGGAAAAAAAATCAATAGGGGAGAGAGGGTTAATAAATTACAGGTACGACTAGACCACAGATTTTCCAGTTCATTTGGCTTTGATTTGAGGATGCGGTTTTCTAACTTTGACCGTGATACGCATGAGAGATTTTGGTATTGTGGGACGATTGATAAAAGGGTGAAATAATTCTTATCTTTATGCACAATAATTGCAAATATACACATTAGTTACATTAATGATTCTATTAAAGCAATTACATTTCCATTATGCAATGTTGTTCATTGAACAATACAGTAAGAAATTATTTTGAATTTTATAAATTTTACATAGGGTATGGGCAATCTTATAATTTATTTGTTAGTAGTCGATTGGTTGCTAGGCCGACAGATTTGCTACGAATCAACCTTGCTGGTTTGGCACTGGACTAATTAAGCCGAGGAACCAATTATTATGAATAAAATCTGGGAATTCAGAATCAGAAGAACGCAGAATCGCACTTTATTCGCCAAGTATGTTTTTCAACATACGAGGAATTTCATTTGCCAGGTCAGTCATACAATTAAAAGCAACAGATCACTCAAAAACACATTTTAACATGAACATCCATCACAATGATTCCTCATTGTGTTGGAAGGCGAAATAAAGTTCAAGTCTCTTCCCTTAGTTCTTCCTCGGTCGTGGGCCTCCAGCCCTCCATTGACGGGACAATCTTGACTCCTGTAGCTGGCGGCGTTTGGACCCTCCGTGTTGAGGCGATCAGCTCCTGCATCGGGGAGATGTCAACTCCCCCGCGCTGGACGATCGAACCTCGCGTCGGGGCTGATCGAACCTTCCGCGACGTTGGAGCTTCCCGACTCGGCCTCTCCCGAGACTGTGAGCTCTTGATGTTAAAGTCCGCGGTGGTCGCGATGGGAGCGATTTACTTTTACTGATAATAACTTTTAGTTTGTTGAATTTGAAATTTTAGACTGCTTTGAAGAATCTGGACACATTCAGATGGATTAGCAATGGTGGTCTCAAGATTATGCTAAATAATTGCATTACTGTGCCTGGGATTGTAGAACCGACAAAAGTTAATAAAGAATTGGTAAAGAGTGAAAATAGGTACCGTGGCAATTACATTGGAGTCTAATCTGCTGGGAAATGCATGCCAAAACACTGGCATCATTCAGTGTAAGTACCATCGACTTTGTGATTCCCCTGCAAACATGCAAATCCCGAACTTATTTAATGCACTTTGTCGTGCTTCACTATTGTAACATAGGAGCATAGTGAACTTGTTGTAACTCCCCAGCAGTTATGCGGACGAACTGCCCATAGAGCTGACGCTAGGTTACGTCTAAAAACATGAATCCATTAATTGAATGGAGAGGAAAGACTGGAGTGGCTTAGGTG
This sequence comes from Amblyraja radiata, assembly GCF_010909765.2. Lineage (NCBI taxonomy): Eukaryota > Metazoa > Chordata > Chondrichthyes > Rajiformes > Rajidae > Amblyraja > Amblyraja radiata. The sequence goes on along the minus strand of NC_045957.1, from coordinate 60,451,102 downwards.
TAAAGTGCCTTTACCATGGTTTTTTGAAAGGACATTTACGAAAGGATATTTCTCAGTCAGTCTGATGGATTCAATGTGCTTGACAAGTTTGACAGTTGTCTAAGCTTGGGCTGTGACTTGGCAGGTGTGGAAGTGGTTATCTTCTACTGTAAAGTGCCGATTTGTCTCAGTTTTCATGCTCAGAGGTGAAGAAGTATGTGACATGAGCTCAAACTCCATCAAAGCATCTGGATTATTTTAAAGCAAATAACTCTATTATGTGGAATAAAAGTATTACTGACCACAGAACCATTAGACTATTTTATAAACTCATCCAGTTCACCAAAGTAGGTTGGAAAACCTGCTGGTTTTGTCTTGCTGACTTTTAACCGTACCCTATCTGAAATAACGAGGAAATCATTTAGTTCAAGGGCAATTTGAGATGGACAAGGTTGGACTCATCTGGAATAATCAGAACATGTGAACTAATAAAAAATAACCAAAGCTTTAAGAACATAGAACACTTCAGAACAAGAACCAGCCCTTTGGCCCATGACGCCTGTATCGAACATGATGCCATATTAAACTAATCACTTCTGTCTGCACATTATCCATATCTCTCCATTACTTGCATATCCATCTGCCTAACTAAAAGCATCTTAAACACCACCATTGTATCCGCTTTCACCACCACCCCTGGCAGAGCGCTTCAAGCACCTATCACACTGTGTAAAAATAAAACCCTGCTCATCTCCGTTAAATTTTCCACTCTCACCCTAAAGCTGTGCCCTCTAGCATTGAGATTTTCACCCAAGGGATATAGTTCTGACTGAGACTCTCTATGCCTCTCATAATTTTATAAACTCCTATCAAGCCTCTCTTCAGTCTTATACTCCAGAAAAAACAATCCACGTTTGTTCAACCTTTCCTTACCACTAATATCCTCTAATCTGTGCAACGTCCTAGTGATGTACAGTGCAGATGCTAGAATCGTGAGGATAAAATAAAGTGCTGGAGGAACTCAGCGAGTCAGGCAGCATTTGTGGAGGGAATGGAGAGATGATATTTCAGTTTGGAACCCTTCATCAGGCTGATTGGATTGGGGGGAGAAAGATGGAAAAGAGAGGTGGGGGCAGGACAAAGCTTGGCAAGTGATAAATGAATACAGGTAATGGGGGGTTGGTTTGAGTGGTAAATGGATGGAGCATATGACAAAGGCTGGAAGTGGAAAAGACAAAAGGGTGTCAGAGAAGGAAAGAAGAGGAGTGCAATTTAAGGCCAGAGGGTGGGATATGTGTGGAGGAAAAGGGTATAGGTGAGAGGAGAAAGAGGGTGGATTAAAAGGAAAATAGGGTACTCAGGGATGGGAGATGTGTGCATGAAGGCGAAGAAAGGAACAGGGTGACTGGGGGCTGGGAAATGGTGGCAGAAATGGGGGAGCATCGAGTGGGGATGAGACATTGGAAAGAGAGAAGAGGGAGGGGGGTATTACTTGAAAGTGACAAGTTCAGTGTTCATACCATTGGGTTGTGAGCTACCCCAGCGGAATATGAGGTGCTGTTCCTTCAGTTTGCATTCCACTCAAAGACAACCAAGATATCCTCCTTCCACAGTAAAAAAATAGTTTGTCCCCTGCAGTTGCCGATGAGGCCTTCATTTGTGTCTCTTCTTTGTCATGCAGTTCTGCTCTCACACCCCCTCCCCAGAGACAGAACAAGAAAATAGTTCACCTAGTCCTTGCCGTGCACCCCATTAGCATCAGCACCCAATACCCCATTCTCTAACCTTTCTGCCACCTTAAATGTGATCCCACCACCGGTCATATCTTTCTCATCTCCAAGTCTTTGGAATGTGGGAGGAAACCGGAGCACCTGAAAAAACCTCATGTGGTTACAGGGAGAACGTACAAACTCTGCACAGACAGCACATGTAGTCAGTTTTGAACCTGGTTTTCTGGTGCTGTAATGCAGCCACTCTGCCACCGTGCTACTGTGCCACCACAATGAAACACGTCCCTACCCCGCCTGTCTTACTTTCATCCAGGGATCCCATCAGTCTTTCCGCGTGGGACAAAGGTCAACGTGAGGTATTAATTAATATTTTTTCCTATTTAAACAATTCATTGTTATATTTATCTACAGTCATACATATAGCAGCCAAAGGTACATTGATTAGTTTTAAATGTTCAGTAATTTGGGGACAGGAAAAGATCATTTTCGGGTTTCAGAGAATCGTCAGATGTTCGTTCTTCATCAAAGCTGAATGACAGACAAAGAGAATGAGAAACAGTTGATAAGAGAAAGGCCTGTCATTTTACGTGGATATGAATTCTGGTTAAATATCCACATATTCTTTTGCTTTAAAAAAAAGATAGTTGATCTTCCAATTGTTTTTTCAATGGCAACATCTAGTGGTGATGTGTGTTATGACAGTCTCTTTGTAGGTGGCTGGTTGAAACACAGAAATCAGTATTGTGTTACACCAAGACAATCAAAATAATTGACACGTCCATGATATTATGTAAATTAGAATGGAAAAAGTTATGCTTTTGAGAACTAGCTAGGAATTCTATCTTGGGATTTGTGGCCAATCTGTAAAGCCTATTCACTTTCTTAAAAATACGGTGATACTGAAACAATGTCGAACAGCACAGGAACTAATTGCAAAGGATTTTAACGTTTAAAGTAGTACAAAAAATGTTCATTCTCTATTTGCTGTTAAGACAGAAATAAATGTAAAACAGAATAAAACCACAAAACAAGATTGAATGAAGATCAATACCTAATTTGTTGGAGAAAAATAGATGACTTCTTAACTCTACTTTTAAACGAATTCTAACAATTCAATTAACTTTGTTTTCCGAATTCAAATGGTGTATTGAATGGTGTAGTGATCTCCAGGCCATTCTTGGTACTTTCACTTAAATCTGCAAATGGATAGGCCACTTGGGTGACATTTAGGCGACAGCCTAAAAAGAGGTTGTCGCGTTGTGGTATGGTCGTGACACGAGCGTGACGTGTGGTGAGGCGTGGTGACACATGCAGTGACACGCAGTAACGCGCGGTGCTTCCCAGTCGTCCCAGGATTTTGGAATGTTGGAATTTTGGCCTATTTCTACCGCGGGCGCGGCGTGGACTTACCATCAGGAACGGGGTCCCTCGCCGTGGATCCCTGGAGAGGAGCTCCGACCGCCGGCCCTGCAGTCTGTGGTGCTTCTGGCTGTGGCGCGGCAGGGACTTTAAATCTTCGACCGCCGGCCTGCAGCCTACACCATCTTGAAGCCGTGGTCTCTGGTGGGGAAGCACCAATTCAGGACTTACTTGGACTTACCTTGTCTGAACATCTGGACGCCCGCAGCGGCGACTGCGGAGGGTTGAGGTCCCAACCACGGGAGAAAATGGAGGAGGACTGGCTAAATTTTGTGCCTTCCTTCAAAGTGATGAATGCTGTGGTGGATGTTTGTGTTACATTTTTATTGTGTATTGTGTGTTCTTTTTTATTGTACCGCTGCTGGCAAATTCATTTCACTTGCACTTTATGTGCAAGTGACGAATAAAACTTGACTTGACTTGACTTCTCCCCTCCCCTCTCCCCCCTTCTTCCGTTCCCCCCCCTTCTTCCGTTCCCCCCTCTTCCTCCTTTCTCCACTCTTTTCCCCCTTCTCCACTCCCCCCACGTCCCCTTCTTCCCCTCTCCCTCCCTCCCTTCTCCTATCTCCCATTCTCCCACCTCCCCCCCCCCCCCACTTTCCCCGATGACCCCCATTTGTGGACCCAGCCTGTGACAGCTAGATCCCACTAATAGTACTGCACAAAGGCCACATCGTCTGTTTTAGTAACATTGACTATGGGATAAATGCAGACTTTGGGAACAACATTCTCTTAGCATATGACAGTCCCGCCATCCCGGGAATTAACCTTGTAACCCTACGCTGCACTCCCTCAATAGCAAGAATGTCCTTCCTCAAATTAGGGGACCAAAACTGCACACAATACTCCAGGTGTGGTCTCACTAGGGCACTGTTCAACTGCAGAAGGACCTCTTTGCTCCGATATTTGATTCCTCTTGTTATAAAGGCCAACATGCCATTCGCTTTCTTCACTGCCTGCTGTACCTGCATGCTTACTTTCATAGACTGATGTACAAGGACCCCCAGATCCCGTTGTACTTCCACTTTTCCCAACTTGACACCATTTAGATAGTAATCTGCCTTACTGTTTTTACTACCAAAGTGGATAACCTCACATTTATCCGCATTAAACTTCATCTGCCATGCATCTGCCCACTCACCCAACCTGTCCAAGTTATCCTACATTCTCATAGCATCCTCCTCACAGTTCACACTGCCACCCAGCTTTGTGTCAAATTTGCTAATGTTACTTTGAATCCCTTCATCCAAATCATTGATGTATATTGTAAATAGCTGCGGTCCCAGCACCGAGCCTTGCGGTACCCCACTAGGCACTGCCTGCCATTCTGAAAGGGACCCGTTAATCCCTACTCTTTGTTTCCTGTCTGCCAACCACTTCTCTATCCAAGTCAGCACTCTACTCCCAATACCATGTGCCCTAATTTTGCCCACTAATCTCCTATGTGGGACCTTATCAAATAGGTTTGATAGGAAGGGTCTCCCTCACTGCCAGCCAACCTTCCTCTGCTGCGTCACACTGCTCTCCAGCAGTAAATGTTCATGGCAAGATTCTGGAAAATGTGACTACTTCCCTTTTAACGGAAGCCATTTCATTACGAAGCCAGGCACCACCATTCATCGAATGAGGAAAGGGAATTCAAAGATCAAGACCACAAACCTGGTACAAAACTCAGTCTACCAAGCAACTGTGATTCAAGCCCTCATATATGTTTCTGAGACCTAAATTATCGACAACAGGCATAGAAATACCACCAAATCTCAAAAATAGCTCTCTGCAAATTCACTGGAAAGGTAAGCAAAACAACCTGGGTCATCTCTCAGCCAAAGGCACAGCACAGAGGCGTGAGTTATTCTTGATTGGTTACATTGGCCAGGCCACTTGATTCACAAGTCCAACATTCAACTCCTAGATTAGACATTTTATTCCAACTTAGTTCATGGGTGGAGATCACCAGGCCAACCGAGGAAAAGCCTCAAGGATGTGATCAAAGTGCTCAGTAGTAATCTCTGGCCAATGACTGCTCTAAGTGGTCAAGGAACATTGAGGAATGTTAGGAGAACCTTGAGACAATGCATCAGGAACATAGAGAAGGGCTGTTTGAGTGGTGGAAACAGTACTCTCAAACTACCCACCCATCCACTCTGTCAGACACCCTCTGCCCCATCTGGGTATGAGTATGGTATTTCAATATTAGTGTAATTTACCCACCTCAATACCCACAAAACCAAAGTGGGGCCAAGTTCTCTTTGAAGCTGAAGAATTGCCCAATGAAAACGAGATTATGGAAAATAAATGGCACCGTTGAAATAATTAGGAAATATCAAACTTGTACATTTATTATTGCAATTACTTGGTGCATGTTATACCAGGCTTTTTAGCATTAAGGATCAACAAAGTATGTCAACTTCAGGCCAATGGCTAAAATTGTCGTTGGTACCTTTGGTATGTTAATGAAAAAACACAGTTTCTTCGAATACCTCTTGGAAATGAAATTGCTGCATTCAAACCTTCAGGAATTTGTGAGTAGCAACTGCCAACAAACATCAACAGGGTCCAAAATTCAGTTGTGGAGGAGATTCCCTTGTTGCCAGTCTTTGTTTCCATATTTTCTTTCAACATAGATGGAGGCTATTCACCTGACCAAATCTGTGCTAGCACAAGAGCAATCCCATCCACCCACTATTGACGCCAGACATACCAGCTTTTCTCTCTCATGTTCCCATCAACTACCACCCAGTTACAATTTCAGTAATTTACAGCAGCCAATTAACCGCAACGGTCATTCCTTCTTCTCCCTGCTCCTGTGGACCAGAAGATACAGATGCTTGAAAGTACGCACCATCAGGCTCAGAAACGTCTGCTTCCCCTTTGTTATCAGGTTTCTAAACGGTCCATCCAAAAGCTAGGGCACTTTTCTATTCACCATACTCCATTTCGTTTTTTTTTCATGAACTAGTGCTCTTCCATACTAATAACTATGTTCAACACTCTGTACCTTGCTCTTTGCTCTACCTATTGACTTGGACGTTGACTTGACTGTATTTTTGTATAATATTATATGATTTGATGGGATAGCATGCAAAACAAAATTTTTCACTGTACCTAAATACACATCATAGTCATACAGCACGGAAACAGACCCTTCAGCCCTACTTGCCCATACCGACCAAAATGCCCATATACATTCGTCCCAACTGCTTGTGTTTTGCCCGTTTCCCTCTAAACTTTTCCTATCCATGTATCGGTCTAAATGTCTTTTAAATGTTGTTATAGTACCTGCCTCACCTACCTCCTCTGACAGCTTGTGATGCTTCCTCTTGAACCATACCTGTGAAAAGGTTAGCCCTCTGGTTCCTATTAAATCCTTCCCCTTTCACCCTAAAACTATGCCCTCTGGTTCTCGATTCCCCGATCTTGGGTATGTAGGGGAACAAGCACCCTCCAGATGAATGATCCTGCCTTTCCCCTCAAGATTTTATACACCTCTATAAGATCACCTCTCAGCCTCTTGTGCTCCAGGGAATAAAGTCCTGGCAATATCCTCAGAAATTCTCTCTGCCCTCTTTTTAGCTGAATGACATCCTTCCTTTAGCAGCGTGACCAAAGCACAGTACTCCAAATGTGGCCTCTCCAACATCTTGTACAACTGTAACATAACATCCCAACTTCTATACTCAGTACCCTGACTGATGAAGGCGAATGTACCAAAAGCCTTTTGACCATCCTAAAATTCCTATACTCTTAGATCCTTCCGGCCTACTACACTCCCCAGGGCCAAATCATTCACCAAGGAGAAACCCATAGGGTAATTGACAGAATGTGCAAACTCCTCTAAGATACCATGGGCGGTTAGGATCAAACCTGGGTCGATGAAGCAGTGAAGTAGAAAGTCTGTGTCCTGCTTCCCTTTCCCTGACAAGCACTGGGCTGGGCTCAATATCAGGACCCTGAGTCATTTCCTCCTCACTGTTTTCTTTTAAAGTGTTGTATTTTTGTGACTGGAGCTTCTTCTTCTTGTGAATGAAACATAAACCAAAGGAATAGTTAGATCTCAAGCTGGGTGTTGAGCAGCCAGGTTGTTGCCTCTGTGTCAATGTCTGCCAGGCCCTGAGCTCCATTTGGTGGGTGGTAGAGCGGGCACCCAGAGATGACATGGTTGGCTGTCTGTTGTTCTGTTCCGCATTCACAGGCTGGGCTCAGGCGGAGTCCCCATCTCCACATGCTGGCATTGAAACTCCCGACCGGAGCTAATTCACAAAGATATCAATGACATATTTTGAGACAATATACACCTTTCCTCTGTGTGTTTGCAAAGATTTGATATACGTTCTGGAATCCTAAATATCTGATCTAATATAAATAATGGCTGGCAGTGAGAACAGACATAATGATTAGGGACAAATCAAGGATGAAGTTTTTAAATATAACCCCTCGGTAGCTTTACCATTGTAATCATTTTTAAATTGTTGTTGCTGTGTCAGAGTAATATTCTAATGTGGTAAAGTGTCATGGACAAACAACAACAAAAATCAGCATGTATTATTTAACTAGTTTCTGTGATGTATGCCCTGTGTAATTATAGTGTTGCATGTAGATTATAGTAGGTGGATGCCATCTGCCTGTGAAAATAATTTCAAGGCAGAGATGCAGAAAAATATCACATTATGCCTAAATTGAATTTTGTACAGTAGTACGTAACTGAAATGCTTTCCAAAAGGAAAAGTTATCAATCATTTCCACAGAAGAGAACCATATACATAATGTCAGGCTAGTACAGAGATTTGATTAGGAATCCCTTTGTTCAAGAGGACGTATGCTTTCGCAATAAAGAGTCAGTCCAAGGATGATGCATCACAAATACAATGTACGGATGCCGCAACACATAGTGTGGTGTGTGAAGTTGCATGCATGATTCTCCTTTCTCAGAGAGAGAAATCAAGGAAGAGGGAGAAAATTTGAGTGGTCATTCTGGAATCCTGGGTGTTTCCACTGACTTAAAAACACCATTGAATTATGTGGGTTGAGACAAATAACAGCACTTCTTTATTAATTGCACCAAGATGATAGGAGAACTTTTATGTGAAGTAAGCTTGTTTTCTAATTCACTGATTATCATTGAAATGACAGATGGATTTTCAGGACGGAATAATTATATTAATATTGAGTCGTTTATCTTGACACAAGCTTTCAAAATGCATACATAGAGAAAAAGATAAAGAGAACACAACAAAAAGGCTGAATATCCTAAACTAGATTTAAATTAGATGGAAGTGCAAAACCTCCCCTTGGTGGTCAGACTTGGAATACATTACAAGATTATTATGTTTGATTAATTACATTTTAAATATTCTTCTTCACTCCCCATTGGGTTTGGTGCTTTGAACAGTAAACATTTACAATGAATACTTTCAAATGATTTCACAAAAAACTTCCCCCTTCATCTCTACCATTGTTTTTCACTCCTTTCCTGTAGGCATGTCCTCCACTCTGAGTTTAGTTTCATGAGTTACTCCACTGTATTACCTTATAGAAACATAGAAACATAGAAAATAGGTGCAGGAGTAGGCCATTCGGCCCTTCGAGCCTGCACCACCATTCAATATGATCATGGCTGATCATCCAACTCAGTATCCTGTACCTGCCTTCTCTCCATATCCCCTGATCCCTTTAGCCACAAGGGCCACATCTAACTCCCGCTTCAATATAGCCAATGAACTGGCCTCAACTACCTTCTGCGGGAGAGAATTCCACAGATTCACCACTCTCAGTTATCTCAGTGACCAGCCTTTGTGTATGAGCTTGGTGAACACACAGATTATTTAGTTGTAAAGTTCATCATAGTTGAGGTTGTTTCCTGTAAACAAGGGTCACCGTAAATAATTAAGAGAGGAAACTAGTGCTGACTGAGCCATTGAAGAGCTGGTTAAATTAATTTTTGATTGGTGACTTCTCTCACTGGGAAGTAGAGAGAAGGAAGGATCCAACTGAGAAATGGTCAGGTTGTTTGCATATTGAAAACTTAAAGGAATTATTTAGGACGTCTCCAGTTCTAAATCAAAAAGATACCCATAATCTGTGATTAAAAATAATATTTAAAAAAATTGTTGAATGCCATTGAAACAGTAAAACAAAGCAAAAGAGAGATGTTGTCCCAAGAAAAATGCAGGCACTGGTAATTGAAAGAAAGTAGAATCATTGTGACAAATTTTAAAATGTAAACAATATTCATTTATTTAAAAGTTGAAATTCCTCCTATTTGTTGCCGACATCTGCATCTTGAATCATAAATAGAAATGGTACTTCAAGCTTCTTACATTTAGAGCTTTAGCAGTCTGAGAAATGAATGCACATGGAGATTATGCCAAAGTTGAAATTATTTGTCCGATGTAACGGAATGGGCTTAGTGGTCAGTCAGTATAGATGTTCTTTCGGCTTTTAGCTATCCACAATGGATGGGTGTTTTCATAAAGCAAATATAGACACAAGGTGCAGGTGTAACTCAGCGGGACTGTCAGCAACTCTGGAGAGAAGGAATCGGTGATTTTTTGGGTTGAGACCCTTCTTCATACCACATCTATATTTACTAATTGGTTATAGTTATAAAAAAAGTTACGATGATAAAGGAAACAGGCCATAGTTAGCTATTTGTTTGCATATCTTTCATTCATTTGTTCTATATATCTCTCTACATTGTCTATGTTTCTTGTTTCCCTTCCTCCTGACTAGCCTGAAGAAGGATCTCGACCCGAAATGTCACCCATTCCTTCTCTCCAGAGATGCTGCTTGTCCTGCTGAATTATTCCAGCATTTTGTGTCTACCTTCCATTGACTCCATTTACACTTGTCAAGCTGCCTTGACAAGGCCACCAGCATAATCAAGGATGAGTCACTCCCTCTTCTCCCCTCTCCATTCAGGCAAGAGGTTGAGAAGTAGAAAAACGTACACCTACAGGTTCAGGGACAGTTTCTTCCCAGCTGTTATCAGGCAACTGAACCATCCTTTCAACAATTAGAGAGCAGTCCTGAGTTATTAGCTACATCAAAGGAAACCCTTGGACTGTCTTTAATTGAACTTTACTGGATTTTACCCTGCACAAAACATTATTCCCTTCATCATGTATCTGTAAACTGGGGATGGCTCGATTGCAATCATGTATAGTCTTTCCACTGACTAGTTAGCATGCAACAAAAGATTTTCACTGTACCTCAGTACAAATGACAATAAACTAACTTAAACTAAATGTAAAACAATGAGAAATGATCGATCATATTGAAAAATTAGCATTTGATGGAGTGTTTTGGGGGAGGAAAATATCCTCATGATTCCTGTGAACATATACTCATGCTAGCAATTGCTATCAAATTTTCACACAAATAACTGTTTTATTGAAAAATAGAAACATAGAAAAATAGGTGCAGGAGTAGGCCATTCGGCCCTTCGAGCCTGCACCTTCATTCAATATGATAATGGCTGATGATCTAAAATCAGTACACCGTTCTTGCTTTTTCCCCATATCCCTTGATTCGTTTAGCCCTAAGAGCTAAATCTAACTAAATTTTCATAATATAGACCACTGAAATTATGTTGAAGGTTTTTATTTCCAAAATGGTAATAAATGGAGTGGAAAGATTTGTGTTCTTTCATTTTTAAACAAGTCTCATTATTCTATTAGGCTTCTGTTGGGTTGGATGTAAAATGCCATGTAACAAAGTGGTGGATTGGAGATAAGTATTTTCACCTTTCATTCCATTCAGATGCAGGGTCTGTCAATATTCATGTTCTGAAAGTTTATGCAGCATTTGGGGAAGCTTATAATAAAAATAAGCAATGTTTTTCTGTCAGACTTTAATGGATAAAAAATTCTCCCAAACAGGGAAATAATTTAAAATAAATGAGCAAATGCATTAATTTTGTGATTTAATTAATCTGTCGCTATCTTTTGAAAATTATAGTTAACAACTTTTTCTCCTCATATATGGCATTGTATTTGTAAGATAACTGCAATTCATCTTCAATTCTGAGATTTAAGTGGCCTTCCTGGTGTCATCTCTTTGATACAATAGAGCAGTGAATGATTCTTGGAAATGAAGACAGTTGCATTATATACAGCGTTCTAGTTTCATGTGTATTGATAGTTTAGTTTGCAATCTTAATGTCACCACAGCCATTGGGTTAACTATGAGGAAGTTATCTCATTTTTAATCCAGACCAGAAACATTTGGTGCCATTGTTGTGTCTGCTGAGATGCCATTTGTGTGATTTATTGAAGATTTGTATTTACATTTCCATTTGGCTGTGTATACTGGTTTAGTGATTTGGAGACCAGGCTTTTCTAGTATAATTAGCTTAGCATTAGAGAAAGGCCCATAATCGTACCAATAATGTTCTAACAGGCTTCACAGTGGTTTGGCTTTAGTCCATGTTATTCGTTTTGCAACCGTGAGCCAAAACATGGGAATTTTAAGAAGTCCCTTGTTCTTGAAACTTATTAACTATTTCTTGATGCAAAGTTATTTGGCTTCACAACAAGTAAAGTCAGTGACCAAGCTGGGTCATGATTAAGGGTGAATGCTTTAAACTTTGAGAAGATTGATTTTTTTAAACTGCACAGTTAATTATTTGAAAGGTGCCACTAGTGGGAGTTATTCTGCAGTAAGCAACCATGAGTTTAAAAAAAAACTAAAGGGAAAAATATGTCGGAGATGCAATAAACTGCTTCCCATCAATATCGTAGTCTGTCCATGAAGCCGTGTCAAAACTCAGTTGTTCATCCACGAGGAAGCCCCAAGCAGAGTTTCCTCATGGGAAGCAACAAATACCTAATGAGAGTTATCACCCTCTGCTTTCTGAGCCTTCTGTGAACGTTCAAACACCATATTTCACACAGAGGGTGGTGGGTATATGGAACGAGCTGTCAGAGGAGGTAGTTGAGGCAGGTATAATAACAACTTTTAAAAGACATTTGGACAGGTTTATGGATAGGAAAGGTTTGGATGGATATGGGCCAAACATGGGCAGGTGGATCTAGTATAGATGGGGCATCTTGGGCATCTTGGGCCGAAGGACCTGTTTCCATGCTATATGACTCTATGACTGAAGTCCTGCACACTCACTCTCCTGTCTAGCATTGGCACATGACTCATGCAGACCTGAAAGGCAAAGGCCTGCAATGTATAAAGCTTCTTTTGTTGTATTAAATATGTTTGACTGCCCAGAAAAAAAAATCATCATGCAACAGCTTATTCAGCCAGTGTTAGTTTTTTTCCTACCATCAGAAATTTTTGGAAAATAAGGTACCCTTTCCCCCTTTGGCTGGGGGAAAGATGCCAATATACATTTTTTTTTCAAATTGACTGCAGTTTCCTTATAATTTACCTTGCATTTATGGATATTTGAATAATGGAAAGGATATAAAAGAGGAGAGGAGATGATAGAATTAAAAGTAAGAGTGGAAGTTGCATTCCTGTAATTAGAACAGTTATTGAGCAGTTTGAAGGTCAAATGCTTCCAGTATGAATATTTACAGACCTCTATCTTAGTGTGCTAAAGGTACTTCTTCCCATTAATCCTATCGAGGAGCTGCCACAAACGCATGTCAATGATCTGCCTGATAGAGTAAAAATTAATAACGTTTACAATCTCTAGTAAACCAAATTATAGCCCGGGGGAGTTGCATATCACCTCCCTAAAGAAGGAAAGGAGCAGCGGATCTGATAAGAGTAATTAATGCATTGAATTTGAAAGTTAATGGTTATAATTAGCCTCAAGGTGGAGAGCAGTAGATCCATGGCAGATGGCATGTCCACACTCAGGAGATTGTTTCAGTGAAAGCCTCGTCCGGGGAAAGAAACTGTACTGATTTATTGTGGTAATTTTAGGGCGAGTTGCATAACCCTGTTTAATATGTATACTTTGTTGTGGAACAAGGTAACTGGAAAAATGTTTTTCTCAACAAATCCTGCATTTACCTGGGTAGAAAACTACCGCAGAACCTTTGTAATTAATACTTTTTATTCATTTCATGTTTTTGAATCGTTTGTGATTACAGAATATTATTATTTTAGATGATAAGACAGTGTTCTCAAAGAAATAATTAAAATTAAAAAATTAACAATTAAAGTACTTGTTCACTTCAATGAGAAAGTTAATAATCTACTATTTTCACTGTAATTTTAGGGCACCATATTTTTATGTTCAGTTTAGTTTATTGTCACGCGTACCGAGGTACAGTGAAAAGCTTTTGTTGTGTGCTAACCAGTCAGCAGAAAGACAATACATGATTACAGTCGATCCATTTACAGCGTATAAATACATGATGAGGGAATACCGTTTAGTGCAAGGTAAAGCCAGCAAAATCCGATCAAGGATAGTCTGAGGGTCACGAAAGAGGTACAGTGCCCTCCATAATGTTTGGGTCAAAGACCCATCATTTATTTATTTGCCTCTCTACTCCACAATTTGACATTTGTAATAGAAAAAAATCACATGTGGTTAAAGTGCAGATTGTCAGATTTTAATAGAGGCCATTTTTATACATTTTGGTTTCACCATGTCGAAATTACAACTGTGTTTATACATAGACCCCCCACTTCAGGGCACCATAATTTTTGGAACACAGCAATGTCATGTAAATGAAAGTAGTCATGTTTAATATTTTGTTGCATATCCTTTGCATACAATGACTGTGTGAAGTCTGCGATTCATGGACATCACCAGTTGCTGGGTGTCTTCTCTGATGATGCTCTGCCAGGCCTGTATTGCAGCCATCTCTAGCTTATGCTTGTTTTGGGGGCTAGTCCACTTCCGTTTTCTCTTCAGCATATAAAAGGCATGCTCAATTGGGTTCAGATCAGGTGATTGACTTGGCCACTCAAGAATTGACCATTTTTTAGCTTTGAAAAACTCTTTTGTTGCTTCAGCAGTTTGTTTGGGATCATTGTCTTGCTGTAGAATGAACTGCCAGCCAATCAGTTTTGTTTGAGCAGATAGGATGTGTCTATACACTTCATTATGCTACTACCTTCAGCGGTTGTATCATTAATGAAGATAAGTGAACCAGTACCTTCAGCAGCCATACATGCCCAGGCCATAACACCCCCACCACCGTGTTTCACAGATGAGGTGGTATGCTTGGGATCTTGGGCAGTTCCTTCTCTCCTCCATACTTTGCTCTTGCCATCACTCTGATATGCTAATCTTCGTCTCATCTGTCCACAAGACCCTTTTCCAGAACTGTGGTTGCTCATTTAAGTACTTCTTGGCAAACTGGCCATTCTATTTTTGCAGCTAACCAGTGGTTTGCATCTTGCAATGTAGCCTCTGTATTTCTGTTCATGAAGTCTTCTGCGGACAGTGGTCATTGACAAATCCACACCCGACTCCTGAAGAGTGTTTCTGATCTGTGGGACAGGTGTTTGGGGATTTTTCTTTATTATCGAGAGAATTCTTCTGTCATCAGCTGTGGAGGTCTTCCTTGGCCTGCCAGTCCCTTTGTGATTAATAAGCTCACCAGCGTTCTCTTTCTTCTAAATGATGTTCCAAACAGTTGATTTTGGTAAGCCTAAGGTTTGGCTGATGTCTCTAACAGTTTTATTCTTATTTCTCACACTAATAATGGTTTATTTGACTTTCATTGGCACAACTTTGTTCTTCATGTTGATAAACAGCAATAAAAGTTCCCAAAGGTGATGGAAAGACTGGAGGAAAGGCCAGGTGCTGAGAGCTCTCTTGTACCTGCATTAAGGAGGCATTTAAACACACCTGAGTAATTACAAATACCTGTGAAGCCATGTGTCCCAAACATTATGGTGCCATGAAATTTGGGGACTATGTATAAACACAGTTGTAATTTCTGCATGGTGAAACCAAAATGTATAAAAATACCCTTTAATAAAATATGTCAATGTGCACTTTAACCACATGTGATTTTTTTTTCTATTACAAATCTCAAATTGTGGAGTACAGAGGCAAATAAATAAATAAATAATAGGTCTTTGTCCCAAACATTATGGAGGGCACTGTGGACAGTATTTCAGCACTGTTCTCTGGTTGTGGTAGGATGATTCATTATCATACCCAAGTGCTCAGTGTCTAACCTCCAATCCAAATGTTGTATGTTCAGACAATGCATCATTTTAGTTGGTCCTAAGCAGTTAATAATCTGGTACCCTTCAATTATCTGTGTTTATTGTGTTTACGGGCTTGTTAAGCTGCTGTAAGTAAAAGTTTTCGGTACATATGACAATTAAACATTCTTGACTTTTAAATATAAGCTGCTTGAGAAAGAGGCTATCAAAAAAAAATATGATGAGGCTTCAAAGGAGCTTAAATGGGAGCAAATCTTTCAGAACTATTCAATGGTATATGACTGAAACTGGCTGATTTTTTCTTTGAAATTTCATATTCGAATGCTTTTATGTGAAAATTCGCCTTATTTCCATCAAACAGCTACAAATCTGAAACTCAGCATGAGAACATGAGTTCAGCCGCAGACTACAGAAATTGAAACATCATATAAATGATTTTACAGAAAGAAATGCAAATTGGGAATTAGCAACATGTATACTCTGAACTCTGACCTACAGGGCTGTATGTGGATGAAGAGTTTGAGGTTAGATTACTGGGCACGATGAGTGGTGGAAGCAGAAAACTATCTCTCAGTTATAGATGCGTAGAAGTATGCATAATATGTGTTTAAAATGATCCTCCAAAAGCAGTCAAAATCAAATTCCAGTGCATGTCCTTGTAGCTTGATGGTGGTGAACATAGAAGGCACAACCAGTTGACACAGTCTCTACAAAGTGAAATGGATACAATTCCCCCTGTCCCTCAGAGTCACAATGGCTGACTTCAAAATGACTGATTTGTTTATTAATCATGGTAGGAAAGTGTACATGCTTTGAGATTTGATGTATATCATTTTTTGATGTGATGAAATTGTACACAATGCTAAGTAATATTCTATCCTTCTAGGCATATGTTGAAAAATCTCAGTCGTACAATTGTGTTGGATTCAGTTCATTATGGTAATTAATATTTTTTCTATGACACGGAAATTAACAAATAGTCTGTTTCTGTGCAGTAGGGTGTTATTAAATTATAACAAATATGGATTTTTTTAGTCAACAACATACTCGTAATGGCAATCATCAGCCCAATAAAACACCTTAAAAACAATTTGTTGCAAGCAATAGATAACAATTCCCTTTCAAGTCTCTTCACAAGCATCACATCTCCTACTCCTTCACTTGTCCCCACTGCCGACAACACCATTCCCATGAGAATTGGTACTCTATAACCAGGCCTTAATCATTGCATTTCCTTAACTTGACTCAATCTCTCCATTTTCATATATTCATTTATTAATTGCCAAGATCTGTGTAATCCCGCAGAAGGGAGGCAGGAATCTGCTTTCCTCCGCTGTCAGACACAAAGACTGGGATTTAGCTCAGCAATGTTGGTTAAACTGCCAGTATTATCTGTCATCGCCTTGCAAATCTGGCAGTAACATTGAGTTTTCCATACTTGCAAATGCAAACATGGAAATCCAGAAGATGCCATCAGCAAATTCTGCCCCGAGTCCTAGGGAGCACAATGCATGGCCTCCTGTTGGATTTAAAGGAACCTTTAAACTATAGGAGGCATTGTTCAAGGTTAAGTGATAGATGAACAGCAGTTTTTGCACGTGGAGTCTCAGATGAACTCACGTTTGTAGGGTTTACAAGCTGGGAGGCCAGGCAGAAGAATGCCGAAATAACCTAGTCTGGAAGGAATAAAAGCAAGAACAAGAATTGAAGTTGTGGATAATGAGTCTTGATACAGAAGTGGCAATGAGAGTTGTCAATGAATGGATGTGCAGTTAAAAGCTTATCTCAGAGTAGATATAACATAAAGATTGTGAGACAAGAATGCTGGAGAAACTCAGCGGGTTTCGGGTCGAGACCCTTCTTCAGTCTCGATCCGAAACGTCGCCTATTTCCTTCGCTCCATAGATGCTGCCTCACCCACTGAGTTTCTCCAGCATTTCTGTCTACCTTCGATTTTCCAGCATCTGCAGCTCCTTCATAAAGATTGTGAGAGTTCTGATTTAAAGATGTGGACAAGGAATGGGAATGATAAATCTTGAAGAAAGTTATTGGCCAAACATAATATCTTCAATACTTCTTTCTGCTCAACCAGAAATGGATGTTGGACAAAAAGTGGGCCTTGCCTCTTTTCTGGCAATCTGTTACTGTGGAAATGCTCATCTTTTGTGGCCATTGTTTTCAATCCCTGACACAAATTCCAATCGCTGATCTCAAACCCCAACCCTCATTTTCCATTTTCGAAGGTTAAACTAGATTTTCCACAATCTTGGCATAACGTTCTACTTTGGGATGAGCTTTTGACCATATATCTGCTCCATCACCGAGAACACATCATGTGTCTCAGCTACAGAATAATTGTTGTCTTCATAGAGTGCTGCCCAAGATGTATCAGAGACTATGCCACAATACATTATTTGTAATACAGATGTCAAGGCAAAAACTCAAAGGATGCAAGTTTAAAAGTAACTTGAATTTGCATTGAGTTAAAAAATTCTGGAAATTTACAAAAATTGTTTTATATCATAATCAGTTCTGTCATGTATCCTGGGGATTAAAATCATGACTAGGCTTTATGTGGTTTCTGTCAGACACCACTTGAGTTGTCTGTTGATCAATTCTAGTCTATAAGAAAGTTCTGTGAGACATGTCACTCCAAAGAAGCCCATGCAAATCATGGCCTGTTCAAGGACAGCACTTCTTTGCCATGCCCAGAAATATGTGCATCAGCCGTCTATGACTCTTATAGCTAGCAGGAAAAGCTTGCATTAGCCAACTCAATTTGGATCTGGTGAAGTGTGACTATATTGAAAATGTAAACTCTGTTTCTCTGTCCACAAATATTGCCTGATCTACAAAATACTTTAAGCATTTTTGTGTTTTATTTTTAGATTTCCAGCATCTGGTATTTTGTTTTGCATTACTTCATGTTGCCATTTTTAACTCTGTTTAAAAGTTTTCTTTCCCACTTGAGTTAACTTTGAATCATGACCTGCATATCTCGTGTTGAACTCAAATAAATTCTGAATTGTTGAAGGTGAGGTTTCTCAGAGTCAATTTGCAGTAATTTTGTCATATATGCAGTGGAGAACCCAATGACAATAGACAATAGACAATAGATGCAGGAGTAGGCCATTTGGCCCTTCGAGCCAGCACCGCCATTCAATGTGATCATGGCTGATCATCCCCAATCAGTACCCCGTTCCTGCCTTTTCCCCATATCCCCTGACTCCGCTATTGTTAAGAGCCCTATCCAGCTCTCTCTTGATAGCATCCAGAGAACCTGCCTCCACCACCCTCTGAGGCAGAGAATTCCACACACTCACAACTCTCTGTGAGAAAAAGTGTTTCCTCGTCTCCGTTCTAAATGGCTTACCCCTTATTCTTAAACTGTGGCCCCTGGTTCTGGACTCCCCCAACATCGGGAACATGTTTCCTGCCTCCAGCGTGTCCAAACCCTTAACAATCTTATATGTTTCAATAAGATACCCGCTCATCCTTCTAAACTCCTGAGTGGACAAGTCCAGCTGCTTCATTCTCTCAGCATATGACAGTCCCGCCATCCCAGGAATTAACCTTGTAAACCTACGCTGCACTCCCTCAATAGCAAGAATGTCCTTCCTCAAATTAGGGGACCAAAACTGAACACAATACTCTAGGTGTGGTCTCACTAGGGCTCTGTACAACTGCAGAAGGACCTCTTTGCTCCTATACTCGACTCCTCTTGTTATAAAGGCCAACATGTCATTCACTTTCTTCACTGCCTGCTGTACCTGCATGCTTACATTCATAGACTGATGAACAATGACCCCCAGATCCCGCTGTACTTCCCCTTTTCCCAACTTGACGCCATTTAGATAGTAATCTGCCTTCCTGTTTTTGCTACCAAAGTGGATAACCTCACATTTCTCCACATTAAACGTCATCTGCCATGCATCTGCCCACTCACCCAACCTGTCCAAGTCACCCTGCATTCTCATAGCATTCTCGTCACAGTTCACACTGCCACCCAGCTTTGTGTCGTCTGCAAATATGCTAATGTTACTTTGGATCCCTTCATCCAAATCATTGATGTATATTGTAAATAACTGCGGTCCCAGCACCGAACCTTGCGGTACCCCACTAGTCACTGCCTGCCATTCTGAAAGGGACCCGTTAATCCCTACTCTTTGTTTCCTGTCTGCCAACCACTTCTCTATCCATGTCAGCACTTCACCCCCAATACCATGTGCCCTAATTCTGCCCACGAATTTCCTACGTGGGACCTTATCAAAGTCCAAATGACCCATGACAAGATTCCTGCTAAACCTTTGCGGAATTGACAGATGTATGGGAAGACTTGAAGAAAAACATCCTCCCGCACAGCTCAAGCTTTCACCTTTGAAAAGCTAAAGCTAAAATGGAGAAAACATAGAATCTATGACAGACGTTATTTTAAGGTAATCAGATATGCACCTGAAAGTCAAAGATTAGCTTTGGGTATCCGTCCTTATTCACCACAGTGTGTGCCTGCTATATTAATAACTAGCTATGGCAATGTTTTCTGTTAGCACCTGTTGAGGTGATAAATGAATGCAGCTTTCCTTTTGCCAGCCTGAAAGCCATTTTGGTGTTTGCAGTTTTCATATAAGTCATCAAAGCACAGCAGCAGACTGACTGGAACTATCAGGGCCTGGCCTATGACTGGAGAACGTGGCCTCTGCTGATAAACAAGTTGTATGATTCAATTAATAAACAGCTCTGACTAGAGCCAGCTGGCACACTACCAGATTGTGCAATAAATTATCACCCACTGCTGCAACCTTGTTACTGGAAAAATTCAGTGTCTACTCTGTTATTTGGAGATGTTCCAACCAACCAGCCATGAGACAGTCTTATTTGCCATTTCGATAATATATTATTACATTTTGAGACTGCAGTGATCATGCAGTTGCCTGACACTGAAGGGGAAAATCTGCTTGACTGCTGAAGCATGCAGTATCCTGAGTGTGTCAGTAAATTGCCTGTTGAGGAATTTATTATAGCCTGACCTGATAACATGAGGGCTGTAGTTATTGCTTAGTATTATCATGAATTTATATGCTCATGCTGGCTTGTGTCGTGGGGACTGTTGTTGGAATGCATGTGTATTCCCTGAATGGTTGGTTATCATTTTTCCTGACATTATTATGGATGCTAAACATCTATGTTCAGATATCGCGAATGAAAGTTTAACTAGTTGTGTGCTTAGCTAACAAAAAAAAACATTTAAACAGTGTTATTGACATAAAACAAGTCTCAAGAGAACAAAATGGAAAAAGGCTTTGAGCCAATGCTAGAATGGATGTTTGAGTGTGCAGTTGAGATACCAGGAGATTGTGGGGATGGAAAAGGATAGAGTTAGGAATGAAGGGATCTGAACATTTGGACATTTGAAGACAAGGGTTTGATGTAGGTCAGTGATAATGGGATTGATATGTGATCAGTTCCAGTCTAATGGAATCAAAATAGATTCAATGTCCTCAGAGGTCCCAGCTTGCATTTGAGTATAGATAGCAACACATACTGACAGAAGCTATTAGTGCTACAATCCGAGGCAATCTGCTTGGCCAAACTAAAAGGCGGGTAATGGGTGAAAGAGACTGTCCACTTGTACAAAGCATTCAGTTTATAATGCACACTTGCAGCCTGTATACAATGAATTCCAAGCTGCCTTGCAGAATCTTGTACTGCAGGAGTACTGAAGCAGTGATTTCTGCTGCTGTGGAGGAACCTGCAGCACAGAGTGGGTGTCACCATATGCCTCTATCTACTGCAGCAACCACAGAATGCACAAAATAAACATTCAAACCAAAGTGTATGGAAAAGGCTTTGCCAAATTACGTATTAAAAATCAACTAATCAGGTTTGTGTCCAACAGGCTTGAGTTAATCATTCAGGTCAGAAATCCTTTTATTTTTCTTCCCACCTATCGGCCTGACCTGCCGAGTACTTCCAGCGTTTTCTGGTTTTTGGTTTTGATTTCGAAGATATTTTGCTGGATCAGTGGAAATGGTGAGAGTCTCTCATCAGTTTCAGTCTCTCAACATTTTCATCTCTTGTCATTACACTGCTGTTCCAGCTGTCAGAGGTGGACATTTGCATTGTGTGCTGCAATAGAAGCTGTCTCAATAGCTATCAGAAACCACATCGTGATTGGACGTGTGGGCAGAGTTTGACAACCATTTCAATCATGCAACGAATGGGTTATAACCTTTTGTGAAGCCTTGTGCCAGGCAACTGCCAGATCATTCCATGTGGCTCCACAATGAAAGTAGTCTTCCCTTTACACCGTCTAGCCTATACCATTGGGCATCACATTGTTCTGCATCTTGTCTTATTTAAAGCCCCATTCAAATCTTTTGCAACCTTATCCTCTTGTGAGCTGGCACCTGTGCTATATTTGGTGTGTGATTCCGAGTGTGCAAATCACAATTGTTTGCAAAACCTGGTTTTAAGATTGTTCCAATTAAGCACTGTGTCAGTATTTGAGCTTATTATTTGGGGATAAGCCGCACCGTTCTTGTTAACGTGTTGCCTTACTCTGAATGTACAACGTCTTGTACTGTAAGCAGGAGGCAATTAATGTCATCAAGTATTATGATATCTTTTTGGCTCATATGGATGTCATGTCAGAATTGCAGCCATGCACGAGCCTTGAGAATGGTGGCTAACAGGAAGGGACAGGTAAACCTGCAAATCCCAAACTCTATGGAAGGGATGTTTGGTCATCAGACAGATGGCATTATTGAGCAATAGGTTCAAATGCATACAAACAATGGGCGGCACGGTGACGCAGCGGTTGAGTTGCTGCCTTACAGCGTTTGTAGCGCCGGAGACCCTGGTTTGATCCTGTACAGAGTTTGTACGTTCTCCCCGTGATCTGCGTGGGGTTTCTCCGAGATCTTCCGTTTTCTCCCACACTTCAAAGACGTACAGGTATGTAGATTAATTGGCCTGGGTATATGTGTAAATTGTCCCAAGTGTGTGTTAGTGTGCGGGGATCGGCGCGGATTCGGTAGGCCAAACGGCCTGTTTTCGCACTGTATCTCTCAACTAAACTAATTGAAACTGACCGAACTTTCATGCAACATCCTTTCCAAATCGCACTTTGCTCTTGCTTCACACTGTCTTTGATTACCTGGAGCTGATATAAGAAGGGATTTGATGAAGCATCTGAATAAGAGATATTCTTCTGGAATCATCAAAACATTTGCAATCACATTGATGGAATGTAATGTCACAGTAGTGTTTATGGCTGGTGGTACAGTTGGTGAGATGTGCAACTTAGAGATGCTCTGACTGACTTTGACCGTTGATTTGAGGTAATTGGACTTCTTTCAAAATTATCAAAACGTCCTTGGAGCTTATTGACCCAAATCTGTTCACGTTACCTCCTGGTTTGTCCTTCTAAATGCCTATACATATGATACACTCCTCCAACTTTGTATTTCACTTCAGTAAAGATCTCAGTGGAGTGTCCATAAACCCATCACACTCATACTTCTTTTGTAACTTCAAGACCTGCGCAAGTCACACAAACATTCCCTTTAAGAGGTACAAGCTGCCTTTAAACAGTGCAAGCCTTTCACCATTCTATCCCCCTGCGGTTGCTTCTGTGAAGGACAGTAATAGCTTCCTGAATGCTCACATCACTTAAACGAGCAGGCAGCACAAAGTGAGCAATTAACAGCCAACAGGTAATTAAACAGCATGATTTCCTCGCCATTTTCAGGAACAATGGATTTTTTAAAGTTATTTTCATTTCTGGTTTATTGAGAGTGTAACGGAAGTCATCTGTTGTTCATTTTTGCTCTAGAATTTTTTTTCCCATTTTCACTAAATCCACCTGAAAATAAATGCAGATTGAACTTTGGTTCTGAAATTCAATTCTGCTGTGTTAAGTGGAACCAAATTTCAGATGAATAGTTCAACATATATATGTGGAGAGCAGTTAGCAAAGCATGTGGCTCTTGGTATTAAGATAGAATAATATCCCATATTACATTATAAGTACAAAATCATCATAACAAAGGTTGTCCTGGAGATGCCTTTTCCTATTTTATTTGATTCAAATCATTTAGCTTAGTCTCGTGAATAATAATTTTTTTAATGTCTTTACATGGTCTTATGTTCTAAAATGTTATGTATTCAAGCATGCATTCCTTTCATAATATGAGATATTATTACATTGAGGTTTTGAGTCCAAAAGTATATAAGTTATGGTGAATGTTTACAAAGCTTTGGTTTGGCAACAACTTGAGTGTTGCACCCAGTTCTGGGCTCTACACTTTAAGATGGATATGAAGATTCTTGGAAGGATACCAAGAAGATTTACCAGAATAATTCCAGGGATGAGAGATTCCAGGGATGAGGGTTTTAAGCTAATATACATTGCTGGGAGGTTGGGAGAAGATTGTGACAGGTTTATAAAGACAAGGAAATACTGCTGTTAGCTGACATTAAAAGGACTTGAGAGCGCAAGTTTAAGATTGAGCGTAAGTAGACAAATGGGATCTGAGGAAGAACTTATGTTTGCAGTGAGTGATAATGACCGGGAACTCATTGATGAGGACAGTGGAAGCTAAATAGGCACTCGGTTACACTTATGTCAATTAGAAAATCAAAAATAAATACTTTAAGACTTTCCATAAGAATGTGATAAAAAGACAAGCAAGGGCAGATGTGAGTCCCTTCCAGACAGTGAAGGAACACATTATAATGGGGAATTACAAAATGGCATAATCAATAGACACACTTGCATACCCGGTACAGTTGCTTCATCAAGGTTCCAGCAACCCTGGGTCAAACCAAACATCAGGTACTATCCGCATGGGGTTTACATGTTTCACCTTGTGACTTTGGGATTTCCTCTCGCACTCCAAAGTTATGTGGGCGGTAGATAAATCACCTATTAGCATCCATATGACTGGTAGAATCTGGAAGGAGCTGAAAAACATATGGGTGGAAACAAGGCTGAGTCGCACCCTGGCCACTCCCTCTTCTCCCCTCTCCCATCAGGCAAAACGTATTGAAGTGTGAAAATGCACACCTCCAGATTCAGGGACAGTTTCTTCCCAGCTGCCATCAAGCAACTGAATCATCCTACCACAACCAGAGAGCAGTCCTGAACTTCTATCTAGCTCATTGGTGACCCTCAGACTATCCTTAATCGGACTTTGCTGGCTTTATCTTGCACTAAACATTATTCCCCTATCATATCTGTACACTGCAAATGGCTCATTTGTAATCATGTATTGTCTTTCCACTGACTGGATAGCACGCAACAAAAGCTGTCCACTGTACCTCGGTACACGTGACAATAAACTAATCTGAATCATTTGTGTAAATAGTTGTTTGATGGGTGGTACAGGGCTGGGCCTGTTTCCCTGCTGTGTGGCTCTGATTTCTAGGCTGCACAAAATTATTTCCAAAAATACTGGAGAACCTGGGGTCCAGTCCAAACATAGTAAAGGCATTAGAATCCGTAACAAAATACCACCAGAGAAGTAAATGCGCCTGAAAAGTGATAAATCACTAGGGTCTGATGATTTACATCCTAGAGTTTCAATGCAGGCGGCGAGATAATGGATGCTCTGGTTATCATCTTGCAAATTCTATAGATTCTGGAATGATGCTTGTGAATTGAAGCAAATATCAGCACACCATTATACAAAGAAAGGGGAAAGAAAACAGAGAATGACTGACCTCTCAGCCTGATATCAGTAACTGGGAAAATGTTGGAATCTATAATAATAGCACTTAGAAAACAATAATACAATTGGGTAGGTCAATGACTGCCACCCTTTCTTGTAGCTATATCTTTTCATTTGACACTACACCATCTTGCTCTGCCAGGATTCATATTTCAATAAGATAATTCTTCAGCTACTATTCTGTAGAGTTTAGAAAAATGAAATGCAAACTCATTGATTTTTTCTTTAAGAGAATCTGCCAGGTTAGTTGCAGGGATAATGTTCCCTGGACAAATAATTCCAGAACCAAGCATTACAATTGCAAAGATGGGTACACCAAATAGGACTGAAATGGGAAAAATTACTTCATTCAGACAGTGGTGAATTCTCCACCTGGAAGGATTGTGGAGATCCTGTTATTAATTATATTAAAAGCTGGATTGATCATTTCTGGGTGTTGGAGGAATTAAGGGCTGTGGAGATTAGTGCAGGAGAATGATTGTAAGGTAGACGATTTGACATTATCTTGTTAAAAGGCAGAACAGGCTTGATATAGGGAAGCTAAAGGGGCTGGATGGTCACCTTATGTTGGGTGAATTCAACTTGCAAGGTTGCTGAAGTATCTGGGTAATGGTTCAGATTGCAATGGTCTACAGAGAGCCTGTGTATTTAGTGCGTCTTGTAGTTAGTGCATGGGTCAATACATGAATCGCTACCCTGACATTTTTTTAACCGGACGCAAATGTTTTCAGTAGAATGGGAAGATTTTTAATTACCACCCAAGTGCCAGATGGGTAATGTGACTCAAAATGCATACAGTGGAAAGTACCAGACTCGTGAGGCTAATGGAAATGAAAATCAAAAGGTTTTAAAATGTGTGCCAATCATAATGCCAGTGTAATCTATCCCCGCCATGTCTTAGTTATGAAACACTGGAGCGTATGTGTGACTGAAGTTTGATGTGGGAAACAAGTAATTTTGAAAATGCTTTATTTCATTGTAACTAGTTACATTTATGAGATTCAGACATATTTGAAAGAACCTAATTGGATTGACAGCCTGAAAAGCTAGAAGCCGGGCTTTGGCAATTGTCAAAAGTATCCAGGTGGGTTTTGTGAACGGATATAATAACGACCCATCGCTTTCACTCCTTTCCATTGTCTGAAGTTTTGTCTCCACTCAGCACCTCATCCCTCAGCTCCAGGACTATATGATCAAGCAACATCATCCTTACAGCTACAGTAAATCCCAGTGAGAGGTGAATGTTTGCAGTGACGATGGATGGAAGGTTCATGGCCATCAAGTTATAGTAAAAAAAAAAAAAAAGGGACTCATATTCTATTAAGTTTGCTACAGAATTTGGGGTGAGGCATGATAGCCTACCAATGCCAGGAGTTATTATTTGCCAGTAGTCTACCTTATATTCAAACTAGCTCCAAAAGTAAGTTACATCTTTATTGAAAATAGTTATCTGAATATTCACATAAAGTCTCTTTCCCATTCTGATCTTGCACGTTCAGTTCCAGTGTTTTAATCTGTTCCTGGATTTTCCTACATTTCTGTGCTGCTCCAAATAGCGTAACTAATGCAACTGGAAGTCGATATGTGAAATTTTATACGGTTAATGTATTTAAGGTTTTTCCATGTTTGGAAATACATTCCAGAGATGAACCTTAAAGCTGTGACTCAAGAATTCATACCACTATTAGAGAGGTGAAGGAATTCTGTTGTGCGACAGATCCACAATCATTTTAGCAGTGAAAGGCGCTGAACACATGTAATGGTTTGTTTCTCACCACAGCTAAATTGAGACCTTCCCGTTACTAAACTAACACATGCTGGCCACATGTAGCGATATCTATGATTGTCCGATGTCCAATATGTCCAATCAATATTAATCAAATAACCTTTTTTCAGACTCAATAACATTAATTGTAATCTATAAACTGTTTACATGTAAAATGAATCAAATGTGTATCCAAACCATATGGTTATATTAATATTCTTAAACTTCAGTCTTTATACCATAGAGCATTGAAGCACTGCAGTAGGAAGGCACAAATGATTAGGTGACTTTAGATTTAAAATGTATTGAAATGAAATGTAATCAATATTAATATGAAACCTCTGAAAGGTCTTGCTCTGATTAAATGCCGTGTTTCCACATCATGGAACACAATCATGCACTGTCACGCTTTGACTATGTCATTGTCCAGTTGGAAGATCTAGAACAACTCTTTTTTTCCAAAGCCGTTGTTTCATTCATTGTTTCTATATTTTTAATAGTCATACTTTAGCTTTTATTCTAGATTTTTCCAATGGTTTTCAGCAGTATTCTGCCCATTTGTCAACTTTTGTTCATTGGCATATTTTTTTTAACGAATAATCTATAAAATTAGTTTTCTGTCATCATAGCACTCTTCTTTCACATAATTAAGCCTATTTATTAAATGTTTAGACTAGACTGTGTCAATATTTGCACAGGTTGGCCCACATGAAAAAAAAACCTTTCCAGTGAACCAGGTAAGTTTAAAGGATGCATGGAAACCAGGGTCCTGTGAATGGGAAGGGTGCATGACAAACATCATCCCATCAGCCACATGCTGAACTTTTGTGATTTTGAATAGTCAGATAGCAGATTATTAGAGTTTTACAATAGTTGCAATATTTTCTAACTCCTACTTGCATCTAAATATTTTTATCTTCAGCAGTGCCTTTAAAAAAAATTCTTATGATGATACTGGTCGCACTGGTAATTGGCTCTGAGGTAATGACTTGGAAATAATAATATTAATAAAGTAAATGGCCAATTTAGAAACGTTTATTGTTTAATCTGGTGTAAGGAATTTTGCCTTTCATCTTTTCACCATGCGCAGAGGAAAATTTTGTTCAAATGACAAATGCCTATGATAAAAATATAAATGTAAAAAGAGTTTAGCAAATTGTTGCTACAAGTGCTTTTCAGCATGAATAATATGTAGTGATAATATCAAAATAATTTTGCTTGATTGTGGAACAGAATAAGACTTTAACAAAAGGTTAAAGATACCCAGTGCTATGTCATACATTGTATAACCACAGTGTTAACCCTCCAATGAGGATAAATATACAAGTTTTGTTACATCCCTCAGAATGTCAGAGATTATTGGGCCCTGCAGGATTTTCCATCCATGAACTTCATTGGATAATAAGCCCTGTGCCAGCATGATCTCTCACCAAATTAAGCCCATATGTGCAGCTCCCATTTAGTTTAGTTTTAGAGATACAGTGCAGAAACAGGCCCTTCAGCCCACCGACCAGCTATCCCTGCACATTAACACTATCCAGCACACACCAGGGACAATTTATACACCAAGCCGATTAACCTACATACCTGTAAATCTTTGGAGTGTGGGAGGAAACCGAAGATCTCGGAGAAAACCTTCACACGGTCATGGGGAGAACATACAAACTCCGTACAGACAGCACCCGTAGTCTGGATCGAACCCGGGCCTCCGCCGCTTCTAGCGCTGTAAGGCAGCAACTCTACCGCTGCACCACCATGCCGCTATAAAAACTTCAAAGGCATTTCTATAGCTATATACAGTAAACCCTCGTTTATGACAGATTTTGGTTATAGCGGACTATAGCAAAACTGACAATCCATTGTAATTAACGAGCCATGGCTTAGAGGTCGATGTCCTTTCACCCTGAACTCGGGGCAGGCAGCTGATCGTGGGAATCTCACATTGGGAGAGCGGGACAGTGTTTCCTCACCCCACCATCCCAATGTCCCAGACCTCCCATTTTGCTCTTAGTCTCTGAATGTGGGAATCACCAGCCAGGGCAAAGGCTATTGCTGTTCCCCAGCTGCAGTGGCCAAGGTGGTGCCAGGTGGCCTTAATGCGCTCTGTGTGATGAGGGAGGGCCCAGTGAGTTCTCAGGGAGGGGTTCCAGGATTCTGACCCAGCTCCTGGGCAGGGAATCCTCACTGGATTATAGCTGGACACTGGACAACCGGCAATAACGGACACCAATCCCCTCCTCTATGGTCTGTTATAACAAGGGTTACCGTATTGGAAGAATAATTTATAAATTTATTACAATGCCTATACTGGCCTGATATTAAATTATGCATGTTGTTCCTGTTTTTAAATAGTACTGTTTCTAAGGCCTTAATATTAAACGCATTCCAGTGATAGTATGGTCCAGATGTTAAATTCCTCTCATGACAATACGGTGCTTATGTTAGCATCTTCTGATGACAATACATTTCTAACGTTAAGTTGCTCATCTAGTGAGATAGTACACTGTTAACATTAACTTCCACCAACGTTTGCACAATGCTTATGATAAACTCCTCTTGTGACAATACTTCTTTTGAAATATTATTCCAATTGTCGCTTTGCAATCCTGATATAAAACTTGTGCCTCTATATTCAGTTGTTTTACAGCTGATGCAGTTATTCTTCCTAAAGCACATACAGCCAAGAGGTGCTTTCAACTGGGATTATGGTTGAATCCTGGGAATACATTCTTAACCAAATGAGAAAGTTAAAAATATTTGCAGTATTTGGCTTCCATCGTTATGATCGGGAGCATGTGGAAAGTGATTGATCGCTTTTTTTCGGTATTCCTAAATAATGGATAGAATTCTGCTTATTCAGATATCTGTTCATCTGGGCCCGACTGTGTGAATTGTTTGTAGATCACCATCATGACTGTTACCCTTCTGTTTACAAAGTTGACTGAGCAGACCAAACTGGGCTGCAGCTGTTGTGAGCAATATCGCTGGCTAAGAACACATTGATCAGTCTTAGCATGGAGGATCAAGAATTTCTGCAAAAATTAATGAGGCACCAGGGTCTGATCAGTGGTGCCTTGGAAGATCCTGCTGCAGGTCACTGAGCTTCATGCTGTTTCTATGATCCAGCCCATCTGGTTGCCTTTTACACTGGGGTCTGTTGAATGAAAAGCTTGCAAAATTCGGTTAATCGTTTGAAATTACTTTTCTTGACTGAGGACCAGCTGCATGCAGGGCTATTAGATTCTACATATTCATTGTTTATTAAAATCTCTGACTGGTTGCAATGTCACATTTCAGAAGTTCAAGGCTGTGTTTCATTGCAAGGAATGAGTGTCAGCCTTTAGCTGCTGTTGTTGTCGCTTCTGCAGGTGACTGTGGTCGTTTTTTCAATTGTAAAAAGTTATGTAATGTTCAGTGCTGGGAATGGCAGCAGGATATACCATATTCATAGCACAGAATAAAAAGAAAATGCGTGGCTGAATTTGCAGGTTTTCCTCCTGATAGGAATAGTGTGTTGAGAGCAAAGCAAAATATTTTACCAGCTGTTGGTACTGGTGTGCCAGGTTACTAACATATTGTCGTGGCCTTCCATATGTTTGTATATTTAGCTGTTTGGAAATGGACGTTGGATTTACATTCTAATCTGCAAGTGCCATGCCGGATTCAGCACATTCTATTTTTTTTAAAATTTTCTACTGATGTTAGTGAGGACAACTTGCAAGGGGTTTCCTGGAGTAAAGTACCACAGACACTGGAATTGGAAAAATGCTTGAAATACATAGCAGGTCAGCCAGCTTCTGCAGACAGAGAAAGAGAACTGACATTGCAGGTCAATTGACTTCTCAGCACAATTTACATTGTATTTTTCTCGATCACCTTTCTTATTCTTGTGCAATGTGAATAACATATTTTCAGTCTTCCAGTCCCAAGCATTGATGCTTAATGGACTGAAACAAGCTGATTGACAGCAATCTTTCAGGTACTTGTGGCTCAGCCCTCCCTGATGTTTGCTCGGCTAAATGTTGAGCACAATTTGTTTTGTTTTTAAATTTCAAAATAGACTTTATTCAGTAATAAATATATACAATACAGGAACCGTGCAAAAAATTCATCCGACATTTTCGGAGGCTATGCAAACATTCAATACTATTTGCACAAATTACACAAATTTATCCCCCACCCTTGCCATTCATGGTCCACTGGCGTGGAACATGGGGGGCAGGGTGTGGTGGCGATGCCCCTCAAAAATAAGGGAATGTTGAGTGCAAATGCTAGAGATCTGATGCTGGACATCATTGAGCCTAGCAACAGAGCACCATTGTTTTTCGTCTGTGCCCTCAGTTTAACTCAGGGCTGGCTCTCAGACAGATAGAGAGGCACCATTCATTTGGATGGGGCTATTGGGGAAAAAGTGGACGCTTGTATTATTTTAAACTCTGTTGATGTTTTTAGTTACTTGTTATAGTTTAAGATGTTTTAATTATTCTAATTTTAAACTTTTTTTTTGTCTATTTAAATCTGCTTGGACACTCAAAACTCTCAGAAGATCAGACATTTAAACCAATTCAGTCTTTGTCCGTGAAAAACTCTCACTCGCTGTCAAGGTGTTCTGGAGTGGGGCTTTAATGGGATGTTGCAACGACCTACTCACCAGTTAGAGCCTGTTGCACCTCTTGGGAGGTTTGGCTGATTTAACATTCACATGGTGAAGGTAAATCCAGGCAATAGGCCAAAACCAGTTTTATTCAGAACCTCTGCCAAACTGACTTCAAAATCCTCCCGAATGTGACTCTGCTCCAGTACGTGCACCACAAATAACAGTGCATCTAAAAATATTTCTGATATTTTATCTTAAACTAGCCTGTTAATTTCACTTTTTTATAGCTTGGATTTTATCATTAGTTGTTCTGTGCAGTGTCTGTGGTAAAACTCACTTCCAGTTTGCTGTTCTGCTAATCCTTTTTATCCTGTAGCATTTTCCCAATATTTATCCACAGCTTCATTTTAATTTTACTCGTCAAAAGTACAAATTTTAGTAGGAATTACCTAGGAATTATTTTGAACCTTAAGCATAATTACCCCAATATGGCATTTTTTGCATAACATGCCCACTATGATAGTCCATTGCACTTAAATCTCTAGGCCTTGAGTGTAATGTAAATGTGTAGCTAGCGGAGGAAGGTAGGGTGGGGCAAACAAATCTTCCCTTTTGGGAAGAGTTGAGTTCACAAGATTTGAATTGGAATATTGGGTTGGTGAGGAGGGTTAGGGTCACTTTCAGCTTTGGTCATGCATTCAGTCCAATGTCTACCATAGATAGAAGATAGACACAAAATCCTGGAGTAACTCAGCGGGACAGACAGCATCTCTGGAGAGAAGGAATGGGTAATGTTTCGGGTTGAGACCCTTCTTCAGATGAAGACGGCCCGAAACATCACCTATTCCTTCTCTCCTGAGATGCTGCCTGTCCCGCTGAATTACTCCAGCATTTTGTTACTATCTTCGGTTTAAACCAGCATCTGCAATTCCTTCCTACACATTTCTACCAAAGGTAGGTCTGAAGGAGACCCACAACAGAACCTCAAGGCTGGGGCAGCTGGGGCAGCTGTTGGGTGGATTGGCAAGTTAAGGCCTAAATTTGACCAATCAACTAGTGGACCCAAATAACAAATTTCACAGCAATTGACAAAGTAGGTCAGTGCTACTTTAATTTGCAGACACAGACCTCACTTGCATGTCATAAGGTCATAGGTTCTTAAGTGATAGGAGCAGAATTAGGCCATTCGGCCGATCAAGTCTACTCCACCATTCAATCATGGCTGATCTATCTCTCCCTCCTAACCCCATTCTTCTGCCTTCTTCCCATAACACTTGACACCCATACTAATCAAGAATCCATCCATCTTTGCCTTAAAAATATCTATCAAAGGCCTCCACAGCCTTCTGTGGCAAAGAATTCCACAGATGCGCCACCCCCTGACTAAATACATTTCTTCACATCTCCTTCCTAAAGGAACGTCCTTTAATTCTGAAGCTATGACCTCTGGTCCTAGACTCTCTCACTAATAGAAACATCCTTTCCACATACACTCTATCCAAGCCTTTCACCATTCAGTAAGTTTCAATTAGGTTCCCCCTTATTCCTTCTAAACTCCAGCGAGTACAGGCCCAGTGCTGTCAAATGCTCATCATATGTTAACCCAATCATTCCTGGGATCATTCTTGTAAACCTCCTCTGGACCCTCTCCCTCTGGTGCCCAAAATCGCTCACAATACTCCAAATGCAGCCTGACCAGGGCCCTATAGAGCCTCAGCATTACATCCCTGTTTTTGTATTCTAGCCCTCTTAAAATAAATGCTAGCATTGTGCTTGCCTTCCTTACTACCAATTCGACTTGCAAATTTACTGTTTGGGAATCCTGCACCAGCACTCCCAAGTGCCTTTGCACCTCCGATTTCTCAATTCTCTCCCCATTAAGAAAATTGCGCCTTTATTCGTACCACCAAACTGCGTGACTCCACACTTTGCGACACTATATTCTATCTGCCACTTCTCTGCTCACTCTCCCATGTCCTTCTGCAGAGTCCCTGCTTTTCTTACTGTACCTACCCACATATTTTCGTATCATCCCAAACTTGGCCACAAAGCCTTTAATCCCCTTGTCCAAATCATTAATATACAACGGCCCCAGCACCGGCCCCTGCGAGAAAAAGCCCCCTTTATACCACTCTTTACCTTCTGCCATCCAGCCAACCTGCTATCCATGCTAGTATCTGCCCTTTCATACCATGTGGAGACCTGGGTGAATGGCCAGCCAGTAAGAATTTTAAATGCATAATCTTCACTTGTGCATTTAACACCATTGACGGTGCTGCACATTTATTTGCTTCTAGAATTAGAATATATTTTACACCTAGCAGATGAAACAATCCACTGTGCGTAAATGTAGAGTCACTGTTGAACAATTTTGCCGTTTTCCTGACAGCAATCAATGTTGTTTGTAAATTCTTGCTCAGAGGAATGTGAATATTTATCATATCTTACTAAAGTTATTTTGTGCAATATTTACGTACTGACATACAGTTTTGCGTTTCTTTAGGACAGTGCTGCCCCACTGAGAAATGCATTGCGTGAGTGATTTCAGTGGTGGGCAAGGTGTAGGTCTCCCTCTGGACTCCATGTTGTAACTAAGGGTGACAACTGCCCAGTTTTCATAGTTATTCCTGGAGCAGTAACAGTGGTTTTTTTAAAATATTAATTTATACAGAAATATTTTAAATCTGTCTTGGGAACCTCTTCAGACCAATACAGTTCTCATTTCAACATAAATATCAATGAAACCATCCCAATGAAGCCCAATGACATATTCATGATCCTAGCATTTCTTTCTTTGGAAACTTAAATTTTATTGGAATTGTGTTCGGCCACTTTTGTTATTTGTATTTCTGCCTTTTGCTTTGTGAGTTGTGCATACTAATGTCATTGACAATTTTGAGTTTATTCACTATTCCATTTCCATTATATTTTATACAAGATATTTATTTAGTCTTTCGTCATAATGTACGCATCACTATCAAGGCATTTATTGCTCATTTTTAATTCCCTTTGAGAAGTTGGTGATGAGCATCGTTATAGTGATTCTACATGTATATTGAGGGCAAAAGATTAACTAGGGAGAGAATAGGATCTCTGAAAAAGGGCAAGCAAAGTGTTTTATGTGTGGATGCACAGGATATGACAGGGATGCTCGGTGTCAGACAAGTGATGGCTTGAGAAAAGTCCACATTGCCAAAGAAGAGGTGCTGGTGGTCATAAAATGCACACAGGTGGATAAATCTCATGGGGCTATTTAAGCGCATCCTTGGACATTGTAGGAAGCCAGGGAAAAAATGCAGGGTCACTGGCAGAGATATCTGTAACATCACTAACCATCAATTTGGTGCTGGAAGATTGGAGGATGGCTACTGTTGTGTTTTTATTTACAAAAGGCTGAAAGGGATAGTCTAGGAACTACAGATTGGTGAGTCTTCACTGGTGGGCAAGTTATTGCAGGGCATTCTAAGAGACGTTCACTAAGGGCATTCACGAGGTTAATCCCCGGGATGGCCGGGACTGTCATATGAGGAAAGATTGGAAAGACTGGGCTTGTATTCACTGGAATTTAGAAGGATGAGAGGATATCTTATAGAAATGTATAAAATTATAAAAGGGCTGGACAAGCTAGATGCAGGAAAAAATGTTCCCAATGTTGGGGGAGTCCAGAACCAGGGGCCACAGTCTAAGAATAAAGGGGAAGCTATTTAAAACTGAGATGAGAAAAAACGTTTTCACCCAGAGAGTTGCCAATTCACTGGATGAATTTAAAAGAGAGTTAGATAGAGCTGTAGGGGCTAGCCGTATCAAGGGATTTGGATAGAAGGCAGGCACGGGTTACTGATTGTAGATGATCAGCCATGGTCACAATGAATGGCTGTGCAGGCTTGAAGGGCCCAATTGCCTCCTCCTGCACCTATTTTCTATGTTTCTATGAGACAGAAGGTACAAGCTCTTTGGACAATCAATGAACAATTTGGGAAATTTAACAAGGGTTTGTGTGTTTATAATTGTGTCTCATGAATTTTTATTTTTTTTTGAAGAGATGACTAAGAAGGCAGACGAGGGAAGAGTAGTAGACATTGTTCAAGTGGACTTCAGCAACTTTTGACATGGACTTTTGACAAGGTATCACATGGTTACCTGGCGTGGAAGGTTAGATCACATGGAATCTAGGGTGAGCTAGCCAATTGGATACAGTTGACGAAGGTAGGAAACAGGGTGGAAGTAGAGGATTGTTTTTCAAACTGGAGGCCTGGTACAGGGACATGAATAACATTGTTATTTATTGTTTATATTAATGATTTGGAAGTGGATATAGGTGGCATGATGTAAATTTGCGGATTACACTAAAATTGGTGGTAAATTGGACAATGAATTAAAGGTACGACCCATTAACCAAACATTTTGATTATGTCTGATGAAGAAAATTGGGGAGATGTCAGAATTGCTGACACTTTAGGATTATAGAATTTGCATTGAACAAATGGAGGAACGGAGTAAGAAACTGAGAGAAACAGTTGTGCAGGAGAGCTGTAAGCACAGAGGTTATGAAAGCAAAATTATTTTAAAATATTCACAATGCTAAGATTGTTTTACAGTGTAATTTAAAGAAATTAATTGCAAAACCCCAGAACAGTTTTGAACGCATTTCAAGGGTTCAATTTTTAAATCTTAAACATGATACAATGAAAAAATGCAAATCAAAAAACAACCTGTTGGAGGAGGTCAGTGGGTCAGGCAACATCTGTGGAGGCTGAGGGATAGTTGACATTTAATGTTGACACCCTCCATCAGTCCTGATGTAGGGTCTTGACCAGAAACCCTCTTCTTCCACAGATGCTGCTCCACCCCGCTGAGATCCCCCAGTAGGTTGTGGGTTTTTTTGCTCCAGGTTATACCATCTGCAGTCTCTTGAGTCTCCAGAATACATATATATATTTGTGGATCTGTTTTATTCAAAGAATGTAATGATCATTGCTGTATTCACATAAACAAAAAATTATTGGGCTCAGAATATTTTACAATGAAGAAAAACTTTATAACAAAAGGGCCTGTTTAAAAATGAAAGAAGTCCAAATGGCAATGAAATGCAAAGCATTAATCTTGTAAAGATATATAATATATTTTTAATACCAGTATGACTTCTACTGTTTACTAAATCAATTGGAAATTTGGGATACTGGGTAGAGAATGTGTATAACATCATTAATATTCTAAATATGAAAAGCAATGAGATTTTAATTAGCAGTTCTTTGTTTTCTTTGCAGAGACTTAAAGCAGCACTGAATCATCACCCGACCGCTTTGTCGAACGGAAACATGAATATGATGGGTCAAGTAATGGAGATGATGACATCTAGACAGGACCAGGCACCACAGCCACATCATCCCATGCACTCGCACGCACACCAGCCTGTACCACAACACCCCTTCACACATCAGCATCAACCACATCCACATCAGCACCATCCTCACCACCACCACCAGCAAAACCATTCCCATCCCCATCCAAGCCTACACGCACACAACCCACAGCACCACAACCTTCCACTTCAGTCTCTGCCCACGGGAGCACAAAATCAGGTAAATCATCAAGGATCTTTTAAAATATTATTACAGGTAAACGGTTTGGCATTGTTGAAATGGAACATGACGTGAAGATGACATAAGAGAATATTTGACTCTTCAGCCACTCAGGTCTTTCCTGCCATTCAGTATGTCCATGATGACCTGCCCAGGCCTTCTGGGCCAGTGCCCCATTGCCTCATCTTTCAAAATTTTAGAGATACCCCCATGATCCACAAACCTCCTGGGTGGGAAAGTACATAGATTCACCACCATCTGCCAGAAGTAGTGATCATAACTTTTGTATTTCATCATTATATCAATAATAGGAATTTCATTCAATTATAAGATAAAAATTATTTGATGCATATATTAGAGATTTTTTTTCTGTGGCATCATGCAAGGAGGAAGGAATTGCTTTGGATTGCGATCTCAAAGTAGATTCATAATGGTTTTGTCAACCAATATTAATAGTGAAATCTTAAAAAAGCATATGGGTAGATTTACAACTGGGCCCAAAGCTGTGGAGGTAGCACATCCCTGCAATAAGAAACAGCATAAATTGTTCCTTATTTGAATGCACCCAGCGATTTCTCACCTTCTGGGGAAAAAAAAATGTTTGCCAACCTTACCAGGCCTCCCAGATTTTAGGAATGATTTGGGTCATTGAGTCATGCGATGCAGGTTAGATGTGTTGGAAGTTGCAAGGACTGAAAGCAGAAGACACTCTAGTGGTTTTGCATAAAATAATTAAATATCTTAGCAATAGGGAGCAAGCACTGGGATCATTAGGAATATTGAGCAGAGCGGGCCTGACACCCACCATTCTCAACAGTTGCAAATTTTACACAGGAGGTACTTAAATAACTGTTACGCCCTTAATTAATATATACAAGGTAAAGTACCTATTTTA
The DNA here is from genome assembly GCF_010909765.2 of Amblyraja radiata. Taxonomy (NCBI): domain Eukaryota; kingdom Metazoa; phylum Chordata; class Chondrichthyes; order Rajiformes; family Rajidae; genus Amblyraja; species Amblyraja radiata. Next base: position 60,413,314 of record NC_045957.1, on the reverse strand, counting down.
GGCAGCCACCCAGGAGATAAAAAGTGGAGTGGGCCATTTAACCCCCAATAGGCTATTGTGCGATCTAATTAGATCAACGATGATTTTTTTAATTGCTATCTACATTCCTTTGCTCCGTGTCCAACATATTCTTGCACAAAAACACAGACTGAAAATGTTTAGATTAGTTTTGTTTCGACAGCTTTTAGGGAATGCACACTCAGATTTCCATCAGCTTGGTTTAATGTAGTGCTTTCTGATAACCTAGCTGTAATTTTAAGCTCTCTTGTTCTGGATTCTGCATCAGAGGAAATAATGTCTGTCAAGTCCTTTAATCATTCTGAAACACCACAATTAGCTCATCCACTTAATCTTCTATACTCAAGGGAGAACAAATCTAGTCTCTGCAACCTGTCCTCATAATTTACTCTCTTTGTAGAGACTCATTGCTAAATTGATGATGCTTTGCATCTGTTTGGTGCCTGTAAAATGAGTGCAACACACACCAGTTTCTATTTGTGAAAGCTCTAGGGAAAACATTTTTAATTTCAGTATCTCTAAGTGTGCAGCGTAAAACTAAATGTGAACCATTTACATCATTGCATTTAACATTACAAGACAAAAATCTTTAAAACAGCTCAGTAAACGAGCAAATGATGTGGGAATATACATTATGCCTAAATCTATGATATGGTATTTTCATGCCACACTCTGGTAATATTATTCAATTTACTTTTGCTTATACTCATCTCACTGACAAGGTTAGCTCTCATATCATTGCTAGTTATTTCTTTTTTATAGTTTTCACCACATTATTCTTTGTAGCATTTTTATATCTCCTAATCCATGTTCTCCTGCAATCAAAATAACAAAGTATAGATTTCATTGCTTTAATGGCAAAAAAAGCACCCAGTCAAGACAGTTTAAATAATGCCATTTTCTACTACTCAAGCATCTACATTCGCAGATATCAACAAAATTTTAAAAGTAAATATTTTGTTTGTCTTGTTACCAAAAAGGATCTGAAATAATTAGAGTTTACAAATTTGCATATTCATCTTTCCTTCTCATCCTCAGCTGTCCCCGTCTGGAAAAAAAATGACATAATACCCAAAATAAAGTTACTGCTAGCAATCGCTTCCCTCTTAATATGGAAAGAATTGGTATGCTTCAGGATTGAAATTAGATTTGTAGGAAATGAATGACTCATGTTTTCACATTTTTCCATACTCAATGAATGGATAGGAGTAACATTCTCAGTCTGTTGTTATGACCCGTCCTCTATGCTGTTAAAGAATTATATGCAGACAGGATTTTTGTTGAAGTCATACTGACTCCCTTGCATAACTCCAATAAATAACGAAGGAAATATCTGTGAGCATCTCCACTGGGATCTCATTAAATGTGGCCGCAAAATGTATTTGGTTGATATGTGTGGGCGTATTAAAAGGAAAAGAAAATTATTGATTGCTGTTTAACACAAAGTTCTGAGTTCAACACTAGAGATTTTTATTACTACTTGGGTTTTTGGATGTTGGAGTGGATGAAAGGGGCAAAGAAAGGAGGGGAGTAGGAGGAATGGCAGTGCAATGCCTAAGCCTGCAGTATATTAATTGTTGCAATTTTCAAAGTGAAAAATCCTGACCATGGAATTTGTAAAGCTTGTGTCATATTGGTTTCTTTTCTGCGAGTTGACGGTGTGCATGGAGATGTTGAAGGGTACAGAATATGCCTGCCATATTTTAAAAGGGTTCCTCTACATCAACACCATTTGAGGGCCAAACAAGATTTGCCAGTTAAAATACAAAGTGTTTTTTATATGAGAGACAGTGACTCTTGTGAACTGTAGTTTTTTCACAAGGTAAAAGGAAGCCACAATTTAATATTCAATTTCAATTGTTTTGTGTTATTTTCTGATATTGCCCATTTGATTCCTACCTCATATACAACATCCGAGCGGCATGGTGGCGCAGTGCTGGAGTTGTTAAACTTACAGTACTTCCAGTGCCAGAGACCTGGGTTTGATCCCGAATATGGGTGCTGTCTGTACGGAGTTTGCATGTTGTCACTGTGACCGCGTGGGTTTTCCCTGAGATATACATGTTTGTAGATTTATTGGCTTGGTATAAATGTAAAATTGTCCCGAGTGTGTGTTAATGTGCGAGGATCACTGATTATAACTCAACTGATGAATTGGGTTATTTTGGAATTTATTTGACACACACTTTATGAAGACCGGCACAAAAAAAAAAATATTTGAACTTTTCTTCTAGGTCTCACCTGGGTCACAGCAGATACAGTCTCCTCAATCAGGACACCCAAATCCAAGTAGCGGGGGCCGCAGGAGAAGAGTGGTCGATGAAGACCCCGATGAAAGACGGAGGAAGTTTCTCGAAAGGAATCGCGCAGCTGCAACCCGTTGCAGGCAGAAGAGGAAAGTGTGGGTGCTGTCACTGGAAAAGAAAGCAGAGGAACTTACGCAAACAAACATGCAACTTCAGGTATGATATTTTCTTATCAATCAGTAATCGCGTCGTCTTATTTAAATAGTTTCATCTCAATTTGTAATATTTTATGGCATTTAAGTCGATGCGTGCATTGCCATTTCGTAAAAGTTCCAGGCCAATAAACACAATCAAATCTTATTACTACCTAAGATATTTTAACACCAAGTTTGTACCAAATATAAATAAAATACATTTCAGAGAATATGAAGCGCAAGAGTACTGTACTTGTCATTTTCTGTTTTTCAAGAGTTATTTATTGTATGCAGCGACAAAGGAGCAATGAACGTCTTATTTGTTGCAGTTTAGCAGGCCTGTTAAAGCAACAACAGAGATAAGAAGCAATAATCAAAACTACAATAGCTTAATAACTGTAATACTAGGTAAACATAATAGAGCAAATATTTTGAAGACTGTAATGCAACCACATTATGTCTCATTATGATTTCTGTTCAAAACCTGGTAGCTACAAAATTATTAAATATTTCATTTCAATGAGTATATTATCCATTTCAAATAAAGCCAAAACATGAAATAAGCCAAACAATTTGCTTATAATATGATTTACATGGTTAGTTCAGGAGACTATGAACGTATTGATGTCTTTTAGTAACATTAGCATTAAAATTGAACACTTATTCCATTGCTTCAGAGGGAACCAATTGGAATTTCGAAAAATAAATCGTCAATGTCAAATATCATTATATGAAATGTTTAATGTCATATATTGTGCATCTAAATGAAACACATTATTTTGTCCTATATAACTTTTAAAAACTCTGGCATGTTTATCTTACATGCCTATCTTACATGCCTATCTGACATGCATATCTTAGGCATTTTATTTCATTATGTCCTGGAGTTTAAAAATGCAGGACATTTGGAAAACTTTGCTACAACTTTCCTTGCCTATAACACCAGCTACAGTCAGTTCAGGTGAGATGCTGACATTGGAGAGACGTCAAGGGCTCTCTGATGATGAAAATTATTATAAAATTATCAACATATTTTTTTGATAAAAAGTCAAGTGTGTTTTATTGTCATACTAGACCAAGTGGGACTAGTTGGAAATGGGAAGACTGCGGCCTGTGGGGGGGGTGGCGCAGCGTCACACGGGAGGGTTGGTCCCCGAACGCAATATTCTACCACTCACTCTTTGATGTTCATTATGTACCATTAATGTTCAGAGTTTTGTTTGAGTTGAGTTTAATAGCCTGATAGCTGTGGGGAAGAAGCTATTCCTGATCCTGGACATTGCAGTCTTCAGGCTCCTGTACCTTCTACCTGAAGGTAGCAGGGAGATGAGTGTGTGGCCAGGATGGTGTGGGTCCTTGATGATGCTGCCAGCCTTTTTGAGGCAGCGACTGCGATAGATCCCCTCGATGGTAGAGAGTTCAGAGCCAATGATGGACTGGGCAGTGTTTACTACTTTTTGTAGTCTTTTCCGCTCCTGGGCAGTCAAGTTGCCGAACCAGGCCATTATGCAACCGGTCAGCATGCTCTCTACTGTGCACCTGTAGAAGTTAGAGAGAGTCCTCCTTGACATACTGACTCCGTAATCTTCTCAGGAAGTAGAGGCGCTGATGTGCTTTCTTTATAATTGCATCAGTGTTCTCCGGCCAGGAGAGATCTTCAGCGATGTGCATGCCCAGAAAGTTGAAGCTCTTGACCCTCTCCACCATCCACCCGTTGATATAAACGGGACTGTGGGACCCATCCTACCCCTTCCAAAGTCCACAATCAGTGTATATATATATATATATATAATAATATATATATATACCAGAAGGTTTTTGACTCTCACCACCACCGTCCCATCGATGAAGATAGGTTTGTGGATCTCGACTGAGGTACCAGATCATACATAGGTAGGAAGTGTGGAGGGGGAATGGAGCGAGGGACCCTTCATGATGGGGCTAGAGAGAGTGTGAAGAAAGATATTGAGATCACAATTTGCTCATGTAAGACAATAAAAGGACACTTAATTACGAGTGAGTTTTTGGGAAAAGACACGTGGGTAAAATCATCAGCAAATTTAATGGTTGCCTATGTACTCCTGAGTATGCAAGCCCAGCCGCTCCATTCTCTCAGCATATGACAGTCCCACCATCCCGGGAATTAACCTGTGAATCTATGCTGCACTTCCTCAATAGCAAGAATGTCCTTCCTCAAATTTGGAGACCAAAACTGCACACAATATTCCAGGTGTGGTCTCACTAGGGCCCTGTACAACTGCAGAAGGACCTCTTTGCTCCTATACTCAGCTCCTCTTGTTATGAAGGCCAACATGCCATTTGCGTTCCTCACTGCCTGCTGTACCTGCATGCTTACGTTCATTGACTGATGAACAAGGACCCCCAGATCCCGTTGTACTTCCCCTTTTCCCAACTTGACACCATTTAGATAATAATCTTCCTGTTTTTGCTACCAAAGTGGATAACCTCACATTTTTCCACATTAAACTGCATCTGCCATGCATCTGCCCACTCACCCAACCTGTCCAAGTCACCCTGCATTCTCATAGCATCCTCCTCACAGTTCACACTGCCACCCAGCTTTCTGTCATCTTCAAATTTGCTAATGTTACGTAATCCCTTCATCTAAATCATTGATATATATTGTATATAGCTGCAGTCCCAGCACGGAGCCTTGCAGTACCCCACTAATCACTGCCTGCCATTCTGAAAGGGACCCGTTAATCCCTACTCTTTGTTTCCTGTCTGCCAACCAATTTTCTATCCATGTCAGCACTCTACCCCCAATACCATGTGCCCTAATTTTGCCCACTAATCTCCTATATGGGACCTTATCAAATGGTTTCTGAAAGTCCAGGTACACCATATCCATTGGCTCTCCATTTTCCTAGTTACATCCTCAAAAAATTCCAGAAGATTAATCAAGCATGACTTCCCCTTCGTAAATCCATGCTGACTCGGACCGATCCTGTTACTGCTATCCAAATGTGCTGCTGTTTCATCTTTTATGATTGACTCCAGCATCTTCCCCACCACCGATGTCAGGCTTACTGGTCTATAATTCCCTGATTTCTCTCTCCTGCCTTTCTTAAAAAGTGGGATAACATTAGCTACCCTCCAATCCACAGGAACTGAACTTGAATCTGTAGAACATTGGAAAATGATCACCAATGCGTCCACGATTTCTAGAGTCACCTCCTTAAGTACCCTGGGATGCAGACCATCAGGCCCAGGGAATTTATCAGCCTTCAGTCCCATCAGTCTACCCCACACCATTTCCTGCCTAATGTGGAATTCCTTCAGTTCCTCCGTCACCCCAGATCCTCTGGCTAGTACATCAGGGAGATTGTTTGTGTCCTCCTTAGTGAAGACGGATCCAAAGTACAACTCATCTGCCATTTCCTTGTTCCCCATAATAAATTCACCCTTTTCAGTCTTCAAAGGTCCAACTTTGGTCTTAACTAATTTTTTCCTCTTCACATACCTAAAGAAGCTTTTACTATCCTCGTTTATATTCTTGGCTAGCTTACCTTCGTACCTCATCTTTTCTCCCCGTATTGCCTTTTTAGTTATCCTCTGTTGCTCTTTAAGCATTACTGGCTTCCCGCTCATCTTTGCTACGTTGTACTCCTTCTCTTTTATTTTATACTGTCCCTGACTTCCCTTATCAGCCATGGTCACCCCTTACTCCCCTTGGAATCATCTTTGGAATGAACTGATCCTGCACCTTCTGTATTATTCCCAGAAATACCTGCCATTGTTGGTCCACTGTCATCCTGCTAAGGTATCTTTCCAGTCAACTTTGGCCAGCTCCTCCCTCATGGCTCCATAGTCCCCTTTGTTCAACTGTAATAATGACACCTCCGATTTACCCTTCTCCCTCTCAAATTGTAGATTAAAACTTATCATATTTGATGAAACATGCCTGCTCTGAATGACTCCAAGCAGTGCCAGAAAACCGTACACTTGTTCAGGCACAGTGGTCCTTGCCTTCCTTCAGCTGCCAACATTAAAGTGCAAAGACAGAAAAACTCTTTAAGTTACAAGTTTGTTTTGTAGCACCAAAGAACTGCAGATGCTGGTTAATATACAAAAGGACACAATGTGCTGGAGTAACTCAGCAGGTCAGGCTCTCTTGAGAACATGGGTAGTCTTCAGAGTCTGAAGAAGGGTCTCAACCCGAAACGTCACATTTCCATGATTTTCAGAGATACTGGCTGACCTGCTGAGTTACTTTAGCACTTCGTATCCTTTTTTTAATTCGTTTTTCTTTTTACCCCCTTTTTTGGTTGTAAAATGATAATTTCAGTTTAATTTATTGTCACGTGTACCGAGGTACAGTGAAAAGCTTTTGTTGCGTGCTAACCAGTCCACAGAAAGACCATGTTTACAATCAAGCCATTCGCAGTGTACAGATACATGATAAGGGAATACCGTTTAGTGCAAGATAAAGCCAGTGAAGTCCGATCAAAGACAATCCGAGGGTCACCAATGAGGTAGATTGTAATATTCTGCCCCTCATTCATATCCATCAGTTTGCACCCAGGTCTCAGAAGTGAATGCAGCAAATAATGTTGATGTGTAAACTGTGTTCACAGAATGAGGTCTCCCTCCTGAAGAACGAAGTGGCACAGCTGAAACAACTGCTATTGACGCATAAAGACTGTCCAATTACAATGCAGAAAGAATCACAAGGCTACTTGAGTGAGTAACATGCACCTCACCAAATAAAGGATGCCACAGCCTGGAACTCACAGCACAAGCAATACTGGTGTGTTGAAATCATGGTCTTACTGGAAATAGGGCCTTTCGGCACAACTTGTCAATGCTGACCAAGATGCCCTATCGATTTGGCCCAGATCGCTCTAAACCTTTTCCTATCCATGTACCTGACCAATTGTTTTTTAAATGTTGTTATAGTACCTGCCTTATCCATGAGGCCTCTCACATTAAAATAAATGCAATTTAATCCAACAGTCCTCCACTCCCTGCCATGCTCCTGCCTATCTTGTTCACTGAACATGCTGGAAAGCACATCATTGGAAAACAAAGTTGAGGTTTTTATTATAGCTTCCACCCCTAGAAATTTGCCCTTGGATTTAAAAAAAAACACATTTAAATACTCCAGAAACATATCCAAGATGGTATTAAAAAGATTGTATTTGTAATGGTGATCATAAGATTACCAGAATGTCATAATAAACCTAGCTGGTTCACTCATGTCCTTCAGGAAATATTACCATCTATACAACTCAGATTTACCAATGTGCTTAGCTCCTTTCTCATTCTCAGAGCAATTAGGAAGGAGCATTTAATATTAGCCTTGCACAAGATGTCTATGTGCCATGAACAATTCAATAAAACTCGAGTAATGAGAAGGATCAATTGCACAACATGAGCAGAGGCTGTAATTTTGCTGAATAATTATTTTTAAGATCACTTTGTAATATTTATTATGTACAGTTTTGTAAATTTCACATATTCTGAGACTTTAGTATGCATGGGTAGAAATGAAAATTAAAGTAATTACATCTCTAAATATTATCTCTAAACCTCAACTACCAACCCTGGCAGTGTGTTCCAGACACTCAGCACACTCTGTGTAAAAAAAACATTACCTTGCAAATCTACTTTGAACATTTCCTCTCTCATCTTAAAGCTCTGCTCAAGTATGTGTTTTCCTCAAGATTCCATCATCAGCATTCTCTCACTTTGACAGTCTCCTATACATGGTCAAAGACATTTCTCCCCTCCATATTTTGCTTCAATTTGTATTGAAAGATAAAATATTCCTTGAACCTGGACCAACACAGCACTTGGGTAATTAATTAGCAGGAGAAACGGTCTGATTTTCATGACTATAAGCCAAAGGATGGAGCCGAGCACACAAAGTGAATATTAGTCAGAGACGCATATTCTATTCCTTCTGATGGATGACTGCAGGAGGACTGCCGAGCAGATTCATTACTTAACATTTTAATAATGATCCCACTTGTAACTAGTTGAGGTGATCGTCTGAAGAGAATAACGATTGACCACAAGAGGGTTGGCTTTCAGCCAATGCTTGCATGTCTTTTTTTGGCAAGAGCAAGTTAAAATTCAGTATTCCCTACAATATTATTGGCACTTGCATACAATCTGAGAATAATATATTGAGAATAATATATCAGGGATATAGATCCAACTCATCCTTGCCGACCAAGATGCCTATTAAAGCTAATCCCATGTTTGGCTCGTATCCCTATAAACTTTTTGTATCCATGAACTTGTCCACGGCTCTTTCAAGTGTTATTGTACCTGCCTCAAGCACTCGAGCATCAGTGGTCCTCAAGTGTCTTTTAAATGTTTCCTCTCTCACCTTAAACCTATGCCTTCTAGTTTTTGATTTGCTTTCCCGGTGAAGTAGACCATTTGCATTCAATTATCTATGCACCTCATGATTGTATACATATCTATAAGGTCATCCCTCAATCTCCTACACTACAGGTAGTAAAGCCCTAGCCTGGCCAACCTTATAACTTAGTTCCTTGAGGTCCAGGCAACATTTATGTAATCTTTCTTTACATTCTTCTCAGCTTAATGACATATTTCCTATTGCAGTAACTAAAGCTCTTCACAATACTCTTAAGTGCTGCCTCAACTATGTCTTGTACAATTGCAACATAACATCCCAACTCTTGTACTCAATGTCCTGGTTCATTAATGCCAACCAGCACATCAAAAGCCTTCTTCACCACCTTGTATACCTATGGTCCCTCTTTCAAGGAACTATGTGCTTGTACTCCTGGGTCCTCTATCCCACAACATCCCCAGGGCACTACCACGTACTGTGAACGTCCTATTCTGGTATGACTTCCTAAAATGCAATACCTCGCACTTGTCTGATTCAACACAGATCAATGTCAAGAGTGTTTTATTGTTACATGTCCTGAAACGGAACAGTAAAATTCTTACTTGCAGCAGCACAACAGATATAAAAACATAGTACTTTATAAACAACACACTAAAGAACAAAAAATAGTTCAGTGTGTATATAAAAAAACCCGATAATAATGCAAAGACAAAAGCAATGCCACCAAGTCTATGTAGTTCTGAGCTTATTTGGAGATTGTGTTTAATAGCCTGTTGATTGTTGGGAAGAAGCTGCTCCTGAACGTTACAGCTTTCAGGTATCTTCCTGATGGCAACAGTGAAACAAGAAGAAGGAGAGGAATGGCAAATGAGCACACCATTTGTCATTGCTCCATCCATTTACCCAGCTGATCAAGATCCTACTGTAATTTTTGACAACCTTCTTCACTACTTGGAATATCTCATACTGTAGTGTAATATTAGTACAAATTTACTAATCAAACCTTGTACATTTGCACCCAAAGCATATAAAAAAATGATGACCAACGATGGGCCTAGCACTAGTCCCTGTGGCACATAACTAATCACAGGCTTACAGCCCGAAAAGCAAACTTCCACCATCACCCACCGCTTCCTCCCTTCAATCCTATCCAATTAGCTAGCTCCTCCTGGATCCCATATGATCTAGGCTAGTCTCCCTCCCAGGATATTAGTTCTCTTCCTGTGCAGGTGCATCCCATCCTTCTTGTACAGGTCACCTCTGCGCTAGAAGAGATCCCCGTGATCCAAAAACCTGACCCCCTGTCCGTCGCACCAGCTCCTCAACCTTGTATTCTGCTGCCCCTTGTTTCTATTCCTGCCCTCACTAGCACTTGACACTGGGAGTAATGCTATTACCCTTGACTTTCTGCTTTTTAACCTGTTATCCAACTTCTTATATCCATGCAGCATGGAACCCCTTTGCAGCAGCCCACACAATTCAGTTACCTTCCAAAAGTACCAACATATACTCCCTAGATGCACATTGGGATCGAGTTCCCAGGGAACATGCAATTTGATGACATTTGGGAAGGTAGTTAATGTTCTGTTTAGTGAGTTTGGTGGTGGGGGGTGTGGATGGTGAGTGAAGAGAAGTAGGAAGATCATCTTGTGTATTTTCAGGAAGTGCCCAGTCTAACTCTCTCAACTGTGTATTACGAGAACTTTTATTTCAGATTGCAGTATTTGATATTTTCTTGTCCCTTCTGAAGCAACGGTTATTTTACAATTTGGGTCCATTTTAGCAGAATAATGTGGAAAGGGAACAACGTAATATGTAGGTAGAATATGGTCAACTGCTCCATATTGCCACACGTTATGACACATTGTTGCATCTGTGCATTTTTGATGTTGCTCATTTTACTGCAAGCTTTTAAAGCTGCAGGTTATATTAATTCTGATTGTGTAATATATTTTTACCTAGGTCCTGAGAACAGTCCACCTGGAAGTCCTATCCCCGTTTGCTCTCAACAACAAGTCATCCAGCACAATTCAATTAGCACTTCAACTGCCACCAGTGAGGTTGTAGGCAGCTCCACCCTCACCCAGCTTGGGAATCAAAGAACAGATCGGAACCCTATTCTCTAAGTGCTGCCTTCTATCACGAGTGCATTGGCAGGAAATACAAAAAAATGACACTTTGTCAGGACTTTTGAAAGAACAACATAATTCTGGAATTAAATACACTTTAGGGGAAAAAAAGACTTTTGCTATTCATTTTAATAGTTATCAAAATGCTATTTTTTTTTAACTTTAGTTATGAAAAAGGGAAATATGCAATTAAAAATGCTGATAGCTTGGGAATGCATTAATGCTTTCTCATAACTTGCTGGTACCAATTTGAAGATTCTGCTAAGAATTTTTGAACTTTCTGAGTTTTATTACCATGTATATAGTCTCCACTTATTATCAGCAGCAAGATCTAGGTATCTAACCAATCTGCAAATTAACAACTGGACTAAGGTATCTAACAGCAATGCCATCTCTGAAAAGAAGCCTCCAGTCTAAGCTATAGATACAGCCCATAATGCAGCTTCTCTTTCTTAAAATTGTTCATTTGCACTGAAAATCAAATGTTATGAATTGATATTGAGTAGATAATTGAGTCATTAATTGAGTCAGCAGAATATATTGAAGAATGCATTTCAGTATTAGAAATATGATGTCACTTCGTCTTCCTTTTTTAGCAATATGATCAATTTAACATAAGCTGTAATTTTCATGTCTGCACATCTTAAGAATCTGTTTTGCATTCATCACTTTCTTCATTTACAGGAGCAATTTTGCTATCTACTGCAGCATCATCTCTAAGATAAGAATGATCTACTGAGCTTAACCTTATGCAGTTACATCCCATTGACAATGCAATAACAGTGGTCATCATTCATGCAAGGTGCAACAGTTCAATTTGCGCAAAAACAGTTTACATGAGTAAAGTCCCATGTATAAAATTTTAATAAACATCGTGATCAAATCAGGAGGAAGTATAGCCATAGACACGAAGCATATTTGATGTTTTTATAAACTTAAGAACAGCGTATGAAATCAATTGGTTATAATCCATATTAAGCCGATGACATCCCCATTTACTTGAAGCATCAAATGGAAAGAGTAGTAATGTTCCCAAAAAATATATTGATGATTGGCACTAAAGGCATGGCACTCAAGATATGCATGTTTGAAGGCTTTATGCATTGGAGCATATTCAGTGGAAAAATATGTAAAAGTTTATAGAGTTATGGTTATACGACACAGACTGAGTTCCATGCATCCATGGCAATCAAAGTGACCTCCTCAGCTAGTCCCAATTGCCTACATTGGGGCCATATCCTTCTAAATCTCACTGAATGTATCTTCAGTTATTTCATCTTTAGTTATTACTAGACCAAGTGCAGACCCGTTGGGTCTGTTCCCCCAACGTGCGGTTGTGGGGGGGGGAGGCGGCATGCAGCATCACACACTAACTACCCCCCCCCCGCACTCACGCTAATAGAGGGTAGGAGGGGGGAGAGAGAGAGAGAGAGAGAGGGGGGGGAGAGGAGAGGGGGGAGAGGAGAGGGGGGGGAGAGGAGAGGGGGGAGAGGAGAGGGGGGGAGAGGAGAAGGGGGAGGAGAGGAGGGCAGAGGAGGGGGGGAGGAGAGGAGGAGAGGGGGGAAGAGGAGAGGGAGGGGGCGAGAGGAGAGCGAGGGGGCGAGAGGAGTGGGAGAGGAGAGGGAGGGGGGGAGAGGAGGGGGGGGAGAGGAGAGGGGGAAAGAGGAGGGGGGGAAGAGGAGGGGGGGAAGAGGAGGGGGGGAAGAGGAGGGGGGGAAGAGGAGGGGGGGAAGAGGAGGGGGGGAAGAGGAGGGGGGGAAGAGGAGGGGGGGAAGAGGAGAGGGGGGGAGAGGAGAGGGGGGGAGAGGAGAGGGAGGGGGGGGGGAGAGAGAGTGCCTTTTTACTCCAACCCAAACCCAAACAACCATTTGCAGGCAGTGCTTTTTTACCTCTAACCATATTTTCATTTTCAAACCAAATTAAGGGTACTCACAGTGCTGTAGACATTTGTCAGTGTCATTCAAAGCTCTGATTGAGGCACACCACTTGCAGAGACTGATTGAGGCACACCACTTCCTGGTTTTATAGTCCTTCCCCCTCCCTTCAGCAGGGGCAGCAGAGAGAATGGGGAATGTTGTAAAAACATTAATATCTCTGTCAATTTTCATCGACGGGAAAAATCCTCAGCACACATGCGGCGGAGGGGGGCTCTGAGCGAGGTGGCCCAAAATGACGGCCGTAGGTGGCGGCGTACTCTCGGAAACCGCAGCACAGAAAGCCAAAACCGGTCAAGAACAAAGTTTTAGTAATATAGATTGAAAGGCTATAATTTGCTATCAGATGTGCCAACCTACTGGCTTTAAATTTGCCATAGCAACCTCAATAATAACAGATTCTGCTATTGATTGACTGAACCACCTTGTATCATGGACGAACCAAGAGCAACACTAAATTAATATAAAGCCTAATTTGGATACTTCTTACAGCGTGGTCCAAACGTATAAAAATAAATGAGCATGATGCAAAACTGTGAAATGACTGTCCAGGGAGAAGGCTGCCTAGAAAATGAAAACCCATAGCACTGGGACATTGGCTTATCATTTACCAATTTTAAACTTACTGCTGGTGCCACATCTGCCTGAGAATGTCCAACTATGGGGTATATTTTATCTTGGAGAGGGCAGGTGAAAATGATCAGTAGGGAATGGAATGGAATACTTTATTGTTACATGTGACTAGGCACAGTGTTTATTTGCTTGCATACCCAATGTATACAAATAGCAGCCACCTATGGTGCTGAGTGTATTTACCTACCTCTACTTTACAGAAAGAGAAATTTAAACTGGCCTGCTCCCTTTAAATGCTGTAATGCTGTCCAGTATGTGTTTCACCAGGTAGCGTACTTAGGTGTGAAAATTCTAGGGCAGAGGGAAGAATAGGTGAAGTGTAACAATTCTGATAAACCACTCACCAGCTTACACAAAACGAGCCTCATTCTTTTCTCTTTAAAACCTTGAAGGGAATGCTGCACATCACAATAGGTGGGTGATCTGGAGACTTCTCACTTCACCATAAGTCTTCCCCTAGATTGTTAACCTCATTACCATGTCAATTCTGAAATTCTGGCTACTTGCAATCAAGCTGCAAATCTTTATTTAATTTTTCACCCAAACATTCAAATATAAATTGAGCGTTATCCAGGGATTGGAATAAAACATCCACCCCTTGGCATTGAAATTGGCATTGAAAAACAGACGACTTGCATCAGCCTTCACTGCAAATTTCCAGTCTTTTCCTATGGGGAAGAGAAAAGCTTCACACATGCACTGAGCTGGTAATTTAATACCATCTGTCACATGGAGTGAATCAAGCTAAACCTAAAAGCAAACCCTTTGGGACTGGAATAGGTCTAAGTGATCCTGATCCAGATGCAATGCAAACTCTTTTGAGGAGAGGTAGGGATTATAGTGTAACCCTGGTTTTAATCCAGTGAAAATGCATGAAGCTCTGAAACATCGGAAGGCAACGTTGTAATTCTGATCAAATTTTTGTTTGAAAGTACTGTTTTGAAAGAATCTTGCAACAAATCAAACTGGAAATTGATGCTTCAACTCAAAGACGAGTGTTCATAATTAATCAAATTTAGATTTCTTCTCTGTGGAGAAATAGTATTGTTAAATTGTCACAACCAATATCATGCTGAAGTGAATTACATCCCGTATATGTGCTGGCAACATCCCGTGTATGTGCTAGAATCATTCATTAAACAGTGGGCAAAAAAAATTTAACTTTCCATAACAATAGCTTAACTTGTTTTTAATTGTTTTTTTAAAAAGGGTAAATACACAATGAAACAACAGTTCTTAACACACTAGAAAGTTTAGCTTGACTGATGTCTCACTTGATATCTTTAAAATCAAATCTCTCTATGTACAAACCTCAAGTTTTTCAGACTGAGGAGAAATTGACAGCATTGAACACCAGCTTGTTGGAGGTACCTTTTAAAAGGGAGTGCCAAATTACGTAGAACGGGTTTCATTGGAAATATACATCATTTTATGACCACAGTGGTTGTATTTGATCTTTGTCTACATACATGTAAATCTGAAACATTTAACCAAAAGATTGCTCTATACCCAAGCAATTTTTTTTTCTGATAAGAATGAATGGAATGAATGAAGGTAATTTGTGCTGTCAATGTTTTCTTCTTCGGAACACTGAGCAACTCTGGCAGGAGCTCTAAGCAGCTCCAATGTCAGAGGCAGTGGTATACTGTAAGTTCCAGTCACCAAAGGATGTGGAGTTCGTGGCACACTCAACAAAGACATATCTCAATGTCCTTCAAAATGTGTTACACCTGTAATTTACATTTTAAGTGAACTTGCACCCATTTTTAGAAATCTACCCTAGATACCCAAAGTATCCAAAAAAAGTTGCATGCACTTAATGGGATTTTATAGTGTGTTTTACACCATTTTACACCAAAGAAAATAGGCCTAACACATTTGTAAATCGTAAGACATGGGTATAAAATAATGGCAATATATATTTTCAAAGTTTTCATGGTTCACTATGAATCAGACCTTGTCTTCCAATATTTTACTTTAGGGCCATATTTGGCCCATAGTTTTCCCAACTCATTGAACAATTACAGTTCATCTAAGTTGGGGAACTCTCAAATGATAGCAAAGGAACATCAGTCATCAATGTGTGAGTAAGCTTTTACTCGATATAAAACAAATGTTTTTCATAGTAAATTTGAAACAGAAACACAAGAAAGAAAAGGAGTTAAAGACTTTGCACTAAAAATAGTTACCCATGATGGTTAACCATCCTCTTTAATATTATCAGAAAAATCTCTGGATGATTAAAACACTAAACATTATAAAAGTACAGTCAGTACAAGTCTACAATATTGAATAAATGACTCCACTGGATGTGACCTTTGCTATTGAATTAATTTCAATATTGATAACATCTTGTCCTCACTAAATATCAAAGTTGCATTAGTTAGATTGGACCCAAATACACTTGATTCTTTGAATTACATTGCCATCAAGAATGGAACCATTATTCATAAAATATATAGGAGCAGAACTACATTTTTGTGCTTTTACAAAGACTACCTGAAGGGCTTGTGGGTTAAAAACCCCCTCAAAGTGAAGCAGAGTCTATGCATGTTGAACAGCACTTTACAGAGTTATTTTTTTCTCCTAGCTTATTCTATTGTATTATTTCTTTTAATAACTAAGCATGTTTGACAATTTGTCTGATACCCTCTTCAATCTACATTAGCTGTGGTCCATAATTCTTTATGTTATACGTGGCAATTGTTCTTTAGAATCTGTAACTGATTTAAATCTAAGGGGGAAAAGGGGCATGCATCCTTGGTGTTTAATGGGACTCAAGGAATCAATTTGGGTATTAAGCTAAGAGAAGGATCATATTCTACTTAACTTTGGCATGCATTGTAATTGTGCACTTTGTTTTTTCATGTGCAAGTATAAAAGTTGGACCATGATTTAGTTTTGCCTTTCAAAGTTCTATAATTGACACATTAGACTTTAACCGGGCTGTCAACCTACCCGATGTTGGTTGCACTAAAGTACAGAATCTAGATTACACAGCAACATGAAACTGTCTAATGCACATCCCCTTTACAAAAATGTTGTTTACATTAATGATTCCCATTTAATTCCTGTTACAATTATCTTTTAGTCTGTTATCGCAATGACAAATTAAATCTGACACGTTGGCATCATGCATAACATTCTAATGCAGAAAGCCACAAGATTGCTTCACTGAAATTATAGTTTTAATATTAAAAGGGAAGATGGAACAGAATTTGAAGGGAATTCATGCACTTTTGTTACTGACAAACGCTTTGTTTGAAAGTCATTGTGAAAATCAAGCACAGTCACATCCTATAAATTCAAAAAGTATAGATAAACGTATGGATTTATACAAAACAAAGACAGCATCAGAAACAAACTTTAATCGTATTGATGCGGGGGGCTGCTTCAGTTATAAATTTGACTCCTTAGCAATATAGTGCAGGATTGAGCGAATCGATTACTTAGCTATCTGAATTTAAATATACTCTAAAACCACAAAACCACATTCTGCTTCATAGATGAGCTCTTGGCTAACATGAAATGATTTTCTACCGAAACCTTGTAACTGGGCTTTGATGAATGTCCAGTGGTAATGTTATGTCCCAAATATTAATTCAGACTATGCCTAACAATAAGAGTAGCTATGCTTAGCTTGGAACTGTTGGGGATCTTGGGATGTTCATTTTTTTGATGAGTGAATTCCATATTAGTTTTATGAAAAGTATTCTTCATCAGTTTGTAAAATAATAAGCTATGGATTGCAATTGGTAGACTGTGTCATTCACTCTCGAGGACCAAATAAATGTCAAAGTTTATTTAGATTTTCCTATAAGGTGCTAAGTTTCTAATGTCAACATTCCAGGGAAAAGTTAATGAAATGTTTTTGCTTTGATAAACTGATACTTCTTGGAGAAACCAATACATGATATTCTTGTTAATGTTTGAGAGGATTATCGATTTTATTTTCAGAAGAATATGTGTATTCTGTTCCAAAACTCATTTCACTCCAATTGCAATGTTAGAAAAACAAATGGCATATTTCTCCAGTTTCTACAAACTCAAATAGAAACTTAATAGGCTTTCTTATTTTGGAAACTATGTTATCCAACAAGCACTGTGAATATAATTATGGTTTATAAAGATGTTTGAATTAAAAAAGGTTTTTTTTTCTTTGTGTTGAACAATCATAATCAGCTTTCCATAATGCTTCCTTGGAATTGTTATAACTAGAAAGCTTGACAAAAATATTTTGATTTTGAGAAATGGATGTACTTTCTTTGCCTATGAAAAATTAGAAATGTTATTAGGGGCATATGGGCACTTTAAGGAACACGGATGTTTCATTAAACGGCTTGTTTATTGGGAGACTTTCCTGAATCATACCTACAAATTCTTCCATGTTGCCTTAAAGAGAGTTTGATAATTGTCATCTCTGTTAAAAGGACAAATTTTGATGCCTAGTAGTATGAGAGCAATGTAGTTTTTAATTCTTTATTCTTGTTAAATGGCTTTTAAAAAGCAAAATCCAGAGATGGACCACCCTACGGTTTCAGCTTAGCTCATTGAGATTAATGTGTACTAGCAATGTGGCAAAAGGGAAATTAATTAAAGTCTATTTTCTCCAAAGCCATGTCGATGCACCTGAATACACTAACAATCACAAAAGTAACTGTGGCCACATGCTTTGAGTCCAAGTGTGAAATAATGGTTAATAGCTCAGCTCTTCGTTGAG
The DNA here is from genome assembly GCF_010909765.2 of Amblyraja radiata. Lineage (NCBI taxonomy): Eukaryota > Metazoa > Chordata > Chondrichthyes > Rajiformes > Rajidae > Amblyraja > Amblyraja radiata. The sequence goes on along the minus strand of NC_045957.1, from coordinate 60,395,088 downwards.
ACAGTGTTCTCTTCTTTTGACTCATCTGGAAAATATTTTCCAAATATACAAATGTAGATCCATGTGTTGCTGAAGCTGCTTCCACTTTGTTAAAATTCCCTATGCTGTTTGTTCAACAATCTTGTGAAACCGCTTCAAACCCAGTAACAACTTCATCGTTGCGGGCCAGCAGATTGTATCCTCTCTTTATAAGCTTTGGTACTCATTGATATCACGGTGTGGACAACAGTCATCTTGTGTTCTTCTGGAGATTTTGTTCACCACTTTCCTTGGTACAAGGAGTAAATATTTGGTACATACTTGTAAATACTTGTTTTTCAGCACTTATGTTTTTTTTTTTGTTATTGTATTTTAAGCTTAAGCTTAATGATAATATTCATTGTTGCAAGTGAATAATGATATTAAATCTGTTGAAATATTTTACATTTTTACATTTCTTTCTTATCCTATTAAAAAGATTTTGTAAAAATATTACATTTCACTGCAATATAATTAATAAAGCACTATGGCAATGCAGATATTACAATAAGTAACTACCTCAGAATGATTATTTGTGCTTAATAACAGTCCCAGTGAAGGAGATCAACTATTTATTCTTATTCATACTCCCATTACTTCTGTGGACCATTCATTTTAGGCACTTTTATTTCTGTGCTTTAGAAATGCCAGCAAAAATCTGAAATATACCATTGTTTCTGGCTATGTGTTCTTCAGTTTAGTTAGCAGAGAGCAATATTTTATTTCCTGTCAGATTACTGTCCTGCAGCCCTCTCCTCTGAAGCCAGCTTCTGATGGTTCAGAATATTGCACCCTGTTATAACGCCATTCAACAGAGTGGTATGATGGCCTCACAAGCATTAGCTATTGGATCCACCGTCATAATGGCACTGATGGTCTTGTGGTCTTTGACATGATCCAAAATGCAGCATGATTTCTGATTGGAAAGTGGGTTACTTACTCTGTCGGGACCAATCAAATACATTGACATCCAAGTAAGTGGTGATGATGTAATTTCTGAGGTGGTGGGTGCTTAGAGGACTATCTGATATTGATCAAGAAGGTCTTGAAAGAACATGGCCTAAGGGGGTGGGGGTAGTCTGGGGTGAGAAAAGGTTAGTGGGAACCATTTGTTGTTTGAAGTAAGAGTATGGGGGAATGGTTAAGAATAGAGTGCCAGTTGGGCAAGAATACAAAGGTGATTGATGAGTAGGGCAGTGGTTGTTGACCACATGAATTTCAGTAAGAGATTTAATAAAGTCCCTCATGGTAGGCTAGTCAAAAAGATCAAGATGCATGGGATGCATGGTGACTTGGTAGTTTGGATATATATATATTCTCACCATCAACGGAGACAGTGGAATCAATTGATTTCACACACTCCAGCTGTCAGACGTGGCAGACCATGAATAAGCTGATGGGCAGGTCGACAACTCCAGCACAGTGTCCCATCACTGCAAATTCCATCGCGTCGATACTGCTGAGCAACGGCTGCATCCCCAACGAGGACAAGGGCTTCACCAGAACAACATTGGCTGCACAGGGCCCTGACCTATCCCACGATTACACAATACATGAAAGAGAACAGGCCATCCGACGGCTGACAACCGGTAAGGCACCAGGCACCGACGGCATCCACCCGGAATACATAAAACACCAAGGCAAGAAGGCAACTGACTGGCTGTGCTCCTTCTTCTCCACGTGTTTCCGCTGCCTGAAGCAGCCAAAGATCTGGCGCCGTGCCAAGGTGATCGCTCTGCCGAAGTCAAACAAGCCTAGCGATGACCCCAAGGGACACCGATCCATCTCACTGCTGTGTGTTCCATACAAGCTCCTGGAACGTCTCCTCCATACACGTCTCAATCCGGTGATCGACCCCCAGCTGCCTGAAGAACAAGCTGGCTTCCGAAGCGGTAGGTCAACGGCGAACCAGGTGACCCTCCTGTGCCAAGACATAGAGGACAGCTTCCAGGCAGGGGAGAAGGCTGGCGCTGTCTTCCTGGTACTCACAGCTGAATATGATACTCTCTGGCTGTGTGGACTACACATGAAGCTTCTGGAAACCATCCCAGACAAGCACATGGTGAGCTTCATCATGGAGACGCTGAGCAACCGCAGCTTCAGGCTACACACCAGCAATGGGCAATGCAACAGGGTGAGGGAACTTATGAATGGCGTCCCACAGGGCTCAGTGCTGGCACCAATGCTGTTCAACATCTACATCCATGACCTGTCTGCAACCCAGTCAAAGAAGTATGGCTATGCTGATGACCTGGCCATCCTACTCAGTAAGCCATCCTGGGAAGCAGCAGTAGAGGGTCTCTCTGAAGACATGAACATCCTGTCTTCATACCTGAGGAACTGGCGCCTCAAGCTCAGCATGGGTAAGACAAATCTTCAATGTTCCACCTCAACAACAGGGAAGCGACCCGCGAGATGAACGTCATGGTGGATAACGCCCGGTTACGGTCCCAGCTCGTCCCCACGTACCTCGGTGTGAAGCTCGACAGAACGTTGTCCTTCAAACAACCCCTGGAAGGTGCCAAGGCAAAGACAAGCACCATTACCACACTGATACGTCGCCTAGCCGGCACCACATGGGGAGCCACGACGAAGACACTGCGCATGTCCACAGTGGCCCTGGTGTTCTCAGCCGCCGAGTACTGCGCCCCGGTTTGGTGCCGTAGCCCTCACGCCAAGAAGCTGGATGCTGCCCTCAACAGCGCCCTGCGGACTGTCTCCGGATGCCTACGAGCCACCCCAGTAAACCAACTGCCCGTCCTCGCTGGCATCGCCCCGGCCAACATCAGACGAGAAGCAGCCACGCTGGCCCTCTCTCGAAAGGCGCAGACCAGTGAATCCCACCTCCTCCATCAGATCGTCACAGAGACATCACGACGTGTGCGCCTCAAGTCACGGCGCCCCTTTGCCAGTCAAGACCAAGAGCTGCTCCGCACAACACCGGCTGATGCTTCCAAGGCCGCCTGGGTCAAGGTGAGATGGAGAGACCAGTGGAAGTCAGTGGAACCATCTAGGCTACACCATTACATCGATGACCCCATGGACGTCCCTGGCCAGGACCTGCCCCGAAAGAAGTGGACAACCCTCAACCGCTTGAGGACAGGCGTCGGACGCTATGGAGTAGCGATGAAGAGGTGGGGCCTCGTAGACAGCGCCTCCTGCGAGTGTGGGGACCCAACACAGACAGTGGAGCACATAGTCACCAGTTGCCCCAAACATCAGCCACCGAATGGTGAACGAGGTCTGATTGACCTGGACAATGGCACATTGGCCTGGCTCGCCTCAACAGAGCTGCAGGTCAAAAAGTCATACAACAGAAGAAGAAGAAGAAGAAGAAGAAGAACCATCAATGGAGATCCCAGCACACATCCCTGCAGAACAGCACTGGTCACAGATCTCCAGCGGAATAACAACTGTCCACTACTGCCCTATGTCTTTCATGGGTAAGCCAATTCTGAATCCAATCCACCAAGTCACCATGGATCCCATATTTATTAATCTTTTTGATCGGCCTACCATGAGGGACTTTATTAAATGTCTTAAATGCATGTAGTCACCATCCTACCCTTATCAATCAGCGTTGCATATATATGACTTGGAGAAATAATAATTGATTGGTTAGTTGGTTTTCAGACAACAACAAATTTGATGGAGTTATGGACAGTGAAGGCTATCAAAGGAAGCAGTGAGATATAGATCAGTTACAGATATAGTTGTAAAAATTACAGGTGGAATTTAATCTAGGAAATTATGAGGTGTTGCACTTTTGGAGGTTGAATGTAAGAGGCAAGTATACAGTTTATCGCAAGACCTTTAACAGCAAGGACGTACAGAGAGATATCAGGGTCAAAGTTCCTAGCTCCCCAAAAGTGACAATACAAGTCGGTAAAGGAGTACGGTATGTTGGCCTTAAATGTTGGAAATATTGAGTATAAGTGTCAAGACATCATTTATTAGAATTATGGTTAGATCTCTTTTGGAGTATTGTGTGCAGTTCTGGTCATGCTATTATGGGAAGCACGTGGAGGCTTTGGAGAGGGTGCAGAAGATATGAAATTGAAAATTTCATGTTTATGTTATTGATTATTTATTGATGCAGCAACAAACACCACTACCCTATATTACTATTCTTCACAAATTCAATTGAACATTTCTCAACGTGAGCCACAATTCCCACTTCAGGCACATATTAAATTATGCCTTTCCCTGTCCAAGCTCCTCTTTGGTGCAGTGCCAGGGAAAATAAGCCATGCTCTCCTGGTAGAAACCTACCATTGGACACTGAGGCAAACATATCAAAGTAGTTCAGCACTGGATTAGGGACAAAGACAATCCCATTTCTGCTAATTTTGAGCCTCACACAAAACATCCAATCTCCTGACGAGTCCATCCCCAATCACTCTCATCCATTGATCTGCCCAGTTGACTTTTGAAACCCTTGACCGCCCACAGCCACTTTTGGGAGTTACTGAAGGTCACTGGCATGGTGCTGCAATCACCTTCAAACATTCCCTTATGGCTGCAGCAGAATTGGAAAGCCATTGTCTTTATCTTTGCTGCCATAGTATTAGGCTCAAGTTAGAGATCCTTTATTGAACAGATATAAAAGTGCCCTTTTGTTAGAAGTGCAAGCTAAAAAGGAGAATTAATAACTCTGTGGTTCATTCCAATCACCTCTCCATCACTTAGACACCATGGAGCAATGTGCTGAGCAATCTGCCAACCAACGATTACTTATACAAAAACCCACAGGTTAAGTAATTGCTTGGCTGAGATCTATATTTACAGGGAGGAGACTACGCATATAATGAAATCATTCACATTGATGCAATATTTTAAGGGATAATTACCACAATACTTCAAAATGCTTGGATAACTACTTTGCTTGGATAGCCACACGTAAATCATACTTTTACAATATCTCTGCTTCACTTCTAATACTTTAGAAACTCTGTCATGTAGAAACTCTGTCATGTATGCATTACAACCAAGGGGTTGATTCATTCAGATTCAGATCATGATTGGTGCTTGATCCTGTGAAGAAGAAACTGAAATGGGTAGTAAATGCCAGTGGCAGAAGTCATGGAGTCATTGTCATGGAGACATACAGCTCAGAATTCCGCCCCACACATCCATGCCAACCTGTCTAAGCTAATGCTGTATGCCCGCGACTGGCCCATATACCACTAAACCTTTTTTATCTGTGCACACATCCAAAAGTTTTTAAATGTTGTTATTATACTTGCCTCAACTACCTCTGCTGGCAGCTCATCCACCCACTGTGAAAAGGTTTCCTCCACAAGGTCACCTAATTTCTTCCCCTCAAACAATGCCCTATAGTGATCAAGATCAGGTTCAAGGTGAGGAGTGAGGGGTTTAGAGGAGACCTGAGAAAGAATGCTTTCACCTTGAGGGTGGCTGCAAGTTGGGGCACACTGCCTGAGAAGATGAAAGAGGCAGGTACTCTCACAATATTTAATAAGGATCTGGACATGAACTTGAATTACCAAGGCATAGTAGTGTGAGATTCAAAATCACAAATGCTTTTGAGACAAATTCAGGCAAAGAAGTGTTTTTATTAAGTTCATATTCTGCAGAATAGGTGCCTCTCCGCTGATGTCCCCCTAGAGGCACACCGAGGATCGGGATGCCTTCTATCTTTATACATTTCTTTTCACTATTTTCACACCGATTGAGCTTCTTCCAATCATAACATAAAACCCAGATTCCCACGAGAACGTCGTGGAACGCCCACCCAAACTTCTACTGAAGTATTTCTGTTGCTACTTTTTATCTAGAATTTCTCTCTGTTCTTTATATCATTACTTTCTATTCTACTAGCAGTCTGGCTTCTGCTGACATCTTATTTCTTTCTAAGTTATATTTTTCTATCCCTAGTCTAAATCAACCATGTCTATTAACTCTTTCCTCACAATCCATCCTTTTCTTTTTGCTACGCACCCTTGATTTACACTATCTCCTCCTTTTCTAATGCTAGCAGCAGATTCTTCACCTCCCTATCCTCCTCTCGTTGGTCATACTTTGTTCTGAAGGCCATCATGGTGGCAGCACTGTTCTTTGTCAGGGCTGTTTCTATCAATCGCTGAGCCAATCCCCGTACGCAGGGAATGATACAACATCCGAACAAACACAGTAACCCCACCATGACTATCACTGATGTTAGGGCTGATGTAAAGATGTGCTTCCATTTCCCAAATCAGGAGTCTAGAAACCCGGTCCAGGAGGTGTCTACTCCAGAGTTCTCAGCCAATTCGATAGACAGAGAGGTGAGACCTGCTAGGGCTCTTGACACTGACCCATCCGGAGCAGTGTTGTTGGGGATGAATGTGCAACATTGTTCGCCAAACATTACACACACCCCTCCCTTCTCAGCCAGTAGCATGTCCAAGGCCATGCGATTTTGCCAGGTCATTTGGCTGGTAGCTGTCAGTTGTTCCGCTAATCCTTCAACTGCATCTCAAGTGTAATTTATAAAGCGTTGTTGATTGTAGTATAAGTAGTTGATCCAGTCCACATTTTTATTAATTGTGGACCACCAGAAGAGTATGGACTCAAAGCCCGCAGCTATTTGATTTCTGGCTTTAAATTCATCGGGTACCCCTCTTGGCACCCCTATCGCATCTATATAGATGTGTGTGTCGAATGATCCTTTCACCTTTCTCTTTTGTCGTCGGCTTCCTTTATTGAGTTCTACAGCATGTTCTACTGCTATGGTGAAGGGCATCATCAGTTGTATGAGGGTACAGGTTCCCGTTAACCGGGGCCACAGGGTATTCTCCCCGCACCACCACCAGACATCGGCTCTACTGACTATCTGCTTTTTCAGCCAGGAGCTATTGAACAGCGGCCCCTGTTCCTCAGCCGTTATGTTATACGTCTGATTGCAGTTGAGCACCTCCCCCATGTCCTGTCCCTCTGGGTTATTTCTTGTATAGCACTCAAACCCCTCCTCCCCAAAAGGAATGGTAAATGGAGGAGGTCGAGGGTCTTCCCTTCGGCCCTTCGTATTGTTGTTGCTGGTCGGAAATAGGTAATGATAACTCTGGCATATCACATTTTTTTGGTAAGAGCGGATTCGTGAATAGCTGTAGTATACATGTCATAGCCCTAGGTGTTCTATCCCAATTCAGGGGAAATGGTACAGGGACCAGCTGAGGCCTAGCTCCGGCGCAGGCGTAACAATTGGTTAGTTGCATACTTCTGGCTGTGTACATCATCCAGGCAAGCCAGGTGTTGGCTCCTTTTCCCCCTGTTGGTATTCCCTTCTCACACAATTGCCTTAATCCTGTTTCTCCTGCTACTATCATTATCTTCAGATCCTTAGACTCATTTTCCCTGGTGACATTGCTGACTACTGGTGGTGCTGGTGTTGCCCCAGGATCCCTATTCTGACTGTCATCTATTTTGAACACCTCTCCCCTATCCTCGTATCTTCCCATCTTCCCATCTCGCTTTACTTCTATCTCAAACTTCAGACATGCGTCCTTCCCTGTTTTATCTGCACATATCCAATACCTACCACTTTCCTGTATTTGGACACTCTGTATGCTCACATATACACGTCCTGGCAATTTCTCGTTCGTGTTTTGATATACTCTCCACCTATCAGTTTGACAGGTGGTCCGATGCCACCCATATTTTGATGAAGTAAACACCGCGTCCCAATCTTTACAGGGATGGGTGCATACATACATTCTATAGCCGCACCACCATTTTCCTTTACATACATCAAATGGGATGGTGGTGGACCTTCTATTCTGTGGTATTGTGATTTTTATGCATGTTACATTACTTACAAGTTGGATAACCACCCAACACACGACCCACCAACACAAAATCTTCATTTTTCCTGCGGGTTCTTGGTAAATATTAAAGTCAATGGTTCCTCTCCTTTGCGCACAGTCCACAGGCTGATATCGTCTGGTGGGGCCTCCACAGGACCCTTAACTCGACTTGCGTGTGTCCACCCTTTCTCTTTTGTTCGTACTGCTGTCTCGGTGATTAGTAACACCAGGTAGGGTCCAGTCCACTTAGGTTGCAGCTTTTCTTCTTTCCACGTTTTTATTAATACCCAGTCTCCAGCCTTGACTGAGTGAATCGGGAAGTACAATGGTGGGCTCTGGGCCAGCAATCCTTTAATTTTTAGTTCTGCAAGAGATTGGGACACTGCCAGTAAATAGTTCCTCAGGAACACATCGTTCCCTTGTATTGTTGGGACTCCTTCTATCTTCCCTAAGTATGGGAGCCCGAATAACATTTCATATGCTGATATCCCTATGTCTTTTCGAGGTGCCTTTCGGATTCTCAACAGGGCTATCGGGAGGCACTTAGTCCAGGGGAGTCTCGTTTCCTCTATCAACTTGGTGATTTGGGTCTTTAAGGTGCCATTCATTCTTTCCACCTTTCCTGAGCTCTGGGGATGCCATGGTGTATGCAATTTCCATTCTATTCCCAGTGCTTCACATATCATTTCATGTGTTTTGGAGGCAAAATGGGTCCCTCTATCTGAGTTTATTGTTTCCACAATCCCATACCTGGGTATAATTTGTTCTAATAATATCTTGGCTACCGCCTGTGAGGTGGCAGTTGCCGTGGGGAATGCCTCTACCCATCTGGTGAAATGGTCCACTACCACTAACAGGTACTTCCATGTTTGTACCCGGGGCAGCTCGGTACAATCTATCTGTATTCTTTGGAAGGGCCTAACTGCTAATGGTTGTCCTCCTCCTGGGACTGCTCTCATGATTTTCTTATTAATTCGCTGACATATTACACAGCCCCTTATGACTTGTTTGGCCATGGTAAACATCCACAGCAAGCGTAGGTTCTGAGGAGGGTGTCACAGAGAGCTTGTGTTCCCCAATGGCTTTGTCCATGTAATCTCCCTAATAACTCCCTCATTATTTATTTGTTCAATAGCTGCTTTCCATTTGGTGTCCACCATTTCCCATTTGAAGTACGCTGAGCCCCCATTTCTTTCATGTTTTCCTGTTCTTTCTCACTAAAGATAGGTATCTTTTCCTCTGGTTCCCTTAAAGGTATTAGTGACTTCATTTCTACCATCTGTTCTGTGGCTGCTCTTTTTGCAACCTCATCCACTGCCCTATTTCCTCTGGCCTCCAGGGTGTTACCCTTCTGATGCCCTGCCACATGTGCTATGGCTATTCGTTCTGGTTTTTGCAAGGCTTCCAGTGTCTGTCCTACCAATTGCTCATGCGCTAGTTCTTTACCTCGAGTTGTTATCATTCCTCGCTCTTTCCAGATCTTCCCAAAGGTGTGTACTACTCCAAAAGCGTATTTTGAATCGGTATATACTGTTCCTTCCTTCCCCTCCAATAATTCTAAAGCTCTCATTAATGCATATAATTCACAAGATTGAGCTGACCAACTACCAGGCAGCCTGCCGCTTTCAATTTCCTCCATCGTTTCCCCGTTCACTATACCGTACCCACTATGTCTTTTTCCATCTATGCACCTGGAGGATCCATCTATAAACCACCGGCTGCCCTCAGCCAGAGGTTGCTCTTCTAAGTCTTCTCTACTTTTTGTCTGTAAATCTATTATTTCACTACAGCAGTGTACTGGGCCCTCTTCCTTGTCACCCTGTTTCTCTGCTGGATACAGGAATTGGGACGGGTTAAGGTTCTTATCCGTAATTATCATCAAATCGTCTTTTTCCATCAGGATGGCCTCATACTTTAAAAGTCTAGTCTGTTAACCATCTGTTGGATTTCTGAGTGAGTATGGTTCTTACTGTGTGTGGTGTAGAAACAACCAGAGTGCCTCCAAAGGTTAATTTCCTACTCTCTTCCACCAATATTGTGGTAGCTGCTACCGCTTGTATGCATCCCGGCCATCCCCTGGAGACGATCTAATATTTTCGAGAGGAAGGCCACTGGCTGTCGATTTCCCCCTCTTTTCTGGGTGAGTACCCCTAGTGCCACCCCCTTGTCTGAATTTACAAACAGGTGGAAAGGTTGTTCTACTGAGGGCAGAGCCAACACGGGAGCAGTAATCAAACTGTTCTTTAATTTCTCAAATTCCACCTCCTGTTCTGGGGTCCACTGAACTTTGTCTTTTTCTTCTCCCAATTTATCATACAGGAATTTTACTTGTCTGGAGTAATCATCTATCCACAGTCGACAGTATCCTATCAATCCCAGGAATTTTCGGATCTCTTTCTTATTCTTTGGCAGTGGTACTCCCGTGATCCCAGCTATCCTTTCGGGGTTTATTCGTCTCTTTCCTCCACTTATCAGATGTCCCAGATATTTTACTCTTGTTTCACAAATTGAAGCTTGTTACGAGACACTCTTAACCCCTTCCTTCCCAAGAAGTTTAACAGGCTTATTGTGGTGTCCCTTACTTCCTCTTCTCTCTCTCCTGACAAAAGGAGGTAATCCACATACTGTAATAGTTGCGTTTCCCCGTGACCTGGGAAATCCTCCAATACCTGCTCTAAAATTTGGCCGAATAAATTTGGTGATTCTGTAAAACCTTGAGGGAGCACCGCCCACCGGAATTGTTGCTTTCGCCCGGTTTTTAGGTTTTCCCACTCAAAGGCGAATAAGTCTCTACTCTCTGTTGCCAGCGGACAGCTCCAGAAGGCATCCTTTAAATGTACCACACTAAACCATTTGTGGCTTGGGGGTATCCGTCCCATGATGGTGTAAGGGTTAGGCACTACCGGGTGTCAGGCTTGGACCACCTTGTTCAGTTCCCTCAAGTCCTGTACGAGTCTAAACGTCCCGTCGGTCTTTCTGACTGGTAGGATCGGAGTATTGTAGGGGGACATACATGGTTCCAATAACCCGTCCTTTAATAAATTCTCAATGATTGGTTGTAAGCCTTTTCGTCCCTCGGTCAAAATGGGGTACTGTCTTACTCGTACTATGTCTGCACCATCTTTTAATGCTATTTGAAGAGGGGGTATTTGCAAACCACCTCTGTTTCCTTCCTTGGCCCATACTTGATCATTAATTCTTTGCTCATCCACCTATCTTAGAGCATGCAGCTGAACCACAATTCTTCCTTCTATCGGTGCTGTACCTATTCCCAGTTGTATTTGTCCTTCTCCCTCTCTTCTGCCATATCCTTCTCCCTCTCTTTTGCTGTATCCTTCTCCCTCTCTTCTACCATATCCTTCTCCTTCTCTTCTGCCGTATCCTTCTCCCTCTCTTCTACCATATCCTTCTCCCTCTTTTCTGCCGTATCCTTCTCCCTCTCTTCTGCCATATCCTCTTCTACCTCTACCTCGGGAGTAATTCCCTCTCCATCCTGTACCTACCTGTTGCTTAACATCTACCACTCGCTTTACAGCCTGCATCATAATCAGTGCCTTCCCCTTCTGTTTTATCTCATCTCTCCGCACGTACACTTTCTGGGCCTCTGTAAGCAACTGAGGTAGTGGTTTCTCATTCCAGTCATCCATCTTTTCTAATTTCTTCCTCAAATCAGACCAGGATTTGGTCACAAAATTGGCCCTAAGCAATTGTTGTCCTGCCCCTGAGTCCGGGTCTATTCCGGAATACTGTTGCATGTTCTTCCTGAGTCTCTGAAGGAACACTGTCGGGGCCTCATCTTTCTGCTGTCCATTCTCAAATGCTCGTTCGAAATTCTGTCCTTTGGGTACTGCCTCTCTTATCCCTTTTATAATTATATCCCGCAGGTCCTTCATATTCCCTCGTCCTGCTGCTGTTCCCTTGTCCCAATCTGGCTCTTGTATTGGGAATTTATCTGCTGCCGCCGCATTCTGCTGCCCTGGAGGGTTCTCCTGTTCCCACTTTTTCATTGCTGCTGCCCTAATCATTTGCCTCTCCTCTGATGTGAAGAGATTCCCCATAATGGCCATCAACTCCTCCCATGTATACGTGTTTGGCCCAAGGAATTGATCTAACTGCTCTGCCAGACCTAAAGGATCCCCTAGGAGGCTTTTCATTTCTTTCTTGAAATTCCTCACTTCAGTACTAGTTAAGGGGACATTAACAAACCCCATTCCCCCTTGGGGTCCTCCCATGGGCACCTCTCTTAGGGGTCTAATTTTTACTGATCTTCTTTTTACTCTGTCTGACCTTCTGACTCCCTCTCCTGGTGACGGGGGATTTAATTCATCTACCCCGACTGCCTCCTGTCTCTTTATTCCCTTTTCTTTCTCACTCCTGGGGTCCGGTAGGTCACTGTCGGTGTCATCACTGTCAGTAACATCATCATTAAATTCTTGTTTTACCCTGACCTTTCTCTTTACCACCAGAGCGGACCCTGGTGTCACCTCTTCCACTCCCGTCGCCACGAGTGGGGGCGGGGGCTGAATTGGCGGCGCTACTTCGGGTAATTGATGTACATAGGGAGGAGCTAGGTTCTCCAGTAAATTCCATGAGGGTGCAGAGGAATTTGACTGTTCAACCTCTTCTTTTAATTTCAACAGATTACATCCCGTTTCCCATACCGCGGCATACATGGTTTCTTCTATCATTGGATTGGATTTATTTTTCACATATACATTCAATGCCTGCTGTACCCAATCCTCATCTGACCCACCCTCTGGCCACCAGACCGAAGCTCCTTTTATCGGGTGTTTTGGCCATTCAAAATAACAATACCTTATCATTGTTGTCTTCTCCAACCCCTGGGTATTTCCTGCCCCCCAGCGGTTCAGCATTCACCCCAATGGACTATTGGGCAGAATGCGGGGATTTGGCTTACGGCCTTTCCCCTCCCTTTCAGGTTTTTCATTTACATTTCCCATTCTCTCGATTGGAATTCCTCTCCGATCTCTTATCAAATTGCCCAGGTAATACTATAATAGTCAAAGTTTCTTACCGGGGTCTATGCACAGAATCACTCGATTTTCGCGATCTCCTATCACTCTCACTTCTTTGCCGAGTCTCTATTTGGTCCGGATATTACTGCTCAAACAGCTGACGGCAAGCAAGGAGTCTGAGACCGCTGAACTCAGCAGGGTGCACCTTCCCTTTGTCCGTCTACTCCCGTCAGCTGTCCAGAGTATTTGATCTCCGAAACCGAGCCCCCAAGTTGTGAGATTCAAAATCACAAATGCTTTTGAGACAAATTCAGGCAAAGAAGTGTTTTTATTAAGTTCATATTCTGCAGAATAGGTGCCTCTCCTCTGATGTCCCCTAGAGGCACACCGAGGATCGGGATGTCTTCTATCTTTATACATTTCTTTTCACTATTTTCACACCCATTGAGCTTCTTCCAATCATAACATAAAACCCAGATTCCCACGAGAACGTCGTGGAACGCCCACCCAAACTTCTACTGAAGTATTTCTGTTGCTACTTTTTATCTAGAATTTCTCTCTGTTCTTTATATCGTTACTTTCTATTCTACTAGCAGTCTGGCTTCTGCTGACATCTTATTTCTTTCTAAGTTATATTTTTCTATCCCTAGTCTAAATCAACCATGTCTATTAACTCTTTCCTCACAGTAGGGTAAATGCTGAGAAATGGAATTAGTATCGATAGGTATTTTATGGTTGGTCTGGACGTGGTGGGACAAAGAGCCCATTTGTGCAACATGACATTGTGACTCATAATAGAGCAAGGTTACGTAGAATAATTGTGTTAATTTCATGAAGAAGATGGATAAATAACTCCCTTAAAAACAATTATTATTTACAAAGCACGTGGCATTTCCAGTACCAGTGCCTGCTCGGAGTAGAAGTTGGAAGAGATGCAAATCCAGGGACATAAATTATATCCCAACCGATCCTGTTAATTATGGGTAATTTAATAAACATCTAGTCAAAATATGCATCAGGGAAGGGGGCCTGTTTATGGAAAGATGCTGAGCATTGATAATGTAAAGGAGAGATGGTGTTGGATGACTACAGATTGATGTGCTGAGTTCTAGGAATATTTATATGTTGAGATGAATGAGGTGCATACCATTCACATGAAATAAGTTTCCATGGGGCATTTGTATGTCCTCAACTTTGAACAAGGACCACTGTGGAACTTTTGCTGCTCAGTTACAGCCTTGAGAATAACAACAATTTTTTCTGCATCACTTCTAATTTCAAAGATCCCAAATCGTTCCTTAGATTTTTATAAAATGTTATTTTTAAGGTGAATAAATTTAACTGTATGTATGCCTGGTAATTCTAAGCACCCAACAAAATTAAAAATAACTTGCATTCATTCAATGTATGCAAACCACTTCACTGGGAAATTAATCAAAACTTGACGCTGAAACAAATGTATGAGATAGTTTTCAAGATTTAAAAATGTGTCACATCTGTGCACACATCCAAGTCACAGCCACAGTCAAAAAGGAACAACAGAGGATGTACTTCCTGCGGCAGCTGAGAAAGCACAATCTACCACAGGCAATGATGGTCCAATTCTATACGGCCATCGTACAGTCTGTCCTCACCTTCTCCATCATGGTCTGGTTTGGCTCAGCCACCAAGCACGACACCTGGAGGCTGCAGCGAATCGTCCGATCAGCTGAGAAGGTTATTGGCTGCAACCTTCCCTCCATTGACGAACTGTACACTGCAAGGGCCAGGAAGAGAGTGGGTAAGATCATCTCTGACCCCTCTCACCCTGGCCACAAACTCTTTAAATCACTTCCCTCTGGAAGGCGACTCCAGACTGTCAAAGCTGCCACAGCCAGACATAAAACAGCTTTTTTTCCACGAGTAGTAGCTCTACTCAATAACCAAAAATCTGTAACCTCCTTTTGCTCTGGTATTTTATTTAATTCACATATTTAATCAATAATGTTTCATTATTAATGTTTAATGTTTTATGTATCTTCTTAACTGTCACTGTATGTCATGTTGTCACTTGTGGGCGGAGTGTAAATAGCTCGTTCTAAGCTTCCCCCCAGTCTAGCTTCAGTCAAAAATCACTGAGTCAAGCAATAGACAATAGACAATAGGTGCAGGAGTAGGCCTTTCGGCCCTTCGAGCCAGCACCGCCATTCAATGTGTTCATGGCTGATCATCCCCAATCAGTACCCCGTTCCTGCCTTCTCTCCTTATCCCCTGACTCCGCTATTTTTAAGAGCCCTATCTAGCTCTCTCTTGAAAGCATCCAGAGAACCCGCCTCCACCGCCCTCTGAGGCAGAGAATTCCACAGACTCACAACTCTCTGTGAGAAAAAGTGTTTCTTCGTCTCTGTTCTAAATGGCTTACTCCTTATTCTTAAAAGCATTTGCGCAACTAAACTTTATTTTGGAAAAAGCCCTCCTAGCCTCTTTCACGCAGAGACACTCCGGAAGGTCACGCAGTCCCAAGCGTTCTCCCAGAAGATCGACACAGGACCTCATGGGAGTGGTCTTTTATTGGTCCCCGAACCTTGAGGGGCCGAACCACATGGGGGTGGCCTCTTTACAGTCCAATAACAGATATCAATTAACACAATTCATGATAGACATTTCCCCAACCCAATAATACAGTGACTAATACAATGTATCTGACGCAACTAGATGCAACTTAAAGGAGACGAATTATGCAACATGTGCCTTGATAGTCAGGAAATCCAGACAAGGCTCAACACTTAACCCAATCAACATCTAGCAAAGTAAAGCTTTGCAACATTATTTACAATGTATATGTCTGGTTTTCATTCATCCAATCCATTCCATGCAATTTGCACCTAATTGTCAGAATCTGCAGATGTTCCATTCTCTTCCTGCTGCTCTTAACTGGGCTCTAGACAAACTGGCACCATTCTGCAACTTGTCCCATTTCTGCGGAAGGCACCTTTAAATTGACCAAATGGCCTAGCAGCCCAGAAGCCTTTACTCCATTATAGTGTCCTGGCTACTCCAATTTGGCCAGAATTAACAGGAGCACCAAGGCAAATTCCTTGTATGTGAACACTTGACCAATAAACTTATTCATTCGGTCATTCCCCTGAGAGAAAACAAAAGCTAATAGGCAGATTCAGAGCTCAAGGTCTTTGGGCTGAAAGCATACCATAAATTGAGGAGAGATTGAAAACTAGGGTCCACAAGAGGCCAGATTGGAGTAACATAGATATAGTCATAAAAACACATAAAGCATAGAAACAGGCATTTTGACCCACCACATCCATGCTAATCTTTTTTGTCCATCTATATTTATCACATTTGCCTGCATTAGGTTTATAAACTTTGATGCCTTATGGGCCTGTCCCATTTAGGCGACTGCAGGAGACAATGGCATCGCTACATGGTCACCACATGTTTGTGGGTGATTACCGGGAAGTCGCCTTCATGGTCGTGAAGAGTTCCCGCATTCTGGGAACTAGTCGCAGCCTCATTATGGTCACCCCGAATTTTTCAACATGTTGAAAAATTAACGGTGACCAGAATGAAGCCACCATGGAGAGTAGCGAGAATTCTCGTGCCATAGGTGGGTCGCTAGGAGGTCGAAGGTTCTTGGAGGTTATTGTAGGTTGTAGGCGGTGCTGACCAGTCAATTTCATTGGCTCATTGGGAAAAAAAAAACGAAAGCAGTAGTTTCAGAACCAAGGATAACTGACCGGTAATGTTAAATGTCCGCCAAGCTTCACAGCCGTGTATCTCTAGCTTCTTAAAGGTTGTCTCCACTCCTTTCCCCCCCTTCTCCCCCCCTATTTTAAAGGACTTACCGTTCATGTACTCTTCCCTGAAATCACAAGGTGTAGTGTTTCAGCACTAGGCATGTTATGGAGAAAAGTTAAGGTGAAGCAATGGAGGGAATTGAAATCAATGATGAGAATTATAAAATAAAGCCAACTCTCAGGAATGATACTAGGTTGTTAACATGGTGGTTATGGGTAAAAGAGAGTAAAGTTGGACGTAGACAGCATAACCTTGAAGGAGGTTTTTAATAGAGTCTGCAAAATTGGTGGCTCGCCAGGAATATGTTGAAATAGACAGCAAGAGTGATGGTCTCAACTGTTGTGCTGATGCGGGGGTGGTACTAGCTTCCCTTACTTCAAGACACATTTTCTCATAGTGTTTGGATTGTGATTATGGCATCGTGATGTTTTTAAAATTGCTTTTTTTCTGCTTGATATCCAATCTGGGGTCTATTTTGACATTTTTAAGGAAATTTGCTTTGGAAGAAGATTTGCTGAGAACATGTGGTTGATGAGTTTATTGTCATGTACTGAGGTACAGTGAGAAGCTTTTGTTGCATGCTAACCAGTCAGCGGAAAGACAATGCATGGTAACAATCAAGCCATCCACTGTGTACAGAAGATGCATGATAAAGGGAATAACGTTTAGTGCAGGATAAAGCCAGTAGATTCCAATCAAAGATAGTCAGAGGGTCTCCAATGAGGCAGATAGTAGTTCAGGACTACTCTCTAGTTGTAGTTGTGGTTGAATGGTTCGGTTATCTGATAACAGTGACAGATATGCCCAAATGCTGGTACACTTTTTTTTCACATACAGGCAGCAATTAAACCACAAGACACGTTTTGTACACTGCAGAAACTGAGAATAACCAAATTAATGCTGTAATGTTTCATTTGTAAGTTACCACCTTACTTAAAATACCGACAAATACAACAAATGAGGGGCTGATTCAGTCAACTTGCACCAAAGAAAGACAAAGGCTGTTATTTCGGGAGAAAATGTTTGAAGTTAGATCTGCTTTCATGATTAACAGCAGATGAACTGCTATTTATAAAGTAATCAGTTACTGAGGTTGTGAAAACACAATGTTTGAATCATGGTACAAACTCTGTTGGACCAAACCCCCTGCCTCCATGTAAGAAGTAGAGCAAATGTCTCAATTTGCATCTAATACACTTCCAGTGTGGCACAGTGCCATTTTCTTTTTCACGTGGGCAACCCTGCAATTGTGAGGTTTATTTTCACATACTGGAACTTTGATAAAATCAGTGAAAGAAATTTAGAGTAGACACAAAAAGCTGGAGTAACTCCGCGGGACAGGCAGCATCTCTGGAGAGAAAGAATGGGTGACGTTTTGGGTCGAGACCTTTCTTCAAACTGATATCAGGGGAGTGGGCGGGACAGAGATAGATTGTAGTTGGAGACAGTAAAGCCCCTGTCCCACTTACGTGTCCTTGGCATGCTAATTACGCGACCTCGTGGTCACGTTGAGGCACGACGGTCGCTCGAAGGTCGCGCGCGATTTCATGCGCGTGACGTCATTTGAAGATGGACACAAAATGCAGGAGTAACTCAGCGGGACCGGCAGCATCTCTGGAGAGAAGCAATGGGTGATGTTTTGTGTCGAGACTTCTTCAGTCTGAAAGAAGGGTCTCGACCTGAAACGTTTGCCTGCTTCTGCTGCTGTTGGAGGTGAGACGTTGCATCGCGCCAGGGTCTTGGGCCTGTCCCACTTTGGCCGTCAGTTATGCGACAGGCCGTTGGCACACAAAGATTTCGTTCGCTACAAAAATTTCGGAGCCCCGCGAGATGTCGTGCACAACTACATACCCCTCCGCGCTTCTCAGTGGGGCCGGCCCCACGCGGCCATACGACGCCCGACGAGGTCGCGTAAATTGCGTGCCAAGGACACGTAAGTGGGACAGGCCCTTAAGACTAGTGGGAGAACTGGGAAGGGGAGGGGATGGAGTTAGAGAAGTCAATGTTCATACCGCTGGGGTGTAAGCTACCCAAGCAAAATATGAGGTGCTGTTCCTCCAATTTGCACTGGGCTGCACTCTGACAATGGAGGAGGCCCAGGACAGAAAGGTCAAATTGGGAATGGGAGGGGGAGTTAAAGTGATGAGCAAACGGGAGATCAGGTAGGGTAGGGCAGACTGAGAGGAGGTGTTCAGCGAAACGATCGCCGAGCCTTCGCTTGGTCTCGCCGATGTACAGGAGTTGACACCTGGAACAGCGCATACAGTAGATAAGGTTGGAGGAGGTGCAAGTGAACCTCTGCCTCACCTGAAAAGACTGCCGAGGTCCTTTGATGGAGTCGAGGGGGTAGGTAAAGGGAAAGGTGTTGCATCTCCTGCGGTTGCTGGGGAAAGTACCTGGGGAGGGGTTGGTTTGGGTGGGAAAGGACGCGTTGACCAGGGAGTTGCGGAGGGAATGGTCTCTGCGGAAAGCAGAAAGGGGTGGAAATGGGAAGATGTGGCCAGTAGTTGGAGGCGGCGAAAATGTTGGAGGATTATACGTTGTATGCTGTATATGTTGATGGGGTGGGAGGTGAGGACAATGAGGACTCTGTGCTTGTTGCGAATGGGGGAGGGGGAGCAAGAGCGGAGCTGCGGATCTCCATCATTGCTCTGAACAATATATGGTAGCTATCGTAAACATACAGAGAAAATGGAGATGGGATGAAAGGAAGTGCAAGGTCGTGGTCTATAGGAGAGTTATAACCCTAGTACTAAGATACAGCTAGAGTTGGTTTTATAGTTGAAACATAGCCATGCAAAAAAATAGAATCAACATAATCATGGGCATGCAAAAGAAAAGAATCGCCAGAGAACAGGTTTGAGTTGTGGAGATGAGTCAAACAATAAAACTGACATTAACAGTTTTGGAACTTGATATAAGTGCTGCATGGTGCCACAATTACAGTGAACAGTAAATCAAAGCAATGATCTTGGTAAGATGTACAGTGGATTAAATCTGCAAAAAATTAATTTGTGATAGCAATTATGTGATATGAGCACTGCACAACGGTTTGGCTGAAAGCAAAACTTGTGTTTTAGAATGTGATGATGGCATTGGGCCATTTTTTTAATTGCTTATTTTCCGCTTGACATATAATCTGAGGTTTATTTTCGATTATTTTATGGAAGCTAGTTCAGCTTTGCTGAGGTCAACTGGTTTACAATCAGTGGATGTTCAAACAAGCTTTGCTGATAATCGGGAAAAATCAAACTAATGCTGGTGGCTCCTTTCACTGTCCATGCGATATCCTCCAGCATAACTAATCTCGCCGCACTCCTCCTGTTGTGTCTTCTTATTCATTATCCATTTTAAAAGCTCCATCTTAGTTGGCCTTCCTTTGTGCTGCCCCGTCTGGTCCCACAGGCTTTCCACCTTTCATTACAACAGCCCAGCCCTTCCTGATGAGAACCCTTGCTTTACAAATAACCGCCTAGACCCCGCACCCTGCTTTCCCCCATGACTAGGTTAGTATCCCTCCTCTCCATGTCACCGCTGTAAGTTCAACTCCTGTACACTTTCCCAGAGTACACCCTGCTCAACAGAAAAGCTATTCTGTCAACTTGGCTATTCACATGTGGGATTCTGTAAAAAAATTAAAAAACACATTTTAGCTCCACAGCTTCCTGTGTGAAACTTGTCAATGCTGGGGCCGGAACCTGTGCTGACATGCAGTGAAGATTATTTTACAATGATACGGCAGCTGTACGATATCAGTCACTCCTGCTTAAACATTATCAGCTCATCAGTTGTCAGATTTTTCCATGCTTCCTTTACTCACTGAATTTTCACCTGCATTCCTGCTTAATTGTAAGAAATTTGACCATATATTGATATTTATTTTTAAAATATTCTAAAATATTTTATCAATTTTAGTGGAAATGACAAAGGCCTTCCTTAGATTTCATCTCAAGAGATATGAAAATTGGTTCAAGGTTTTAAGATAGACACATAACACCTTATTTTTCTCCCAAGAGGAAATGCTGAGAATGACCAAGATTAAACTTCACTTAATCTACCATTCGGAGAGCTCAAGGGCTTTAAAGTGATAGGAAAAAAACAACATTCTAGTGAAGTGATCTAACCTGGATGAGAGCACAGCTTTCAAAGATTAGTTATAGAGAAAACAGGCCCTTCGGCCCCCCGAGTCCATGCTGACCATCAAGCATCCAATTTTATTCTCACCCATTTTATTCTCCTCATGTTACTATGATTACCCAGATTCCCCCACTCACCTACATGCTCAGATCAATTTACAGTGGCTAATTAACCTGACAACTCGTGTGTCTTTTGGATGCGTAAGGAAACTGGAACACTCTGAAGAAACCCGCAGTCACAGCAAGAATGTGCAGAAAACCTCAGGGATCAGGATTAACCCCAATTGCTGAAGATATGAGGCATTACTGTGTCACCTTCCATCTTTTCTCCCCCCATCCCCTTCTTGTTCAATGGACATTGTCTAAAAACAAACCTTGATAGCAGTCTTGATAGCAGTCTTCCTTATGATTTACACCAATGACAATCAAAATGTTGCTGTCAACATTTAGTGTTGTATCTTTGCTTCCTAACAAAGTTGTTTACATTACAACCCATGGATTAAGTTGTTTTCACTGGATTCAAGACTCAATCCTGTAAAATTTAATGATGCATGCTATTTCAGGGTGAGATAGCAAAACCAAACATCATTCAGAAATTCTGGAATTATGGTGAGGCGGTGGCCAGGGGTGGTGGTGGGGGAGAGATAGCATGGTCTGTACTGGGGTATGATGGTGGGTAGCATCTGGGTTTCAGTTGGTATCAGGGGCAGCGGTAGAGTTTGTGCAGCGGTAGAGTTGCTGCCTAACAGTAGGAATGTTACAAAATGTTGAGATTTAAAAAATCAAGCCTGTAATTTATCCCATCAGATAACGCATAAAAATAACTTTCATTTGATACCTAATTCACTTTCATATCTTCAGTATTAAAAAAGTTATGGTCATTTTCATACTTGGAAATTAGCATCTTGTTCCCTATTGACTTAACACAAAAGCTGTGATCGAGGACAGTCAAAAGCTCATAACTTTCTTAAAAATTAAGAGAACTGAATGAAATGTTCAGTTATTATAGACTGAAGCATTCTGAAACAAATATGAAACATCTTACTTGGATGACCTGAAATTAAAGCATATAATTAGTTAGTCACCTAATTGTAGCTAATTATGTAGCTAAATAGTGACGGAACTAGTAATAAACACCGAGACTGCCTTGAAAATTCAAAAATGTGATATTCTCAAGATCAGAACTTTAATATTATTGTATTATATGCTGTAAGTCTGTAACAGACAGGTAACTAAATTAAAATTTCTAGCAAAAGACTAAGTCTTCATGGAGAAGATCAGTTGCTAACTGGTACATTGGCATATCATAATTAGTAGCATCATCATACTCCTCAGATTGTAACCAATAAGCAACTCTGTACACCTTGTTTATCCTCAACTTTTCAATTTTGGCATTGTAAACTACAAGTTCTTCAGTTCTTCAAACCACTACTTTCCCATTAAGAATGTCCTGTAGATCATCACATTTGGAGTAGTCCAAATTAGGATAATCTCTGCGAATGCTGTCTAAATCAGTCTCTTGTGCGGGGCATTTGGATTGACAATTTCTTCTTCGGAGGCATCTGTTTTAAATGTAAAGAGAAAAAACACTGAACAGCATTAACAGAAACAAGTTATTATTTGCAGTTTTAGGAAAAAGGTAGAAATGATAAAGTTAAACGCTAAAACAAATAGTAAATCCCCAACAAAAAATTCATATTCATCAGTTTCAAATCAATTCATCTAATCAAATTCATCTAAATTCAATTACTAGATCTAAACATCTATCCATTCCTTAAGAAAAGGATCCAAATCCTAAGTATCCAAATAACAAACAACAAACAGATCCCATTCACACAAGAATTCACAATATAACATGATTTTTAAATTCACTTTGTCATGAATTCATATGCCAAATTGAAGGAATTTAATGTTTAATTCCCATAAATTAATCCAGAAACATCCACTCTCAAGATAATCAAAATCATTTTTTTTTGCACAATACATCTGACTAAAACTGTACTGTGGATATTTAGTATGAAAATATTTTTCATGGATAGACAATAACACAACATATAGATGATTTAGATGTTCTTATGACATGATTGTGCAAAAAAATAATGAATTTGATTATCTTGAGAGTGGATGTTTCTGGAATGTGTTCGATTGGAATGTTGCCGTTGCCATATATTTTAAGCCCATACCGGCAGGCAGGACATGGCCGATTCGTATGGGGCCTAAATAACATTTTTTGCATCATAAGATTAAAATGAAGCCACACCAAAAAGCAAAATAATATGTTAAATAAATGACATACCTTTTGTTTTGTCCTGATATTGCGATCCATGATGTTGAAGGCGTTGAAGGCGTTAGAAGTCGCGTTTAACTTCAATCGTCCAGCAAATTTTTTTTAAAAACGGGAACGGAAGGGCAAACAATTTTTCTTCATCAGCTAGCAACCCAAGGAAATCCCTCTCCGACAACCAATACAAACCTGCATTTTAATACCCCCCCCTCCCCAAAGCCTCCGGAATCGCACGCACAGGCAGTGGCAGATATGCAGCGCCGCTGATGGTAGGTTTTGTAACAACGCTGCTTACAGCGCCAGAGACCCAGGTTCGATCCTAACTACAGGTGCTGACTACATGAAGTTTATACGTTCTCCCCGTAACCTGTGTGGGTTTTCTCCAGGTGCTCTGGTTTCCTTCCACACTCCAAAGATGTCCAGGTTTGTAGGATAATTGGCTTGGTAAGATTGTAAATTGTCCCTAGTGTGTGTAGGGTATGGCTCATGTGCGAGGATCACTGGCTGTCATGTTCTTCGTGGGCTGAAGAGCCTGTTTCTCTGATACACTGTATCTCTAAACTAAACTAAAGTATCCACATTGGCAGAAGTGATGGTGGTAGTCACAGGATGGTGGTACTCACACAGTAGGACTCCCTGATTGGTGCTGTGTTGTAAAGACCATTTTGCTCCAAATGTGCCCAACATGGTCCAAGTTTCTCCAAGATGCTCTAAAAAGCAGTGTCCTAAGCACCCTTGCCTTAGAAATGGTGTGGAGGTTTCAAGGGTGATTCATGCTAAGAAATGTCTGGTCAATTTTCCAGAGTGACACAAGCGACCCAGAAAAGATCATTACCATGCCACATTCAGAAAATAATATAATGCTGAAAAATGATGATTTTCCAAGCATGCATCCCTACTCATTTATTAACCCATGAGCATTTCAATTGAATTTAAGGAATCTGTTAAAAATTAGACCGTTTCACCATTTCACCAATGTTCTGAACTTTAATCTTTCATCACAAATACTATGCCCAAATGCTGATCATTCCGTTCCAACCTGCATAAATCTGACAAGCCAGTTGCATTGTGACCATCGTTAGATTGTTACCAGGAGTGTCATGGATTTATAAATAGTCACATCAATTGTTAAACCATCACATGCCAAGCATAATCTCCTAATTCCTCCACTGATTTCAGTGTTTGCTATATCTGATAATTTATCTGCAGTTTATTGATGATTAGAAAGATTGGTTTTGCACTAAAACATAACTCCAAAAGTTCCAGTACTAAATTATCTCAACATTTAAACTGAACATAATGCCATTTTAAGGAAAGCACAAATAACATACAAAAGTATACTTTTTTTAGAAAAGATGCAAAGATTTAAAAATATTACGCATGGAGCTATAAACTGTAGTCAATTAGGTGACTCTGTGATCATGTTCATGTAGTCTGGCCTTGTGCCGAGCTGCCATGTGTCAGAATTTTCCCTGGAAGGTCTGCTGTCATCTCCAGAGTAGATTTATGCAAAGTATGCTACAAAATCTTACAAAGCTGTGATTTAGACAGTTTTTAAATCCAGTCTAGACAAGTCAACAAAAGGAATATTGTCCTTCACTCCCACACAGTGTTTCCTATTTTATTCTTCACACCCATGAGCAGATTTACCTTGTGCAGAGAACTGCTGAAAGAGCAAAAGTGGCATTCCCTTTCCTGACTCCTTCTCATCCAAGAACAATGCAGTGAGGAACATGGATTAATTTTAGTCCTACCAATTGAAAACATCTTAAGAAAAAAATGTTCTCCACTGTACAACTGGGGTTACTCGTCAAAAAGTGCTTCATTGGTTGTGAAGTGTTGTGGGCAATGCCAGGTTTGTGAAAGGAGCAATATAATGGTGAGGTATTTTCATTGCCTTAATGAGATTTGTAATACAAAAGTTAAAAAAAAACACGACTGCATTGTGTAGCCAGCATGAAAGGATTCTGTTACAGAGCATGGGCTTGAAATGAATCATGTCTCAGGTATTACTCATCTTTTTGTGAAGAACAGAGCAAGGAGCGTTGGTGTAGTTTAGTGGTTTGTCGGTTCTGCTAAACAAGTGCATTTTGTTGCTCCGTTCAATTACAATTTGTTTCACCTTAAAATGATTTGATCAAAAGTAATAATCCCTAATGGGATCTTATCTTATTAAAGACCATATTTCTAA
The DNA here is from genome assembly GCF_010909765.2 of Amblyraja radiata. NCBI lineage: Eukaryota > Metazoa > Chordata > Chondrichthyes > Rajiformes > Rajidae > Amblyraja > Amblyraja radiata. The sequence goes on along the minus strand of NC_045957.1, from coordinate 60,369,883 downwards.
TGCAATTGCATCCTTGATAGAGGATTAGTTTCATTTCCCCCCATAACCTGGTAATCAGAACTTCATTTTCTGGCCATACACACATGGTTGACTGAGACACATCGCTCAGGAGAGGTCCTAACTCAATGTATGCTGTTGGCACATTAGCTGATGTGATTAACCTGGTAGATTTTCAACTAATCTTGTGAGAATAATGTCACCATTGACAAAGTGCTATACAAACCATCCAAGTTTGAATTCCATCAATATTATCGGAAATAAATTAGTATACTTTCTACAACCATAAGAAATAACAGCAGGTTGAAACTTTACCCTGTATTCAGTATTCAGGCAAATGACTCTGAATAATAATAATAATAATAATAATAATAATAATAATAATAATAATAATAATAATAATAATAATAATAATAATAATAATAATAATAATAATAATAATAATAATAATTAGCCCAGATGCTTATGGAAGTAATGGTTTTTCCAGTCCTCACATTTCTTTTCTAAACTTCAATGGATTGTGTCTTCATCTAACTGAGTGCATAATTTTCCTGTTACGATAAACTGCTAGAGCTTGGAATCAAAGATGGCTTTCTGTATCCCACAAGCATTTCATTATGTCTTCCATCCATCCTTCAGACTTGCAAAGAGGAAGATGTGGGCAGTCCATGGGGACAGTATTAAAAATGAAGATAAAATTGAAGCCCTTGTGGATGTGACCAAGACTGATGACAGTGGCCTCAGGATGTCACTTTCTTTTATATTTAATCACAATTAGTTATAACAATCATTATTAGTTTTCATAGTATACTCCCTGAATTTTTTTTCAACATTTTATGTTATCTGGCATTAAGAATTCATAAATTAAATGATGTTTTAAATACTGCTTTATGAATTACATTGGAATTCAAAGAACATGCTTATGTGTAGCTGTATGGGAATGCTTTGGAAATGAAGTTCTTATTTAATGGTATACTAAAGATTTATTCTTACCCAAAACATTGCGTACAAATGTCGGTCAGAAATTATCAGACACGTTCTGGATAAAATATTCTTGTAGTGTAGACACTTGACATTCATCCAGTGACTCCCAGAGGCTGTCTGCAGCACTACCATAATAGTCACTGCAACTGGTTTAATGACTCATACAACCCAGGCACAAAGATTAAATCATCTCGATGGAGGATTACTCAATTGTACAATCTAACATTCAACACAGAGTGAAGAGAAAATACTGACTCCATAATTCTCCGAGTGATACGAATTAACGTGGCAATTTGTAAATTTAAAATATGCATTGTGTAGCACTTTTCACAATTATGAAGCTTCATATAATTGTTTTATTGTCAAAAAAGTTAATTTGGAGCAAAAATCAAACTGCTGGAAAAACTCAATGTGTCAGACAGCAACCATGGAGGGATATGCTCAGATGACATTTCAGGTTAGGACACTTTTTTTTTGTTCTGGGTTCCAGCATTTTTTGTTTCCAAGTCCTTTTAGAAATATGGTTATTGTTGTAATACATGATATATTACAAGCTCCTACACAGAGTAATTTAATAATGACCATATAATCTGCTTTTGTCACTGGGATTGAGTTATAAATAATGGCCAGAATGCTGGGTATACCTTTTTTTTGGAGAAGTACCATAGATCTCGCACAACTGGCTAAGAGAGCAGGCACCTTCAGTTATACTCTCAATGGAAAAAATGCATCTCTAACACCATAACGCTTGCTCAGTACTGTGTCGGACTGTCAGTTCAGAGTTTTGCAGTCAGGAAAACAAATTGAACCCATCCCCAGCTTTCAAATTTAGAGGTGAAAGTGTTAATCACTGAGCCACAGCTAAGAGGGTCAACTTTTGAACCTGGCAAATGCGATTAATATATATAAAAACGCATTGGGAGTGAATATAATCACAGTCACTGCCACCTGGTATCAGTTTACTTCTAGCACGCAGCAGAAAATGTTGGAAATATATAGCAGATGCATGAACATCTGTTAAAAGATTAATATTTCAGATAAATATTCATCTAAATCTATCCAAATATTAAGCCATCTCTCTCTTTTCAGACATTAATGGATCTGTAGCATATCCACAGCACTTTGTTTTTATTTCTAATCTTGAAGATTTGTGGTTTATTTATTTTACCCATAAAAAGTCAGTGGGAGGCTTGACATGACTTTTGCTGATTGCAGAATACAGTGAAGCCGTGCCAGTTGAAGCCAGTCGTTTGGGCACTCATCCATTGTAAAACTGGCATGCCAGGAATACTGCATTTAATGATCAACCAGAATGTTGCTAGGTGGTTAAAAGGCCTGACTTTTAGTTTAGACTTTTCTGAGCAGTTGCTGATGCAATGTTTTCCAGGAGGATAAAGCTAAATGCACTGAATCTCCCATTATTGGATGACTTGTATCATTGTTAATGATTCATTTGGTCTCACAGAAAGAAATGACAATGGGGAAAAGTGGAGAATGATCATTAAGTTGTAGAGCAAAGAAACAGGCTCTTCAGCTAACTCGACCATGTCAACCAAGAGCATAATTTCCCTGTTTGGCCCATATGCCTCTAAACCTTCCTATCCAAATGCCTTTACCTGCCTCAGCTATTTCATATGGCAGTTCATTCCACATACTCACCACCCTTTTGTGTGAAAATATTATCCCTCAGATTCCTATTCAATCTTTCCTCTCTGACCTTACACCCTACACCTTACGGCCTCTAGTTCTTGATTCCTCCAACCTAGGAAAGGTTCATTCACCCCATCTATCCCCTACATGTATAACATCACCCATTAGCCTCTAGCAATCCAAGGAATAAAGTCCTAGCTTGCCCAACCTCTCTCTACAACTGAGGCCCTTGAGTCTTAGCATCAACCTCATAAATCTTTACTGCCGTCTTTCCAGCTCAATGGAATACTTTTTATAGCACAGTGACCAAAACTCAACATAATCCAGCATCATCGGCATCTTGTATATCTGTAACATAACAATCCAACTTCCATACTCAATTCTCTGAATAATGAAGGCTACTATGCCGAACGCCTTCTTCATCACCCTATTTAGTTCCAATGCCACTTTCAGTTAACCATATACAGTACTTGTACTCTCAGATTTCTCTGTTCTACAACACTCTCAGGTTCATACCATTCACAGTGAAAGTTCTACTCTGGTTTGACTTCCCAAAATTAATTTGCCAATCCTTGGCCTACCCACCCAGCTGATCAAAATCTCATTGTAATTTTGATAAGCTTCTTCACTGTCTGCGATACCACCTATTTTCGAGAGGCTTGGGTAGGAATTCATATTTTTTTAAAGAAGGTCGGAATCCTTCTTCAGGCAGACTCAAACGTCACCCGTACTTTTTCTCCAGAGATGCTGCCTGACCCGTTGAGTTACTCCAGCATTTTGTGTCTATCTTCAATATAAACCAGCATCTGCAGTTCCTACCTACACATTGATATTTTTTAACCTATGTGAAAGATCTTTTAAATAATTTCAAGCATTTTAATGTAAAATCACAGATGGCTTCTTTATTTAAATATTTTTAAGGGTTTAAAAATCTCTGAAACTGTTTAAAATTGTTAAAATGGTAATGACATAGAACATTAAAGATTTTTAACTACAAGACTGTTTTGAAAGTGAATGCTTTGGATGTTATCAGAAACATTTCTTAAAAAGGTTTAAGACTGACTAATGGGGATGTAGCCTTGTTGCCTCCAATTTTGCAGGCACGACTTTCTTCAGGAGCTTGATGTGATAGCTCTGAACACATGAATAGCCCCTTTGACATATAGTGAATTGAGAATTCTCACAAGTTCCCGCCTGGACTATCACCAAAAGTACATTCAAAAAATAATAATAATCGCTGATTTAGTTTCCTTCACAGCTGATCAAAAAATCCAATGTATTGCATTTTGTTGTGTTCAATCAGCTCAAAATGATATGCTCATGCAGTAATGTGTGTGCTGTTCAACATCTTCAGTGACAATATAATAAATATGCTAATGGAAAGTAAAATGCTGTACATAAGCAGCATGCTATAAAATAAAAGCAGGCATGGCAGAACAATGACCGTCCAACTCATGCCACTCCCACCCCCTCTACATTTTATTGGATGATGTCATATCACTTGTCTAAAGCCGATGTGAAATAAGGGATTGACTGGTACAGTAAGGCAGTCTGAAGAAGGGCCTCGACCCGAAACGCTACCCATTCCTTCTCTTCAAAGATGCTGCTTGTCCCGCTGAGTTACTCCAGCTTTTTGTGTCTATCTTCGGTTTAAATCAGCATCTGCCGTTCCTTCTTACACAATAAAGCAAGAGTGACTTAAAACTGGCACAATGAGTGGTTCAAAATACGCCTTTGAAGCATTCTTGTGTTTTGAATTAAATGAGAGAGTACTTCACCTAATAACTGTTGGAAGCGAGTACAGAGTAGTTCAGCATTATTTTGCAATAAAATCATCAGGTTTATTTCCAGATTTAGTGTCTTAGACCAAGCATGAAATGAAAATATTCCAGCACTTGAATTATTCAATGAACCCTGCAAAATAGTGCACGTGCAGAACATAGCCCAGGAGAAGGCCATTTGGCCCACCATGTCTGCACTGGCCATACTACAAATTTAAACTAATGACATCAGCCTGTACGTGGTCTATTTCCCTCCTTCCCCTGCCAGTTGATGCCTCTGTCTCAATGCTTCTTAAATGTTGCCTTCGTAAATGCTTCCGTCACCTCCCTTGGCAGCACATTCTAGACACCCATAATAATAATAATAATAATAATAATAATAATATCTTTTATTGTCATTGCACGTCAGTGCAACGAGATTTAGTGTGCAGCTCCACTGATGTACAAGAAAGGTAAATAAATACAATACATAAATAAGCAAGCTGAATTGATTGACGTGACCATCTGAGGGAGACTGTCCAAAGGGGGTGGGTGGGGGGGGGGGCACTCATTAGGGCCAGTTCAGAGCCGCTATAGCTCTTGGGATAAAACTGTTCCTGAGTCTGGAGGTTCGGGCGTAGAAGGCCTTGTAACGTCTGCCGGAGGGAAGTAGTTGAAACAGACCGTGGCAGGGGTGTCCTTATGAGTCCTTATGGATGCTGAGGGCCTTCCTGAGGCACCGCGTGTGGTAGATGCCCTCCAAGGCTGGTAGCTCTGTCCCGATGATCCGCTGCTCCACTGCGCTCTGTTGACGACACACTCTGTGGAAAAAAGAACTTATCTTGCAAATCTCCATTAAACTTTCCCCCTCTCACCTTAAACCTATGCTCTCCAATATTTTCACCATACCACTATTGTTATAGAGTCATAGAGCACAGAATCAGTCCCTATGGCCCAAGTCATCCATACCAACCAAGATGCCTCATTCAAGCTTGTCCCATTTCCAGGTGCCAAGTCCATATCACTCTAAATCTTTCCTATCCATGTACCTGTTCAACTGTCTTACAATGAAAATAGGTGCAGGAGTAGACCATTCGGCCCTTCGAGTCAGCACCGCCATTCAATGTGATCATGGCTGATCATCCAAAATCAGTACCCTGTTCCGGCTTTATCCCCATATCCCTTGTTACCCTTAGCCCTAAGAGGTAAATCTAACTCTCTCTTGAAAACATCCTGTGAATTGCCATTTAACATTTTAAATGTTAATGCATCTTCCTCAACTACTTCCTCTGGCAGTTTGTTCCATATATTCACCACTTTCTGTGTGAAAAGGTTTCCCCTCAGGTTCCTATTAAATCTTTACCCTCTCACCTTAAACCTGTGTCCTCTGGAACTCAATTCCCATACTTCGGATAAAAGATTGTGTGTTTGCACCAATTATTCCCATCGTGATTTTATACACCTCTTTCACATCGCTCCTTAGCTCCTAATCTCAAAGGAATAGCATCCTAGCCTACCCAACCCCTCCCTAAAGCATATCCAAAACATGCCCATGACTTGTTCTTGTACGCATCAACTGAATATAAAACAATGAGATATGTTAATAGGCCTACATCAAAACAGAAATTTACAACATTAGTTATTTCTCACCATTGTTATAGAGACAAAGGAAGCTTCCGGACTAGCAATACACAAAGTGCTGGAGGAACTCAGTAAGTCAGGCATGGATTAGACAGACAATTTGGATCCTGCAGTCTGAGGAAGGGTCCCAATCCAAACATGGCCCATCCATTCCTTCTACAGATGCTGCCTGACTCACCGAGTTTCTCCAGCACTTTGTGTTTTGCTCAAGATTCCTGCATCTGCAGTCTCTTATATCTCCAGCTTCCAGAACAGCGTTAGGTCATAAGGTCATAAGGTCATAAGGTCATAACTGATAATAGCAGAATTAAGCCATTTGGCCCATCAAGTCTACTCCGCCAGTCAATCATGGCTGATCTATCTCCCTCCTAACCCCATTCTCCTGCCTTCTCCCCATAACCCCTGACACTTATACTAATCAAGAATCTATCTCTGCCTTAAAAATATCTATTGGCCTGGCCTTCACAACCTTTTGTGGCAAAGAATTCCACAAATGTGGCCACAGGCATATTTCTCTCTCTTTTGGGGTGATTGTGTCCTCCAGGAAGTCATTCCTCACAAAACTAATTTTGGGCATTTTATTCGCTGTCCTTATCAATTACTTTAAACCAGCAAAGATGCTGGAACGTTCAGAGGTGTCATATCAGCCACAGTGTGTTCACGTTGTAATTGTGTCATTGAATGGAATGAAATATCAAAGTAATCAATGTTATTGTGGCTATTGAAATTGTATTGAATCACCTGCTGTTATCTTTGATCTTAAGAATACAAAAACAATGTACTTTGGATTTGGGAGATTCTGCTAAGAATATCTCCAAGAGAATGTCTACTTGTCTTATACATTTGCTGCTGGACATTGAGAGGGTGAGTCCTGTGGGGACTCCCCTCAAAGAAGGGAAGGAAGCGAATGGTATGTTAGCTTTCATAGCAAAAGGATTTGAGTATAGGAGCAGGGAGGTTCTACTGCAGTTGTACAGGGTCTTGGTGAGACCACACCTGGAGTATTGCGTACAGTTTTGGTCTCCAAATCTGAGGAAGGACATTATTGCCATAGAGGGAGTGCAGAGAAGGTTCACCAGACTGATTCCTGGGATGTCAGGACTGTCTTATGAAGAAAGACTGGATAGACTTGGTTTATACTCTCTAGAATTTAGGAGATTGAGAGGGGATCTTATAGAAACTTACAAAATTCTTAAGGGGTTAGACAGGCTAGATGCAGGAAGATTGCTCCCGATGTTGGGGAAGTCCAGGACAAGGGGTCACAGCTTAAGGATAAGGGGGAAATCCTTTAAAACCAAGATGAGAAGAACCTTTTTCACACAGAGAGTGGTGAATCTCTGGAACTCCCTGCCACAGAGGGTAGTCGAGGCCAGTTCATTGGCTATATTTAAGAGGGAGTTAGATGTGGCCCTTGTGGCTAAGGGGATCAGAGGGTATGGAGAGAAGGCAGGTACGGGATACTGAGTTGGATGATCAGCCATGATCATATTGAATGGCGGTGCAGGCTCGAAGGGCCGAATGGCCTACTCCTGCACCTAATTTCTATGTTTCTATGTTTCTAATATCACCCCAGGGGTGCTATACGCAAGGAAAAAGTGTGGTGCAAACACTACCGAGAGCAACACTACCAATATCCAACATAGTGAATCACAAAGAATTAAAAGTTTTGTATATCTTTGGTTTTGCGTACATTTTCTCAGATGAGTAAAGTCCATTTTTGAAATCAAAAAAAGACACGAGCCTGAAAATAATGGTATTTTTTCATCAACCAGCATCAGCTTCCGATTGGCTTGTACACATCACAACGTGTCCTCCTCAACCTTCCTTGTTTTTTTCTTGAAAAACTCAAATTCATGAGACATAATCCCCGATCAACATGTTTTTTTTCCAAATGTATGTATTTCTCATCCTTCAGAATCTTCTCCAATAACATCCCTACCACAGATGTTTGGCTTACTGGTTTACAACTCCCAGGTTATTCTTTGCAGCCCTACATAAACAGAGGCACATTAGTCACCTTTCAGTCTTCTGGCACCTGACCCGATTCATATACTTCAGCCAGGGCTCCTGCAATTTATTCTATAGCTTCCCACCGTGTCCTTGAATCTACCTGATCAGGCCCAGAAGAATCATCTACTTTCATATGTTTTAGGACATCCAGGACTCCTCAACTGTAATATAATTGTCTTCATGACCGCCATTAATTTTCCCAAATTCTCTTGTCTTCATGCCATTCTCTGCAGTAAAAGCAGAGGAGAAATATTAATAGAGGAACTTGCTCAACTCCTGTGGCTCCAGACTTAGTTCACCACTGAATTCTAAGCCCTATTCTCTCTCTAGATACCCTTTTCCTCATAATAAACTTACAAAATCTCTTTTGATTCTCCTTGAACTTATCTGCTAGTGCTATCTCATGCCACTTTTGTACCCTCTTCATTCCCTTCATTTCATGCTCCTCAATTCCCTTTGCTCCTCCAGGGATTCACTTGAGCCCACTTGTCCATATCCACATCTCGTTCTTTTTTCCAACCAGATCCCAATTTCTGTGATTATCCTGGATTCTGTACTACTGCCTTACACTTCACTCTCACAGGAATGTGCAAACCTCAAAGTCTCACTACTACACTTGCAAAGGCATCCCACTTCCAGGATTTCCCTTTGCCTGAAAACAATCTACTTCAATCATCTTTCATAAGATGTTGTCTAATGCTATTAGAGCTGGGCTTGCCCCAATTTCAAACTTTCATTTATGGACCAACCTTGTTCTTATGCATAATTATTTTTAAAGCCAATAGAATTATGCTCATTGGTCGCAAATGGCTCATCCATTGACAGTTTGGACACTTGCTCATCTCTCAGAGTAAACCAAGCTTTGCCCTTTCCCTGTGCACATTGTCTGAGGAAACATTCCTGAACACATTTGACAAATTCCTCCCCATCTAAGCACTTGGCACAATGGCAGTGCTACTCTATATTAGGAAAGTTAAAACTCTCCCTTAGTTTTGCAAATGGCTGTAATCTCCCAGAATAATTTAAATCCTCCATTTCCTGATGACTAATCGTGGGCCCATAATACAATCCCAACATGGTGATCATCACCTTATTTCTCAGCTCCACCCATTAGACCTAACTGGACGATCCTTCAGCAATCTCATCTTGGACTAATACCTTAGTTCTCCTTAATCAATAAAGCAACTCTCTTCCTCGTTTACCCCCCTCCTCAATGTCGCCTGCAGCATTTGTACCCTAAGATATTAAGTTGCCAATCCTATCCCTCCCTTGGCCAGATTATTGCAATGGTTATAATATCCCAGTCGCACGTACCTATTCGCACCCTGAATTCGTCCACCTTAAGTGTCAGGCATCTCTCAATGAAAGATGCAATTTAATCCAACCATCTTTGTTTGCTTCCAGTGGTGCCTCTGCCTGTCCTGGCCACCAAACTTCTGTATCGACGCAGCAGCCAGCCTGCCTCATTACTGCATTGAATTCCATTCCCTCTGGCAATCTAGTTTAAACCCTCTGGAGTAGCATTAGCAAAAGAAGGGTCTCGACCCGAAACGTCACCCATTCCTTCTCTCCATAGATGCTGGGTCACCTCTGTCCTAAAATCTGAATCCCTGCCCCCTGCAGCAATTCTTCAGACAAACATGAATCTGTCCTATTTCCCTATTCCGGCCATCACTAGCACGCGGCTCTGGAAGTAATCTGGAGATCGCCACCCTTGAGGTTCTGCTTTTTAACATGTTGTCTAACTCCCTACATTCACCCTACAGTCCCTTTCGTCCCTTTCCTACCCATATAATTTGTGCCAACGTGCACAACAACTTCTAACTGCTCACCCTCCCCTTCGAGAATGTTCTGCAGATGCTCCCAGACATCCTGGACTTAATGTTGTTCAAGGGATTTACAATACAATATACAATATTTTATTCCAAGTCATTTCAACCTCAATGAGACACAAACGAAACTCAGTTTCCACAGCCATACAAACAAAGATAATTCCTACAAGACATACAAACATTTCAATTAACAATGCAAAAGAATAAATCATATATGCAGAATCACACTTAATTCAAATTATGCATTTTCATGGAGTAACAATCCATTTCCAAGATCACATCAGCAGAAATTGCTTCAATGCCTTCATTTTCATTTTAATATGCAAATCTAACAGCTACTTTAAATATACATTAATTGCTTTGGCCAATCACATCGCTGCAGTTGAGTAACTTCTTGTAATTAGTTTGTATTGAATTTTCTGCAGCATAATTTAATTGTTTATTATTGAATTTCTCAATATTACACTGTTTTTGAAAATACTACCTATACTTGGTGTAATACGTGGTTCCAATTATTATCGAATTGTATTCTGCATTCTATATGTAATAGCATTTCACAGCAAGCAAATTATGTTTGCATTAATGAAAATAATTAAACATGAAGCATGCCAACAAATGACAATTCTGTGCAAACACTGACTCCCATAAGAGTAAACTTGTACTACCTCAATATAATAATGGTCCCACATTAACATTAATACCAAATATCTGCATTTATGTAGCATCTGTAGAACAACATCCAGAGGAGATTCAGAAAGAAGGGAAACAAATGATAATGATGATAACAATGGAACAAAGAAAGAAAAATTTGATGCCCAAATGATGATGCCCTAAAGAAACAGGTTTTAAGGAAAGTTTTGAATGAGGTGATGTAGGCAGCTGAACAAGGTTCATATCCGTCCATCATGGCACTAAAAGGTATGGAGAGCAGTTCTATCTTTATGTTGAACTACCACCCAAGGTTCATCATGGGTTCATGACTGACGCCCAAACTTAAGTGCTATTTTGTTAAAATTGCTGAGTTCATAAATATTCGGCCACAACCACAAGCACAAGCCTCCCAGCTCACTCCCCCACACTCTGATCATCCATTCTCTCACTCCCCCCCTTCCACACCCCCAACGCCACCAAGCACACACAATAACCATATAACCATATAACAATTACAGCACGGAAACAGGCCATCTCGGCCCTTCTAGTCCGTGCCGAACACGTATTCTCCCCTAGTCCCATATACCTGCACTCAGACCATAACCCTCCATTCCTTTCCCGTCCATATAACTATCCAATTTATTTTTAAATGATAAAATCGAACCTGCCTCCACCATCTTCACTGGAAGCTCATTCCACACAGCTACCACTCTCTGAGTAAAGAAGTTCCCCCTCATGTTACCCCTAAACTTCTGTCCCTTCATTCTCAAGTCATGTCCTCTTGTTTGAATCTTCCCTACTCTCAGTGGGAAAAGCTTATCCACATCAACTTTGTCTATCCCTCTCATCATTTTAAAGACCTCTATCAAGTCCCCCCTTAACCAAAATTGTACCCCATACTCCAGAATTGGCCTCACCAATGCCTTGTACAATTTTAACATTACATCCCAACTTCTATACTCAATGCTCTGATTTATAAAGGCCAGCACACCAAAAGCTTTCTTTACCACCCTATCTACATGAGATTCCACCTTCAGGGAACTGTGCACAGTTATTCCCAGATCCCTCTGTTCAACTGCATTCTTCAATTCCCTACCATTTACCATGTACGTCACTGGCATCCAACCTGACAAACAACCATCCACCATTACTCTCTGCCATCTCTCATTCAGCCACTGTTGAATCCATCTTCCTACTCCACCATTAATATCCAACAAATGAACCTTCTTAACCAACCTTCCATGAGGAACCTTGTCAAAGGCCTTACTGAAGTCCATATATACAACATCCACTGCTTTACCCTCATCAATTTCCCGAGTAACCTCTTCAAAAAATTCAAGAAGATTAGTCAAACATGACCTTCCAGGCACAAATCCATGTTGACTGTTCCTAATCAGACCCTGTTTATCCAGATGCTTATATACATTATCTCTAAGTATCCTTTCCATTAATTTTCCCACCACTGACATCAAACTAACAGGTCTATAATTGCTAGGTTTACTCTTAGAACCCTTTTTAAACAATGGAACAACATGCGCAGTACGCCAATCCTCCGGCACTATTCCCATTTCTAATGACATTTGAAATATTTCTGTCATAGCCCCTGCTATTTCTACACTAACTTCCCTCAATGTCCTAGGGAATATCCTGTCCGGACCTGGAGACTTATCCACTTTTATATTTCTCAAAAGTGTCAGTACTTCCTCTTCTTTGAATCTCATAGTTTCCATAGCTACTCTACTTGTTTCCCTTACCTCACATAATTCAATATCCTTCTCCTTGGTGAATACCGAAGAAAAGAAATTGTTCAATATCTCCCCCATCTCTTTTGGCTCTGCAGATAGCTGTCCACTCTGACTCTCTAATGGACCAATTTTATCCCTCGTTATCCTTTTGCTATTAATATAGCTGTAGAAACCCTTTGGATTTACTTTCACCTTACTTGCCAAAGCAACCTCATATCTTCTTTTAGCTTTTCTAATTTCTTTCTTAAGATTCTTTTTACATTCTTTATACTCAAGCACCTCATTTACTCCATGCTGCCTATAATTATTGTAGATTTCTCTCTTTTTCCGAACCAAGTGTCCAATTTCCCTTGAAAACCATGGCTCTTTCCAATTTTTACTATTTCCTTTCAACCGAACAGGGACATAAAGATTCTGTACTCTTACACCATACTCCAGATTTGGTCTCACCAATGCCTTGTACAATTTTAACATTACATCCCAACTTCTATACTCAATGCTCTGATTTATAAAGGCTAGCATACCAAAAGCTTTCTTTACCACCCTATCTATATGAGATTCCACCTTCAAGGAACTATGCACGGTTATTCCCAGATCCCTCTGTTCAACTGTATTCTTCAATTCCCTACCATTTATCATGTACGTCCTATTTTGATTTGTCCTGCCAAGGTGTAACACCTCACATTTATCAGCATTAAACTCCATCTGCCATCTTTCAGCCCATTTTTCCAAATGGCCTAAATCACTCTGTAGACTTTGGAAATCCTCTTCATTATCCACAACACCCCCTATCTTGGTATCATCTGCATACTTACTAATCCAATTTACCACCCCTTCATCCAGATCATTGATGTACATGACAAACAACAAAGGACCCAACACAGATCCCTGAGGCACCCCACTAGTCACCTGCCTCCAACCCGACAAACAGCCATCCACCATTACCCTCTGGCTTCTCCCATTCAGCCACTGCTGAATCCATCTTGCTATTCCTTCATTTATACCCAACAGTTTAACCTTCTTAACCAACCTTCCATGAGGAACCTTGTCAAAGGCCTTACTAAAGTCCATATAGACAACATCCACTGCTTTACCCTCATCCATTTCCCTAGTAACCTCTTCAAAAAATTCAAGAAGATTAGTCAAACATGACCTTCCAGGCACAAATCCATGTTGACTGTTCCTAATCAGACCCTGTTTATCCAGATGCTTATATATATTATCTCTAAGTATCTTTTCCATTAATTTGCCCACCACTGAAGTCAAACTAACAGGTTTATAATTGCTAGGTTTACTCTTAGAACCCTTTTTAAACAATGGAACAACATGCGCAGTACGCCAATCCTCGGGGACTAATCCCGTTTCTAATGACATTTGAAATATTTCTGTCATAGCCCCGGCTATTTCTACACTAACTTCCCTCAATGTCCTAGGGAATATCCTGTCAGGACCTGGAGACTTATCCACTTTTATATTTTTCAAAAGTGTCAGTACTTCTTTTACTTTGAAACTCATAGTATCCATAACTACTCTACTCGTTTCCCTTACCTCACATAATTCAATATCCTTCTCCTTGGTGAATACCGAAGAAAAGAAATTGTTCAATATCTCCCCCATCTCTTTTGGCTCTGCAGATAGCTGCCCACTCTGTTTCTCCAATGGACCAATTTTATCCCTCGTTATCCTTTTGCTATTAATATAGCTGTAGAAACCCTTTGGATTTACTTTCACCTTACTTACCAAAGCAACCTCATATCTTCTTTTAGCTTTTCTAATTTCTTTCTTAAGATTCTTTTTACATTCCTTATACTCCACAAGCACCTCATTTACTTCATGCTGCCTATAATTATTGTAGATCTCCCTCTTTTTCCGAACAAGATGTCCAATTTCCCTTGAAAACCAGGGCTCTTTCCAATTTTTACTGTTTCCTTTCAACCGAACAGGAACATAAAGATTCTGTACTCTTAAAATTTCCCCTTTAAATGTCCACCATTTCTCTTCTACATCTTTCCCATAAAACAAAATGTCCCAGTCCACTCCTTTGAAATCATCTCGCATCTCATCAAAGTTAGCCTTTCTCCAATCAAAAATCTCAACCCTAGGTCCAGTTCTGACCTTCTCCATAATTATATTGAAACTAATGGTATTGTGATCACTGGACCCGAAGTTCTCCCCAACGCATACCTCCGCCACCTGTCCCGTCTCATTTCCTAACAGGAGGTCCAGCACTGCCCCTCCTCTAGTAGGTACCTCTATGTATTGCTGCAAAAAACTATCCTGCACACATTTTACAAACTCCAAACCATCCAGTCCATTTACAGAATGTGCTTCCCAGTCTATGTGTGGAAAGTTGAAATCTCCCACAATCACTACCTTGTGCTTACTACTAATATCTGCTATCTCCTTGCATATTTGCTCTTCCAATTCTCGTTCCCCATTAGACGGTCTATAATACACCCCTATAAGTGTTGCTACACCTTTCCCACTTCTCAGTTCCACCCAAATAGCCTTCCTAGATGAGCCCTCCAATCTATCCTGCCAAAGCATTGCTGCAATATCTTCCCTGACTAGCAATGCAACACCTCCACCTCTTGCCCCTCCAATTCTATCACACCTGAAGCAACGAAATCCTGCAATATTTAGTTTCCAATCACAGCCCCCCTGCAACCATGTTTCACTGATCGCCACAACATCATACTTCCAGGTGTCAATCCAGGCTATAAGTTCATCCACCTTTCTTACAATGCTCCTAGCATTAAAATATACACATTTAAGAAACCCACCCTCTCTTATTCTCAGTTTATTGTTTTTTTCTTCTTTCTCCCCTACATTTTGGGTCAGAGTGCTACCATTCTCTGCCTCCTGCCTCACACACTGACTGCTAGCTTTCCCAATTTGAGTCCCTCCCCCCAACCGTTCTAGTTTAAAGTCTCCCCAGTAGCCTTTGCAAATCTCCCCGCCAGGATATTGGTCCCCCTCGAGTTCAAGTGCAACCCGTCCTTTCTGTACAGGTCGCACCTTCCCCAAAAGAGGTCCCAATGATCCAGAAACTTGAATCCATACCCGCTGCACCAGTCCCTCATCCACGCATTTATGCTCCACCTCCACAATCTCTCTCTCTGTTCTGGAAATGTAATGCAGGAGGGAGATTGACCTCGGATAACTATCAAAGAGTTTACCAAGTGGCATGATTGTAGATTTTGGGGAATCAGTTTGTCTCATCAGGGTTGCGGAGCCTTTACTTCGGTTGAGATCAAAGCGAATGTGAAAGAAAGCAAAACAGCCCTTTTCAATCTCCAGGCCAGTTTCTCATTCTCAAAACATTTATTCACTCATTCCCTTCACAGATGCTGCCTGATCCATTGAGTACCTCCATCAGTATGTTTTTTTGCTCTGTGAAGATTTACCAAGCCAAATTGCTAGCTGATGGATGAAGCAGGACAGCGACTAATTCTCAAAGAGGCCGTATAATTAATGGCAAGAACAAAATATTTCTAACAATGTCTATCTGTGTTAATCTGTTGTAACTTCACCCCATTTAAATAAACAAGTCTACTGATTTATGTAAAATATCACTATCAATAAAGTCAAGCTAACATTTCTGAAATTTTCTCAGCAGCATTTTTAATTTAAAATTCATCCTAAAATTGAGGTGGAATTTATTCATGGAGTGACTCATGCAAGGAACTGCTCATTTAATTAAGGCAGTGTTTCTACCATCTGAGGCAGACTAGGATGAAACCAGAAGACATACAGTAATACCGTTCAATTAGGAAATTGTTCTGTTTGCTATCACAAGGAGCACTTTCTAAATACAACTGGCTGTTTCTCTGAATGCTTCATTGTAATAAAATGCTTGCAGTAGGGGATAAATTGAATGCAATCTCAAGTGACTATAAAAATTCTCTATGTCATTAACTAGATCTATGTATGGCAGGATTAATTAGCTTAGTATTTAATCTTCTGAGTACTTTTTAAACTTGTTTTTACTATTGGGTGAGTTACAGGAGTATATCTCCAGGAATGTTTTTACTGATCAGAAGTTCCAAAGGCCAAGCAGAGAGGGTGGCAGACAGCATTGAACAAAACGCAAAGGAATTCATGCACTGTTTGTTCAGGATTATTGGCCCAGAGCATGACTGGATACTTTCTTGTCTGTAATGCACTGAACATCTTCATTCTGAGTCTTCAGTGCATGTAATGTGTAAACACTGTGGTTATCAGCCAAGCGCATTGACACTGACTGGAATACTACCCTCATGATGTTACAGCCAAAGCATTAGCTCAGTATCGAGAAAGAAATTCTAAAGAGAAAGGCAGTATTGCAAGATTGTGGGTATCTGATTATCAGGGGTTGGCTTCTTATAGGTGTGTGGATCAGTATCGCAGAGCATAAGCAAGTTCAAAGCAGCAAAAGTTCACCAGTGGATAGTAAAGCCAATAGCTGAGAAAATTTACATAACTAACGATTATTTGATGGAGTGAAAGGTCCATGAAAGCTAAAAGGCATTCTTGGCAAGCAGAGGAGAAAGTCTGAGTTGAAAGTCTGACAAAAAAAATTTTTATTTAAAAAAAAAAAACATTGACAACACTTTTAATTTAACCACTCAACAAATAATGCCAAAGCAGAGAGTGTATCAGGAGTGAAATATTTGGGAGTTACTGAGGAGCAAGATCACTTCAGATTCCCACATCTGCAGGAACAATTTCTGCCTTCGGTCACTCCAGCTCAGAGTCATTGAGTTGGAATGTGAGACAGAGACACTGAGACATAAGGGAGGAGTTGGAATTTCTGGATAATTTTACCCAGATGCCACACCCTGGATGAAAGCACAGGTCCAACAAAAGGACAGCATGACTGTTGGTGGGGAGGGAGGTTGACAAGGAGGTTCCACCATCACAATGTATTTGTTATGGCAACTGGTAAAACTGCAGGATTTTCCATCACAATATGCACCAAAGAACCACATTTCAATGAGCTGTCCAAAGGTAGTAGTAACATAGAATCAGGATGTGTTGGTGATAACTACGGAGATAAAAAACATACTTTGCAGTCCTGAACATGATTCCTGATGGGAGCGTTGCCTAGTAATCAATAGGACAAGTGACGTATCATGGTGACTGGAGAGGAAGTCGGAAAGTGATGGAACGGTCAAATTGTCATGGTTCTCATCTGATCAATTGATAAAGAAACGGATGGGGAAGTGTATCCACCGTGGGAATAAAAGTAATATGCGATTAATTTAAAGAACAGGACTTGTTGGCAATACTGCCAGACCTGTGACTGAACTAAATATAAATTGGCATGGAAACAGGCATATCAGGAGAATTAACACATGGCTCAAGAAACATTGTGGGAAAGAGTTCCTTATCATGGGACTCTGCCATTAGGACTGAGTCAGGAAGCAGCTGTACTAATGGGTCAGAGACTTCATCTGAACTGGAGGACAAGAAGTGGCAAACAAAAGGTGGCAAATAAATGGTGGCAATATGCCACCAATAATTAAACCAATATGTCAAAGGATGGTAACAGTAAAATGGAGTCAGCATAAGCAAATCAATATGGATCACATTTAAACATTTTAGAGGAGAAATATTAAATCGCCTTTACAGACTCAGAGAATACAACTGGCTGCATGAACAGATTGCATCACACGTTTTAATTTCAAGTGCAGAGAAGTTACAGACATTACTACAGATGTTTAGCAACTAATCAGAAAAAGCTGCTGTGCTGGAGAACTAGTGGATAGCTAACATCATAATTATACTTAAAATGGGAAATAGAAGTGTCGAGGGAACTATGGATTGGTTACCCCATTACTAGTAGTAGTAAAAATAATGAAACCTCTCCAGAAAGAGAAAATACAATGCATGTAGAAAGTGGAAGTATTAAAAAGAGCAGACAACATGGATTTTGAAAGCAAAAGGCTAGCTTGAGGAACCACATTGAATCCTTTGAAGCAGGAGCAGAGAGAGTCAGCAAGTTAATGGAGTAAATATAATTTATCTTAGCTTTCCAAATGGACTTCAAATACACCTGAATAAGATCATATCATGCAGGGATAGGGGCGCCAAGTAGCAGACAGGAGTGCTGGGTGATTGTTAGATAGAAATAGAGAATGGAGCTGAAAGAAAGACAGTTGTTGCAAACTGTGGGAAGTGGGGTCCCACAAGATCAGTGCTGCGACTACAGCAAAAACTACTCCCGTCCTGAAACGTTCCATAAGTTATAAAGCCCAAAAGGGGAATACAGTTCATATCTGTACCCTTAGCTTTAAGTCCACAATAGCTGCACATCCATTGCTGCCTCCTTCGCTTGAATGGTTGCCCATTTTCCTTTAAAGGTTTAGCGAAAATGTTTATTTATCTTTAATATAGATACATTAATATAGATACATTATTAAAGATATAGATATATTTTTATATCTGTTTAAAACAGATTATGACAATATATTTGTCTTTTTAATTAACTAACACGTATTAATATCGATTTGTAAAAATTACTTAATGCCTTCGAGCATCTAATTATCAGAAACATTTATAGAGAATGTTGTGGGTTTTCACCGGGAGCTCCGGTTCCTCCCACACTCCAAAGATGTGCAGGTTTGTAGGTTAATTGGCTTCGGTGAAATTGTAAATTGTCCCTAGTATATAGGCTGGTGCGAGTGTACGGGATGATTGCTAGTTGGTATGGACTCGGTGAGCTGTCAAAGGTCAGGAGAAAAGTGCTGGGATCAGAACAGTCATTTGGTCACCACATACACACAGCCCTCCTGCTCATAACACTAACTCAGTGGAGGACACCACTGGTGGAAAGTTGATTAACTCTGAGGAGCAGTGCTTCTAACAAGCTAAATAAAACCTTCCAGAATAGACATACAAATGTAAAAATTCATTTGCCAATAGTCAAAGTATGATATTACATTCGGTAAGAAACATATGACATATGGACTGCAAATACATAATACATATTGCTACTCTTAAAACAGCCATCAATAGAGCAATCCAAGTGCTGCCCTTTTATTCGTGAGGAATGGAACTGAAAAGATGAGAAACTGTTCTCAGCTTGACTCAAGTTATCATGAGATTACACTTGGAGCAACATGATCTGATCTTCATCACAAGGAACAGGGATCGAAAGTGAAGATTTACAGAAATCAACAGATTGACAAAATCATATGCTTGAAAATTTGCATTACTCGTGGACAATTGTGCTCTTTACCCCCACCAGGCTAGCGGGAGGAATGCATTGGAGACCTCTTACCTTCTTTGTCCAAGATTCATTGTTTATATCTCCAACAGAAACCTGGAAAGAGCCAGAGATGTAGACATTTAGAGCCAGAGGCACTACACTCCCTATACACAAATGGGAACTTGCTGACATCCATTTGCTTCCTTTATATTTTGCCTCAGGCAGTCTCCCCTCATGCACCCAGTCATGTTCAATACCAACAGGAAGATGTATTACTCCAACCTGAAGGTTTATGCAGAAGCATTGAGGCCAGCAGAACAACATCTCACTGCCTGGCCGCTAACCAGAATTCTTGAAGTTGTAGAAATCAGGTAAAATGTGTGGATTGGAGCCACATTCAGAAGGAGTAGATGGAGACAAACCTATTAATAGCTGATGATATATTTAATAGTATGAAGAACTTGTGGAAGGGTGGGTCCAGTTGGCTGATGGTTAGATTCTCTAAGAAATTTATGCTCAGTTGTGGGAGGTTAAGTGAGAACACAGGTGAAACTCTGAGCTACAAACTGGCTGTGCTGTTATCAAAAGTTGTAGGATCCTTGGGAACATTCTAGAGCAGAGCGACTTTGGGATGTAGGTACATTATTCCATGAAAGTGGAGATTGAGATAGACAGGGTAGTGAAGGTGGCATTTGGTTGTCTTTATTGTTCAGGATATTGGGTACAGGAGTTGGTTTGTCATGTTACAGCCACACAAGATAAGGCAACATTTGGAATACCGTCTAGAGTTCTCGTCACTACTTTGGGATGGGTGTAATAATTAAATTAAAAAGGATGCAAGTAAGGTTTACAAGGAAGTTGTTGGATCTGGAGGGTTTTAGCTTTAAAGGAGAGTGTGAATGGGCTAGATTAAAAAAGATTCAAAACTTTATTATGGACTCGAGGTCGAGACAAGGGGCAACATTACATAAAAATGCATCGCATATTAAAAAATACCATAAAGTACATATAAAATCTTAGTATATCACTTATAAAAGCATCATAAATTATATATTAAAAAAAAAGAAAAACACAATACATGAATTAAAAATCCAGATTAAAAGAATGATCAATGCCTACAACGAGACAACGATACCAGTGTCTCCACAGCTGGGATTCGTAGTGTGTAGTGCTAACCCTTATGTTTGACAAGGCAACAATAATTACATTTTTAGAGTCATTTATCCTGCAAATGAATTTATACATATGATTTCTTAGGATAGCTTCTAAAGTACTGACTCCTTCAGCCACAAACATGTTACTAGCACTACACCATCTAGGTGTAGAAATGAAGAAAGAGCAGAGGCAGATATAATGATGAAGAACACTACAATAGTTACACAGATTGGAAAGTCTTGGAGGATACAGGTCACACACTAGCAAGTAGAATTAGCTGGGTTAGGCAAATTATCAGCATAGGCGTGTTGGGCCAAAGGATCTGTTTGTGCGCTGGATATCTCTGCGACTCCTTGAAAAACGTGTTGCCTGTTGATTGATGTCACTACCTGTGAAGTCTGCATACATATAAGGAATATTTTCTTGAAAGTTTAAGGAAAATTATAGCAAGGAAAAATCAGACACCAGTGGGCTAACTTTGTCCCAACATGTTCTGTAAACTATTAAGTTATTTTAATACCTTACTTATTTGTTATTTTAATGTACATGCAGTAGACTATAGTCATTTCTACAATTCATCAGGGTCTGAAAATGGGTGTCACAAGGGAGTTAGTGATAGATTCTATCAACTAAATGCGAAGGCAAGAATTTCTGTCGGCCCCCAGGAGATGGCAAGGCATTATATGCAAAGGCATATTCCAGTTTGTACAGAATAGTATTTCTTCTCAGACTGCTTGCTGGCGCCAAACAGAACATATTAAAAAAAAACAAGCAAAAGACCTAAAAATGCAACAGTACACATCAACACAATTTGCTTTAGCACCTATGTTTGCACACAGATGGAGACAGCTTGCACGACACTATTGCATGAACATAACCTAATTCAAAGCTTCCAGTCAAGTGTTTCCATGGAAACATCTTCTGGCTAAGTCTGTACATGTTAGTCACGGCTGTGCACTCCTTGGACATAGTTAGACATTGTGATTTATCTCCTCACCTTTGATTTTCAGTTAGTATTGATTTTACCACAAAGAAATTCCAGTTCTGCCTGTTTTTCAATATAATGATGCAATACAACAGTGTAGCTTCTAATGTGCTGAGATATTGATCCTGACATTTTCTACTGCGATGCATGTAACAACAGTAAGTTGTTGGCTACATTAAAAAAAAAGGATAATAAGAAATTAACCACTGAGATGTATGAGATGTATGCATTGCAGATGTATGCATCCTCTCATTGACTGTAAGATGGCTGAGATTCCTAAATCAGTCGTTAAATGTCCTGACTTGGAAATGTGTCACTGTCCCTAAATCATCCAGTACCTTCCTCCATAAACATCCCAGTGGGAGTTTCTTCATCAGAAGGACTGCCGTAATTCAAACTGTTGGCAAGTGGGCAACAGATGCTATCCTTGAGTTTTATAAAATATATAATTGATAGTCTTGAAAGCACTGGCTACAGCAGAGATACTACCAAGTGGCAGATGATAAATCAAAGCCCAGGTTCCAGGCTCTCACCTACCAAGAGTACTATCAGCAGGAAAACAAACTGAAGGGAGAGTCACCTGCAACACCTCTGGATTGTGGGATGATGGGAATAGTCAGTGACATCACAGGCTAGCAGACTGCTGATCAACCAGTGGGAAGCTGTGGCATTTCTGATTAGAGTAAGGAGTAAATTGCCTTGCATCACATTTAAAGTGAACTGACTTTTTCTGTGTGATTTATTGGAATTAATTTTTATATTAAGTAGAAAATGTAAACTTTCTATTTTTTTAAATTATAGTGTAAACGTGGAAAGGGAAGTAAGAGCTAAAGGGTTGGAACAGTTCAGTCAGGATAACAAATTATTTTTAAAAGGGCATCGGAAAAAGAGAAACAAAGGAAAGAGAAAAAAAAGTCTGTGGAATCAGAAATTCTAGGAATCCCTCAGGAATGGACAAGAATGCCATTAATATTTTTAGGAAGGAACTGCAGATGCGGGTTTGCACCGAAGATAGGCACAAGAAGCTGGTGTAACTCAGCGGGTCAGGAAGCATCTCTGGAGAAATGGAATAGGTGACGTTTTGGATCAAGACCCTTCTTCAGACTTTGCCATTAATGCCATTAATATTGTTCTGGTCGTTGTCCCACCGCATCACAATTCATTTGCCCAGAACCGCTATCGTAACAAACAGAGCTTTGTTCATAGTTGTTCATCGTGCAAAGATGTACAGATGGTCCTCTTTACTCATCGGCAGGCTACAGTAGTCAGTATCTGGCACAATTGATAGCTCTCAAGGACATGGAGGTCCAAAGGAACAGTTTTCCATGCTGTCTGATTTCATGGCTCTATGATGGTGGACAATATTTTTTCTGCACTTCGTACAAAGAAAACTGTTTTTTTGAGTTATATTGATATACTTCCAAACTGTAAAGACAACACAAAGCCTGAATACGTGGTTACTTGAAGGAAAACAATTTGCAAAGCACATGAATAGTTGGACTGCCCTACAAAGAGCTAGCATGGGCTTAATGGGCAGAATGTCCTGTTTATTACAACTTTATAATTCTTTATTTAACAATTCCCTCGTCAATGAAAGCCCACAGTCCATTTAAACTTCAACGCACTATGCCAATGTAAGGCACTCTAACAAATGCTATAAATGAACAATTCTGGGTGGGAATAACCTCAGCGGTTAATTTTTTGTTATTCTTTTTTTTTAAATTTAGCCAATATGTGAATGTGAAAAACAAAGTGTTAGTCTGTGATGTTGCCATGGAATTTCTTTACTCATTTGTTTATCCAGTTCCACCCTGTGAGTTGAGATACATCTTGCAGACGCTGCTGTTAGAATGAGTGGGTGTTTTCAGCTGAAACTCAGCTCGCTGAAAAAGCTTTACAACAAATTTGTCACTACAAACAAAGGGTGCAGAGATACAGGGCCTGCAATGCCTACCAGTCAGTCCACCAGCTCCACAAAACTCGCACCAGCACCAGGTAGAAATTTTGTATTTGCTTCTTCACTGCCAGCTGAGAGGTTTCCCCAGTTGCTGACAGACTGGTTCCTAGAATTACTCTTTTTATCCCTGGCTTCATGGATGAGGGCTGCCACCTGCTGGAAGGTGAGGTAGATGCGCTACCATGGGCTGCTGCGAGCGATGCAGCTGCTTCACAACCTACATTGTGTAGGAAGGAACTGCAGATGCTTGTTTAAACTGAAGATAGACACAAAAAACTGGAGTAACTCAGCGGGACAGGCAGCATGTCTGGATAGAAGGAATGAGTGACGTTTCGGGTCGAGACCCTTCTTCAGACTGGTTAGGGATAAGGGAAACGATAGATTATAGACGATGATATAGAGAGATAAGGGACAATGAATAGTTGGAGAGCAGGAGACATCACAGAGGGGTATCAGGGAGAGAGGATGTTGCACAACTCGTCGGAGAGAGGAAGAGGAATTCTTCAGAGATGACATACCTTGAGGAGATTTCGCAGTGGAGCAGACAAAATGTGTTGTAAGGAACTGCAGTATTTTGGTTTCACCATGTAGAAATTACAGCTGTGTTTATACATAGTCCCCCCCATTTCAGGGCACCATAATGTTTGGGACACATGGCTTCACAGGTGTTTGTAGTTGTTCAGATGTGTCCTTAATGCCTCCTTAATGCAGGTATAAGAGAGCTCTGAGCACCTAGTCTGTCCTCCAATCTTTCCATCACTTTTATTGCTGTTTATCAACATGAGGACCAAAGTTGTGCCAATGAAAGTCAAAGAAGCCATTGTGAGACTGAGAAACAAGAATAAAACTGTTTGCGTCTGCCACAGACGGGTCAAGCTTTGTGGGGTGGACAGGATAGTAGTTTAGTTCAGCCTCGAGATAAAATATGGAAACAGTCTATTTGGCCCACTGAGTCCATGACCATTGATCCTGTGTTCACATTAGTTCTATGTTATCCTACTTTCTCAATCATTCCCTAAACACTAGAGGCAATTTTACAAATGCCAATTAACCTACAAACCTATACATCTTTGGGATGTGAGAGGAAGCCGGAGCACCTGAAGGAAACCAAGCAGTCACAGGGAGAATGTGCATACTCAACACAGACTGCACCTGAAGTCAGGATCAAATACAGGTCTCTGGCACTGTGAGGTAGCAGCTCTGCCAGCCACGCCACTGTGCTGCCCATTGCACCGCAGTGCCACCCCTAGTTCCTCCCACCATTTACATAGGGCTTCTCTATCCTAACACTCATGGTTCTCAATGCCATCCTGATATTCCTTCTCTACTTTGAGTGGTTGTGGGCCTCAATGCTGGGGATGTAGAAACATAGAAACGTAGAAAATAGGTGCAGGAGGAGGCCATTCGGCCCTTCGAGCCTGCACCGCCATTCATTGTGATCATGGCTATCAATAACCCGTGCCTGCCTTCCCCCAATAGAAACATAGATGTGATTCTAGGATATGGTTCATTTATCCTATCAGTGGATTTGGGGGATTTATGTGCGAATGAATGCACACACATGCGATACATATCTGTTTTGTGTTTGTGTTTGTGTGTGTGGTGTGTTCTTCAGGGTCACTGTTCTCTTCGTGGGACCAGGGTGGCTGCAGTTTGTGTGACAGTACTTCTGTCAGAAAATATATATTGCCTGCATGATTCATTGTTTGGAGATGAATATATGTATATGTTATTTAAGAGGGCTTCCAATTCATCTCTTTGACCTCATAATGCCACAAATTGTGATTTCCATGCTTGCCAGCTATGGGATATAAGCTTTTAGAGAAAAATTTAACAAAGCCAAAAACTGATTTTGTCAAAAATGAAATATGTTGTGTCACCTATTAAAGCTGAAATATTACAAATAAACATTTATTAAAGACTATTAAGGTATAAAATCCATTATTTAGAAAAAAATGGGATTAACATCAATAGAATTCTGTTAAAAAGCAATCCGTTTAAAAGAATTATGATGCCCAATAGTTTCTCTTTGAGTTATTCAGCACAGTTACATTTATATTTTTATTAAACCAAGGGATTTTATCATCATTGATTGATGGGTTTATGAATTGAAAGTTGTGTGTGGGATAATTTTCATGTGTGGAATGAATATAAATACTATGTTGTCTAGTAAATCATTATCATCAAGAGGTTACTGGTGCTCTGTGACCTCAGCAATAGTTCTGAGGTAGTCATAAGGAAACTCCGGTGAAAGGGAGAGACCACAAAGTGAAAGTGTTTGGAGTAACGGGACAAGTTAGCTTTGTGACTGTTATCAGAAGATATAATTTAATTCATGAATTAAATAATAATCATACAATTGTATTTTACTGGCAGCTTGGCTCGATGTTACTTTTACATGTTTGGATCTTTTCTACCTTTCCTTTTTATTTTTACAACCTGTACATTGCATTAACCTGTAAAGGTAAGTATTAACTTCATGCCTATGGGAGATACCCTCAGTAATTTTTCAGGAGCATGTCCAGTACAATGAGCAACCCTCCATATAAATGTAATTTCTGGAATTATACTGTTCCACTCAAGGATCTGCTTCTATTCTTCAGCAACTCATGAATTGATTGATGCAGTGCACGAGGAGGTTGTTCAGTCCACTGGTCTTTTGGTGGAGCCAAGTGGTCCCATTCTTCTCCACTTCCCCGGGAGAGTTAGAAATTAAAAAAACAATAATGTTTAAATATTGGTAAAGTCCCTTTAGAAAGTTATTATTAAATAACTTAAATAGCCTGAATATTGTGTGCCAATTCCACACTATCGAGTACATAAAACTCTGCTCCCATCCTCTGCCAAATGCTCGTTAAAAACATTTTTATCTGCAATAACCTATAATATTTGGGGAAGTCGTCCATGTGCAGGTCTGTTTGATTTCATTACTCTTTTGCACTTCATACTGATCTTCCTTCACAGCTATATTTTCTTGTCCAGCGACCGATTGTCTACATCATTATCGTCAATTACAAAATCTGCAGACGTGCTTGCTAAACTTGTCTCTGCGGACTACCCAATCATTGAGCAATGCCTGAACTCTGTAAGGATTGAGTGCTCGCATTTTAATTATAATGGCTGCTGTCCTTACAGTCGGTCCAGGTGTTCATTTGGCAAGCTACACTGGCACCTAGTGTCTGCCTTTATAATTTACTGCATCTTCAAAGCAGTCAATTTCTTTAGAAAATCAGCAGCTATCAATAGTATAATGCTCAGAAGCCTTTTCCCATGTAATCAGCAAAAATATAGGTTACGAATCAGGGTGAGCCATTACCTTTAAAACTTATCATCTTTGCTTGGCATTAATTGCTGACCCCACATCTCCCCTGAGACATACAAACATGTGGCCCATTTATGCATCGATCATCAGCATCAGATTTCTAATGCAGTCATGGATGGTGGTAGACTTTTCTTGTGATCAGCAAGAGGTGCTAATTGGAAATCTTGATTTATCCATCAGAGTGAAGTGCAACCACACTCACACACAAGGCGTGACTGTTTCTGGTCCCAGTCGTGTATTTTTTCATGTTTGGGAAAACAGCAACTTGTAGATGGTAGACACAAAATGCTGGAGTAACTCAGCGGGACGGGCAGCATCTCTGGAGAGAAGGAATGGGTGACGTTTCAGGTCGAGACCCTTCCTCAGACTATCCATCAGTCCATCAGTCTGATCATCAGTTTTGTCCATCAGTCTGAAGAAGGGTCTAGACCCGAAACGTCCATCAGTCTGAAGAAGGGTCCCAACCCGAAAGGTCACCCATTCCTTCTCTCCAGAAATGCTGCCTGTCCCGCTGAGTTACTCCAGCATTTTGTATCTATCTTCCATTTAAACCAGCGTCTACAGTTCCTTCCTACACATCTTGTAGATGGTATCTGGTTAGTACACGGCCAACTTGAAATCCCATCTCTTTGGACACATTTATCAGCTTATTATTATTTTTGCTAAACTTAGATTTGGTTGGGCGAGCATACCATTGATGCAACTCATAATGGACACTTTGTTTAGGCATTATCGGCAATAGCAAGTACAAAAGGATTGATTTATTCTGTGTTTTTTATTATAGTGTCATTGTCATTGTCTATGTTTCTATGTTTCTATGTTAATTCCTTGATTTAATAATGTTCAGTTTAGGACTGTTTGCTCTAATGCTATTGACTCTACGTTCAATTTATTTGATCTGCATAGCTTTTTTTTTACTGTAATGAATAACATACTATGCACAGAAATACACAAGAAACACAATGCATGTTGTATAACCTGAACAATTTATAATATTCTGTTTCATGAAACGTTTCCCCTAAATGCATTCCTTTCATAAATTGAAGATTGACAGTATATACAGTATTATATATGGTCAGTGGCTGTAGAAACATCTTGCTAATAAGCAAGTTGCCTCTACATTTTTTGTAACATTATAGAAACATTTAGATCTACCGTAAATCTTAGTGCTTTGCTGAAGTATCAGCTGAATATCTACGAAGAAAAAGTATATAATTTCTCCACAGCTGCAAAGTAACCGATGAATATGTGCCTGACTGCATTACGAAGATAGACACAAAATGCTGGAGTAACTCAGTCGGACAGGCAGCATCTCTGGAGAGAAGGAATGGGTGATGTTTCGGGTCGAGACCCTTCTTCAGACTGCATTTTGCACTGTATACCCTGTTTAGTTTAGTTTAGTTTAGTCACATTTGGGAAGAAACTGTCCCTGAATTTGGAAGTGTACGTTTTCACACTTCTATACCTCTTGCCTGATTGGAAAGAGGAGAAGAGGAAGTGCGACTTGTCTTTCATAGAAGTAATATTTTGTCATTTGAACTAGTTTTGATTCTACAATTATAATAATAAAACTTTCTTATTTTGGATGTCATTTTTGTTCGTACTTTTCAGTTGATGTTCTTTTTCTCACTGATCACAGCAGTCTTTTGGACAGTATTGGCATCCCATTAGAAATATCTTCTGGCCTTGGAGATGGATGACAATAAAAAGTCAGGAAGGAGGCAAGTATACCTGCGTCAGAGCAGAATCAAGTCTCTCCAAGAAAATGCATGCAGAATTTCCAATTTATGTCACTGAAATTGTGTCATCATGATTTCTGTGTCAGGAGCGAAACAATGTTCAAATCGCAGAAGTAGAACCTCCTATATCCTCTGTCATATTCCTTCCGTGGTGCGAAAAAATTAAAGCTGTCTTGTTTTAAACTATCATCTTCTTTCACTGGTCACAGTAGGTGAATTGATAATGTTTACCAAGAAGACGCATCAGAAAGATATAGACATGACAGATCAATTGGCGATAGCTTCACTTGTTCAGAGTGCCTAGATTTCTAACTGCTCAAAATTAATTGAAGAAACTCAGGAAGCTACATGTTCCATTAAAAATGTCATTATATGACATTTCAAATAGGAGACCCATTTTCAGCCCAATGTTTCACAGTTGATCAATCAGGTGCTGAATGTCAATATATTCAGGACTAGCACCTGAACATTAGAGTGAACTCTTACAACAGCCATAAATGATGATGGGGGAGTGGGTGGGAGGTGAAAAGTAGTAAATGTCTCTTTACTTTCAGTTTACTGTCATGTTCTTCTTCAATTCAGTTTGGCTTTGGATTGTGATCTCGGTTACGTTGTCTGGTGCAGCACACTGTGTGAGAATAAAGGAAGTCACAGCATGGAATGGAAAGCTCTAATTATTGCAAAGGGCCTTAGAAATAAATGGACATTGAAGCCTTAAAAGTAAATTACTTTGAGAGACCTTGGTTGGGCAAATCGTGAAGGATGCGCTCAAGAAAAATTCTCACTATTTCACATTTGTGGTAAATAAAGTCAGTAAATCCTGATAGATAAGTGTGTCTTTCATTAGAAAATAGACTCTTTGTTAATTCAGCAATGTAAGCCCTTGGCCCTTGAAATATATAGCAAATCCCCTCTATCCACTGCTTTCCCTTGCTTCCTCCAAGGGTAGGAGCTATCAGCCCCTGCATCTTCGCCCGATACTTTCTCTCCCAACCTCCCTCCATACCTTAGCCTTTTGATGGAAAGATAGAGCATGCTTTCAAAATTAAACTTCCTCTTCACAAACAATTACTTTGAAATAAAGAATGCATAACATATCTTCTCTTTAATTCATTCTCAATCCTTTTTTTAATTACTTAGTCTCTGCCTCTCTCTCTTTCACAAATGTTAATAATTCTGAAGTATTTCTCCCAGATGTTAGCGATCAGCCTGTTTACATTTTCCAACCATTCACAAAGCACAATATGAAAATTAGAGGCTTTCTGCTGGCTCCAGAATTCAACACATGCCTCTTGTTAAATATACAAAATATAATTATTATGAAGAAGGATACAGTTAAAAATGCTTTCTGAATTTTGAATAGCATGAAGCAAATATTGCACCATTAACTTTTTTTGCTGTTTTTAGTATTAATGATAAAGAATGGAAACAGGCTATTCGGCCCATCGAGTCTATGCTGACCATTCATCGCCCAATCACATTAGTTCCATATTATCCTGCTTTCTCATTGATTCCCTACACATTTGGATCAATTTTAGAGGCCGATAAACCTGCACACTTGTACCTCTTTTGGATGTAGGAGGAAACCGGACAAATTCCACACAGTCACAAGGAGAATATGTACAGACAGCAGAGGTCAGGATTGAACCTGCGTCTCTGTGAGGCAGCAGCTCTACCAGCTTTCTCTCTATCTATGCCTTTAACACATTTATATCTATTGACCTATGTGGAAATGAAATAGAAAAAATAATTCAGTTAAATTGCATAAGAAGTGTGCAAGCAGCTCAGAGGAAGTCTGGGCCTAACAAATGCAAACATTTGCAAACAAACAAATTCAACATTGAAAGTCTAATCATAATATGATGTATTGATATTACTGAAATCGACATTTTAATATTTTTTGGCAAGAAATATGAACATACTTGCATATAAATATGATTTATTTTAATCTTCAGGAGAAAAGTTATCAGTATGGCTCCAATCATAAAGGGAAAGCATAGCTTCATATTAAGTGTGCAGATGCATACATACACAAAAAACAATCTTGGTATTGAAGAATATTTCCAACATTATGAAGGACAATTAAGAATAATCCAAAGGGATTGTATGTATACTAAGGGGAAATGGGTAACTAGAGAGAGATTAGGGCTCATCTGAAACCAAGGAGGTCATCTGTCTGGAGCCGCAGGAGATGGACTAGGTCTGCAATAAATATTTCTCTTCTGCTTTTATTACGAAGAAGGACATGATGACTAGGAAACTATGGAAAGATAATCACAATGTCTTAGAAAAAGTCTGTGTTACAGTCGAGGAGGTGCTGGATGTCCAAAAATGTATGAATGTAGATAAAAGACTCTGTGGGATGCGAGAAAAAAAATTGCGGGAGCCCTTGATGTGACATATAAATGATCATGAGACATGAGTGAAGTGCCAGAAATGGTACATTGGCTAATACTGTGTCTCTATTTAAGAAGGGCTGCAAAGAAAACCTATTTTATGAATTGCAGTAAAACCCCCGATAATCCAGCACTCTCAGGACTTTGCTGAGGTCGGACTGGTGGTTTTCTGGATTGCTGGATGTTACTCCTGTTAATACTCCAACACATTTTTAATTAACTTTGTGTTTTGAAGATGTAATATGGTAAGCAGTAAGAAAAGCATTTCCAGTCAACCCAGTATGTTTAAAGGAAGTGTGGGAAACAACATCCAGTGAGCCAGATGTTGAACCAACGGGATGATCAAAAAATGGGGTAGTGGATTTTTGTAGTTTTACAAGTTCATCTGGGTTTCAACATGGAAGTGAACTCTGTGTGGGGAACGAGTGTGGGTGGGGAATGTAGCACTATTTTGTTGTGGAAAACATAGTCAAGCGGAAGTTTTCTTATTTTGTGCAGATGTTAATTCTAGGCATATTTTACTAGAGTTTCTACTCTTAGGCAGTTTGACAAATTGGAACCTGCTTTGAGAATATAGAAGAAATCAATGAGAGCAGATAAGTAGGAATGAGTGATATAATAGGGGTTCAGAACCTAAAGGGATTGACTCGAGGGGTTGGGGAATATTTGAACCACGGGAAGAGTCTCAGTCGTGTGGTGGGCATCTAGATGGTGGGGTTGCTAGGGGATAGGGAAATTATCCAAAAAGGGGATAAGCTCATTGATTGAATGGAATAAATGGTGGTAATCTGAATATAAGATTCATTCTCTTTCCTTGAGGGTGCTGGCCAGAAATAATCAGTCAGTGTATCGATGGTTAATTTTGAACATAGAACATAAAACAGTTCAGCATTGGAACAGGCCCTTTGGCCCATGATATTTGTGCCAACCATGATGCCAATTTGGACATATCCCACCTACATGAAAATGGTTTATATTCCTGCATTCCCTGCCTGTTCATGTAAACATTGCTTCTGCCACCTCTGCTGGTAGCGTGTTCCAGGTACCTATTGCTCGGCCCTCAGCACCTCAGCCTTTGACACTTCAATCCAAATTTGTCAAATCTCTCTTTATAGATTATACTCGCTAATCCAGGCATAATCATTGTGAACCTCTTCTGTACCACTCCAAAGCCTCCATATCCTTCCTGTAATGTAGTGACCAGCACTGCACACGATACTCCAAAAATGTCCTAACCAATGTTTTATAGAGCCAGAACATTATCTGTAAACTTTTATACTTAGTCCCCTGACTGATGAACACTAGTGTGCTTTAAACCTGTTTTACCACCCTGGCTATTGATGTTGCCTCTTTCAGAGAGTAATAGACTTGCACCCCAAGATCCTACTGTTCATCAGTGCCTCTAAGGGCCTGCCATTATAGTTTCCTCTTACATTTAATCTCAAGTGCAACATCTCATACTTGTATGGATAAAAGTCCAACTACCATTTCTCTGCCCATATTTCCACTGATCGAGATCCTGCTATACCTTTTGACCGCCCTCATTACCCATCACTCTGCCATTGTATTGGTACACTGAAAACTTACTAAACAGTTTTTGTCCAAATTTTATATATATATACAGTTGATTATATATATATCCGTGTGTGTGTGTGTGTGTGTGTGTGTGTGTGTGTGTGTGTGTGTGTGTGTGTGTGTGTGTGTGTGTGTGTGTGTGTGTGTGTGTGTGTGTGTGTGTGTGTGTGTGTGTGTGTGTGTGTGTGTGTGTGTGTGTGTGTGTGTGTGTATAGATTATATATATATCCAGTTGATTATATATATAACCAGTAGATATATATATAATCAACTGGAGCTGTGCTTACAGAAAATGATAGATTTGAATACCACTTTGATGCATTGAGGAGGGACAATTTTCCCCACACAGCTAATATCAATAGGTTTAATGGCCTTCCTGGCCTAAGCCCTTCCTCCCTGCCCCTTTCAGCCTCCTCTCAGCCGTATCAGCTGTTGGTTGTGCTGGAGGCCCACAGCAAAACAATCACATATGATCAAAATCTGCAATGCTATACCAATGATGATCTATTTTGTCTCATCAACCACAATATCCTTTCTCACTCAACTTCTAACCCAACCTCAAACAAGACTGTGCACAGATCAGGACCCATGAAATTGAAAAATAAACAGTGCTGTTGTATCTAATTTTGAGGTCCTAATATTTTCCTATCACTTATATCAATTAGCTCATGACTATATTTACTAAAAACTACTACAAGATCCTGAAGGAATTGGTTCCTCTCATTCACTCCCCACTTGGCTCCGTTACACTGGATCTGTGCTGATGATTCCTAGGAAACACAAAGCTGCCCTATCAGTGGAATTCTGCTCAGTAAACCTTCAGATTAATTACTTAAAAATGCTATTCACCCTGAGGGTCACAGGGTAAGTTCATATGTTCTAATCAAATGAATGGCCTGGAAAATGAAACAAATAAGTGTTCTATAAAGTGTATTATATAAATGCTTTAGGCAATCGTCCACAATAATAATCTTCTTTCTCCCCAAGCTCATTCCAACAGATAATGACTTCATGTGTATAATAAGAACCATAATTTTTAGTTAAGTATGTACAGTATTTCCAAACGCCATTCACCTAATACAGAGTAGGATAATTGAAACAGTTATTTTTTTCCAATTTCATTTCCTCATCTACAGATAATTCAACTAAATTGGCACAGTTAAAATCACATTATTAAATACCTCTGGTGCCCGGGTAATAGAGATATTTTGACTTTGCATTTTCTAAGATATCACTAAAAGCTCTCCTAGTAATAAATATATTACACAAAAATAAATTAGCTTTACTGAATAATTTACAATATGGTGCTTAAAATTAAAATTACTTTAACAGTGGTGCATTCGATCCAAATATCTAGTACGGAAGAAGATATGCAATGAAAAATTGCAAGAAGAATTAGATTGCATAGGATCCAAGGAGAGATGGCTGAATGGATAGAAAATTGGCTTCATGGAAGGCAGCAGAGGTTGATGGTGGAAGGATGTTATTCGGATTGGAAGTCTGTGACTGGTGGTGTGCCTCAGGGTTCGGTGCTGGGCCCTTTATTGTTTATCTTAATTGGTTGGCCAGGTGGGCTGAGGAATGGTTGATGGAATTTAATAAAGAAAAATGTGTGGTGTTGCAATTTGGGGAGTCAAAGGACAAAGGAAAAAGGACAATTATTGTCACGTACACCAATTGGTGTAGTGAAATTTGAGTTGCCATTTGCAGCACACCATAAAAATAAGACACAACATTAAAGAAGAATTTAGCACCAAACATAAAAACATCCCACCACAATGGTTCCCACTGTGAGGGAAGGCACAAAGTCCAGTCCTCTTCCCCTTGTTCACCCATGGTCAGGCCTATTGAGGCCTCCACAGTCGCCGCAACGACGGCCCGATGTTACCGGATGATGGAGCTCTGGCGTCGGGAGAACACTCTCAGCGGCTTGGAGTGTCTGGAACAGCCGCTTCCTACCCGAGACCGCGGCTCCCGAATTCCACAGGCCGCGCTGGTCGGAGCTCTTAAGACTCTAAGAATCTTGCCCTTCCACTGCATGTGTGGTAGGTTTGTACGTAAGATGTTTGCCTATCCGTGGAATGGTTCGCTTGCCAACCCCACCCCAATAATCATTAAGCATATTTCATTAAACAAGACAGTGTACAATTTGTGTCCATTAAAGTGTCATTCTCAATTTCCTATGCATACACCTCCTAGGCGGTAAGCTTCTGAACTCACTGCCTGGCATCTTCCACACAGAAACATAGTAGCAAGAGCAGGCCATTTTGAGCCTGCTCCACCATTCAAAATGATCACAAGTGATCCTCCATTTCAATCTTATATTCCCATGCCTTCCCACACAGCTTGATGCTTTGTGTATTTAGAATCTATCCACCTCCTTCTTGAGTATATTTAGCGATATAGCCTTCACAAACTTCGATGGTAGAGAATACCTCAGGCTCTCAGGAGTGATTTTCAAATGACATCCCATATCCTGAGACTGTGACTCCTTGTTCTGGGCACCCATTCACGGGAAACCTCTTCCTTGCATTCAGCCTTTTTAGCCCTGACAGGATTCTATATGTCTAAATTGAACTCCCATTCTACTAAATACTAATGAATGCAGACATAGTTGATCCAATTCCTTCTCATAGAACAGTTTTTTTATCCTTGGAATCAGCTTGGGTAATTTTTTGTTGTTCTCTAAGGGGAATTTGTTTCTAAGGGGAAGAGACCAAAACTACATCCAATATCCCTAATACTCAGCAAGTCCTTAGATAATTTTGAAACCATCCACGTTCCTTGACTCAAAACCTCTTAAACAAACTATGTGTAGCGGCAGATTTGTATATAATTCAAGAGATTACTCCCTCTAGCCGCTAAATGGATAGCATGGTTAAGGGGAATGTCTCCGTATGCTTGCGAGCTCACCATCAGAGACCTTCTGAGCTTCTTCACAGATAAGTCTTCCAAAACACAGTGTTTTGATTAATAAATTCTTTATTGTTGTTGAAAACAATAAAGTACATCCAAACTTCTTCTGGCTCGTTACTATAATCTTCATTGAACTCCAGCTTATCACTTTAAACATTAGAAAACTCCTCGTGTCTCCGTTACACTTCGCACGGTCGAAGGGTAAACCTTCTCCATGCTCGTTCCAAACGAAACTAACAAGTAAGCTTCTGTGCAAGATACATAGCCCCAAACATGCCCTAAAATACGTCATAAATATCACTTATCCAATATCAACAATAAAAATAGAGGTGGAGAGGCTTCACAGAAGACAAAAAAGCTGGAAATCTCCAGGATCTGACAATGTTTCCCCTCTACTCTTAAGTTCTGTGCCAAACAGCTAACACCGATCTATACAGACATGTTCAACCAGTCCCTGCAAACATGTACTGTCCCTGCCTGCTTCAAAGTCTCAACTATTGTTTCTATACCCAAAAAGGCAAGGATTACTTGTCTTAATGACTTCAGGCCTGTCGCACTGACCTCTGTAGTCATGAAGACACTCGAAAGGCTTGTGCTGGCCAAGCTGAAAAATATCACGATCCTATGCAGTTTGCATATAGGGCCAATAGATCTGTGGATGATGCAGTCAACATGGGCCTGCACTTCATCCTACAGCGCCTGGACCGCCAGGGGACCTATGCGGGGATCCTGTTTGTTGATTTTAGCTCTGCATTCAACACCATTGTGCCAGAGCTACTACGCTCCAAACTTTCCGAGTTGACTGTGCCTGAACCCCTCTGTCGGTGGATCACCAGCTTCCTGACAGACAGGAAGCAGCATGTGAGGCAGGGAAAGCACATCTCGAACCCGCAAACCCTCAGCATAGGAGCACTGCAAGGCTGCGTACTCTCTCCTCTCCTCTAGTCTCTCTACACCAAAGACTGCACCTCCACAGACACCTCTGTCAAGCTTCTCAAGTTTGCGGACAACACAACCCTGATTGGACTGATCCAGGATGGGGAGGAATCTGCCTACAGACAGGAAGTGTCACAGCTGGCGTCCTGGTGCCATCGCAACAACCTGGAGCTCAATGCTCTTAAGACAGTGGAATTGATTGTAGACTTTAGGAGTGTTGTGTATTTGGGTGCTTGGAACTGATTTAAAAGAACACTCAGATACGGGAGTAAACTAACAAGCTTCTTTATTCCAGGACGCCACCTTGAGTCTCCCCCAGCGCATGCGTCCCCTCGCACAAGACATAACATATGCTAATTATATCACATACACCACACTGCTCCCCCTTTAACTTGTAGGCAGGTAACACCATTTATATCATATACACCACACTGCTGCCCCTTTAACTTGGAGGTGGATAACACCATTTTGATTACATTAAATAAAATTGATTAACACTGTTGCAAAATTATATTATTATAGTCATCTTACATTACATCCTCATAACTGTAATAATCGTATCTAAACTTAGCACTTAGAATTTTTCATTCCACTCATCTTCCTTAATCCAAATACATTACTCCTTGCTTTATGTGTTATCATTTTCCGTTCCTTTATGTGTAAATTGCGAACACTTTCTAATCGCTCTAGCTCTGCCTGTATCTCTGCTTCTTCCTTTTGCCGGAGGTCTCCTTCAACTTAATGTAGCGGCAGATTTTTATATCGTTCAAGAGATTACTCTCTCTAGCCGGTAAATGGACAGCATGGTTAAGGGGAATGGCTCCGTACGCATGCGAGCTCACCATCAGAGACCTTCAGAGCTTCTTCACAGATAAGTCTTCCAAAACACAGTCTTTTGATTAATAAATTCTTTATTGTTGATGAAAACAATAAAGTACATCCAAACTTCTTCTGGCTCGTTACTATAATCTTCATAGAACTCCAGCTTATCACTATAAACGTTAGAAAACTCCTCGTGTCTCCGTTACACTTCGCATGGTTGAAGGGTAAACCTTCTCCATGCTCGTTCCAAACTAAATTAACAAGTAAGCTTCTGCGCAAGATACATAGCCCTAAACACGCCCTAAAATACGTCATAAATCCCACACACAATATAACGTGCAGTCTAAAATTTAAAGACACATGCCATCATTAATGCCACGCAAAACAAGCCAAATGGCCAATACACTATGTATGTGCTTCCTCAACTGTTTGCTACACCTGCATGCTTGCTTTCAGTGCTCAGTATACAAAAACTATTAGTAGCTATTTACATCAACACTTCCCATTCTGTCAGTATTTAAAGAATACTCTTCCTTCCTCTTTCCCCCCACTAAAATGGATAATTTAATACTTATCCACTTTGTACTACATTCGCCATATGTTTACCTAGTCACTCAACCTGTGTAAATCAATGAAGGAAGACACATAATAAATTAATTAATAAAATAATTATTAATTTGATGTTTGAAGTTTCTTTGTATCCTCCTCACAACTCAAAATCCCACTCAGTTTCAGGTCTTCGGCAGACTTTGAAACATTACATCCGATTGCCTCATCCAGATCATTGATGTAATATTGTGAGTAGCTGGGGTCCAAACACCTCACCTAATTTGCCATTCTGAAAAATGTATTCTTACATTTTGTTTCCAGTCTGTTAACTAATTCCCTGTCCTTTAATTCTGGATACTATCCTTTTATAGCTGACATTATTGAAAGCCTTATCCGCTATAAGTCTCTCATCAATTCTACCAATTATATCCTTAAAAATTATTCAGTAAGATTTTCACATACGCCTTCCCTTTCATAAATCCGTGTTGGCTTTCTCCTGTTCCTTTGATAATTGTTAAGGGTACTGTGACCATGTCCAATATAACAGACTAGCATTTTCACTACTCCTGATCATAGGCTGACGAGAATGTAATTCCCTGTTATTTTTATCTTCCTTTATTAAATAGATTATTAAATACATTTATTACCTTTCAATCTGCAGGAACCATTTCATAATTAATAAAACTCTAGAGATGATAATCAATTAAAGCGCTCTTTCCTTTTTCAGTACTATTGGTGGAGATTACGGGAGGTTCCTCGGTTACAAGAGGGCTCCATACCTGAGAACTGTTCATAACATAAACTGTTTGTAAGTCAGAAATGAATAATAACATTTTGTGCGGTGGAGGCTCACAAAATCAGCTGTACTGGAGAGTGAGCGGATGTGGAATGAGTGGCCACCAGCCGACCTCACGGACTTCGAAGCTCTATAGTTCTGTATCTGGATGTAATACGCTGAAAAGCTCGAGGTAGAGCATCACTCAGCACTTTTATGTTTTTCACAAATTTACTCTCATTCTATATTTTCGCTCTTTTTATTGACCTCTGTGGCCATTTTTGCTTAATTTTAAATGGTTTCCAATCCTTGGACTTGCTACTTTATCTGGCAACATTATTTGGATTGGATATATTTGTTGCCCTAGTTCCACTGATTTGATCCTTCCTGATTTCAGACTTAATAAATGCTGCCTCGATAAGAAAGTCAG
Source organism: Amblyraja radiata (assembly GCF_010909765.2). Taxonomy (NCBI): domain Eukaryota; kingdom Metazoa; phylum Chordata; class Chondrichthyes; order Rajiformes; family Rajidae; genus Amblyraja; species Amblyraja radiata. The sequence continues at coordinate 60,330,864 of NC_045957.1, read as the reverse complement.
TTATTTCACTTTATCTCTGTTCAGCTCTTCTGTTTGGTGTTTGAACAACACTCTGAAGACACAAGTGAAATGTGCTTTGAGTCCTGGGAATGAGTAGCACTCTGTTCTCTGTTGTGCTGTTGATGTTGCCTGAAATTGAGCAATAAGGTAAGTTGAAGAGACAGATCTGCAGCTTTACAAGTGATCAGAGTCCATAATCTCTTCTACATACAATCCACATCTCCATTTCTTGAATTGAAGGTGCAGACCACAGAATAAATATGCTTACTGAAGGCCTGCCCATGGATTATTATGAATCCTTTGCAGTTCATCAGCGAGGGTCGGGATGTATGCTGAGTATCCTCCTTCACTGGTTCGTAACTGTCCCCCACAATTGCAACTGGTTAGGCAAAGTTGCCCGGCATTGATCTGTTCTGTATGATCAGAGTTCTATTCATCGAATGCTGCTTTTAATATTGAACATTTATGGAGCCTTGATTATTGATTTGTGAGATTGTCACCTCATTTCCTGGTTTGTCTGACTGATGCTTTTGTATATTAGAGAGTATATTGTGCAGAGGATTACAAAATGGCAACAAGGAAGCAGTTGAACCCAGTCAAATGAGTAGCTTAGCAGAAGATAGACACAAAATACTGGAGTAACTCAGCAGGTCAGGCAGCATCTCTGGAGAAAAGGAATAGGTGATGTTTTGGGTCAAGACCCTTCATTAGACTGTGAGTGAGGGAGGGGGAAACCAGAGGCATGAGAAGGTCCAGAACAAAGGAAAGTCTGCATTAAGGACGAAGGAAAGGTGGAGGCCACAATAATCCATTGTTGACTGGGGACAAGGTGATAACGAAGAAATACAAATGGTGAAATTAGCAAGAGGACCAGTGTGGGGGAGGGGCGGGGAGCTTTGCAGAATTGTCACTGCCTTTTCTCATTGCAGTTGTAGGGTTTGTGGTGAAAGTAGCAAGGCAGTGGAGTCATAGATTCAAATAGCACAGAAATAAACCATTAGGGTCACTTTTTCTGCAACACCATCAGATGCCATCTGTTAAAACCATCAGGTACCATCTTGACAAATCCTATTTTTTTCTCCCACATATAGCACCCATCATCTCCACCAAGATTCCATCAATCACATTAAATAATTTTTGGCCATGTTGGTTGACGTGTTTATGACTTTGGTAATACATCAAGAATCAGCAACCTGACGAACATTGCAGATGCCCATAGTTTTAACCTAAAAAAAGCATCATCATTCTGATTTTGATGTCCATTGAACTGGAAAAAAATCTAAACTGTAGGTCCCGAGCCATGTTGCTATTACTATGGCCTGGTAAGAGAGATACTTGGGGCATCAATGTATATCACATGCAAAACAGCATTATCAGTAGTCACTGCTATCTTGCTGATCTGAATCCGCTCATTCGAGTGAACTGAAGCATTGAATACAGAGTCAGTAAAAGAGAATAGATTTGCAAAGCTATTTGCATTGCCTTGACATTTCAATATATATATTTTGCATTTTCTCCGAAGAGGTCCATGCCTCTTTAAAAGTATAATTTTTGCAGAAGAATTCATCCTTGTGTGGTTCTGTTAAAAGCACTATACAGCCATGTTAGTGCATTGTACTTGGTTATTCTTGGCCTCCATGACTCATCTATTGATGTCAATGCAATATGTTTTAGAGATAGAATAAAACATACTCTGGTGAATGAGGATGTCAGGGATAAACAATACCAATGTATTTTGATACCAAGAATATCAAGTGTTCTCTTAAAGAGCTGTTGCTGTAGGTGTAGCATGGAAGTGCAGATGCTGGTTTATACTGAAGATAGACACAAAGTGCTGGACTAACTCGGCGGGTCAAAGTCTCGACCCAAAACGTCACCCATTCTTTGTATCTAGTGAAGCTGCCTGTCCTGCTGAGTTACTCCAGCACTTTGTGTCTATCTTCTGTTGCTGTATAATTGATTTAACCTCTTGGAACAAGGTAGTATATTTTTTGATCAATAAAGTGGATTACTTAATTGCTTTTGAAATTTCTATCTCAATATCTTGCTCTTTTCTGCCAGGATAAAGCTTTTCAACAAGTTTCTGGACTTTTGAATTTCTATGTTGACGATATGTAACCTTCACATGTAATAAGTCACATTGAACACAAGGTGGCAGAATTCTACATACATAACACAAAAGCCCATAATATTTGTGTTTTACCTGAAGAATATGTAAAGGACGTTTCATTTGTAATTCCTACCAAACATACGGCAACAATATGTACAGCACACAATGTAAAAGGTAAAAAACATCTCCCCTACCTGTTAAAGATATCTTTCCTTCCTCTTCCAAAATACTAGTAGCTAGAAGAGCAGGCCAATGCCTTCAGTTCTTGCCACAAGGTTTATGCCCTGGTCACTGAAGCTTTAGACTTTAGAGATACAGCGTTGAAACAGGCCCTTCGGCCCACCAAGTCCGCAACGATCAGCGATCACCTCATATACTAGCACCACCCTACACATCAGGGACAATTTACAATTTACAGAAGGCCATTAACCTACAAACCTCTTTGTCTTTGGAGTGTGGGTGAAGACCGGAGCACCTGGAGAAAACCCACGTAGTCATCGGGAGAACCTAGGACTTCCGTACAGATAGCACTCCTAGTCAGGATCGAACCTGGGTCTCTGTCGCTGCAAGGCAGCAGCTCTACCACTGTGCCACTGTGGCCCCTTATCCTGTCTGTGCAACCTTTTATATTCTGGACTAGATTAGGACAATGTTAATGCCGTATTCTATCTCAAGATAAGCAAAGGGCCACAACCACTTATTTGCAGTTCCATAACCATTCAACATTCATTCCTTTGACAACACTATTTCCCATTTCCTCAGTACTTCACTCCTAATCGATTCCTGGCCAGCTTCCCTTGATGCCATTTATGACACAGCTACAATGTCAGGATTCCCACCATGTCCTGTGCATGCTGATCCATGCTAGCAACCCAGCTAAAAAATGCAATTTTGACATTCTCATCCTTTTTTCAAATTCCTCTTAAGCCTCACTTCATCCTACCTCACTCTATATTGCCAGTCTTACATCCTTCCAAGATAGCTGCCTTCCCCTATCCCTTGCATCTTGTTCATTCCTGTGTTTAATCACCCCTCCACCCGCCCTCAGACTGAACGATAGAAGTTCCCCTGGTCTTCACCTTTCACCCCACCAGTCACCGTATCCAATATAACATTCAACGATATTTCCGGCTCCTTCAATATAATCCCACCACCAGTCATATCTTCCAATTCCCCCACCTTTCCAATTTCCACAGAGACCACACGCACCACAACTTCTTAGTTCACTAATTGTTTCCCACCCAAACCATCCCCATACTAGGTACTTTCCTCAGCAACACCTATTCCTAAACCTTCTCTCACCACCATCTGGGGATTGCAGACGCCCTTCTAGGTGAAGCCCTTCACATACACCTCTTCAAACCTCATCTACTGCATTTGGTGCTCCTGATATGGCCTCATTTTCATTGGTGAGATTAAATGTAGACTGGATGATTGTTTTGCTGAATACATGCATTCAATCAGAGAAGGCCCACTGAATCTCCTGATTGCTAATCATTTTAACTCCCATTCCCATACTGACTTATCTGTCCTGGGTCTCCTCTATTGCCAAAGTGAAGCCACATGTAAGCTGGAGGAACAGCACCTCATATCCCACTTGGGTAGTTATAACTCAGAGCTGCCAACTCTCACGCATTGAGTGTGAGACTCACGCATTTCGCCCAATTCTCACGCTCTCACGCTGATCACAAATTTCTCACGTTCTGTCGTGAGAAATTTTGTGATCAATGAGAATTTCAAAACTAATATCAACTGCTTGTGTGTGCGTCTGTGACAAGACAGCAGCCTTCTTATTCTCTGTTATTCTCGCTTGACCGAACTGTCACACACCTCCAAACCATGTCCCCGTGTAAATTTACATTGAAAGAGACAGATCGGGCAGTGAATGAGTGTCACCCAGCGCAGCAAGTAAGGCCATGTGCTGCTCCCGGCGACAGTCGGAATTTAAGGATTTGCGGGAAGCGACTGACATGAGCGAGGCCGGTGAGCGGCAGAAGAGAGGAACTGGGCGGGCTGCAGTCCCCCCCACTTTTTTGGCTAGACATGTTTCAATAGCTCCGGCTTTGGACAAGGCGCTGTTGTGCTCTGAGCAACCTGGTCATGGGTGTTGGAGAGCCGGGGCGGAGGGAGGGATGGAAGCAGAAGCAGCGGCAGTGGCAGATGCGGACGGGGAGCCGGCGAGTGTTTTCCAGCTGGCCAGTTACTCGCTGCCTCTCTGGCCATGGAGCAGTCTCAGTGCAAGAGTCCTGGTCCGTCGGAGGCGTCAGAAGCGTCGCGCCACTGCCGTGAGAGTCTCTGTGCCGAATTTGCCCTGGTGACCAGCATGGACCAGGCTGTGGCTCGGTGCATCCTGGAGGACAACCAGTGGCTGCTGGAAGTAGGTACCAAGCACTGGGTAGAAGCGGTGGAAGATAGTGGCCTTCAAATGGGGCTGGTTGGAGAAAACATCCTGCATGCCTGCCAGATTTCTACTTATTGTAACTGCAGGAAAAATGTTCCCGGTGTTGGGGGAGTTCAGAAGCAGGGGTCACAGCTTAAGAATAAGGGGTAGGCCATTTAGGACTGAGATGAGGACAAACATTCTTCACCCAGAGAGTTGTGAATCTGTGGAATTCTCTGCCTCAGAAGGCAGTGGAGGCCAATTCACTAGATGTTTTCATGAGAGAGTTACATGTAGCTCTTGGGGCTAGCAAAATCAAGGGATATGGGGAAAAAACAGGAAAGAGGTACTGATTTTAGATGAACAGCCATGATCATATTGAATGGCAGTGCTGGCTCGAAGGGCCGAATGGCCTATTCCTGCACCTATTTTCTATGTTTCTATGCTTGAGTTTATGGCAATAAAACTCGACCACTTGATTTTGAAGCATTCACGCATGGTGGAGGTATAATGTAGTCATAGAGCGATCCAGTGTGTAAACAGGCTCTTCGGCCCAACTTGCCCACACCCGCCAACATGTCCCAGCTACACTACCTGCTTTTGATCTATATCCCTCCAAACCTGTCCTATCCATGTATCAGTCTTACTGTTTCTTAAATGTTGGGATAGCCCGTGCCTCAACTACCTCCTGTGGCAGCTTGTTCCATACACCCACCACCCTTGGTGTGGAAAAGGTTGCCCCTTAAAAAGTTACCTTAAAAATGCTTCAAACAAAAAACATTGAAATCATACTTCTACAACGCACTAAAACATGATTTTAATACATCAATTTCAAAAAGTCCCTACCATGGGAGGGGAGCCCGGGTACCCCCAAGGCCAGTGATCAGTGATCGCTCAGCCCCATCACTTTCAAAAACGCTCATGGCCCCTGGTTCAGACAGAGAGCACTGCCAGATGTGAGCAAGGAACTGAGGCCAGTTGTCCGTGATGTCTGGATCCCAATGCTCAGCGCTTCGTGTTTCGGAGTTGGCTAATGTTATTGATTTGTAATTAGTTGACAAAACCTTAATTTATTAATCTGGAATATCCAGGGGGGTGGAATAAGTGCAATATTAAAATGACATGCAAGGTGTCAGACTCTCTGTCACAACATACAGCCCCGATAACGCATTATTTCCTTCAGTTAAATATTGGGAAGGTAGCACTATTGTCATTTGCCACTCAACTATTATGTTTGTTTACCTCACTGACTATTTCTAACCCCCCACCCCCAAAATTCCTTTGACAGGTTGAATAGAAATGTCCCCAATCTTGTTTTATTTCTTTTTAACTGAACACATAGATGAACATTCTCAAGGAGTGTAGTCAGATGGAAACGGATTCAGATGAGATGTTTAAGAGCTTGTTCAAAGAAGGGGTATATTTTAAGGGAGTGACAGAGATACTTGCAAGGGAATTGGTGAGGAGGTTATTATATGTCTTTAGTTTTAGCTTGAACCAGGACATCTGAAGATTCAAAGTTTAATATAGTCGTTGTGCTGATACTGACTCCAACCAACCACATAATGAATATCGTCCATCCGGAGGTTTTATTTTTCTGATGCCATTTAAACTTCACTTGGATTTCAATCACTTCAATGTAAAATTAATTGTGAATGGGGAGCATTGGAACAAAAAATTGCCCTCGGTACATATTAACTGTAATATAATGATATATGCATGTTGGTAGGTGCAATCAAAACAAAGATATTTTTTATCATTGTTGTGTTATGAATACTACATGAAATATTATGTACTCTCAAGATCACATTAAATAGAACATTATTGCTTAAATATATATTGTTATTAGACTTTGCATTTCAAAAAAGTCCCAGCTGAGAGGAAGGCAGCAAAATACTGAAAATATTGGGGATGAAAATAACTTCAGGACAGTTTGTTAGGAAAATGAAAGAAATGGTAACAGAATACTTATACAGCTGAGTGAGTATAATTTTATGGATGAGAAATTGTGTTCAACCAATTGATTACTTCTTTGACAAAGTAACTAGCATGTTAACAAGGAAGCCAATGGATGTAGCACATTTTGTTATACACAATTTGGTCCGTGAAGTGCCCCATAAAAGATAACCGCATTAAATAAGCACCTGTGGACTTGAACGTAATAGGCTATGTCCAGGGGGTCAGATATGGGGCTTTATGTGTGGGCCAGATATATTTTCAGTGCAGAGTGGCTAGGAGCAAGGCCAAGTGTACATTCAGAGTCAAGGTCTGGAATAGTACTAGGTGTGCAGTCAAAGCTGGGACAATGGGAGTGTTCAGCACTGGGAACCTAAGCAGGTAAGCAGCTATGATCAGGGTAGAATAGGGGGCCAGGTGTAAGGCTGGACTCAGGGTCAGGAATGAGAGAAGGTATGCAACTGGAGTCGGGGTCAGGAGTAGTACCAGGTGTGCAGTGAGACCCAGGTTGGTCAACATGGGCCAAGTGCTTGATTATAATCTGATTTCCATACATGAATACACTAAGATAATTCATGTGCTGCACCTGTTTATCAGAGCCTGGCTCTACTGTGGAATGTAATTAGGAATGTAATTTAGCCTAACCTTATTCATAGCTAATCTAATTTAAAGCATACATATTGCATTCAAGTGTAAGTTAAAAGACTCGCTGCAGAATGCACCAGATTGCACAATTTCAAGCTGAGAAATGCGGAAGCTCCGTATCATGGGAGGGGACGGGGGAGGGGGGGGGGCACTCACAATTTCTTACTCCCAACTCTCACCCAATGTTGGCAGCCCTGCTTATAACCGCTTGTTATGAACACTGAATTCTCCAATTTTGCCCCCACTCCCCCTCTTTCTTGCCCCCCTTTCCCCCACACCCTCCCACTGTGCACGACTCTGCCACTATCACACAAAGGTGCCAGATAAGGAAAGAAGAGAATTGAAATGTAAAGCTAGAAGTGGAAGGGGAATTTATCTCCCGCCCTCCCCTTCCACCTCTAGCTTTACATTTCACTTCTCTTCTTTCCTTATCTGGCACCTTTTAGTTTTCTTTTCATCTCTAGCCATTTACATTTACTCCATCCATCTGCTAATCAAACCTGCCAATCAATCTGTCAACATTCTTTCCTCTAGCATCACAATTTTCACCTCTTGTATTCCTATCTTACACTTTTTGTTTTTCCATCTCTGACCTTTCTCTAACCATCTGCCTATCAACCCCCTTACCTGGATCCACCTATCACCGAACTTTGTCCAGTCCCCACCTCTTCCAGCTTTCTTCCCCCTCCCCCCCACCCAAAGCAACACAGGTCAGAAGAAGGGGCCCGACCCAAAACGTCAGCTATCCATGTTCTCCAGAGATGCTGCCTGACACGCTGTTGCTCCTGCAATTTGTGTCTTTTTTGGTAAACTAGCATCTGCAATTCCTTGTATCTCCCCTCACCTGTGTCCACCTATCACTTGCCAGGCTATGTCCGCCAACACTTTTTCTTTCCAGCATTCCACCCTTACTATTACCAGTCTGACGAAGAGTCCTGACCCCAAAATGTCACCTATCCATTCCCTCTCTTAATGAAGGGTTTCAACCCAGAATAATCCAGGTAATTCAGTACCTGCAGGCACAAACATTTGAGAAGCAGGAAAGAGAGATAGTGATCTTATCAATAAATGACATGGAGACAACTGTAAAATAAATGGCTTTATTATTGGTACTTCGTGTATTTTGTCTGGAGCTAATGATGAAATATTAATGGAGTTATCACCATACTGGGAATACCATGTAGTCCAATAAGAGAGAGAAAGAATTTAAAGAAGCTATATGTGGACAATATACGGTGGTTTACCATAGATGAAATAGTCGGGAATTTAATGCTCCTATAATAAGCAGATAGGTTAAGAAGGGTACAGTGTAACTCAAGTGAAATTAATTATGGAAATTCTCCATATCGCTTCTAAAGTTTTCTCCACATTGGGAGGAAAGCATAGTTCATGACCATGCAACAGTCACGCATATGACGGAAACATCTTGTTTGTACTTTAAACGCGTCCACATGACGTTGATAGGATTAATGCTTTAGGTGGTGCAGGATTTCCAGTAATCAATGACAATGACTGATGAGAAAACAATAAAAACTAAGGTACTTTTAAAATAAATAAATGATTTTTTACTGTCTCCACCCCCACCCCCCTTCTTGATATCACCAGGAAGCATATAATGCATTTGCTGTGAGCTTTCAGTCCCTTACTAAATGAGAGTAAGTCTGAGGTCATCCTTCTCGGCCCCTCGGACTCAATCAAAACGATAGCAGGCAGCCTTGGAAGCCTTAGCCCATTACTTAAACCTCACGTCAAAAACCTTGGCATGATATTTGACTCAGCATTGAAATTTGACAAACAAGTCAATGCTGTGGTAAAAGCTAGCTTCTTCCAGCTTCGGACGATAGCTAAAATAAAACCATTCCTCCAGTTTGATGACCTCGAAAAGATCATCCACACATTTATCTCCTTCCGCCTCGATTACTGCAACTCCCTTTACACTGGCATCAGCCAATCTTCCCTGTCCCGCCTGCAACTGGTCCAAAATGCCGCAGCGAGACTCCTGATGGGCTCCCGAAAAAGAGACCACATCACCCCAATTCTGGCCTCTCTCCACTGGCTCCCTGTGTGGTTCCGAATAAATTTCAAGATCATTCTTTATGTCTACAAAGCCCTTAACGGGCTTGCCCCCACCTACATCAAAAGTCTGCTTACCCACCACACCACCTCCAGGTCCCTCAGATCGACCGACTTGGGGTTACTGAACATCCCGCGGTCTAGGCATAAGCTCAGGGGCGACCGCGCCTTTGCAGTTGCAGCTCCTAGACTGTGGAACAGCATCCCTCTTCCCATCAGAACTGCCCCCTCCATCGACTCTTTTAAGTAGAGACTTAAAACTCATCTTTACTCTCAAGCCTTTCTTGACGTCCTCTGAGGGAGGGTTATATGTATTTATTTATGTATGTACTTAATCTATGAACCAATGTTGTATAACGTTAGTACCTCCACCAATGTAAAGCACTTTGGACAACGAGAGTTGTTTTTTAAATGTGATATAGAAATAAAAGTGACTTGACTTGACTTGACCTTAAAGGCAGTCGATAGCTCAATTGTGGAAGGAGTTTCCTTGGAGCGCAGGAGGATGAGGGGTGAACTTATGGAGGTGTACAATATCATGAGAGGAATAGATCAGGTAGACACACAGAGTCTCTTGCCCAGAGTAGGGGAATCAAGAACAAGAGGGGAAAAGATTTAATAGGAACCTGAGGGGTAACTTTTTCACACAAAGGGTGGTGGGCGTATGGAATGAGCTGCCAGAGGAGGTAGTTAAGGCAGGTATTATCACAATATTTGAGAAACATTTAGACAGGTACATGGAGATGATAGGTTTAGAGGGATATGGGCCAAACGCAGACAGGTGGGACGAGTATAGATGGGACATGTTGGCCAGTGTGGGCAAGTTGGGCCGAAGGGTCTGTTTCCACGTTACCCTATGACTATGACTGAATGAGTTGCAATTCTAATTAGTCCAATCATAACTTTAAATCTGCATAACAAGTTTTTCCAGCTGGTGTCGTTATATAATAGCCCTAACCCTGGTTTCATTCCTCAGTTTAGGAATGTTTGAACTGTTGCATCAGTCTTGTCACCCTTAGTATGAATAGCTAACAGCCCAGATTCGTGACCAGCAGATACTGTTTGTTTCTTGAGTTTCATTGCCTATCGGGAATTCATTTACCAACTAAGTTATTTAATAGGTTTGCGACTTGAATCTTTCACTTACTGGGTTTATTTTGCTAGCAAGTTAGACGTTGCAAAAGGAACCAAAGGGAAACATGAGATAATTAAAGCTAAAGCCTGCAGGCCAGCTGCCTCCTTTTTATAAGATTTTCTTAAGAAAAGCATTCTTTCACATGTACAGTAGTATTTATTTCCACAGAGATTTAAAAAAATCAGGCTGCTGGAATATCAATTCAATACCCAGTGGAAATACAAAACCTCAGATAAACGTGGAGCTCCAAAATAACAATCAACAAAATGTTTATATAAGCAATTGAAATATAAACCAGAATTTTCAATTAAAACCAGGCTAGCCAACTATACAATGCAAATATGAAATTACTTTGTTGCATCCTAATGGGCTTTTAGAAGCATTTTACTTTTAATTGTTATGTTTTTTCAAACAATAATAATAATTTAATATAATTAGTCTGATAGATATGATTTTAAAACAATAAGGATCAGGTATAACATTTTAACCTTATTCAATATTTTCCTGTGATGAGACATGGTTGTGGGATGGAACTGATTGCAGTGTTTTAGCCATTATACTGATATACTTCACTTTTTCAGGCTGGCTTTTTGCTGAAAATGCAGCATCATTCAATTCATTTTTATAACAGACATCTGCTGAACATGTGACTGGACATGAGAGTCATAAAGACATGGATCTGCGGCATGGTGGCGCAGCAGTAGAGTTGCTGCCTTAAAGCGGCAGAGACCTGGACTTCATCCTGACTACAGGTGCTCTGTGTACGGAGCGTATGCTTTCTCCCCATGACCGCGTGGGTTTGCTCCGGGTGCTCTGGTTTCCTCCCACGCTCCAAAGACATACAGGTTTGAAGGCTAATTGGCTCAGTAACATTGTAAGTTGTCCCTAGTGTGTGTAGGACAGTGTGCGGGATTGCTGGTCGGTGCAGACTCGGTTGGCCGAAGGGTCGATTTCCATGTTGCATCTAAACTAAACTAAACTAAACATTATTTTATAAAGTTGCATATTCAAACCAAAAGCAGGTGGGTGGTGGTCCAGACTGATGAAAGGCACAGAGAAACAGCATTAACGGTGTCAGGCATAAACAGAAAAAACAGGATCAGCAGTAGGCCACTCAGTCCATTGAGCCTGTTCTGCTCTTTAGGAAGATCATAGCTGACCCATACTTCACCTCAACCCCACCTTCCCATTCTCATCCTAGATCCCTTGTACTTGGGTGTTTGGCAATTTCCACCGTAAATATATTCAATGATTCTGCCTTCACAGTTCTCTCTGATAGAGATATATGACATTCTGAGGTAAAATAATTCCTGCTCATCTTTGACCTAAATGGATGCGCACTATTGGGAACCCACCTCTATACTTCTGGATACTCATCACATCCACCTGTTGACCTCTCCCAGAATCTTACATGTTTAAATGAGAACACTTCACATTATTTTAAAATCCAATTAGTACAAGCCATACTGCTCCAATTCCTGTCGTACATCTACTCCTTAAACCCATGAATCAACCTGATGAAACCTCCCTGCATTGCTCCTTTAATACCATTCCTTAACAATGGAGATCTGCAATACTGATGGAGAATGCAATACTGATGGTGCCATTTCACTCATGCTCACTAAACTTGCATCAAAACGTTATCTAACATTCCATTAGCCTTTCTAATTACATCCTGGAGCTCTATGCTAACTGTATGTTTCACATGCTATGACCTCCAGATCCTTTTGCATTGCAGCATTTTCTAATCTCACTACATTTAAGTAGTAAATTCTTCCTTTCTGTCAATAGTTTCACATTTTCCCAACATTACATGCATGTTCCATCTACCTGTCTATCATTTAACATTTCAACTTCCCTTTTAGACTCTTTATGTCCTTCTTGTAATTTGTTCACCCACCTATCTTTATATCATAAAGCAGTAGGCATTGCTTTATACCTTTTGGTTTACCAGCCTTGGAGGGCATCTACCACACATGGTGCCTCAGGAAGGCCGTCAGCATTCACAAAGACTCCTCACACCCTTGTAATGGACTGTTCCTTCCTTCCGGCAGACGTTACAAGGTCTTCTACGCCCGCACCTCCAGACTCAGGAACAGCTTCTTTCCCAGAGCTATAGCTGCTCTGAACCGGCCCTGCTGAGTGCCCCCCACCCGCACGGACTGTCTCCCTCGGATGGTCACGTCGCACAGACACATCTGCACTTTAGTCTGTTTTGACTATTTTACTGTTGTAATGTTCTTTGTACAAACCATGTTCTCAGGGTATCTAAACCTAAATTTTAGTAGTTACTTAAGTTATGATGTCGGATAGAAGCTGCATACCCAAATCTCGTTGCACTTATGTGCAATGACAATAAAATATATTATTATTATGTGCAATGACAATAAAATATATTATTATTATTATTATTATTATTATTATTATTATTACATTTCCTTTAAATTTATAACCCACACTTTTTAAACAAAACCACCAAGAGGTGAATTTTCAAAATAAATCTCCCATTAAGGGATTCTTCCAATTCAATTAACAGAAAATCAGCGGAAATTTGAGAAAAATGGTGCAAAGTGACAGAATGTGTTTTGCTCCCAGAACATACTAATTGATAGCCCACTACTGCTTTGCTCAACTGGTAGCAGATTGGTCTGAATAACAGCATATAATTCAGACTGTCATTTCAGCTTCATGCACGTAAATGCCGGAGGGCCTGCTTTTGGAGCATTTAAATTACTAGTTAAGATGCAAGCAATATTCTGTGACATCTTTTAATCAGCAACACCAAGAGAAATTCTAGAATGAATGTAATGATTTGGAGCAGTCCACAGCCAGTTACTGAAGAACAATGAAACAAGTAGCAGGCTGGTGTTGAGGCTTTCAAATATGTGGGCCCAGGGACCAGGGCAAGGGCTTGAAGTCAGGATAACGTGTAGCCAGGAAATGGGATTTCTGAGAATCCTGCAGTGGAAGAATGAAGGGATGGATTGTCTGGGGATAAGGGAGGAGGGTAGGATAGAATGCGAGCTGAAGACAGGGAAAATATAAACTATATGCAAACTTTGCTATGACAGTAATATATAATGTAATGTTGGCAGAATAATGACTTTGAACATCCATGTCTTTCATGCCAGAGACCCAGAAGTGAAAGAGACAAAGTTCTCTGTCTCTACTCTTATCTCTGTCACTATCTATATTTTAATCTGTTACTCTGGAAAACAGTTCAAATGTAATTGAAGCAGTTGCCAGCAGTAAAAGTCATAAAGATGCAGCAGGGGACAATTTGCAGGATAGGAGACGGGAAGAGATCACTTGGCAGAGAAAGTAATGCAGTCTTAAAGAAACACGCAGTTTAAAATTGTAGTCAGTTTTGGTATTCAACTTTTGGTTCATGCAGAATAAACAAAACAGGATTGATTTTATTATCGAGAATTAAACTTAAGAATCTATAATAGACATTTCAACAAAAAAACAAGTACATAAAATCCACCATATACTTAGATATCGCAGAATCAACAGATGATATGCCAGTCAAGAGTCAAGAGTGTTTTATTGTCATATGTCCCAGATAGGACAATTAAATTCTTGCTTGCTGCAGCACAACAGAATATGTAAACATAGTACATAACGTGAGAAAAAAAGTTCAGTGCGTATATATACACACATGCACACATACTCATTAAATAAACAAAATATAGTGCAATAATAATAATAGTCTGTTGTAGTTCAGAGCTTATATGTTGTCGTGTTTAATAGCCTGATGAATGTAGTGAAGAAACTGTTCCTGAACCTGGACATTACAGTTTTCAGGCTCCTGTAAACTGTAGCTGTCATATTAATCATTCATCAAATCCCCTATCTGCTCTCTCAGGTCACCTTATAGGACCACAAGGTACTACTTCCCACACTGATAAAACAGCATGTGTGCTATCCCTGATTCATCATTCAGTCAATGAAAAGAAGGAATTTGCTGGTGAATCTCAGATGTTACCTTCATAAGTGCCTGCAATGCTCAGCTTTCTCTGGGGACGTTGGCAGCCTCCAGGTTGGTCGCTTAGCCCCATCAGCAGACCACTGGCTGCTGTCTGACACCGGCCTCCACTTGTTCAACAGTGGATCACAGATTTCCTGAACTCCTCAGAACTTCCATTCAGCTAGATCTGCAACCACATTTATTTGAATGAACAGGAATAACTGCAAGGAAGGACGGTCAAAATAAGGCAAATTAAATTTCTTGTTAAGTAATTCTGCATAATTACTTTTTATTTTGTTACAGCATTTGAGCAATTAAAAATACATTTCAGCGCCCTTGAATTCTTCAGGGATTTTCAGAAGCCTTGAAGCAATTAGGGATATTCAGAAATATTTATAATGCGATCCCACCCTTAAGAAGTGTTCAGCGTGTAGCTTTAACTTGATGCATGTTGGACTGCATGTTGACGACTTTCAAGAAGGGGTGTTTTATGTAACTCTATCTTTGCTACTTGCCTCTGAACAGCAACACAAACGTATTGGGTGGATCGCTGTAGCTACAGGACCTTGCCGTTTAAAATCTAGGCTTGCCTTCAGCAAGTTCAGGCTGCTCAATACAAACCTGTTATGAATATTCACCTTAGGCATGACAGAGTGAGACAAGCCATTTTCAAAAAATTCAGGGTATTATTTGGTCCTAGGCATGTTAAAACTGGTGTTTATGGGAATTTTCTGTGTGCAAATTTACTGCTGTGTTTCCTACATTAAAACACTGACTATACTTTAAGACAAAAATCAATGTTTTTTTCTATAAAAATATGTGGAACTTGCAGTCATAATATAAATGCAAGTGTTTCCTCAAAATATTTCAAAGCTTATCAAGATTTATGTTTTTATTAAAGTGATTCCAAGGATAAGCATCTTCTGTAATGTTCAACAGCAGTTAAAAGCATTCTCCTTTGAGGAAAGAGGGTTAAGAGAAAATTTAATGCTGGTCTTCAAAGTTATGAAGGGTTTTAATATAACAACATAAGAAGAAACAATTTCTATTGCCAAGAGACCTGTTAAGCAGCGGAAAGGGATTATTTTGGCTTGTATGTTTTCATAATCTTGAATTTGTTGCCAGAAAGGTTGGAAGCAGCAGATTCAATAAATAATTTTCAAAATGGAATTTGTTATTGAAAAGCAAATTTATAAGAATGAATGAACAAAGTAGTGGGACCAATTAGATAGCTCTTTCAAAGCGGTAGGCACAGCCAATTTCAGCCAAACAAGTTCAGTCTCCTGAGCTGTGTGATTTTCAACAGCAAATTGCCAAGAGAGTAATCAGAAGGGGGGTAAAAAGAGTGAAAGAATAAGTGAGACAGATAAAGAAGAGAGTTATGCGGGGGGGATTTCCAAACTAAGGATCTTTACGATTAAAGGCAAAGCTGCCAATAACTAATTAATTACAATGACAAATAAATGTAATTAAATGTCATTATTTAATTGATTCAACTACTTACTATGTAGAAAAAAAATAGTTAACTTGTTCATCCTTTCCTTTTGAGACATTCCTGCAAAATAGCCTTCCAGATGCTGGAATAGAGGGTAGGGAATATAATTCTGATACTTTGGTGAGGTTGCTCTTTATCTTTATCTGAATACTATGAAGGTAATTATGCTTAAGTGAAATATAATCTGATTTATTTGAGATTTCCAGTAGTTTCAGGAGTTTTTTCCTACTATTTTAGTTTAGTTTAATTTAGATACAAAGCATGGAAACAGGCCCTTCGGCCCACCCAGTCCATACCGACCAGCGATCCCCATGGACTAACATTATCCCACACACTAGGGCCAATTTATCATTTTTACCTATTGGTTGTACTAGAGCTACACAAAGGTGAGGTTTGGTTGCAGCTTGCATTGTAGTGGAGGTCCACTGGAGGTCTACACTACTAGTGCAGTTGTATAGTCTGGTCAGCACAAAACAGGCAGGAAGTGATTGCACTGTTGAGTGGAGGGGAGATTTATGAGGATTTTCCCAGTGGTAAATTTTAGCTTTCACAAAAATTGGATAAACCTGGGTTGCATTCTTTGAATGAGTGGAAGCAGAGATGAGAGTTAATTGATTTATATAAAATTATTACTGAGATGGAGAATGGAACTTTCCAGCCTTTACCATTCCATTAACAATGCTTGTTTCCTGATTGATGAGAGTGTTGGTAAACACACAAGGACTGAAAGACTCCAAGCTGTTCTTGGTTCCAGCACCTCCTGCACACTAGTGCCAAGGGTAAATGAGTCCTATACCTTGTGTAGATACTAATGAGTGAACTGACTGTTAACTTTAAGGTAATGGGCAGCTCCAGGGCTGAAGCCTAGATGTACACCTCATCTCACAATACAGACACAGACCTGTAGGAGGCAGTGCACGTGATCTATCACCTGTTGGATATTAATAGAGATAAAAACCATCAAGTAGTGACTTAGGATGACCTGCAATTTGTGGGAATCCCAGAGTCTTTCCTGCTGTTCTGTGTTGCTAACAGAGAAAATGATTTGAACAAACACAACATCAGTTAGCTGCCCAACAACAGATTGACCAATGTTTTCATCTTTGGTGGGCTGGAGAAACTGGAAGCAAAGACAATGGGGATGGAAAAAATGTTAACTGCATTATTGATGCAGTGCTCTCTGTAGATGTGGGGTCCGTGCCTTGTTGCAAGAGAAAATAGTATTGTCTTACTGCCTCCTTAAAGTAGTTTATTCTCCATTAACTGACCCACAGCTATTTTGGCCTCCATGCCCTGTAGGTGCCAGAGCCTGTAATGAATTGCAACATTCTTTTCTCCTCATATTTGGCCTCCCTTCAGCTCATTTCCTCCAGAGTCCACTGTGCCACAGAGATAGCACTTTCAATTCAAAGTCGGGAGATTGTGATTTTGTGAGAACACATGAGCCAGCCCCACATTCCGCTACAGTACCTGGACAGTTTGCTCTTGCAGTTGTGACCCATCAAGGTCTCATTTGGTCTCTTAGGTTTTCTGAAAAACATTTCATGCCATGAGCTGGGTGTGCTCTCAATCAACTTCACCAAATATTCACTTCACAGTCTGAAGAAGGGTTTCGACCCAAAACTTTGCCTATTTCCTTCGCTCCATAGATGCTGCCTCACCCGCTGAGTTTCTCCAGCATTTTTGTCTACCTTCGATTTTCCAGCATCTGCAGTTCCTTCTTAAACAAAAGTCTGAGTCCAGGTTGTCTGCAAAGTGTCCCATATTGCAATTCCTAGATATCCATGCTTTGCAGAGATGCATTTATGTTTCTCCTCACCAATTATTACTTCCTTCAGCCTCAGGGGAACTGACAAAAAGACCCTAATTAAAACTGTTCTGCTGCCAGTATCCTTTAAGAGCTCAGGACATTGTACATTGTACACTCTTTAGAAGATCTTTAAAATAACCTAAGTGGCCAAACTGCCTGAAGGCGAAAAGAAAAGTGCTTCCCAGACCAGCGTTTCAACTGAGGGTCTCTTAGATTACCTGGGAAATGGCTGTTTCTGTCTTCTGCTAACAATAATTAGAAGAAAGATTGAGAAACCGGCGTCAAGAAAGGTAAGGGCTAAATTACAGCAGGAGCTAGGAAAGACTAACAAATTTCTTGCTCATTACCAATCGATGCATTGGCTACTCAAGTCAAATCACAACAGAACACATCAGATTTTCAGCAGCATGTTTGCAGCTGTTTTATTTCATTTTACAGCTATAAATGGGCAAAAGTCAAACTCAAGTTGACCTCTATGAGTGAGGATAGTTGTGGAGAGGCAGTGAGAGGGTGCAAGTAAGATGGTAGAAAGAATGGACACGTTCTCCAGCCATTTTGCAGATGCTCAGGCTGAGCCCAATGGCAGGATCTCAGCCCCTTCATTGTGAAACATTCACACAGTCCTCAATAGTTTCAATGGATTTAGTTATATTTTTGACATTTCTTGCCTTTCTTCTGTGGAATACTCAGATGCCCCAAAATGGGTCACTATGAAATGTCAACTGGTCATTTGCCCTTGATTAGGGACATTCACTTTATACCCCATCATCTTATTTTAACATGCAATGGGAGACCAATATGCAACATTGAGACCATTGCATAAGTTCATAAGTGATAGGAGCAGAATTAGGCCATTCGGCCCGTCGTCTACTCCGTCATTCAATCATGTTGCATATTTAACCACAACTATGCTTATTTGCGGTGGGTTTGAATATCTTTAAACATTTATTAATTTAACATTGATCACTCTTGGTATTTAAAGAAATCCTGCACTATAACACAAAATATTTTCCAGCTGGGTCCAGATGCCATCTCTGTGCAGAAAACAAATGAGATTGAGACGATCTGAATGATCTGAATGAGCTTAAGATAGTGAAAGGTAAAGGAACATTGCCCCCACTAAAACAATAAACAGATGAGCAGCGAAACAAATGTGCAAGTAACCCCACTGCTGGTATGCAGCTGCAGAATGTGTAACATAAACAAAATAGCTCATTGTTGCGGGTGGGGAAATTCCTTACAGAGAAAGAAATGTGTTGAGCTGCTGAAATGCTAAATGTATAGATTATTTGAGTTGTTACTGAAATGATTACCAGTTGATATATGTATATATTATGAAGTTATTTTGTACTGCCGATATAAACTGGTAACATCCCTCACAAGCCACATTTGTCCGGTGCACACGACAAAAAGAGTTATTTTCATTTCAACATATTAATTTGGCTCATTGTGTTTATCAATATCCTTGATTTTCTACGAACCTTTCTTTCCCTCTAATGTCCTACTAGAGTAAGTGGGACCCGTTGGGTCCCATATTTAAATGGGAGGGCTGGTCCCCCAACACCACATTCCACCTCTCCACCAATCCCAATATTGGTGACCAGTGGGGGGGTCTTTCTGGAGCGCTAATATGGGCGTTGTGGGCCGAAGGGACTGGTTTCAAGAGGGCTAGTATGAACATTGTGGGTCGAATGCAATCTTGGGCTGGCAGCTCAGTCACTCGGGCCTGGTGGGCTGGCAGCTAAGTCACTCAGGGCTAGTGGGCTGGCAGCCCAGTCACTCAGGGCTGGTGGGCTGGCAGATCAGTCACTCAGGGCTGGTGGGCTGGCAGTTCACTCACGACTATTCATTGAAATTCCATTCCAAGCAGCGTGCAAGCCAGCAAATTCAATTTCATAGCATTTCAAGCAGAGTGCAGGCCACCAAATTCAATTTCATAGCATTTCAAACAGAGTGCAGGCCACCAAATTCAATTTCATAGCATTTCAAGCAGAGTGCAGGTCACCAAATTCAATTTCATAGCATTTCAAGCAGAGTGCAGGCCACCAAATTGCCAAACAACTCATTGCATTGTCATTAAGGGCTAACAAATCATTTGTTACATTGCAGACTCACAGTTCATTTGATTCACGGCTTAGAATCACAGTTGTGGACTCTCCCTCGCGATCTTCCAGAGTGAATGATTCGCATCCAGGCATCCGGGGTTTTATAGTCCTGCCCCCCCGGAAGGGGCGTTACCTTCACCGTGGTGATTGACATGTGAGAGGACCAATCAGCTGATCTCAAGATGTTTTAAACACTCATAACTTTTTTATTTTTCATCGGTTGGAAAAATCCTCGGGGCTGCCTCAGCGGGGGCGGACTGTGAGTAAGATGGTCAAAAGTCATAGCGATATATGGTAGCATTTTCTCTAAAATCAAGATACAGCACAGACAGGAAGTGATCAAGATGAGACTTTTAGTTATATAGATGGAATGTGAAGTGATCAATGTGGAAACGGAGACTATACAAAAACTTGAAATCTCTGCATTTTCTCTAGTTTTATTTTAGCAGTGATTTTAGCATTTTACTTTTACTGGGCACTGTTAAGTGAACAAATTAACCTGTGGAATTGTGACTGCTGTTTTGCTCACGCCTGTTTAGTTGTGGACCACTAAGGTTGTGCTGTTGCCTGGTTACACAAATCAATTTACATGATGTGGTTTGAAACCCTAACCCCTCTCTCTTTCCCGTGCTTCCCGCCCCACCCCCCATCCCTGCACGCACACATTTCTCCCACCATGTCCCACCCCCACAGTTAAAGGCTGCTTATCATTTGTTATCCTAAACCCACACTAGAAAAGAGACATAAATACCAAGTGAAGTAAATGTCAATGGAGGCACCTAGATGGGCAATTAATGTGCAATTAAAGCTGTCACCATAACTTGTCAAATCAAGCTACCAAGTCAAGAACAGAAAAAGCAATTAATTCTTAAATTAATTAGCTGTATGTTATTCACAAATAAAAATGCACAGGCACAATATTGCAAACAATGGAGAATACCTAGTGTTTTAAGCCTGTTACTGATGCACTGACACATCTTACACTTTTGTAAAGAAGCTCCGCATGATAGGCTGCTCTGGAAAGCTAGGTCACATGGGATCCAGGGAGCTAACTGGATATAGGATTGGCTTCATGGTAGGAAGCGGAAGGTAGTAGTGGAAGGTTATTTATCGGACTGAACGCCTGTCCCTCTGTTGCCCTTCAGGTTCCTATAAATTCTTTCCCCTCTCACCTTAAACCTATGTCCTCTGTTTCATGATTCCCCTAATGCTGTGGGCATGAACATTGAATTCACCCAATTTTGTTAGCCCTTGCTGTCTCCTCCCCTTCCTATCTCTCCCTCAGCCCTCAGGCTCCTTCTCCTCCTTTTTCCTTTCTTCTCCCCCCCCACCCCGGTTTCGGCCCGAAACGTTGCCTATTTCCTTTGCTCCATAGATGCTGCTGCACCCGCTGAGTTTCTCCAGCATTTTTGTGTACCTAAAAGACTCAATACCCTGACCAATGAAGAGCAATGCACCAAAAGCCTTTTGACCACTCTATCTACCCGTGACACAGTTTTCAAGGAACTACTGTATGTACCTGCACTCCTGGATTCCTCTGTTCTACAAAACTCCCCAGTGCTGCCATTCACTACGAAGGTCCTGCCCTGCTTTGACTTCCCAAATGCAACACCACGCACTTATCTGCATTAAACTCCGTTAACCATTCCTCATTAACCATTTGTCCAACTGATCATAATCCTGCTGTAATTTTAGATAACAATCTTTGTTATCTATGACACAACCCACTTTAGTATCATCTGCAAACATAATAATCTTGTCTTCTACTTTCTCATCCAAATTGTTGATATGAACCATAAACAGCAATAGCCCTATACCAAACCCTGAGACACACCACTAGCCACAGACTTCCAGTCCAAAACACAGCCTTCCACCATCTGTGTGCGGACGTGGCGTCGAAGGACGAGAAGCCGAAGCGAAAAAGTGGAAACCAAATAACCGAATGGAAACGTGCCGAAAAGCCAAATAACCGAAAGGGCACATCGCCGAAAACCCTGAAGAAACGTTGCCTATCCCATGTGACCTAACTTTCCAGAGCAGCCTATCATGCGGAATATTATCAAAAGCTTTGCTGAAGTCCATATAGACTATGTCTATGGCTCTGCCCTTGTCAATCTTCTTAGTTATTTCTTCAAAATCAGATTTCTGAGATATGATCTCTCACACACAAAGCCATGCTCTCTATCCCTGATTAACCCCTGTATTTCCAAAAGCATGTACATTTTATCCCTCAGGATCTTCTCTAGTAACTTTGCTGACACCGTTGTTCGGCTTACTGGTCTCTCATTCCCAGGTTTTTTTCTTTGCAGCCGTTCTTGAATAGAGGCACAACATGATTTGACTATCTTGTATCTTCTTTACAGAAGTGTAAGATGTGTCAGTGCATCAGTAACAGGCTTAAAACACTAGGTATTCTCCATAGTTTGCAATATTGTGCCTGTGCATTTTTATTTATGAATAACATACAGCAAATTAATTTAAGAATGAATTGCTTTTTCTGTTCTTGACTTGGTAGCTTGATTTGACAGCTTTAATTGCATATTAATTGCCCATCTCGATGCTTCCATTGACATTTATTTCATTGGCATTTATGTCTCTTTTCCAGTGTGGGTTTAGGATAATAAATGAGCAGCCTTTAACTGTGGGGGTGGGACATGGTGGGAGAAATGTGTGCGTGCCGGGATAGGGGGTGAGGCGGGAAGCATGGGAAAGAGAGGGGGGTTGGGGTTTCAAACCGCATCATGTAAATTGATTTGTGTAACCAGGCAACAGCACAACCTTAGTAGTCCACAACTAAACAGGCGTGAGCAAAACAGCAGTCACAATTCCACAGGTTCAGTTGTTCACTTAACAGTGCCCAGTAAAAGTAGAATGCTAAAATCACAGCTAAACTAGATAAAATGCAGAGATTTCAAGTTTTTGTATAGTCTCAGTTACCACATTGGTCACTTCACATTCCATAGGACATTAGAGGGAAAGAAAGGTTCTTAGAAAATCACAGATATTGATAAACACAATAAGCCAAATTGACATGTTGAAATGAAAATAACTCTTTGTGTAGTGTGCAGTGGGCAAATGTGGCTTGTGAGGGATGTTACCAGTTTATATCGGCAGTACAAAATAACCTCATAATATATCCATATATCAACTGGGAATCATTTCAGTAACAACTCAAATAATCTATACCTTTAGCATTTCAGCAGCTCAACACATTTCTTTCTCTGTAAGGAATTTCCCCACCCGCAACAATGAGCTATTTTGTTTATGTTACACATTCTGCAGCTGCATACCAGCAGTGGGGTTACTTGCACATTTGTTTCGCTGCTCATCTGTTTATTGTTTTAGTGGGGGCAATGTTCCTTTTCCTTTCACTATCTTAAGCTCATTCAGATATCATTCAGATCGTCTCAATCTCATTTGCTTTCTGCACAGAGATGGCATCTGGACCCAGCTGGAAAATATTTTGTGTTGTAGTGCAGGATTTCTTTAAATACCAAGAGTGATCAATGAGAAGTTAGTAAATGTTTAAAGATATTAAAATCCACCTCAAATAAGCATAGTCATGGTTAAATATGCAACATGATTGAATGACGGAGTAGACGACAGGCTGAATGACCTAATTCTGCTCCTATCACTTATGAACATATGTAATGTCTCAATGTTGGTCTCCCATTGCATGTTAAAATATGATGATGGGGTATAAAGTGAATGTCCCTAATCAAGGGCACATGACCAGTTGACATTTCATAGTGACCCATTCTGGGGCATCTGAGTATTCCACACAAGTAAGGCAAGAAATTTCATAAATATAACTAAATTCATTGAGCTCTCACTATTGAGGACTGTGCGAATGTTTCATAATAAAGGGGAGGTGGGATCAAGTCAGCAGGAGTTGACAGCATTACAGGGCTACCTTTGGTCTCCGCCCACTCATTGTGGCCTCTTCCACGGCCCCTGACCTCCAGCACTCAGCCCCAAGCTCTCCTTACTCCCTCCTGCCAATCATATCAGGACCCATTGCCTCGCTAGATCTCCAGTCATAGACAACTTTGCTTCCACTCTCGCTCCCGACCCTGCTTTTCTCACAGCTCCGATTACGACAGTCCATCTCCGGGCAGCCCGCCCACTGCCTTGTGTGGCACCTGGAGCCTCCCCGACTGGTGAGCTTCCTTGCTTCATTAGTGCACTCCGCTGTGCACCGGGACTAATAAAGATCAGTATTTCCGTGAGTCCCTTTGAAATAGCAGTGATTGACAGGAGACTTTCAGCTCTGAAGGTAATGACCTTCAAAGCAATGGAACAGATAGATATTAAGGGGAAGGGATCATAAAAGGCTGTTTTAACTCTTTTAAGAGCAGCCACTCTATTGCCGTGCTTTTGATCATGGGGAATGGCCTTCTAATGGTCAAAGAGGAAAGATGGTATTGAAGAGAAGTTGAAAAGTTTGATAATAATTGGATAAATAAACAAACGATCATTTTAATTTTCTACATTTTCTTTCTACTTTTTTCCATTAATTTCATACAAATATAATATAGGGAGGTTGCACGGCAGTCGGGTCACGACCCGTGACCCATACGGTTGCTACGCTACGCCAACTGGAGTACACGCGATGAACTGCAGGTAAGCACTGACCATTGTTTCCAGCGTAGCGAGCCCGTTAAAATCCGCTGAAATGGTCAATTTATGCGCTGTAAATAATTATGGAAATCGGGAAAAATAATATTTTTGCATGTAAAAACCCACTTCAGAACCATGGACGATTTTAAAATTTTACAGCCAGATTTATCACTTCTGAAACTTTTTAGATACTAAAGGAATCAAGAAAAAACACAAATAATGCCTTACTGTTGATGAAATGCAGTGAGCAAACGTGATAATTCCCAATATTTTCAATCTCGATATCTGCACGGCCAATGTTCGCCAAGCACTTTAGCTGTTGTTGTCCCTTCAGCTCTCGCTTCTCTTTACCTTCATTTCTCTTCACTTTTCGAATTCTGAAGTAGGATAGATGTTTCTCACGGTTACCCCAATTTCCACAATTATTTACAGCGCAAAAATTAACCATTTTGGCAGTTTTTAACAGGTAGGAAAGTACGCGTTTCGTGTATTATCAACATATACCGGAAGCTGCGATGTCCTCCAGATGGATTGAGCGGCTCCGTGCGTCAAGCCCTTTGACCTGGTGACCTTACGTGCAACCCCCCTATACTAACTAACTTTAACTTGGGGTAATTGATGCGGGCAGGACAGTAGACATTGTTTACAAGGACTTTGGTAACGATTTTCATCAAGGTCCATGCAATAGTTTGGTCTCAAAGATTAGGGCGTAAGTTCCGAAATTCATAGGTGATAGGAGAAGAATTAGGTTATTCAGCCCATCAAGGCTACTCTGCCATTCAATCATGGGTGATCTATCTTTCCCTCTAGACCCCATTCTCCTGCCTTCTGCCCGTAACCACTGACACCCAAACTAATGTACAAAACATTGGTAAGGCCTCACTGAGACTATTGGATAAATCAGTATGCCACACTACAGGAAGAACATTAACATTAGAGATTGTGCAGAAGAGCTTCACCTGGATGTTGCCTGGAACAGAGTGCTTTACTTATAAAGAGAGAATGGATAGGCTGGGTTTATTATCACTGGAATGTATGGGGCTGAGAGGTGACCTTATAGAGATTTATAAAATTATCAGGGGCATAGATAGGATAGATAGTCATAATCTTTTTCCTGGACTGGGGAATTCTAAAACCAGAGGTCATATGCTTGAGATGTGAGGGGGGGAGGGGGGGGGGGTAAAGGAGATCTGCATATCAGTTTTTTCACTGAACTGGTGGTTGAATGGAAGAGGTAGATCCAATCACAATATTTAAAAGGCGTTCAGAGAGCATTGGGATATGGGCCTAATATAGGCAAACGGAATTAGCATGGTTATGTTTATGGTTGGCAGGTAAGAGTTGTGGTTATTCTGTGCTGCCTAACTCTGTCTCAATGTTCTATTCCCTGAACACTAAACCTTGCCTTTGACTTACCCTTCATTCCACCTCCTGTCACCTTGCACTATCTTATCCTGCTCCTTCATTACTGACCTGACCTTATACCTCCTCCCTGTTTTAGGGTCTCGGTGGCTTTGACCCCGAGTCTCCAGCACTTGGCTGTTTCCACCATTCCCCTGCACTCCACTCTTCCTGCTCTTATCAAGTGCTTGACTGATCTGCAGTCTCTGGTTGTAATTACTTCCTCCCTGTTGAACAGACCCCACTGATTCAGCCACCTTTGATCTGCCTTTTCAAGCAGCATTTAATTTCTTTATTTGTATTTTTTATTCTCCTTTCCCTTCCAGCTTAACTTTTTCTTTCCTGGATCTCAGAACACTTTTTCCCATCTGCTGATCGTATTCAACTATCACTCTCGCTCGCTTTCCTCCAAACACTACTTTGATCTGTTAAGACTTGCAAAATCATTTTCCATTTGTTTCATGGCTGCATCTTTGACACAGTTTTATCACCCCCCCTCCCCCTCACCCACCCCTCACTCTCTCCTTCCTTTTTCCATTACATGCTTTCACTCAGCATCAAATAGACAAAGGCACAGCACGGGAGTGCACCAGGGACGACACACACAGACAAATAACACTGTAGACAAAACAAATCAGTGCATGAAGAGGGAAGCCGCTGGGCCCAGCCCTTGCTCATCCCCGAGGACCGGAGAACTGGAGAGGAGGGTGGAGGAAGTCCGCGACAAAGGACACAAGAACAAAAGGGATAGTAAGAGGAGCTGTGATCTTACCTTCTGCATCCTCAAGGTTGGCCACGGAGCACAAAATGGTGGCCTGGCACAGAGATGGACAACAGTTCACTGGCCGATCCGAATCAAGGCAATGTCTGCAATGAGCCTTAATGGCCAGTTGCAGCTTGGACTTTGACAACCTGGCGACTCTTGAATATGGTCTTGAAATAGTGGCCAATTTCTATACACTTTGTACTTAACCTGGTACAGTATTACAGTATTACTATACTGTGCTTCAGTATAGTCATAATTTACTGAACTGTATGCAAAAAAAAAAGAATTTAACCGCACCTCGGTACATGTGATAATAAAGAACCATTGGATTCTTATTGTGAACAAACACATAGCAGTCCAGTTATCATTCCGAGTTTTTATTTCTTCAAGCATTTTCTAGGCTCTAGGGATCACTGGTATGGCTAACATTTAGTAGCCATCCCAAGTTGCCTCTTAAGGTGGTAATGAGCCACCTTCTTAAACTCCTGCAGTCCATCCAGGGAGGGTACTTATGTAGTGCCATCAGGTAAACTGCTGCCAGATTTAGACATAATGACGATGAAGGTGAAATTGTTCAGATAAAATCTACAAGCTTTCACGATGTCTCGTCAAGCACCATAAATTAGATATGAATGCAAAGGTAAAAAAAAGTGGGAGTTATCTACAGCCCCCCAAACAGTAGCCTGGATATAGGGTGCAAGTTGCAACAGGAGTTAAAATTGCCATGTAACAAAGGTAATGACACTGTTGTTATGGGAGATTTCAATATGCAGGTAGACTGGGAAAATCAGGTTGGTTCTGGACCTCAAGAAAGGTAGTTTGTCGAGTGCCTCCCAGATGGATTCTTAGAGCAGCTTGTGCTGGAGCCTACCAGAGAGAAGGCAATTCTGGATTTAGTTGGCTAATGAACCTGATTGAATAAGGGAACTCGAGGTAAAGGAACCACTAGGAGGTAGTGACCGTAATATGATGTTTTAATCTGCAATTTGAGAGGGAGAAGATGAAATCAGAAATGTCAGTGTTGCAGTTGAACAAAGGGGACTATGAAGGCATGAGAGAGGAGCTGGCCAAGGTCGACTGGAAAAGGATCCTAGCAGCAGTGATGGTGGAACAGCAATGACAGGAATTTCTGGGCATAATCCAGAATATGCAGGATCATTTCATTCCAAAGAGGAAGACAGATTCTACGGGAGTAAGAGGCAACCGTGGCTGACAAGGAAAGTTAGGGATGGAATAAAACTAAAAGAAAAGGTGTATAACATAGCAAAGAGTAGCGAGGAGCCAGAGGATTGGGAAACTTTCAAAGGACAACAGAAGGTAACATAAAGGGCAATACTGGGTGAAAAGATGGAATACGAGGGTAAGCTGGCCAAGAATATAAAGGATAGTAAAAGCTTCTTTAGGTATGTTAAGAAAAAAAGATTAGTAAAGATAAATGTGGTTCCCTTGAAGGCAGAAGCAGGTGAAATTATTATGACAATGGCAATGGCAGAAGAGTTGAACAGGTACTTTGGTTCTGTCTTCACTTAAAGGGACTGTCCCACTGAGGCAACCTAATTGGCGAGTTTAGAAGAGTTTAGGAGAGTTTGAAAAAGTGTCATGTTGAAGACCTCCTTCGACCTCCTTCGACTATGTTGAAGACTAGCATCGACTAGCTTCGACTAGCTTCGGGAAAATTGGACATCGAATAGTGGAGAGTGAAGACTACCTCCTTCGATCTCCTTCAACCTCCCTTCGACTATGTTGAAGACTATCTATGACTACCTTCGACTACCTTTGATTACCTTCGACTTCCCTCGATTATCTATGAATAACATGCCGACCTACTATGACCAACCTCGACTAAACCTACGAGTAAAAAAAATATTGATTTTTTTCCACAGCGACCTTATTTTACTCGCGGGCATTTTGACCTTCATAATGAGAGGATTTGAGTATAGGAGTAAAGAGGTCTTTCTGCAGTTGTACAGGGCCCCAGTGAGACCACATCTGGAGTATTGTGTGCAGCTTTGGTCCCCTAATTTGAGGAAGGACATCCTTGCTAATGAGGCAGTGCAGCGTATGTTCACGAGGCTAATCCCCGGGATGGCGAGACTGTCATATGAGGAAAGATTGGAAAGACTGGGCTTGTATTCACTGGAATTTAGAAGGATAAGAGGGAAACCTATAGAAACGTATCTATACTATTACTAAAACTCTCATCTTGACCACTTCCGGTTTGCATTTTAAAAAATTTGCGCAAAAACGGTAGCCTATATCGCTAGGATGCTTTCGCGACCTTACTCACCGTTCTCCTCTTCTCCAAGCGCACAAAGTTTTGTTCCGATCGGTGAAAGATTAGAAAAGTTATGAAGCTTTAAAAAATCGTGAGATCAGCAGATTGGTCTTCTCGCCTGTCGTCACCATGAAAGCAACACCTCTTCCGGCACCCACGGAGAATAAAGCCCCGGAGGCGGGGCTGAGTCCGTGAGCAGCTTGTTAAGTTGAACTGAAAGCCTCTGAGTGAAGTCGTAGTGGGACTGGGACCGGGACTGGGACCTGCTGCGTGAGGCCGAAAGCTGAAGGTGTGGGGTGAGCAGAGAGCGAGCTGCGTCTGCTGCGACTACCCCCTCTTCCCCCACCCCCCCTTCCCCAACCCCCTTCCCCCACACCCCCTTCCCCCACCCCCCCCCTTCCCCCACCACCCCCTCCCCAACACCCCTCTCCCCCACACACCCCCTCCCCCACTCCCCCTCTCCCCCACACCTCCCGTCCTTCCCCCACACCCCCTCCCCCACATCCCCCCCCCCATGAGGGGAAATGAGCCGTGCCTGCGCTGTTAGGGGCTATGGGTGAGCTGTGGAATATTGCTTTGAGGGAACGGGTTGCGTTGGGGGAACAGATGAGTGGTGGAATATTGCGTTGGGGAATGGGTTGCGTTGGGGGGACGAGGCCTCCTGTGTGACTGGGACCCAACGGGTCCCACTTAGTCTAGTAAAATTATAAAAGGACTGGACAAGCTAGATGCAGGAAAAAATGTTCCCAATTTCGGGGGAGTCCAGAACCAGGGGCCACAGTCTAAGATTAAAGGGAATGCCATTTAAAAAACTGAGATGAGAAAAAACTTTTTCACCCAGAGAGTTGTGAATTTGTGGAATTCTCTGCCACAGAAGACAATGGAGGCCAATTCACTGGATGAATTTAAAAGAGAGTTAGATGGAGCTCTAGGGTCTCACGGAATCAAGGGATATGGGGAGAAGGCAGGCACGGGTTACTGATTACTGATGATTAGCCATGGTCACAATGAATGGCAGTGCTGGCTTGAAGGGCCAAATGGCCTCCTATTTTCTATGTTTCTAACCAGAGCAGGATCCATCAAAGGCAGACATCAATATTGAAATAAGCGGGAATGGGTCAAATGGCACTGCTCCCTTGGGAGTCAGCAGGGAACCAATGTTCTAAATGACCCTTCCAGTTGTGTTGGAAGCCATCCAGGAGATCTTTCATAGATGAAAATTCTCTTCAAGATAGATTCTAGATGATAATTATCATCAGCCGGGCCTGGGGCAATACAAGTGTCCTCTGAACAATCCTCTGCCAAGAGAGCACAGCTAAAGTGAAAGCAGCGACCTCTGACTTCAACAACAGAGAGAGAGACAGCCAAGTTGTTTTGGATGCAAAAGTCCAGATTCCTGATTCAAGCCTTTCGCTCCAGGCTAATTTATGACACAGATGATGAGTAGGAGTGAGAACATCTTTCAAGGAATGCAAACATGAAGCACCTGCTCTGGAGAGACTACAGCATTGATAAGGGCTACATGATTGAGTGTCTGTAGCAAGGATCTTGGAGCTCTGATATCATACAACAGCACCTGGAAATACAAGCCCACCCCTCACACTGGGAAATACAGGACCAGTTGCAGCAGAGTCAACACATCCCGGATTCACCCAGACAGCCACCCATAAAATGTTATGAAAGACATCAGGTGCCGCCAGCAATGGCTGCCTTACCAATGGTCTGTCCGTCCCTTCCTTCTTTGTGTTTTAATAGTATGTGTTAATTGTATGTTTTTAGTGTTCTTTAGCTTATGTGGGGGATGGGGAAAACCTTTCTAATCTCTTATCTTGACGGAGATGCGTTTTTTTCCGTATCGTATCTCCGTCCACACTGCAGCCTAACATCGAGGAGTTGCCAGCCTTTGCTGGAGATTGACTTTTGAGAGCTCCACCATGGAGAGCCCACGAGACTTTAACATCGCGGAGCCCGAACCACCGTGGGTGCTTGCAAACTTAACATCACGAAGCTTGCGGTCTCTGGTAAGAGACCGACTTCGGAAACTCCCAGCTGCAGGAGTTTCGACCCACCGACACGGGAGTTTCGATCGCCCCGACACAGGTGTTTCGACCCCCCGACACGGGAGTTTGGATCACCCCGACGCAGGAGTTTCGACCGCCCCGATGCGGGAGCTTCGATCGCCCTAACGCGGGACTTTCAATCGCTACGACGCGGGGACTTCGACCGCTGGTTGCGGGAGCTTCGATCACCCTGGCTGCGGGAGAATAAATAGGAAGAAGATTGGACTTTTTTTGTTTTCCATCACAGTGAGGAATGTGGGGAATCCGCTGTGGTGAATGTTTATGTTAACTCTTATGTAGTTGTTTGTCTTGTTGCTTTTTTTTTTCTTTCGTGTGGCTGTATGACAATTTGCATATCACTGCACCTTAATTCATGCACGTGACAATAAAAGATCTTTGAAACCTTTGAAGTTGATATATTATCCTTTGCTTATAATGACACAGGAGGCGACCCTTTGGTCCAGCAGGACTATTTGAGCTCCCAAGAGAGCTTACACATTTGCCAATGATATTATGAATGTAATTCTGTCCATTCTCTTTCATTCAAAGACATCAATTCACACCTAGATAGAATTTCACAAAGACTGGAGTTCCCCTGATGGATAGTTCATTCATAATACCATTCTACGGACTGGTTGTCTATTTGACTTTTGAAGCTTAACAATTGAACAAATTAGATTAGTTTAACAGATCAGATTAATTCATTCAATACAGACCATAGACTCAGTCTAAACTGGTCATTGCCTAGATAGTTTATTTCACAATTATTCACAATTATTCACGATTATTAACTGAGTAAAATTATAAATCCCACTGATTTAAAGCAGAACTGACCAGTTACCACCAAAGATCCTATAGCGGATCTTGCTATAGGATCTTTGGTTACCACAGTCTCATGGTCCCTCACAGTCCCTTAAGAGTTCTAAAGCAGTAAAAGTGGTTAAACATCATTGCTGAAATAATTTGCAACATAATGCTTAGGCAAGGATGCCTCCACCCACGGGGCCTGTTTATGATGTCTGCACAGTACTTTGTTGGGAAAAGATCCAATCATTCGTAAGCTTTGTGGAACACTCAGGCCATTAGGAGGCCATCTGGAGTAACCACATGGCAAAGGAGAGTTGGTTAGAGAGTACGTTTTATGTTCTTCCCCTAAAATAGAGCAACAGATACCTTAATAATCCTGCCTTGAATGGGGTTTATTTATAGAGTTTAAAAACATTAAACCCATGTATCAATCATAGCCTAGGCAACCACAGCAACACCTCAGGAGGTCCTGCACATGAACCTCTAGACCAACAGGCAAATTCATCCTGGGCATGTAAATAATCCTGATGAAGATATCCACCCCACACCATTCTCAATCATGGAATTCTGCATTTACAAAGAAGGCTCCCATTAATTCCACGAAATGAGGGCATGGTTGTGCTTGTGATGGTTGAGAGAGGTTGCAGAAGGTAAGTCTGCTAATATGTCCACATTACTCTGGGTCACGTATCCTCCGATAATGGAAGTATACTGTCACACACATTGTGGTCCTTTGAACTTCATTCAATCATATTTACCTCTGGTTACAAACAGTGCCAATATAACAGCACGGTTGAATCAGAGAACTAGGAAATCCTTTGAAATGATTGATAACAGTGGGAATGGTGCACAGAGTGAAACAAAATAACATAAAGCCTTTTACATTGATTATTCTGGAGAATGAAAAGACAGGGACAAAAACATGTATGAAAATTATTTTATTAATGGTACATACAGCGATACCTGGGACCAAATTATACCACAATGTTTCTTTCATCTGAATAATTTATGTATTCAAAAGAAATGAAATATAAACAATTGGTACATATTTTCCAACAATACAACTATTTCAAAAAACACAAAGTCTGTCAGGAAATCAAACTGCTGAATTTGAGGTCAATGCTGCTATCCAGTAGCGATGCAATTTCATATAAACCTTCAAGATTACCACTAACTTCATTATTTCAGGTAACTATATTCAAAATGACATAATTGGCAATAGCCAGAAAGAAAATGCAACATCTTCACATTATCATTTGCAACATAAATCCTTACACCATTTATTTTAAAATAGTTTGGTTTGCAAAGCCTGCTACCTGAACTGTTCGTTTTGACAAATAGCCTTTCTGTTCCTCTGCAACTATGTGCAAGCAGAATTGACTCAGTGCCACATCTCTTTCTGAACATCATTGAATCTCTGCTTACTATGGCTAATGTTGCCAAGGCACTGTGTAATGGAAAAGGCACCTGCACAGTCCCATAAGTGGCTGAACATGTTATTTTAATAAATCATCAGACATTGTTGATATGTATTAAATCATTTAAAACAAATTGTCACATTGTTTTTATCCAAAATTACAAATTGATGCAAAAAACACAGATCTGTGTCTGAACTGTTCATTAAAAGAAACAGTATGAAATGAAATACTACCACTCGAATGCTAGCTTTTATTTCTCTCACATAATTGAAGCTCAAATAACAACAATGTGTGTTTTTAGAGCCTTCTTAAAATAGCAAATTGTCAACAGTTGCTTTGAAGGAGCCACATAAATTGGACAAGCCCCAAAGAAAACTTAGGGCAGGTGAACAATAGTTTGGTCAAGGAGATAATTTTTTAATAGATGCCGTAAAGGATCAATGGGAGGCAGAGAGATCAGCAGAAGGAACTCTAGAGCTTTGTGTCTTTGTTGCTGAAGAAACAGCCATCATTGGCAGAGGGATTACATTTGGTGAAAAAGGTCAGAATTGGAGGGATGCAGATGACATGGAGAGATATGGAGCTGATGGGAATTGCAGAGATAGACAGGGATGAGGCCATGGACGGATTAGACAAAAAGATGAAACTTTAGGAATCAAGGCAAGGTTTAACGGAGAGACAACATTGGGCAGCAGCACAGAACTGAAGTGTGAATGGGATTTGCTGCAAATTAGAAAGAACAGCAGTTCTGGATATGCTCATGTTTACGGAGGGTAGGATTTGAACAAGCAGTCTGGGGAGTGTTGGAATAACTTTGCCTAGAGGTAATAAAGATGTGGATAAAGGATTCATCAGTAGCTGAAATAGGGTTTCAGATTAAATAAGAGCCAAATGGGTGGTTTTAGAGATAGTATGGGGAAATTAATTCTGAGGCTTAACACAGGGTCAAATGTTACACCCATTTCAGTGAAAATCTGGTTAAATTTCAGACCCTGTTGAAAGTAAAGGAATGGAATTGGTGGCTGGTATTGTGACCAGCAACCACTAGACTCTTGAATCACACTGCACAACCCAAATCATAATCCTACCCTAGCACCAATCTACTTTATACTTATAGACTTTAGAGTTACAGTGCCTAAACAGGCACTTCGGCCCACAAGTGTGCGCAACCAGTGATCATCTCATACACTAGCACTATCCTACACACTAGGAACAATTTACAATTTTACCGAAGCCTAATTAACTTACAAGCCGACAAACGTGTACGTCATTGGAGTGTGGGAGGAAACCGGGGAACCTGGAGAAAAGCCATGCGGTCACAGGGAGAATGTACAAATATCGCACAGGCAGTAGCTGTAGTCAGGATCAAACCAGGGTCTCTGGCGCTGTAAGGTGACAACTGTGCCGTTGCACCACTGTGCCGCCCTAATGGACTATGGACTTTGTTTTTGGTTACACCACATACTTTGGTTTTACACTATAATAACCTGGTTACCTAGTATTACTGATTAACAATGTATTGCATTATTGTTATTGTATATTTATTTATTGTATTTTTGCATTAATGGGCCTGTAAAGAGACAGCAGGTAAGATTTACATGGTTCACTCCCAGTACATATAACAAGTAAACACACTTCACTATGTTGGTATACTGATAACCAAATAGAGGAAACCAAACATCCGTGGAAACAACTACAGCATTTTAAGGTTACATCACAGTCATAACGCCTGAAGTATCATGACTCCATACTTCCAAAGCCACAATTTACTCTGCTGCACCACCAGCCCTTTTCATCCACCCTCAAATATATCCCCAGAGCAAATAAAACAAAATAACTGGTAAATTAACTAGCTGCAGGAAGCAGATAGCGCTGAAGTCCAATTTGGCAGAAAACACAAAATCCAAATGTTGGGGAAAAATCAAAGAATGTGAGGAATCCATCATATCATACAGCAACACAAGGTTCTTTCACAAAGTACTTCATGAATAAAGCATTTATGCAAAACCGCTTCCAAAAAGTTGAATTAATTTCACTACATGACTCATGTAATCGTTATATTGTCTGACTTGTATATCCAAATTTGTTCTCTTAAATTTTGGTGCATTAGTTAATTTCATGAGGATAGATGGCTCAATGAATCACTATTTATCCAGTGACTAGCTCAAGCAGACTGAAGAAGGAAAATCCTTGTGTAATGGATGGGGGAAATTATCTGAAGCTTAGTTAGAGTTCTATGTGTTATTATGCTGAGATGGGATACATTAGTGGCAGTTTCTACTTCAGATTGCACTGCTGTGATCAGTTTTTGCAAGTGGTGCAACTTTATTGAAATACTTTCATGTTATACTTTTGCTATTTTCTACAGAGTTTAATTTCAATTCCCCCAAACTTGGCCATACTTCCAGCTTTTTATGTTTATCAACAAGGATTGCTGAAGAATATAGTTGGGCACATAACTTGAGGTTTCTGATGTTATTCATTTACTTCCTCACAACTAATTATTTGTTTGATTCAAAGTCTTCCTGTTTGAGTTGATAGGCAGTTATGATTTTTTTGTAATCTCTTGCATCCTTTAACTAATATTCAACAGATGTTCAGTTGGAAAAGTGCAGATTTCAAAACACAGATGTAATATACCATAAAGCATCCTTGTTGAAATTTCCTGAAGAGATTAAATGGATAAGAAGGCTCAAATTTATTGCTATTGCATTTGATATTTGAAAAATGCAAGCTCATGAAAATAACACATTGCCAACAGAAAGGATTATTTGCAGATCCAGACAAATTCACTGAACAAAAGGTTGTGCTTGGAAAATGGTAACAATCTAGCTGCATTTCAACAAGAAATTGTAATTTTCTCATCACCTCCAATGTTTGAAGTTGTTCACAGAGGCATAACTAAACAAGACACTGATGAAGAAGAAATTATTCAGCGGATGAACTAGAATCCTGTTCGAAGATTGATTTTTGAAATAATCATGAGGAGAAGAGATGGAGAGGCTGAGAATTTTAGCAAAATGTGGCAGGTCTTTGATGATCTGGGTAACTGAATAAGCAAAAAATAATGACAGAGGATTTCACAAGTGATGGAGAATTTTGGTAATGTATGGTGGTGATGAGTGTGGTAATAGGACAGGAAGATGGTGCAGAGCTAAGGAGAGGTGTAGCAATTGAAACACATGTAGGAACACTCCATAAATATAAAATGTGTCTAATATCCTATGTGTTGGTGCATCAGCTGCTAAATGTGGCGCATTATAACAAACTTGAAAATAATTATGACAAAAATAAATTTACTGTAAATATCTGCATGTTTGCCTAGCAGCCTCTTTTTAATCTTTAATAAAAATAAACGTTAACAGACATTTAAACAGAAGATAAAAACTTTTATTATTCCTTGAATCTGCCATTTCCGCACTGTTTTATTAATATAGTCTTTACCTGACTAGACTGAACTTAATTTGTTTGCCTGAAGATCATTTTCACTGCTGAAAAG
Organism: Amblyraja radiata; assembly: GCF_010909765.2. Lineage (NCBI taxonomy): Eukaryota > Metazoa > Chordata > Chondrichthyes > Rajiformes > Rajidae > Amblyraja > Amblyraja radiata. Next base: position 60,294,339 of record NC_045957.1, on the reverse strand, counting down.
CTATTTAAGTACATGGACAAAAACAATTTATTGCCTGTTATGATGCTTTCAAGATGAGCCGATTTGAGTAAGTAAAAATTATCGATGCTAATTTCCAAAATTGTATTTCCGTAATCGCTCACTCTAACCAACTGCTTTGAACTAAGTGCATTTTTTTGAAATCCAGCATAATAAACTGAAAAATAAAATTCTGCTGACATTTAGCAACTAATTAAATGATGGATCTTCAGAAATCGCCGCCCAAATGCTAACTAAATTGAATGAAATGATTCAAAACAACATTCTCGGTGACGACTAACAAAAATCAGATCATCCTCTGTCTCATCTTGTGATGTTTGAATGTACTAAAATGTATAAATTCTATTTATAAAATATATGAAATTCTACTTGTTAACAGATAAATATGCAGCAGATCTGTTAAATGGTTTGCAATTTCTGATCTACCTGTGAAATTCTGAGTAAACAGTGGTACACATCCTTCTCAAGTTAAAGATTGCACAGACTTACAATAGCAAATGAACAAGTACTCTGATGCTGCTATACATACTTTAGATGATAAACCATATCTCAAATCACCTGTAGGACTATACAATACATGCTGCTGTATCCAAGCTGGGAAATATTGAACATTGGACTTTATAAATGGGAAGAACGGAGCAAGCAATCCTCCAGGAGGTAACTGGAATATTGTATCCAATACAGGGCACCTTATTTTAAACTGGCCTCAGGTGGTATGCAGAGAGTATTTTTTTGGAATATGGTCTTCAGGGGAGCCTTGCTCCCCTTGAAGTACAGAAAGCTATGGGATGATTTCATACTGTGCTCAATGCTATCAACATTTGGGTAGAGCGCTCTGTTTCTTGCGGCAGAAGAACTGATCATCATCAATCAGTAGTATCCGAGTCTGAAATAGGGCCTAACCCGAAACGTAACCCATTTGTTTTCTCCAGCGATGCTGCCTGGCCCGCAGAATTACTCTGGCTTTTTGTGTCTATCTTTAGTGCTATCTGGTTGTTTGCCAAATGACATAGGAAAATTGGTGAGACTTTATTTTAATGCTGCTGATTTGAGTGACTTGAAATGTACCACCTGAAAGAATGTCAATTACAACTGCCAACTATTAAAAAGCTATTTCAAGGAACTTGAAACAGTCATGATGGGGTGAATGGCCTTCAACTCTGCTGTGTGAAGTGGTTAGTTGAGCTGTCTGAATCTCCAAATGCATGAACTCTACTGGCTACATATAAAAGAACTGAAGGTCACTCAGTTTAGTTGCTACTTGGTAAAATAAATCTATGAAATCAAAGATAATTGTTTAGTTCCGCATCAGAGAATGACAGCACAAAACTATTTATTTTCCCTCCTGTCATAATGTTGGTACTTTGAACTGTGACAGAGATTTAGAAAACAGTTAAGGGAAACATAGATACAAATATAACATGTAGGAAATTTCAATAAATGCATTAAATTGGTAATCATTTGTAATGTACTTTAATGTGTTGCAGTAATAGTGTCTATCAGATGAAAACCTTCATTTAAACATTTTCAGATCTAGCAAAGTCATTGGTATGACATGAGAGATTGCGGCTTACTATTTTACTAAATTTATAGAAAATCACAAGAAAAAAAGAAAGACACACATCAAGGTACACTATTACTATTTTCAAACTATTGCTTTGCTCCCCATAAAAACTCTCTCTGAAAGGATGAATATTGTATGTTGCTTTAACGTGTCCTTTCTACTTCCGAGTTAAGTAATGACTAATCCCAGTAACAACATTGAATGCAATATGAGACACATGGTCTTATTTTTAAATTTAATGGACAGGATTAGGCACAAGGCAAAATTAAGTTTGGTATCTTACTGTGAAAGAACCAGATGTATCACCTTTTGATATTTCTTTCTTTGAGTGAGAAGATTTATAGTTCAAAACCCTAATCAATATATTTTCGTACTTAAATTTATGGACACAATCCAGTGCACATCAAGAGAGTTCTGCTCATTTTAAGATGCCACCTTTCGGATAAGATAATAAACTAAGGTCTGATTCGTCTCCTTAGGTGAATAGAGAGGTATCATGCATCCCTTTCCAAAGGAATAAACAGTAATTTTGGTGATTTGGTATTTGTTATAGATATTAAGTGATTTTAGTATTTGGCATTTGTTTCTAAAGCAACAATACAAAACAAATAATCTGGTTGATTAATGCAACCTTGTACACAAATTGGCTGCTGTTTCCCAACTTTATTTCCATTAACATTTTAAATTCTCATCAGCTATGATTTGTTTTGTGATGTCCTGAAGTCACTGGAAACACATTATTGTGGCAGGTTCTTTCTGTACTCTTACCCGCAAGTAACAGACATTGTCAAACAATGTTATCATCTATTGACAAAACATTTTTCAACCTTATTGAAACCTTAAGTTGGTTAGACCACGAGCTGTGGGCAACCCTTGCAGCAATCTGGCATGGTGAGGAACTTCAGATAATGCGTTGCCAGTCAGAATTAACAGGTCATACTAATAACAGGGCATCACATTGTTTATTTTTGTTTGTTTTACCATCGTGGAGTAATGACTTGATTAATGATCAGCACTAATCGCCATACCGTTGCCCAATATCTTCCCTCCTCAAGTTAATGTCCATGAGTCGATCTGACTGAAAGTCCATCAGATCTGCCTCATTGAGTTGATACATGACTGATCGCGATCTGTTGGACTGGAAGCCTCCGCAATCTCCTGCTGAGACACCAGAGCCCATGGAGCGCAGTGGACGTCGTGTGGAGTACATCCGCCGCACATTGACTGGTGCTCTTTTCCGTCGCAGCTTCCTTAGAGCCTTGGACGCCCAGATGATGAGTCCCAGGAGCACCAAGAAAGCATTGGTGCCTGATAAAATCAAAATGAAATGCTGCATATCCAAAGGGCCTGTCTTTGGTGGCAAGGTAAGGACGCCCAGGCAATGGTCACGGGATGCCACTTGACACACGTGCTCAGCGATGACACTTTCCAGGCACACGATGTAAGGAGTCTCCTCCCGTAGCTCCCTCAGAGTGACCCACTCCGACTTATCCTTGACATATATGAAGCGATGAAACGTCACCGACTGGCCGAACCTGTCAAAGAGCACCCGGAAATGCACAGTATTCCTGAAGCCTGGATGTGCCACCTTCCATCTGATGGTGGCAGTGGTTGAGGTCACCTCTTCCACTGTTAGGTTGGTAATGTAGAGCTTATTGAATTCACAAGGGTCTGTTATCAGCGGTTTTTGCACCAATTTATCCTTGGACTTTAGGAGATAATATCGCTCAGATTTCGATGAAATTGGAAAAGTGGTGGAAGGTGTTAAAACATCCAAGGTCTCCCGGGCTGTGATCAGAGACTCTAAGGCTTCCCATTGACTTGGGCTGACTGTAACTGACTTAGTCGATGAAGATTGGAGAACAAGATGCTTACTTCTGGGCGATAGGCTGGTGACTGGAACAGGTGAAGAGGATGGTTTCTGTTGCTGGTCTAAATGTCCATCAGTGTACATGTTCTCTACTTCCAGGATGCGCTCTTGGTCTGATTGAACATCAACTACAGAGCCTTTGGAAAAGTTTAACAACGACTGAGCTTTATGAGAATAACACATCTCAGAGTCCGTCAAGTAATCCAGATACTTCCCGTTCAAACCAATGGGGTTATTACACAGGACAAATACAGTTAGCAGCCTTCCCTGGGCGTGTGCCAAGCTCATCCATCGCTTGAAGCCTTTCAGCCTGCAGTTGCACGTCCAATTATTGTTGCTCAGATCAAGGCTGTACAGGGAGTTGGTAAACGCAAAGGTGTCTCCAGATAAGTAGGTCAAACGATTGTTTTTCAACTTCAACACCTTGAGAGCCGTCAGCTGTTTAAATGCATGTGGGTGGACACTGGTGATCTGGTTCTGACTGAGATCTAATTGTTCCAACTTTACCAAAGGATCCAGTAGTTTATATGGGATTTCTCTCAGTAAGTTATCATCAATAAGCAACTCCTTCAACCCGTAAAGGCCTCCAAAAGCTTCGGAACCAATGTAAGAAATCTTGTTCTTACTGAGAGACAGTCTGGAGAGTTTCTGCAGCATTTGGAAAACTCGGTTTCCAATATATTTGAGATTATTTTCATCGAGGATCAAAGTTGTCAATGACCCGAGGTGTGCAAACACAGCACTGTTGTGTATGGATGTCTGGTTATTCTTGGCAAGGTTTAAAAATATGAGCTTCCTTAAATTTATAAAGGTGCTCCCACTGATAGCATGGATCTTGTTTGATTCTAACTGCAAGTAAAGGAGATTACCCAAGTGTTTGAAAATTGCATCTTGCAGGATCTCCAAAGAGTTTCCATCAAGTCTTAACTTAACCAAGTTATCTAGGTGTGAAAAGACATTTTGATTCAGCTTCTTCAAACTATTGTTATTCATATTTAAGAGCCTCAGTCTCCGGAGATAATTGAAAGCATTAGCAGGAATGTTTGAGATGATGTTATTACCCAAGTACAGCTCCTCCAGTCTCGAAAGTTTCTCAAATGTTTTTGGATGAATGTGTTCAATCTTATTGAATTGTAAGTCCAATCGAAGTAACCTGGTAAATCTAGTGAAATCGAAGTCTGAGATATTGCTGATAAAATTGCCCCCTAGGCTGTAAGTCAAGATGTCCATGGCATTTTGGCGGGCTTCTGGCACAGTCCGGAGACCTCGGTTTGCACAGAGGAGATGCTGATGCTGACAGTCACATTGCTCAGGACAGAAAGAGTTAGCAGAACAGGTCAAACAAAGAAACATCAGCCAGACCATCCGTAAACTTTCCATTCCCAGTGGTCAGTGCCTTGGTTTTGATTATCCTTTGCATTCCCTCTTCCATGCAGGAGTTTCGCCTGATTTGAACCTTTCCACAAAGAAGCCGAGCAATGGTGATACAAATATTCAGCTCCTCGCATTTATGCTTGGCTAAGTACGCGCACAGGATGAAGGCTCCCAGTTAACTTCTTTTGCAGACTTCATTTGGAAACACAATTACATTCCCCTGGTTGTGAAGAGCAGTCTAAGAGGCCAACGTCAGCAGAGATTGCTACTCCACCCCCACCCCACAACTGCACCAAAACTGCCCCTAATAGTTGCGTCTCACAGTTGTGAAAGCACCAAGACACAAACAAGGAACTTTGGACGAGCACAGATTTATAAAATGCACAAATATTTGCCAAGAAAACAGCCGGAAATTTGTACTTCCCTGCATTTCCCTCAAGAGACTTCAGCCAAAACGCAGATGTGTTTATGCAAAGGTCGAGCAGGGAGTGGGAGTAGTATAATATCGAGATACACTGTCCAGGACACTTTCACTGCCAGTGGCTTCAAGGAATCTGCAAACACACAGCAGCGTGCTTCAGTTAGAATGAAACACGTGATTCTCATTAAAATATGTTTTCTTCAAAAACTTACCCAACCGTTTGAAAGGAGTGAAGACCTTTATTTCCTCTGATCCATTGTTCCGATTTTGGATGGAACCCAGACAGTAAGTTTAATTCAAACATTTGCACACTCCTTTCTTGATATTTTTACAAGTACTACAATGCTCCAATCAAAGTTAATACTGTTCTAGTTACAGGTATAGAACCATAATAAGTAAGAATTTATAATCACTTGTACATTACAATCTCCAGTGAGATAGTTTGCAAATAAATGATGACACTTTCAATTTTAATGTTAAACTGAATATGCAAACCACTAATGGAAATAAAATGAAAGCCATTAAAAAGGGTTAAACGTCAATGCAATAAATTAGTAAAATAAGGTTAAGGAAAGTTCTCCAACTAATAATAAACAGAAGTATCCTTAAGTGTAGATTAGCTAGATTTACCTGCTTTTCATAAATCCACTGCATACTCCAGCCAAAATGACTCCCCCCATCCCCATGTATTCACATTTGCACTGCTTTCATAGTTTACTATTACTATAAACATTCTCCAAGAAAGTTATTGCATTGCATTTACTAGTGCCTTGGTGCATGTTTATGAAGAAGTCTATCTGTAAGCTTTTGCTGGCAAATGCATCCCTCCGGATGTTCGGATTCAATGTTAATGAACTGGCAAGTAGCAGTTAATTACATCCCTGTCATGAATGGTTTGATAGATCTAACAACTGACTTCATTTAGTCTGGGATAGGTAGGACGGTCCAAATAGAATTTACGGAAATATTAAACAAAGCATACATATGGATGGTAGTTCCTAATCCAGCCAGACCATCCGTAAAGGCACTTTCAGACATATGGATATTTGTGTCGCTATTTTACAGATTATGGATTACATGATAACATGCTGGATATAATTGTCTTATATTATGCAGAATCAAATGCTTAAAGTTATTAGGTACTCATTAGCTCAGACTTGAACATTATCTGAATTTTTTGGTAATTATAAATTAGTAATTTAACTGGAATAACAATATGAATCCTGTGATATCATTGTGCTATACTGTCAATCAAGGACATTCAATGAAGGGCCTTTGTAATGAGTTACTTGGTGAATATGAACACTTGCCAAAATATCAATATTGAATAGACATTTTGCATTACTGCATAGTGCTGAGCATTTAAGATCATGCCTGCTCACTAAGAGTTAACAGCTGCAAACACAGATTGACTATTGGGGTGGAGCTACAAAAAGCAAGAACTGAGAATGCATTTGCTTCTTGCAAGAAGGTTTAAAGGGACAGTCCATTGAGCTAGTCAAGGATATATTGATTTGAGTCTTGAATATGTTTCTCAACCAGTTAACTTGATATATACACCATGCTTGTTGTAGTTAGTGATTGCATTTCATACGCAGGGGACAAGAATATACATTTAACCAGATGGTGTATTACGCACACATTAAAACAAGTGCACATGCACGTGCCCATCCATAAGCACAGACATGCTGCCGTCCAACCTCATTTGAACTCCTTAGCATCACCGGAGTTTTTAAAGTACTTCTTCACTTTTAAAATACAGGAAACAACAATAACTTGTAAGAATATATTTAAGGCAGCAAAAATGCCCGAAAGTAATTGGCAAGACTGACACCAGATAACATTTGAGACACCAAGCTACATAAAGAGAGAGGAGGACAAGGAACAACAATCTGATGAAAGAGGTTACATTTGAGAAGTATCTTAAAAGGGAGAAAAAGTGAAATATGCTTGAGGAAAATGCAGGCTATTGGAAAAGTTGTAGCCAAGGCTAGCAATGGGGGAGTGATTAAAATTATGATACTCAAAAAGCCCAATTTGTGAGAGTGGAGATATCTTGGAGAGCTCTACGGGGTTAAGAGATGGAGAGTTGCAGAATTTGAAGCAAGAATGATATTTGAAGCAGAATTCGAAGCAAGAATAGGCAATGCGCAAAGTTTCATCTTTGCACAGTCTAGATCTACAACTGCAAAGCAAACAAAATAGTAATTATATTCTCGTTAATTTTCCCTCATAGTTTAATGTATTACAGCATCCAGAAGCTCACAGTTGGATATAAAAGTTCATCAAAGGCATAAAAACAGCAACCAATACGAAGGGCCACAGACTAAAACAAAGGAGCAACAGCTCACTTAAAAATGAGCGCAGTTTTAAATGATAAACTAAACTCAAGAATGTCATTTAAATAGAAACAGATTACAATTAATGATCTGAGAGGAAGAAGTAAGCTACAGACTGGGGAAAATACATCTAATGTGATTGTATGAACTTAGGTCAAGAGTATGAAACATCTTTCATCAGGAGTGAGATGCTGACATTTGAATGAAAAAACTTGGGAGATTAAATAAAAATGACTAAATAAAACTGAACTAAAACTGAGAAAGTGTTTTTTTTTAATCCTGGGGCAATGAATTGAGGTTCAGTTGCACCAAGGTTAAAGAATCATCAGACTGAACGATTCACGGTTGCGAAATATGAAAGAGTATGATGGTTTACAAACTAGTAATACCATTCCTGGGACAGTATCCTCCAGCATTGCAGCTATCTGTTAGACAGCATAGTCTGATACTGTGGCGATAAAGAGATTACATTTGAAAATGAGTAAGTAACAACAGCAGTGAGTTAAATGAAAACAGGTGAGGGAAAAAGGGATATTGAAGTCAGCACAGAGCAAACATGAAACTATGTGGGGTTCTTTGTCCAGCAAAGAAAGCTATTGTTTTTGAGCTGAGACTCTTAAGGAAACAGGTATCAAATCAAAACTTACCGTTAGAATGCTTGTACAGACAAGCTCACCCCTCTCAGAGGGAGTAGTAGAATTACCAGCAAAACATAGCGAGAGAGGTTTGCCTCTCTGAGGGTGGAGTCTCAATACCAGCAGTCCAGAGCCAGGGACATTAACCCTTCTTGAACCATAATTGGCAACAGTTGGTTGAGGAAAGGCTTTTCTGGCTCTTGTATATAAAAAACACAGTCACCAGTCTGTCACAATTCCTATCTGAACAAAAGATCCAACAAGTAACACAAACACAAACACTAATTACTCTAAAAGGAGGTGCTTCAAGCCACAGCTTGACCATAAACGAATAAAAGATGATGCATGTTCCTAAAAACTGTTAGAAGTCAACCCTTGAAGAGAATTGCCTGAAATAGTTGACTGCATTAACAGGAAGATCTTCTAATCCTCCTCTCTCTCCTCATTACCTTTGTACTTATCCTGGAGAGGGAGCGGTATTTTATAGTTAATAGTAACTATGATCCTCAGCCAATTCTCAGATATTTGGCCCAGGGCACCCCACAGAATCAGCTCACAGGATGACTAGCCTCCCAGAGAGACAAAGTAAAATCCTACTTGAAAATGTTTCCCATATGTGTTAATTGAATCCATAAGATCAGCCAAACAAGATTTCTGAATGGTTTTTAGCTCCTATTTAAATAATATAGCTTGAATGTTATACCTGAATTTGTCTTATAACAACCTCTGAAAGTTAAATGTGCAGTGAGACATAGTGCATAGGAATGGCATGGTATAAAATAGTCATTTTAATCAATGGAGAGTACTAGGCATTAAGATGTAGTTAGTTAATTTTAAAAACAAATTGTTATTAAACTACTCTTAAGTGCTTTAAGTATTTTATGTTTTTTTACATTTTGTTTCAGATTTTTTTTTGAATGTTTGTCAATGTCCGGTATCAAAGTGTTTCTGAGCTGCTTCGATGGTAGAATTTATGTTGCTAAAGTGTTGTCATGCAGGACTTTGTCATAAGGTATGGACTGACAACAGAATGTAACCTTCCATATGAGTTAGTGCATAAAGAATGTCTGAACTTTCTTTGAAAGTCAGTGGTGAGCAAAGGAATTCAGCCAATGTTTTACGCCATGTATTTAAATATTTATCAATCGTAAGCAACTGGAAAGCAAGGATTGAAATGTCTTTTATTTTTGGATTGTTTTCAGGAATGGTCAGGCCAGGGAGAAAAACAAAACAATGTTTTCTGGAGTATTTTCCAGTGATGAATGTTTCCTCTTCCACGTGGGATAAATTCAGAAAATGCTGGTAATGTTTAACAGCTCACTGGGTTGGGCAGCATGAGCTGGGAGGGGTGGGGGTTGGGGACATGGTCTCTTGTGGTCAAGGGGAGGGGGTGCTCATTGGCCTGAGGCATCAGTCCTGTTTCTTGGCTGAGTGGTTCCAGCAGTCTCTGTTCTTGTTTTAATTTCCAGCATTTGCAATTATTTTTTTGTTTTGCTTTTCAATCCCTGGCTGGTTCCAATATATTTCCTGTTTTCTCTCTCCAAAATTACTGCCTGATTTGTGTGTTGTCAGCATTCTTATCCATTTCAGGCTGCGGTATGTTGTATCTTACACTTTGAGCAGGTCTTTTCCCGCCGCTGCCCATCTCCTTGCAGCTCTGTCAGACACCAGTCTGGGTCATTGGTCTTCCCTTGTCTCCACCTTACCACATACATTGCCTGAGTTCTCTTTGTCTTCTCAACAAAGTAAAGAATGTCCATCTTTAAAATGTATCCACAGTTCTCAAAATCATTGACATGTTACTTCTGTTTTTGTTTCTTACAGATGCTGCCTCAACTATTCCCATTTCCACTGTGTGCAGTTCCCTGCGCTTGTCCTTTATTTGGAATTTAGTTCCTCTGGAATTCCAGAAAGACAACAGCACTCCACCCAAATGCCAATTACATCTTGCTCCACATCGTTATCATCCCACTTCTTCTCCGCTGCCTCAGATATGTCATATTTTTTGTCCAACATCCAGGATTAGATGAGCAGTTTTCATACAATGAAGTATTATGAAATTTGTGGGCGTTTCCCTTGTCTGCCGCCAACAGATCAATTCCAAGCCTAACAGTTCCATTCCTTTCTCTATAGCCACTGTCTGGTGCTGTGATTTAAAGTTATTTGACCCAAAGTTATTTGACTTTCTAATCCCACATCCTCACTGTACGAAGTTTAACTCAAGTACTGTTGAAATCTTCATCCATATCTTTAATTCAAAGTTTTAATTTTTGAATGGGTTCTGGCTCGCCTGGCAACCTCCATTAAGTTGTATTCATCCAAGATCTCCTGGTTGTATTCAACTGATACCATCCACTTTGTCAATGTTGCTAAGTCATATTTGAGTTACAGGCAGTTGCTGAGTTAGTTAAATACTCATTAGCAATGCTGCTGAGTTAGTTAAATACTAGTCTTTTTAAAATCATTCTGGAGACTTTTCCATTTCCTATCCTTGTAATCTGTAACCAAATTCACTGATTTTCACTGCACCATTGATAATGGTAGTTTTAAGATGTCTTCACTAAACCTTTCCAACTCTCTTTTCTCCTTTTAAATGTTTCTTCAAACTTTATAGGCAGTTTGCTTCAATGCAAGTTAGCATTAGCTGGGGTATAAAGGAGATTTTTAATAATTAAAGTCAGAGTCATAGAGCTATGCAGCGTGGAGCCTGATTCACGGTAAGGTGGAGACCTGAGGAACCAAGATTCCCCATTATGCAGGTCCCACCAGCCAACATTTGGCCATGTCCCTCGAAACCTTTCCTATCTGTGTACCTGTCCCAATGTATTTTACATTCCCCTATCTATTCCCCCCATGACCTTATACACCTCTATATCACCCCATGACCTTATGCACCTCTGCACTCCAAGGAATAGTGTCCTCCCCTGCCTATCCTCTCCCATAAGCTCAGGAAACATCCTTGTAAATCTTTTCTGCATTCTTAGAGCTTAACAATAGCAGGATGACCAAAACTGAATATTCCAAATGTGGCTTCACCAACACCTTGTACAGTTCTAACATAACATCCCAACTTCTATACTCAATATCCTGATTAATGAAGGCCAAAGCACTGCAAGCCTACTTGACCACAAGATCTACTGACTGACCATTGGTGATGCATCCTAGTTTGCAAGTGATGTGTGGTCAGATGCAAGCCTGGATGATCTCATATGGAGGACAGGCTGTTGTAGACAACGACAAACTGCTTTAGGGGCTCCAACTCGGATTTTCATGAGGTTTACCCCAGGAGCCTTTTCCATGACTGGATATGGCCACAAGGCAGTGGAGGTTTTAAATCAGAGTTTTCCCTCTCCTAGATGGACTGCCTTCCCAGGCTGACAAGCCCCATCTGCCTATCTAGGGACTTATAATAGATGTTTTCTGGTCCTTTGACACTTTTATGCTTTGTTGGGATAGCAGCCAGCATTACTAAGGACCATTCATATTCTGGCCATTCTCTCTTCTCCCCTCTCTCATGGGACAGAAGATACAGAAGCTTGAAAGCACGTACCACCAGATTCAGTTAAAGCTTCTTCCCTGCAGTTATCAGACTCTTGAATGGACGCCTCATATATCCTTCCCCGTAAACAGATTCACCCATTCGACTTCTGCAAGTTTCTGTTAATGACTCCAAAATTGGCCTTGCCCTCAATATCGGACATTAACTATGGGCCAGTCCAATCCTTCTTCCCAACTACTTTAAAACTAAAAGAATTAAGGTCACTGGTCTCAAACTGTACACCCACTGACACTTCAGTCACCTGCTCTACTTTTCCCTATTACAGGTAGAGTAACATTGGTTAAAGACACTGCCCTGGACACATTTAACAAATTCCTCCCTGTTCAAGCACTGTACACTATGGGTGATCCAGTCAATATAAGGCAAGCTGAAATCTCCCTCTATTATTATTTTCATAGCTATCTGCAATCTCCCGAACATCCTCTAATTCATGCTGTCTAGCGGGAGGACTATAAAACAGTCCTATCAATGTAAAAAAGACAAAGTGCTGGAGTAACTTAGTAGGTCCAGCAGCATCTCTGGAAATATAAAAGTTAATATAAACATCTACCACAGTTTCTACCTATCAGTGCAATCATTCCCTTCCTATTTTTAATTTCTACCCATTTAGCCTCACTGGACAATCCCATGAGAATATCCTCTCGAAACCCTGTAATTATGTCCTCCCTGATCAAAAAGGCAACCTTGTCTTACCTGCATGCTTGTAGCATATTTATCCAATAATACTGAGCTGCCAGTCGTCAGTAGCCAATAATACTGAGCTGCCAGACAGAAACATAGCCAAGTTTCTGTTATGGCTATAATATCCCAGTCTCCCGAGCCAATCGAAGGTGTGAGTTCAACCGCCTTGCCTGGTAAGCCTCCAGCATTAAAATGTAATGTGTTTTAAATACCATCACTTTCCTCTCTCTTTATTGTGCACCTGCCGACCTCGCTGCCAATGGTGCTCTCTTTGATTACAGTATTTGCCCACAACCTCTTGTCCGTCCCCCTTTTGCTCTGGGACACCTTTGTCCCAGAAGAGATCCCACTGATCCAACAATTTTAATCTCTCCCCACTGCACCAACACGTCAACCGCACATTCACCTGGTCTATCCTTTCATTCCTGTCCTCACCAGCACATGGCACTGGGAGCAACCCAGAGATTACCATCCCAACGTTGTGCTTTTAAATCTCTTTCCTAATTCCCTATATTTACTCCACAGGACCTCGTCCCTTTTCCAACCTATGTGATTTGTATTGATGTGCACAATGATCTATGGCTGCCCACTATCTCCTTGAAAATGTTCTCGAGCTGCCCCGAGACATCCCACAGCAGGGAGACAACACACCATCCTGGAGTCCTATTTACATCCATATAACCTCCTGTCTGTCTCCCTAACTATAGCATCACCCATCACTATCGTCCATATCTCACATCAACCTACCCTGCTGTTCTTGTGCCAGACCTGGTGCCACAGATCTGATTGCTGCTACTTTTGCCTGCAGAGTCATCCCCCTACAACAGTATTGAAAAGGGTTTAAGTGTTTTCACTGGACAGGCGCAGGAGATTCTTGCGCTCTCTGTCTAATCCCTATACCCTTCCTGGTGGTCACCCATGTACTTTTTGTCTGCACCTTGAGTGTGGCCACCTCATAACAAATCCTATCTATGACACTTTCATTCTCCTGTGGTCATCCAGCCACAGCTCCAGTTTAGGGATGGATGGATGGATAATGTTTGTTACCGTCACATAGGGTTTACTTTACTTTAGAATTTTGAGATACAGCGCAGAAACAGGCCCTTCAGCCCAGAGTCCGCGCCGACCATCGATCACCCCGTCCACTGGTGCTATCCTACACACTAGGGACAATTTACAGAAACCTATTGATCTGCACGTCTTTGGAGTGTGAGAGGAAACCGAAGCATCCGGAGAAAACCCACATAGTCACAGGGAGAACGTACAAACTCTGTACAGACAGCACCTGTAGTTATGATTGAGCCTAAGTCTCTGCCGCTGTAAGGCAGCAACTGCACTGCTATGCCACTGTGCAGACTGGGTTTTGTGTGCTGATTGGGTTTTGTGTGCTACTGCACAAGAGCTCTTTCAGTACAGATGGATGAATTAAAGCATGGAGTTCAAGGCAGAGTGGACCTGGACTTGGGAGATAATAGCATGTTTAGGGGATGCAAGACACTGAAGATGATGGAATCTGGAGCAAAAAAAAACTGCTGCAGGAACTCAGCAGCATCTGTGGAAGCAAATGGACAGTCAACATTTCAGATTGTGACCTTGCTTCAGAGGTGGCATTGTAGAGAGAAGATAGCCAGTATACAGAGGGGAGAGGAAGGAGTGTGAGTGTCTGGTACGTGGAACCGGGTGAGGTGGGAGATGGAGCCAGAAAGGAGGTGTAATAGAATTTGGAGATGGCATTGTAATTCAGAAGCAGAGGGAATTTCTTTTCAGAACGGTCACAATTGCAGACTTCTTTTTTAAATTGCGTGATGGTGGACAAAAATATACTTCAGAGACTGCAAGAAGAGAAAAGTTAGAGAAATATCAGAGTTTAAGACATGGGTAGGATTCTCTTGCAGGATGTTTGGTCCCTGAATCTCACATGTCTCAATTTCATGGAAGAGAATCACATTTGAAATTGGAGGTAAAGATCATGAAGACAGAGATGGGTTAGATTAGATTAGATTAGATTCATTTATTGTCATTCAGACCTTTCGGTCTGAACGAAATTTTGTTTCCCTGCAGTCATACATATAATAAAAAAATGACAAAAACACACAATCAACACAAATTTAACATCCACCACAGTGAGTTCACCAAACACCTCCTCACTGTGGTGGAAGGCAAAATCTTAAAGTCTCTGTCTCTTCCCTCTTTGTTCTCCCTCTGCGCCGAGGCGACGGTTCAAACTCGCTGCCGCCACCACAGCTCCGAGGCCGAGTCGGGTCTCCGCTGCCGCCGCCACGGTTCCGGGGCCGAGTCGGGTCTCCGTTGCCGCTGCCGCTGCCGCCACAGCTCTGAGGCCGATTCGGGTCTCCGCTGTCGCTGCTGCCGCCGCCACAGCTCCGGGGCCGAGTCGGGTCTCCGCTGCCGCTGTTGCCGCCACAGCACCGAGGCCGCCAGCTCCGCCATTAGGCCTCGGCGCAGACGGAGACGGGGACGGGGAATACGACAGAAAAAAAAGTCGCATCCCCCGAAGGAAGAGACCAAAATATGTTTCTCCCACCCCACCCACACACATACACAACTTAATAAAACAAAATTAACTAAAACATGACAAGGAGCAAAAAGAAAGAAAAAAGACAGACGGACTGCAGGTGGGCCGCAGCTGTTAAGCCAGCGCTGCCATCTTGAGAGATGGGTTGAAGGTGGGTTGCTGGAACAAGAGGATTGATGGGTTTACTGTATCCCAGAATACTGAGCAGTTTTGGCATCGCAAGGGTTAAGGAGACTGACTTTTAAATGAGGAGCTCTCTCCAAGGAAAAAACATTATTCTGTACACTTAAAAACCCCCACTTCATTGTGAATTTGTAATTAGTTTACTCAAAGTCAACTTAATTTTTATTCCCAATGAGGAAACACTCATTGACATTTTTAACACATCTGGCACAAGAGGTTGTTCATACTCGACACATGGGAATAGGAAGTGACTACAGGTTATACAGTGTCCTCCATAATGTTTGGGGCAAAGACCCATCATTTATTTATTTGTCTTTGTACTCCACAATTTGAGACTTGTAATAGTAAAAAATCACATGTGGTTAAAGTACACATTGACAGATTTTAATAAAGGCCATTTTTATTCATTTTGGTTTCACCATGCAAAAATTACAGCAGTGTTTATACATAGTCCCCCCATTTCAGGGCACTATAATATTTGGGACACATGGCTTCACAGGTGTTTGTAATTGTGCAGGTGTGTTTAAATGCCTCCTTAATCCAGGTATAAGAGAGCTCTCAGCACCTAGTCTTTCCTCCAGTCTTTCCATCACCTTTGGAAACTTTTATTGCTGTTTATCAACATGAGGACCAACGTTGTGCCAATAAAAGTCAAAGAAGCCATTATGAGACTGAGAAACAAGAGTAAAACTGTTAGAGATATTAGCCAAACCTTAGGCTTACCAAAATCAACTGTTTGGAACATCATTAAGAAGAAAGAGAGCACTGGTGAGCTTACTAATTGCAAAGGGACTGGCAGGCCAAAGAAGACCTCCACAGCTGATGACAGAAGAATTTTCTCTATAATAAAGATAAATCACTAAACACCTGTCCGACAGATCAGAAACACTCTTCAGGAGTCGGGTGTGGATTTGTCAATGACCACTGTCCGCAGAAAACTTCAAGAACAGAAATACAGAGGCTACGCTGCAATATGTAAACCATTGGTTAGCCGCAAAAATAGGAGGGCCGGGTTACAGTTTGCCAAGAAGTACTTAAAAGAGCAACCACAGTTCTGGGAAAGGGTCTTGTGGACAGATGAGGTGACGATCAACTTGTATCAGAGTGATGGCAAGAGCTAAGTATGGAGGTGAGATGAAACTACCCAAGAGCCTAAGCATACCACCTCATCTGTGAAACACGGTGGTGGGAGTGTTATGGCCTGGGCATGTATGGCTGCTGAAGGTACTAGCTCACTTATCTTCATTGATGATACAACTGCTGATGGTAGTAGCATAATGAATTCTGAAGTGTATAGATGCATCCTATCTGCTCCAGATCCCACACATACCTCTAAAGCAACCAAGGAGTTTTTCAAAGCTACAAAATGGTCAATTTTTGAGTGGCCAAATCAATCACCCAATCTGAACCTAACTGAGTATGTCTTTTATATGCTGAAGAGAAAACTGAAGGGGACTAGTACCCAAAACAAGCATAAGCTAAAGATGGCTGTAATACAGGCCTGGCAGAGCATCACCAGACAAGAAACCCAGCAACTGGTGATGTCCATGAATCACAGACTTCAAGCAGTCATTGCATGCAAAGGATATGCAACAAAATACTAAACATGACTACTTTCATTTACATGACATTGCAGTGTCCCAAACATTATGGTGCCTTGAAATGGGGGGACTATGTCCACAAAATAAAGCAATTAATTTTCCATTCACATCTTCCATGCCTTGACAAATGGTTAAAAAAGCTTTCATTACATTGCACAACAATGTTTTTGTTCTTTATCTCATTAACATACAATCCCTTCCACCCGCTGTCCCACAGAATTCATTCCACCACAGAGATCAAAAGAAAAATCCTGTTTTGGAGATGAAGCGATCAATCATGTCAAAGGCTCTTTCAGGTTGATCATATGGCAATATGTGTCCTCCACCTCGAATAATTACCTTGAACAGAAATAATAAAATCCATCTTATTACAATGATAGCAGCAATAAACTATTTACCGTTATTGCAAATCAACGCTTCCTGAATATTATGCAGTTTCCAGCAACAATTTTACATATTGTACTGTTTATCTCTTGTCAAGAATCATTGCAGTCATCTTGTTGGAAGATGTTTTGTAGAGGAATAGATATCATAATCATTTATGAAATAATTCTTCACTCTTTCCTCATGAATAACCACTGTGTATTTTATTTCACAATTCTTCATGCCATAGAGCATTACTCAATTTCAGCTTTGATTGCTAAAGGCAACAAAAGAGATAAGCATGAGACTTTTCCCCTCTCCACTTTGCAATACAGTTCACTTCTGATCTGTGGGGTAAGAAGGGGCTTAATATTTCCCAATAGTAGCAGATGAAAATGGCAGACTGAAATCAATTAAAGAGATCTAGTATCTGGTAGACGTTCAAGGACTTATGCAATCCCCCATATCCTGTAACACTTGCATTATTAACTCCAATAGGAGATCAGGCAAAAGGCTTCAAAAGTTTCAACCAGTAATTTAGTAAGGTGGTTTGCATTGCAATGCCATTAATTTTATTTATGAGTTCCAAAGGTGCTGGGCACTGTGTGATTGTATATTTACCAACACACTGCAATGAGTGAACTTGCACCCATAGCATAGAAATTATAGTTGGCCATCTACCTGGCATTGGAAGAGAGACTCCATTCATTCCAATGGAAGGAACAATTGCAAGGGAGCAAAGCAATTTACATTTTATAATTAACCTGGATTTAAATACTTCTAATCCTTTAAAACAGTGTTTTAGTTTATGTTAGAAATGTAATTTAAAACTTATGTTTCTTATTTAATTAATTTTCAATTGTATTAAATTTCAGAAAAATTCAGTGCTTGTAAAGTCTTTGATGGATTTGACAGCCTACTAAGCGGGGTTCTGCTGAGCCAGTTATTAAGGTTCTTCAGTCCTTTCACAAATTTAGACTCCAACTTCTGTACAAGGACCCACCGTAAAGGACCAGGCCTACTTGGGAGTGCAATATTGTAGAGGAATAGATATCAGAAGATTCACAAAAAGTAATTTAACACTTACCAAAAAACACTTAAATTGCTGAAGTAACAGTGTGTGAGGCAACATCTCCAGAAGGCTAGCGTACCAATGAGTTTATCATAAGTTTATAGCATAGGAACAGAATTACGCCATTTAGCCCACCAAGCCTACTCCACCATTCAATTATGGTTGATCTATCTTTCCTTCAACCCCATTCTCCTGCCTTTTCCCAATATCCTTTGACACCCTTAGTATTCAAGAACCTGTCAATTCAGTTTTTAAAATACCGAATGACTTTGTACGTTTTTTTTTGCAAACGAGCATCAACAGTTCCTTGTGTCTACTTAATACTTGCCTCATAGGTCACGTATCACTGACAGCGAGTTTAGTCTCAATGACAAATTTCATGGATCCATTTTAAAATGCAGAAACTGCAACAGCTTGAATTAAAGCTTCTGTGCCCATCAGATATATTTTAATTGATTTAGTTTTATGAATGCAAGAATATACCAGCTGACAACAATGTATGATTGAACATTTTCCTCTGTTAATTAATTTAAATTGCGAAACGTTGCAGAGGAATTTATTTATACAAATCAACTGGAAACACAGTGTACATGCAATTCTTGAATGGAAAATAAATGTTTTGATTAAAAGTGAATGTATCTGGATTCCAAAGAACAGTTGTCTCCGGCAGAACAAGAAGTCTGAAATGTTTGGCTGCTGTGCGTTGCCAGTGAACATTTTATAATAAGGGGCACTGCTTCTTATTGTAACTGATCCTCATTTCAGCACTATTTCGGGAGAATATAGAAACCATGTGCGATTTTGTGATATAATAGCATCGTTGGTGACATTATGTGCCCTTGACAGTTGTTAAAATTTGAATTGTTTAAAAAAGAAATAACATCCATCTTACAAAATATGCACACTGACTTTGTGCTCCATTTCTATTCTCTGAGTGTCTCACAGGAGCACAGGCAAGATTGGCCAGATTGTTAGAAAACTTATTTGATTAATCAGACAGTTATTATATCAGTTCAAATTAGAATTTGCACTATCCCTTCCCTATAAAATAGTTTAAACGTACACAAACACGAACATTATTAGTTTTTTCTTCAATGTACATGCTCCTAGTGCATTAGGTACTACGTAGGACATAAAACAGAACAGTACAGGCCTTTCTGCCCACAATGTCTGTGCTGAACATGATGTCAAAGACTAACTCTTATCTAAAATTAATAAATAGGGAGTTTTTATCCAGGTAAAGATAAAATTACAAATCTAAAGAAGAAATTAAGCCTATGGAGCAAAATAAATAAAAATTAAAAAGTGTTAAAAAAAAAAGGCAAAGAGGCCAATAAATAGGACATCAGTGTTTCAGGAATCCAAGATTTCTACCGGAAGACAGTTTCTTGGACTGTTCTGAAACCTCATAGCCTCACTCTGAACCTTAACTGCAGCTTCCTGCTCGAAATTAAAGCTGAGACATTGGCCAACAGACACTACATTAGATTTGGATTCACAAATGTCCCACGTTGCCTGCATGAGCTCCAGAATTTGCACAAATCCCTGCATAATGTTGGTGCTGGAATCCTCCAACCACCCTGACAGTGCACGCTGGCATTCTGACAAGCCTGGCAATGTGCCATGAATTTCCCAATGGCTGCCCCCCCCCACCCCCCCCTCCCCTGTATGCTTCTGCTTCAATATCTACAGCCGAGTCCCCTGCAGTGAACGTGTGCAAGATCTTGGTGAACTGGCATCTGTTCAAGTTGTTTCCCTGACCTGGCTGCAGTCCAGTGATCGCAGGTCCTGTCTCTAATCTTTAAACAAAACATATATCTGAATTTCTAAGCTGATGGCTGATTACGTCCCTAGACTACCAGCCAGAACTCTGTGCTATGGATTCTGGAATAAAAGTTCAAATCCCATCATGACAGATGAAGAATTTAAATTCAAGTAAATAAGTAAATCTGACATTTAAAAAATCTGAACTCGGGGACTGTAACTATGAAACTATCAAATTAATGTAAAAAAACCCATATGATCCACGTATACATGGGGAAGGAAATCTGATACCCTTGTTTGGTCACCATTCCACTATTTGCAACCTTTTGGCTTTTCACTATCTCCACCCTTTCTTCCCCCATCTGACTCACCTTCCAGTCACCCCCTCCTCTCCTGGATCCACTTATCACTTGCCAGTTCTTGCCTCATCCCTCCCCTCACCTCATTCTATCACTCATCTCACCTCTACTGCATCAGTCTGAAAGGGGTCCTGATCCGAAATAGGACCTGTCCATTTCCCTCCACAGGTGGTACCTGACCTGCTGAGTTCCTCGAGCAGTTTTTTTTTAACCTTTGCCTGGTCACCTATGTGCAATGTTGGAGCCACTAATGTGTTTGACTTTTACCTGCCTTCTCAGGGGGTTGTTTGGAATAGGCTGTAAATGCTTATATGGCTAGTGATGTTGACATCCTCTAAATGGATTACAATAAAAAATACTCTCTTCTGTCTGCACAATCACCACTGGGCCAAGTTGCTGGTTGCATTTATAGTGGTCAGGGTGTCAGAGGCATGAGGGAAAGCAGACAATGTACATTTAAGCCATCAGCGGCTTGTGATGCAAAAGGTTGTGGGATGAGAGGGAAGTGAGCTAGGTTTAGGCTTAGACTAATCTTCGATAGTTTCTGTTCTCTGCTGGTCAAGGACTCTATAATGACAGTTCTGATGATGGGGCAACATACTTTATTGCATTGGGGTAATGTGGTGCAGTCATGCATGACCTTTGCCAGCTTCTGCTACCTCCGTTTATGCACGACACAGAATACATAGAACACAGAATAGTACAGCTCAGGAACAGGCCACTACATATCTCTCCATTCCCTTCTCATCCATGTGCCTGTCTAACAGCCTCTTTAATGCCACTGTCATATCTGAATCCAAAGCATGTTCCAGGCATCCACCATCCTGTGTAAACTAAACTTGCCCTGTTCATCTTTAATCTTTCCCCTTCTAAACCTGAAGCTGTGCCTTCCAGTGTTTGTATTTCAGCCCCTGGAAATGTTCAGAATGTCTATGCAATCCTCCGATTCTTCAGACAGAAAAAAAATCAATCAAGATTTCCTTATAGCTAATACCCATTAATCCAGGCAGCCTTCTTCCCGTAATGAAGCAACCAAAACTGTACGCAGTGCTCCAAATGAGGCCTAACTAAAGTTTTATTAAGCTGCAACATGACTCTATCCTGATACTAGACTAAGTGTAGTCACACAGAGAGCGGTGTGGGTGTGTGTGGGGGAGGGGGAGGGGGAGGGGGGTGTGGGGGAGGGTGGGATGTAGGGGAGGGGGAGGGGGATGTAGGGAAGGGGGATGGGGGTGTGGGGGAGAGGGGGGTGTAGATGGAGAGGGGGGGGGGGGGTTTGTGGGAGGGGGTGTGTCTGCTCACCCGCACCTTCAGCTTTCGGCCTCACACAGCAGATCCCAGTCCCACCCGGGCTTCACCCAGAGGCTTCCGGTTCAACACAGCAGCTTCCGACTGGTCGCCGGAGAAGCAGCCCGCGAGCCACTGACTCCCCGCGAGCTGCTAAACGCACTGCGCCCCTTCAGCTTTTTATTCTCTTCACTGCATAATTGGCAGCAGGTTCCGGAAGGGGAGATTTTTACGATTTTTAAACCTTCATAACTTTAGTTCAATTTCACCGATCGGAACAAAACATATTTGACTTGCAGCAGAGGAGAATCGTGAGTAAGGTGGTGAAAAATCGTAGTGCTATGGGGGATCGTTTTTGCGCAAATTTAATTACAACGCAGAACAGAAGTGGCCAAGATGAGAGTTTTAGTAATAGTATAGACAGATATCCAGACCAATGAAGGCAACAATACTTTATGCTTTCTTTATCACTCTATCCACTTGTGTTCCACTTTCAGGGAGTCATGAACTTGGGTCCCAAGATCCCTCTGCATATCAATGCTGTTAAGCATTTTGCCATTAACTGCATTCTTTCCCCTTACATTTGACCTCCCAAAGTGCAACTCCTCACACTTGTTCAGATTAAACTCCATCTGCTATTTCTTCACCCATATCTTTAAATGGCCCATATCCTTTGTATAGTTTGACTTACAGAGCATAAGAACCGAGTTCGATCATGACTACGGATGCCTTCTGTATGGAGTTTGTATGTTCTCCTCATGACCGCATGAATTTTCGCCAAGATCTTAGGTTTCCTCCCACACTACAAAGATGTACGTTTGTAGGTTAATTGGCTTGGTATAAAAGTAAATTATCCCTAGTGTGTGTCAGATAGTGTTGGTGTGCGGGGATCGCTGGTCAGTGCAGACTCGGTGGGCCGAAAGGCCTATTTCTGTACTGTATCTCTAAGTTAAGCTGAACAGAGGTTCCAGCACAGGTCCCTGTGGAACTCCACTGGTCACAGATCTCTAACCATATCTGCCTTCCATGGGTAAGCTAACTCTGAATCCTAACTACCAAGTCATTATGGACCCCATGCATCTCAATCTTCTGGATCAGAATATGGGCCAATTTGTTTACTGGATGTGATTGTCATAGCGGAATAGCTGGAAGTGCAGGTTGTGAAATGCTGCTGGCTACCTTGTAGCAGTTGCTAGTGTTCAAGAATGTAGTGTATCATGTGTACGCTAGGTATAAGTATCGAGTGACAGAAATTGTTGCTGGGTGAGTAAAGAGGCAATGATGAACTGATTCCACTGTTACACGTAGTGAGATATGACATTCCACTAAACTTGACTGTGCACAAAGTCACTGAACTTCGTGCCGCATTGCATTTAGGTCTTCAGCATTTTATTCCTGTCAGAGATCACTTCGGAAGCCTCTGCCAAACACCTGAACACATTTCCTTTACAATGTCTTCTCCTTTGTCATTCTTCTCCTCCACCAAGACCTCCAAAGCAGCACTTGTACAACTGCCAAGCCTGCTTTCTCACATGGTCAGTTTATTTCCAGAATGGGTGGCATGATTTGCTGCACCTGCAGTCATCACCACCAACCGCACCATTTAAAGAGTGAGATTTAAAGAGTACAGGGGGTTTTAACAACTGCTGGGCCTCTTGCTGTGGGAACAAGCCAAAGCATTTAGCTGCTGGCATTGGCAACATGGACATCACTAGAATGAGCAGCAACAAGTTGATGCACTGGATTGAATGAACTTGGCTAATCATGCATCTGACAAAGGGTCTCGACCCGAAACATCACCTATTCCTTCTCTGCAGAGATGCTGCCTGCCCCGCTGAGTTATTCCAGCTTTGTGTCTACCACAATCCACTTACCTACTTTGATCCTTAGTTTGTAAACTAACCTTTGAAAAAGAACATTCTTATTTCAACATCCTTGAATATCCTTTAAATATTGATGCAAAGCTGACATTTCAGAGCCAATGATAAATGAAGTAGTAATCAAAATGTAAAAATAACACAGCGTTGTAAACCTCAAATTAAAATCAGAGATTGATGAAAAAGTGCAACAGGTCAAGGCAGGATTTAAGGTGAGGGAAAGAGTTAATGTTTCAGGTTAATGACCTGACATCAGAACTAACTGAATCATTAACTCAGTTTCTCTCTTCAAAGATCCTGCATAATCTGCTGAGCATATCTGACATTCATTTTTTGAATATGAAATATAGCACAGATTACAACTAAAAATTCCTCCTTTTTAAAAAGAAATGAACCAAGAAGAAACAAATGAGGTTGGACTACAAACTTGCAGGAAATCTTTCCTTCCCTCAATTTCTTCATTTGAGCAGCATGTAGAAGTTAAAGGACTGACTGCTTCAGTGGAGGAGAGATCCATTCTGTGTTTATATGTGAATATTTTCCTAACAGGATTCTATTTACATGCAGAATGTACATCTGGTGACCCCAAGGAAAACTCCACTCAAGAGTAAACTACTCATTCATCAAACCATTTCCTTCATTTCACACAAGATTATGGAGTTCTATTCAAGTGGACAAACAACAACAAACCAAGACAATAACAAGATTTCAGCGGGTTTAATGTACCACAATATCTAGCAGCTGCATCCCTTTCATTGGCACTCATTCTCATCTGAAGGAAAATAAAAATGAATCATTTAATCAGCCAACTTCTTTGTTATGCTTTCATAAAGAATATTCTCCTCTCCTTCCTATTCTTCCCTCTATTTAATGCAATTGGATCATGTAGGATAACTTTACCCAATGGTTACCTATGCAACATATTATCTGGTAGGTGTTTGCAAGCTCTTTAATACCTGACTTCACTGTTTACTTGAAATGTATTGAATGGAAAATTTGACAAAATTCTATATTGTTCTCATATACATTTGAACAACATTTTGAATTCAATAAAAAGACATTAGAATGGGACAGACATTAAATTCTTAGGTCCATTCCTTCCAAAGGCCATGAACATCTGGGTAAATAAATTAAAAAGTGCAAACCAAAATGAAATAAAGTCTTTCCCTGCCCACAAACTCCCCCCACGGATTCTACCACTCACCCATACTAGGGGCAATTTACAATGGCCAACTAACCTGCCAAATTGTACATCTTCACAAAGAGGAAACAAACTGGGGCACCCAGAGGAATCGTGTGCAATGACAGGGAGAACATGCACATTCCACCCATTAGAGGTCAAACAAAAAAAGCTACCATACTAAAAGACAAAACCTAAGGTTACTCATAACTCATACATTGAGTTATTTAAAAGAAATCGTAGCACATAATATTTGTCAAATATTATCTGAATGGTGGCCGATTAGGGAAGGGGGAGATGCAACGAGACCTGGGTGTCATGGTACACCAGTCATTAAAAGTAGGCATGCAGGTGCAGCAGGCAGTGAAGAAAGCGAATGGTATGTTAGCATTCATAGCAAAAGGATTTGAGTATAGGAGCAGGGAGGTTCTACTACAGTTGTACAGGGTCTTGGTGAGACCACACCTGGAGTATTGCGTACAGTTTTGGTCTCCTAATCTGAGGAAGGACATTCTTGCCATATAGGGAGTACAGAGAAGGTTCACCAGACTGATTCCTGGGATGTCAGGACTTTCATATGAAGAAAGACTGGATAGACTCGGTTTGTACTCGCTAGAATTTAGAAGATTGAGGGAGGATCTTATAGAAACTTACAACATTCTTAAGGGGTTGGACAGGCTAGATGCAGGAAGATTGTTCCCGATGTTGGGGAAGTCCAGAACAAGGGGACACAGTTTAAGGATAAGGGGGAAATCTTTTAGGACCGAGATGAGGAAAACATTTTTCACACAGAGAATGGTGAATCTCTGGAATTCTCTGCCACAGAAGGTAGTTGAGGCCAGTTCATTGGCTATATTTAAGAGGGAGTTAGATGTGGCCCTTGTGGCTAAAGGGATCAGGGGGTATGGAGAGAAGGCAGGTACGGGATACTGAGTTGGATGATCAGCCATGATCATATTGAATGGCGGTGCAGGCTCGAAGGGCTGAATGGCCTACTCATGCACCTATTTACTATGTTTCTATGTTTCTATCTTCCTGTTCAATTCTACTGAATGCATCTGACACCATGCCCTGTAGCCTTGAGCAGAGGCAATTCTCAACTATCATGAATTATAATTGCCCTTAATTAAATCCTTCAATAAAACAAAATACTTCCAGAAAACTTGCAATTAAAATAATTTATTTTAGTTCAGTGGCTTCTTCAAAGCAAATAGATTAATTTGGGTCCAATGGGAAAAAAAACAAAATAAATAAGGCGGGTGTGTTGGTATAGGAGCAGAAACCAAGGGAAATCCATATTTACTAATTTCCTGACTGTAAAATTAATCTGTTCCCACTTCTGTTTCTCACCCTTGTTCCCTCTTCATAAAGTAGCGGCACTTGGCGGTGGACAGGGACGGCCAAGGGAGCGGGGTGATGATACCGTCCCTGTCCGATGAGCGCTGACCTTCCTTCCTTCCTCCCTCCCCCTCTCTCTCTCTCTCTCGTATGCCGCCCTTATCCTGGGACCCCTCCTCTCCACTGATCCCCATTCCCGCCTCTATTCAGTCCTCACTGACATCCCCTGTGCTCCCCTCCCCATCTACCCCCCCCCCCCCATCTATTCATCCTGCACTGATCTCCCTATCCACCTCGCATTGATTCTCCTGCCACCCCCCCACCCCCCATCCATCCTACACTGGTCACCCAATTCACCCTGCACTCACCCCTTTCCCATCCACTCTGCACTGCCGCCGCCCCCATTCATCCTGTACTGATCCACTCATTCATCCTGCACCAATCCCCTCATTCATCCTATACTGATCCCCTCATTCATCCTGCACTGATCCCCCCGATCCATCCTGTACTGATTCCCTCATTCATCTTTTACTGATCGGCCCATTCATCCTGGAGCGAACCCCCCATTCATCCTGCACAACTCTCCGATCCACACTGCACTGACCCCCCCCATTCATCCTGCACTGACCCCCCATCCATCCTGTAACAATACCCCTTTTCATCCTGTAGTGATCTCCCATCCACCCTGTAGTGAGCCCCCCATTCATCCTGCACAGACCCTCCGATCCACACTGTACTGACACCCCCCATTCATCCTGTATTGATCCCCCATTCATCATGTAGTGATCCACCCATTCATCCTGTACTGATGCCCCCCGTCATTCCCGTACTGATCCGCCCCATTCAACCCCACTGACATCCCCCGCGCTCTCCCCTCACAATTTTACCTATTCCAACCAACACGCACTAATTCCCCTGCCTCAATCCATCCATCCCGCACCTTGCCTTCTCACCCCCCCCCCCCCCCCCCCCGCCATCTATCCATCCCGCACTGATTCACACACCCCCCCTCCCCTCAAACACCCTACTGTGCTGGAAATGTCTTCAGAGCGAAAATTGACTATGTTTGATAACGGAATGCAATCAAATGTGTTTTAAATCTCAATGTTATTATTTGTTTTAATCCATGAAGATGGATTAATTAAATTGTGAAGTCGTGAAACATTAAAAACACAGTGTTCGATTGTCACTGACACCGTTGACACGTTATTACAGAATTCATTTTAACAGCAAATCAATGCTCTTAATATGTAGTATCAGTACTGTTATTTAATGAGCAACATTCACAACTATACGTTGGATTTATCCAGGTTTTACTTCTAGTCGGTCATATACATCACAAATTTGGTCAGGAGATATTTCAGTTGAAATTTTAACACTAATTCTGAAGTGGGAATGATGGAAACAGCGTTTAACAATAATTTTTTTAAAATCTGATGCATACAAACTGGGTATATTCATTGCTGTTCACAACACATACATTTATTCTGAATGTCCGGTAATGTGGCGTTTTGACACCTTTAAGCATATAACCAAAAGAACATTTGCTGCAGTTAGAGTAGACAAAGTGTTCTATTCTGGATAACATTTGCTGCAGTTATGTCCTTTGGCCATTTCTTGTCAGTTAGTGTAATGTTTAACCTGTCAAGTTCAAGTTCAAGTGAGTTTATTGTCATGTGTCCCGGTATAGGACAATGAAATTCTTGCTTTGCTTAAGCACACAGATAGGTATAGTCGGTTTTAACAGCTATTATCATAAAATGCCTTTGGAAATTTCCTTGCAACCTGTATATTTTGTTGAGGATAAATTATGTGGGAAGCGAGAGTGTTTCTGTAGCAATAGCAATAACGACCCATGCTATGGAAATGTCATGATAACTTTCGGTCCTTCACAGAAAACATGCTTGCATCAATCTGTAGTGTGCATGGTTAAGCATATATGTTACCATGGTCCAGGATTTATTGACACAGGTTGATCATACGCTGAATAATCCAACCACATTTTTGTTGGGAAGTGGAAAGAAATATTAGAAATCGCATTAATTGCAACGTGTAAAAAGAGTTGAGATACTGTATTGTAATATTGCTGCATGTCATTGTGGTATATATCATGTCTTGATTGGTGAATATGTTTAGTTTATGACTTTAATTGAAGAAGAAATAATATGTGAATGCTTCATTGAGCATAATTCCGACTGGTAACTACACACTTCGTTCGACCACATTATCGCATGCATCATGCAAGCAGTCTTAAATTGACTACCTAAACTGTCATTTGGCGACCTAAAAAGCTGCCTAAGTTGCCTGGCTGGCAACAGGGAAAAAAAGTTGTGAGAGCCCTGTGGAGTAATCTACTCTCGGCTCGTGTAGATCTACCCCGGGTGGAGGGGGGGAGAGAGGGGTGGAGGGGGAAGAAAAGGGTAGATGGGGAGGGGGGTGTGAGGGGAAATGGAGAAGTGGGAGAGGGGGAGAGGGGGAGGTGGGCCGTTCCCTCACAGTCCCGGGGCAGCGCTCCCGCCCCTCCAGTCGCCGTGCTTCACGCACACAGCCCCAGCTCCACCCCTCTTTCTCCCCAGTGAGACGCGGTGAACAATACAGGGAGGGCCGGGCTGAGGTTTGGAGCAATGTTTACAAACCTCGGCCTCAGCTCACATGCGTTCGCCGGACCCTGGCATCTGCTCCTGCCGCCGGCCCTCTCCCTCTCTTCTCTCCTTCCCTTCCTTCTTCCCTCCCTCCCTCCTTTCTCTCTCTTTTTCCTTCTCTCCTTCCCTCCCGCCCTTCTCTCCTTCCTCTCTCTCTTTTCGCTACTCTCCTTATCTCCCTCCCTCCCTTCTCTCCTTACCTCCCACACACACACACATCACGCACAGACAACACACACACTCACACACAAAACTAAGTTAGGATGGGGCAGAAGCCCAAAGGGTAGGAGGGGGCTGAAACCCAAAATTTAATGCCTGGACTAGTTTTTCGCCAATAGTTATTGGTTTGCCAGGATCTAGTTAATTAAATAACTTTTTTTTCATTTCACAGTCACTAAAACAAGTGGTATTGTAACTATGTACTTTTCAGAGGAGATCTACACATTTTGTTGGTTACTTGTAGGCTTACATGTATGAAATTTTATATTAAATGTAGCTTAGACCTATTTGGTCCATTAACTCGCAGGCACTTTTTAAGCGCACACTTTGATTACTTTCCATTCTACCATAGAGATATAAATCTATAATAGATTTTATTTGTATTTCTATGATTCTACAGACCTTGGCTGGGAACCTGGGGCTCACCATAATTGTTCCCAATTGGGCCCCGCACCTCCTAAGGCCGGCCCTGCATTCATTTTATATATTATATCAGAACTCCCCTCCACCATTCCAAATTTCTCGACAAATGCTACTGAACTATTTCTGGATCAGGTGGCTGATCTCTGCAAATTTGCAACTTTCTCACGAGGGAATTCTCACCCACAAGTGTTGACCACATCCATTCCATACCAACCTTCCTATAATATTCTAGCATTATACATACAATAATTAATGGAGAAGAATAACAATTACATTTTCAGGTCAGAGAATCATCGAGTCAATGGTTCTTGGTTTCTTGATCCTCCAAAATATTCCAAATGGAATTTAAACTGGAGGTGGGTAACTCCTCAAACCTCATCAATGGGCTGGCACAGGTGCTGAGAGTTTAACTTGCCGCTTATCATCCTCAGCCTTCACTATCTGGAAAGTTCTGGATGGAATGGAACATTGTAGTCATCAGTGAGCATGAACATTTCTGTTGATATGATGGATGGAATTGTATTAATGAAACAAAAGATGGCCGAGTGTGACCACTGCCTGATGGAACTTCTACAGCATTGATGTCTGAACTTGTATACGGAGTGTAGAATGATTGGCTTCCAACAACCACAACTATTTTCTTTCTTGCCCAATAATACTTCAACCGACAGAGAATTATCTCCCCAAATCCCATTAACTTCAGTTCTATAAGAGTTCCTTTTAGCAATACCAAATCATGTGTTGCCTTGATATCAAGTGACCCCTGTCATCTCTGAAACTCAGCTCTTTCATCCAATTTTAACCACCCTGTAATGCGATCAAGAGATAGGTGATCCTGATGAAACTCAAGCTGAGTATCAATGAACAATATATTGATGAGTGACTGCCACGTGATTCTGAAACTTACAAAATACCCTGTAAAAATTGTATCTCAACTCTGAGCAATCTGGCTCTGTAGATTATATGAGTCCTGTTAGTTTATCCACTTTACTGTCACTTCTAGAATAGATTAAAAGGATGGGCTAGGAATTTGTCCTTGGATTTCCAGCAGCGCTGTCCAATCTTATTTTGGAGAGGCATAGAGCACCTCAAACCCTTCAGATTTCATTTTTCTTACTGGCAAGCGAAGGACTTCTTTACACCATGAGAGATTTCCACCTCCATGGCTGGACTGAAAGTTCACATGGAGAATTAGGGCCAGAATTACACCATTTAGCCCCGAAGCATACCACTAGTTTGAGCAATAGCTCTACTTTAAAGCAATGGAAAGGATAGCTTTAGATGTTTTTTTTACATTCAATTCATTTACAGCCATTGTCAAATTATTTCAGACAATCGAACAGCCATTATAGATAAGAGTTGGTTGGAATGTTAACATTTGACAGGCTCTGATATTAATATACCACAAAGGAAGAAGATAATCAAATTCAGTTGAAATGTTCCTTTCAAAACACCATTTGTAATTTGCAATTCTTTTAGACTAAATAGATTTAAAGTATATTAAGTCAGGGCTAAACATGTCAAACATTCTGCTAAACGCTCTGGGGTTTTAGTAGGAAAAGTGTCAAGTTCCTGTTTTCTGAAAGGATTTGTGCTTATTGTATCCGATACGTTATTGGAATATCTTATGGAGAAGAGGGTAGTTAATTTGAGGCATATGGTAAATGCATCAGTGATTTTTAGTTTGTGTTACTTTCTAAAATATGCAATAACTTAAATTCTCAATTACATTTTTTCTTAACAGGCCAAAATTACATATTTTGGTGTAAAAATAACGAAAAATAGGAGGAAGCCATATTGGCTGCTCCATTTTACACAATAATCAGAATTGATCTAACTTTCCTACTCCCCTTAAATCCAAAAATCTGTCCATTTCAACCTGCAGTTTATTCACTGACTGGGGTGTTGAGGTGTTGAATTTTAGGAAGCAAAACAAGGGCAGAACGTTCACAGTGAACAGTAGGGGCCTGAGGAGTGTTGTAGAGCAGAGGAACCAGGGGATGCAAGTAAATAGTTCCCTGGAAGTGACATCAGAGATAGATAGGGTGATGAAGAAGGCTT
Source organism: Amblyraja radiata (assembly GCF_010909765.2). NCBI lineage: Eukaryota > Metazoa > Chordata > Chondrichthyes > Rajiformes > Rajidae > Amblyraja > Amblyraja radiata. The sequence goes on along the minus strand of NC_045957.1, from coordinate 60,262,976 downwards.
TTGGCATTGGTCAGGGAAATTAACATAGAAGTTGGAATGTTATGTTACAGTTGTACAAGATATTGGTGATACTACACTTGGAGTATTGTGTTCAAGAAGGAACTGCAGATGCTGGAAAATCGAAGGTAGACAAACGTGCTGGAGAAACTCAGTGGGTGCGGCAGCATCTATGGAGCGAAGGAAATAGGCAACGTTTCGGGCTGAAACCCTTCTTCAGACTGACTTATTAGTCTGAAGAAGGGTTTCGGCCCGAAACGTTGCCTATTTCCTTCGCTCCATAGATGCTGCAGCACCCGCTGAGTTTCTCCAGCACTTTTGTCTACCTTAGAGTATTGTGTTCTGTTTTGGTCACCCTACCATAGGAAAGATACCATTAAGCTGGAGAGGGCTGGCTCCATGGTCTGCTCACCCCTCCCCCACCACCCCTTAACCCTCCCCAGACAATTTGCTCTGCAGTCACAGAAGGTGTAATACTTGTGCCTACACTTTCCTCAATTCCCTATCCAGGTCCCTTCCCTTGTCACCCAGTTCCTTTCATCTTCTCCTCTCCTCCTTCTGCTCACCACCTGCTGGCACTGGAGAGGGTCCAGAGGAGGTTTACAAGAATTATCCCAGGATTGAGTGTGGTTAACACATGATGAGCGTTAGACAGCACTGGCCTATACGTGCTGGAGTTTAGATGGATGAGGGGGGGACCTCATTGAGACATACCGAATAGTGAAAGGCTTGGACAGAGTGGATGTGGAGAGGATATTTCCACTAGTGGGAGAATCTAGGACTAGAGGTCATAGCCTCAGAATTAAAGGACATTCCTTTCGGAAGATGAGGAGGTTTTTTTTCGTCAGAGTGTGGTGAATCTGTAGAATTCTTTGCCACATAAGGCTGTGGAGGCCAAGTCAATTGATATTTTTAAGGCAGAAATAGATAGATTCTTGATCAGTGTCAGGGGTTATGGGAGCAGGCAGGAGAATGGCGTTATGAGGGAAAGATAGATCAGCCATAATTGAATGGCAGAGAAGACTTGATAGAAACATAGAAATTAGGTGCAGGAGTAGGCCATTCGGCCCTTCGAGCCTGCACCGCCATTCAATATGATCATGGCTGATCATCCAACTCAGTATCCCGTACCTGCCTTCTCTCCATACCCTCTGATCCCCTTAGCCACAAGGGCCACATCTAACTCCCTCTTAAATATAGCCAATGAACTGGCCTCAACTACCCTCTGTGGCAGGGAGTTCCAGAGATTCACCGCTCTCTGTGTGAAAATTTTTTTTCTCATCTCGGTTTGAAAGGATTTCCCCCTTATCCTTAAGCTGTGACCCCTTGTCCTGGACTTCCCCAACATCGGGAACAATCTTCCTGCATCTAGCCTGTCCAACCCCTTAAGAATTTTGTAAGTTTCTATCAATATTCTTTGATGGGTCGAATGGCCTAATTCTGCTTCTATCATATGATCTTATGACCAGATGTCTTCTCTCCACTCCAGTCTAAAGAGGGGTTCCAACCTGAAACATTATCTGAACACTTTCCTCCATAGATGCTGCCTCACTGGCTGAGTTTCCCCACCATTTGTTTTTTGATACTCCCTTGACATTGCCAAAACATGCAGGATATTTAACAGCTCTGGAGAATACTTCCAACAGCCTATTCTTCAAAGGTTTGAAAAAAGAGACTGGCTAATGTCTATTGCACAGCAGACTTTGTCCAGCATGTTCTCGCGCAGTGAAGATACAGCAAATGACACAAAGTACTGGAGTCACTCAGCAGGTCAGGCAACATCTCTGGAGGACATAGATAGCTGATGTTTCAGGTCAAATCCCTCCTTCTGATTGATGATACAGACTGACGATTCAGACCGAAGAAATAACAATCATGCCTTGGAGTTTGTGCTCCGATGTATAAACATCCACATTGTCTCCAAAGGATATATCAGTAAAGATCCTTCCCTATACAGCAATCAGAAACACTGCACAAAAGGATGCAGCTTTTGGTTGGTTTCTTCATGTTAAAGAGATCTCACTAATTTATTACTGCGTCTCTAAGTGACTGGTTATTTCTGCATTGTGTTGCAATTGTAAAATAAAATAAGCAATTGAACCCGCCAAAGCCTTCCAAAAAACTTTAGAAATTATGTTTTATCATTATTATTTGTACAGCTGTAGTTAGAAGTTCTTTCCAGACAATCTATTCCTTTGAGCATATTTGCAGTTCTGTAGGACCAAGAATGTAGAAAGCATAAAACATAGGTTTTATACAGCTAGTTTATTTCTGTGCGCACAGGCCTGAAATCCCTTATCTGAATGCCTTGGAAAAAGATTTTACAACATCAATATAAATTTCAACAAACCAAATTTTTCACACCAAGGCACTTCTTTACACTCGGAATACCAAGTAGGTGAACATGAGAGCAATGCACAAAGGAATGAGTTTGAGTATAATTGCACAAGATATTTTTCAACACTCTCTTCTTCATTGCATGTGGTTTTTGAGGAATCAAAAGGACTGGGGCAAAGACATCAACTAGTTATAAAACTCCAAATGTCACTTTCGCACACATTCAGTGGAAATTAATAAATCTGAATGGAAATCACTGTTCGGACAAGGCCGAGAGCCATCTAGTTTAGAGTATATGTGTAGGAAGGAACTGCAGATACTGGTTTAAACCAAAGATAGACATAAAAAGCTGGAGTAAATCAGTGGGACAGGCAGCATCACTGGAGAGAAGGAATGGATGACGTTTCAAGTCGAGACCCTTCTCGACCCGAAACATCACCCATTCCTTCTCTCCAGAGATGCTGCCTGACCCACTGAGTTACTCTAGCTTTTTGTGTCAATCTTTGGTTTAGAGTATAACTGGGAGCCACAGATACAGATGCTCCCCGATTTATGATGCTTCAACTTACGATATTTCGACTTTACGATCGGCACGTGATCGCAATGTATTAAATGCGTTTTCGACTTGCGATATTTTCGATTTACGATGGGTTTATCGGAACGTAACCCCATCGTAGGTCGAGGAGCAGCTGTACTGCATTTGCTTGGCAGTTTTAGGTCATAAAGTCATAACTTCGGCAACGCATCAATATAAACAGGATCCAGTGACCCAGCAATCAAATTTAAAGGCATGAAATTATCATACAAAAGCACTTGTGGGGTAAACTAATTACTTCTGCATTGTCTCAGTCAAAAATATTTAAAAATTGTTAAAGTCCATCCACAATTACAAACCCGTGATTATTTGTATATGTTTTTTTCCTATTTAGAACACATTTGACAGCTGCATTACTTTTCACTTCCGTATCGAAACACGTGCAACAATGAACAATTTGAACTACCTTACTGCTTCAAACAGCAGTTATGAATCTTCGTATGGATATTGTCTTATAATATTGATAGGATGATTACTAGCATATAGAAACATAGAAACATAGAAATTAGGTGCAGGAGTAGGCCATTCGGCCCTTCGAGCCTGCACCGCCATTCAATATGATCATGGCTGATCATCCAACTCAGTATCCCGTACCTGCCTTCTCTCCATACCCTCTGATCCCCTTAGCCACAAGGGCCACATCTAACTCCCTCTTAAATATAGCCAATGAACTGGCCCCGAATACCCTCTGTGGCAGGGAGTTCCAGAGATTCACCACTCTCTGTGTGAAAAAAGTTCTTCTCATCTCGGTTTTAAAGGATTTCCCCCTTATCCTTAAGCTGTGACCCCTTGTCCTGGACTTCCCCAACATCGGGAGCAATCTTCCTGCATCTAGCCTGTCCAACCCCTTAAGAATTTTGTAAGTTTCTATAAGATCCCCTCTCAATCTCCTAAATTCTAGAGAGTATAAACCAAGTCTATCCAGTCTTTCTTCATAAGACAGTCCTGACATCCCAGGAATCAGTCTGGTGAACCTTCTCTGCACTCCCTCTATGGCAATAATGTCCTTCCTCAGATTTGGAGACCAAAACTGTACGCAATACTCCAGGTGTGGTCTCACCAAGACCCTGTACAACTGCAGTAGAACCTCCCTGCTCCTATACTCAAATCCTTTTGCTATGAAAGCTAACATACCATTCGCTTTCTTCACTGCCTGCTGCACCTGCATGCCCACTTTCAATGACTGGTGTACCATGACACCCAGGTCTCGCTGCATCTCCCCTTTTCCTAGTCGGCCACCATTTAGATAATAGTCTGCTTTCCTGTTTTTGCCACCAAAATGGATAACCTCACATTTATCCACATTATACTGCATCTGCCAAACATTTGCCCACTCACCCAGCCTATCCAAGTCACCTTGAAGTCTCCTAGCATCCTCCTCACAGCTAACACTGCCCCCCAGCTTAGTGTCATCCACAAACTTGGAGATATTGCCTTCAATTCCCTCATCCAGATCATTAATATATATTGTAAATAGCTGAGGTCCCAGCACTGAGCCTTGCGGTACCCCACTAGTCACTGCCTGACATTGTGAAAAGGACCCGTTTACTCCTACTCTTTGCTTCCTGTTTGCCAGCCAGTTCTCTATCCACATCAATACTGAACCCCCAATGCCGTGTGTTTTAAGTTTGTAAACTAATCTCTTATGTGGGACCTTGTCGAAAGCCTTCTGGAAGTCCAGATACACCACATCCACTGGTTCTCCCCTATCCACGCTACTAGTTACATCCTCGAAAAATTCTATAAGATTCGTCAGACATGATTTACCTTTTGTAAATCCATGCTGACTTTGTCCAATGATTTCACCACTTTCCAAATGTGCTGCTATCCCATCTTTAATAACTGACTCTAGCAGTTTCCCCACTACCAATGTTAGACTAACTGGTCTGTAATTCCCCGTTTTCTCTCTCCCTCCCTTCTTAAAAAGTGGGGTTACGTTTGCTACCCGCCAATCCTCAGGAACTGCTCCAGAGTCTAAAGAGTTTTGAAAGATTATTACTAATGCATCCACTATTTCTGGAGCTACTTCCTTAAGTACTCTGGGATGCAGCCTATCTGGCCCTGGGGATTTATCGGCCTTTAATCCATTTAATTTACCCAACACCACTTCCCGGCTAACCTGGATTTCACTCAATTCCTCCAACTCCTTTGACCCGCGGTCCCCTGCTATTTCCGGCAGATTATTTAAGTCTTCCTTAGTGAAGACGGAACCAAAGTAGTTATTCAATTGGTCCGCCATATCCTTGTTCCCCACGATCAACTCACCTGTTTCTGACTGCGGGACCTACATTTGTTTTAACTAATCTCTTTCTTTTCACATATCTATAAAAACTTTTGCAGTCAGTTTTTATGTTCCCTGCCAGTTTTCTTTCATAATCTATTTTTCCTTTCCTAATTAAGCCCTTTGTCCTCCTCTGCTGGTCTCTGAATTTCTCCCAGTCCTCCGGTATGCTGCTTTTTCTGGCTAATTTGTACGCATCATCCTTCGCTTTGATACTATCCCTGATTTCCCTTGTTTTCCACGGATGCACTACCTTCCCTGATTTATTCTTTTGCCAAACTGGGATGAACAATTTTTGTAGTTCATCCATGCAGTCTTTAAATGTCTTCCATTGCATATCCACCGTCAACCCTTTTAGAATTAATTGCCAGTCAATCTTGGCCAATTCACGTCTCATACCCTCAAAGTTACCTTTCTTTAAGTTCAGAACCATTGTTTCTGAATTAACAATGTCACTCTCCATCCTAATGAAGAACTCAACCATATTATGATCACTCTTGCCCAAGGGGGCACGTACAACAAGACTGCTAACTAACCCTTCCTCATTACTCAATACCCAGTCTAAAACAGCCTGCTCTCTCGTTGGTTCCTCTACATGTTGATTTAGATAACTATCCCGCATACATTCCAAAAAATCCTCTTCCTCAGCACCCCTGCCAATTTGATTCACCCAATCTATATGTAGATTGAAGTCACCCATTATAACGGTTTTGCCTTTGTCGCACGCATTTCTAATTTCCTGTTTGATACCATCTCCAACTTCACTACTACTGTTAGGTGGCCTGTACACAACACCCACCAGCGTTTTCTGCCCCTTAGTGTTTCGCAGCTCTACCCATACCGATTCCACATCCTGCAAACTAATGTCCTTCCTTTCCATTGCGTTAATCTCCTCTCTAATCAGCAACGCTACCCCACCTCCTTTTCCTTTCTCCCTATCCCTCCTGAATATTGAATATCCCTGGATGTTCAGCTCCCAGCCTTGGTCACCCTGGAGCCATGTCTCCGTGATCCCAACTATATCATAGTCATTAATAGCTATCTGCACATTCAACTCATCCACCTTATTACGAATGCTCCTTGCATTGAGACACAAAGCCTTCAGGCTTGTTTTTACAACACTCTTACCCCTTATACAATTTTGTTGAAAAGTGGCCCTTTTTGATTTTTGCCCTGGATTTTCCGGCCTGCCACTTTTACTTTTCACCTTGCTACCTATTGCTTCTACCCTCATTTTACACCCCTCTGTCTCTACGCTCACACATTTAAGAAACCCTTTCCCTTTAACTCCATCCTCCACTAGCCCATTCGACACCCCACCCCCCTTATTCAGTTTAAAACCACCCGTGTAGCAGTGGCAAACCTGCCTGCCAGAATGCTGGTCCCACACCTGTTAAGATGCAATCCGTCCCTTTTGTATAGTTCCCCCTTACCCCAAAACAGATCCAAGTGATCTAAGAATCTAAATCCCTGCCCCGTGCACCAGTTCCTCAGCCACACGTTCAGGTCCCGTATCTCCCTGTTCCTGCTCTCGCCAGCACGAGGAACTGGAAGCAAACCGGAGATAACAACCCTGGAGGTCCTGCTTTTCAGCATTTTTCCGAGCTCTCTAAAGTCACGCTGCAGAATATTCATCCCCTTCTTTCCGACATTGTTTGTGCCGACATGCACTACCACTTCCGAATGTTCACCTTCGCCCTTGAGGATTTTCTGCACTCTGTCCGTGACATCCTGGATCCTGGCACCAGGGAGGAAGCACACCATCCTCGCATCCCGTCTGTTGCCGCAGAAACCCCTGTCCGTACCTCTCACAATGGAGTCTCCCACTACAATGGCGTTGCCTGCCTTAGGCCTTTTTGGTTTTGGCTCAACAGCCCTATTCGCATCACAAGCCAGTCCGTCGCCCAGTGTAAACACCTCTTCTGTCCCGACAGCTTCTAAGTGGGTGAACCTGTTCACAAGAGGTACAACACCCGGGGAAGTTGGCATTCCATGCTTCCCTCCCGTTCTTTGCCTCTGTTAGAGACTAACAGAGGCAAAGAGGTTTGCCTCGCACTGCAAGGCGAGCAGTGGACCAGACAGGAAGAGCGGACGGAATTACCACTAGACAGCCAAACCAGTAGGTAATTTACGGCTGGGGTGAGTACTTTCCCATTTATAGGAGGTAGGATTATATAAATAAGGGGTGTATCAATACAGTAGGGGATTCTTAAACAGGACCAGTTAATTACCTATATAAGATGGGCGGTCAGGAGATGTGCCAATACTGCGAGATGTGGGAATTTGTCGACACCATTGATGTAGAAGATCCCTACAGCTGCAGTAAGTGTTTGAGGCTAGAGGAACTCCAGCTCCGCATTGATGAGCTGGAGACCCAACTTCATACGCTGCGGTACATCAGGGAGGGGGAGTATTACCTGGATGTTTTGTGCCAGGGGATGGTCACACCGACCAGTTTAACTAATTCAGTAGGCAGTGAGCAAGGAAAGGAAGGTGTGGCCATAAGCGAGGCAGGTAGGGGGAACCAGGAGGAGATGCGGCAGGAGCCACAGCCCTTGTCCCTGACGAGCATGACCGAGGCTCTTACTCAATGTAAGGACGGGATCAGGGGCTGTGGGAGGGATGAGCAACCTGGCTGCAGCACCGTGGATCAGGAGGCCATTCAAGAGGGGGGAGTTAGAAGAAATGCCGTAGTGATAGGGGATAGTATTATTCGGGGGGTAGATAAGGTTCTCTGCGGCCAGCAGAACATGTCCCGAAGGCTGTGTTGCCTACCCGGTGCTAGGGTTAAGGATATCTCTGCGATGCTGGAGAGAAATTTGCAGAGGGAGGGGGAGGATCCAGTGGTCGTGGTCCATGTGGGGACCAATGACATAGGAAGGACGAGGAAGGAGGATCTGCTGAAGGAGTTTGAGCAGTTAGGGAATAAATTAAAAAGCAGAACCTCGAGGGTACTGATCTCCGGATTGCTACCTGAGCCACGGGCCAAATCGGCGAGGGTACGTAAAATTAAAAAGCTAAATGCGTGGCTCAAAGACTGGTGTGGGAATAATGGGTTTGGTTTCTTGGGCCACTGGCACCAGTACTGGGACAGGGGGGATCTGTTCTGTAAGGACGGACTTCACCTGAACGGTGCTGGGACTGGGGTCCTGGCAAATCATATAACTAGGGCAGTAGAGAGGTCTTTAAACTAAGTAGCGGGGGGGAGGTATCAAGGGGGGTAATAACGGCAGGGGTAGAGGAAATAGAGCAGGGTATCAGTGGGGAAGCGGAAATTCAAAATGTGACAGGAGACAGAATTTGTGAAGATAAAGATCTAGATGTAAAAGGGGCAAAAACGGAAAGGAAGGGTAGTAAAAATCATCTGAAAGTGCTTTATCTAAATGCACGGAGTATTCGTAATAAGATAAATGAATTAACGGTGCAATTAAGTATATATAGTTATGATATCGTGGCCATTACGGAGACATGGCTGCAAGGAGATCAGGACTGGGAGTTAAATATAGAGGGGTACTCGACAATTAGGAAAGATAGACAGGAAAGAAAGGGAGGAGGGGTGGCCCTTTTAATAAGGGAGGGAATAACGGCAATAGAGAGGAAGGATATTGCGTTGAAGGATCAGGATAGTGAAACAGCTTGGGTACAGATAGAGAATAATAAGGGGAAAAAAACACTAGTGGGTGTAATTTATAGACCTCCAAATAGCTGTGACGCTGTTAGTCAGAACATAAATCTGCAAATAGTTGACGCATGTAAAAAGGGAACTGCTGTAATCATGGGGGACTTCAATTTTCATATTAATTGGGCAAACCAAACTGGGCAGGGTAGACTAGAGGAAGAGTTTATAGAATGTATTAGAGACGGGTTCCTAGAACAGTATGTCACCGAACCGACAAGGGGGGAGGCAATCTTGGATCTGGTCCTGTGTAATGAAGCAGGATTAATTAAAAATGTCATAGTTAGGGACTCGTTGGGAACAAGTGACCACAATATGGTCGAATTCCATATTCAAATAGAAGGGGAGCAGGTTGAAACTCAGGCTAGGGTGCTTAGTCTAAATAAGGGGGATTATGAAGGTATGAGGACTGAGCTGATCAAAGTTGACTGGGATAGCAGACTCAAGAATAAGACGGTACATGAGCAGTGGTGTACGTTTAAGGGTATACTGTATAACCTTCAAGAAAAATTTATTCCTATGAAGAAAAAAAGGGGTAAGGGTAAGAACAGTCAGCCATGGCTCAGTAAAACTATAAAGGATAGTATTCGGCTGAAGGCAAGGGCATATAAGGTAGCCAGAGATAGTGGGAGGGTAGAGGATTGGGAAGCATTTAAAGGTCAGCAAAAAATAACTAAGAGATTAATTAAGACGGGGAAAATAGACTATGAAAGGAATTTAGCGAACAACATAAAAACTAATAGTAAGAGTTTTTATAGCTATATAAAAAGAAAAAGGGTGGCTAAGGTGAACGTTGGTCCATTGGAGGGTGAGACTGGAGAGTTGTTGGTGGGGAACATGGAAATGGCAAAGGCATTAAACGAGTATTTTGTATCAGTCTTCACCATAGAAGACACAAAAAATATTCCAACGCTGGATAAACAGGGGGCGGTAGGAATGGAGGAGCTAAATACTATTAAGATCACCAAGGAGGTGGTATTAGGGAAATTAATGAGACTGAAGGAGGATAAATCCCCTGGGCCTGATGGATTACATCCAAGGGTCTTGAGGGAGATAGCGGTGGGGATTGTGGATGCATTGGTGATAATTTTCCAAAACTCCCTGGAGGCAGGAACGGTCCCAGTGGATTGGAAAATGGCCAATGTAACACCTATATTTAAAAAAGGAAGTAAACAGAAGGCGGGTAACTATAGACCGGTTAGTCTAACATCGGTGGTGGGTAAAATGTTAGAGACAATTATTAAAGAAACACTAACGGGGCACTTGGATAAACATGACTTCATCGGACAGAACCAGCATGGTTTTGTGAAGGGGAAGTCCTGTTTAACGAATCTGCTCGAATTCTTTGAGGAAGTAACAACCCGGGTGGATAAAGGGGAACCGGTGGATGTGGTATACTTGGACTTCCAAAAGGCTTTTGACAAGGTGCCACATAAGAGACTATTGCTAAAAATAAAAAATTATGGGATTGGGGGTAATATATTAGCATGGGTAGAGGATTGGCTAACAAATAGGAAGCAGAGAGTGGGGATAAATGGTTCATACTCGGGATGGCAACCGGTAACTAGCGGGGTTCCGCAAGGGTCGGTGCTGGGACCCCAGTTGTTCACAATTTATATAAATGATTTGGAGGAGGGAACCAAGTGTAATATATCAAAATTTGCGGACGATACAAAAATGGGAGGAAAAGTAGGGGATGAGGAGGATAGGAAGAGTCTGCAAAAGGATATAGATAAGCTAGGTGAGTGGGCAACAACTTGGCAGATGAAATTTAATACTAATAAATGTGAAGTCATTCACTTTGGGAAAAAAAATGATAGGGCAAGTTATTTTCTAAATGAGGAGGAGCTGCGTTGTAATGCAACGCAAAGGGATCTAGGGGTATTAGTACATGAATCACTAAAAGTTAGTATGCAGGTGCAGCAAGCAATCAGGAAGGCCAATGGAGTTTTGGCCTTTATTGCTAGGGGGATTGAGTATAAAAACACGGAGGTCTTGCTGCAGCTGTACACAGTATTAGTGAGACCACATTTGGAATACTGTGTACAGTTCTGGGGTCCATACTTAAGAAAGGATGTACTAGCCCTGGAGGCAGTGCAGCGAAGGTTTACAAGATTAATTCCTGCAATGAGGGGATTGACATATGAGGAAAGGTTAAGTAGGCTGGAACTCTACTCTTTGGAGTTTAGAAGAATGAGAGGCGATCTCATTGAAACATATAAGATCGTGAGGGGCCTTGATCGGGTGGATGCACCGAGGATGTTCCCAATGATCGGGGAAACTAGAACTAGGGGACATAGTTGCAGAATAAGGGGGGGCTCTTTTAAAACTGAGATGAGGAAGAACTTCTTCACCCAGAGGGTGGTTAATTTATGGAATTCACTGCCCCAGGGAGCAGTGGAAGCAGAAACTTTAAATATATTTAAGACTAAAATAGATGGTTTTTTAGCTGCCAAGGGGATAAGGGGCTACGGGGAGAGGGCAGGGATATGGACCTAGGTATGGTTAGTATAGTAAGACCTGAGTGATCTCCTGGACAAGTGTCGATCGCCTGGATTGGGGTCGGAGAGGAATTTCCCGGATTTTTTTCCCGAATTGGACCTGGGTTTTTATCCGGTTTTTTGCCTCCCCCAGGAGATCGCGAGGTTCTTGGGGTGGAGAGGGGTGATAGCGGTATAAAGGGGAGGGTAGTGTCTTGTGTTCTGTGTCTTGTGTCTACTGTTTGTGGGTAAGTGTGTCTGTTTAGTGTTCAGCCATGAGCGAATGGCGGTGCGGGCTCGACGGACCTGGTGGTCTACTCTCGCACCTACTTTCTATGTTTCTATGTTTCTATGTTTCTATGTTCTCACTGTCTCCCACCTTCTCTCTTCCAGTACCTTAGGTGTAACAATCGTACTGTAGGACTTGTCGAGGAACGACTCAGTTTCTCGGACGAACCGGACATCATCCACTTGCTTCTCAAGTTCCCCAACACGGCCCTTCAGGAGCTCTACCTGGATGCACTTCCCGCATTTGTAGAAGCCAGAGGCACTAGCGGTGTCCTTGACCTCCCACATACTGCAAGCATCGCACTGAATCAGCTTGCCTGACATTTCCTTCTTTTGTCTCCTCGCCGAAGACACTCGAGCCAAAGACTCACACTTTTCTCACAGAGCACTTCCCTCACAAGGCCGCTCACTCACTGCCGCTCGCTAAGAGCAGTCTTGCTGAAATTGACTGATAAATTGCCTGATTTACCAATTTACAAACCAAATTCCTCAGTTTTCAACTGTTTTCCCAGCACTGACTCACTTCTCTCCTCCCACTTGGGCTAGAGCCAATCAGTCGTATCTCTTGCTATACCTCCTGCTGCTGTTGTTGCTCCCAAAGCTACAGCAGTTCTGAGTCAAGTCTGCCTGTCCTTGACCTGTACTTTAACTGTTTTCACTTCTCTCCTCCCACTTGGGCTAGAGCCAATCAGTCGTATCTCTTGCTAAGCTCCTGCTGCTGTTATTGCTCCCACATCTACAGCAGTTCTGAGTCAAGTCTGCCTGTCCTTGACCTGTACTTTAACTGTTTTCACTTCTCTCCTCCCACTTGGGCTAGATCCAATCAGTCGTATCTCTTGCTAAGCTCCTGCTGCTGTTGTTGCTCCCAAAGCTACAGCAGTTCTGAGTCGAATAAAATATCTACATTTTGTAAGCAATGGGCTGTATTAGCTTTGCTAAACAGCTTTGCTAAATTTCAGAGATTTATTGACGGATGAGAACGTATTATTTGGATGAGAAAACACATGGCATGATTAGCAAGTTTGCAGATGACAGAAAAGTAGGTGGTATTGTAGATAGAGAAGATGGTTGTCAAAAATTAAGAAGTTATGACACTGACTCATTTATTCCCTCAGTCAATATTTATCCGTTAACTAACATTACTAAAACAAATTACCTAAATGTTTACATGCACAATGCCAAAAACATGTTGTTTTCGTGGAAATTATCTTAATTCGATGCAGCAATTTCATGCGTGTGTTTAGCTCCTGGTAAGGACATCGTTTCATTTTTGGAAGGGATTTCCTTTCTTCCGGGGATTAAATCTCCCCCAAATTATATCAACAGTATATAATACTAAAAATTAATTCATTTGGCCAGAAAAACAATAATTCTCCATAGTTATAGAAACAAGACATATCTACACTTTCTGTAGCTGTCACGGGCATTTGCATGCATTGCAGGCTTCCACCCAAGTGCAAGTACTCAGAAAGTGCACTTGTGTCGTTATGGAGTCCTCTCTTGCAGCATTGGTTATCTCTGTGACCCCCTCAGCCAGACACCTTTCCAACTGAGGGCACTGTTCTTAACAATCCCATTCACTTTCCAGGACACCTCTTCCATAGTATCAGCACTTCTCTATATCTGGAAGAGTGCTGCTTGTACTGTTTATCTCTTTAAGAACTGGTTGAAAAAGTCACATCAGCTGTGCTTGTTCAGGACGGCAATACATCAATGGCGAAAGCTGCACTGAAATTGACAGTATTCAGAGCAGAGTTATATATGTAAATCCAGCAACTTTGTTCTGTGAATTTTATGATGGAGAATCTCTACCATTATGAAACTTTCACAAAATCTTCAGGCCTGTTGTTTGACAGTTTGGTGTGTGTGAACTACTTGCCCACAACCCATGTGCCGAACATGATGCCAAGACAACTCTTATCTGCCTGCATATAATCAATACCTCTCCATTCCCTGTGTATCCATGTGCCTAGCCAAAAGTCTCTTAAATTGCACTATTGTATCCGTCTCAACAATAACCATCGCCAGTGTGTTCCAGGCACTCATCACACTGTGTAAAAATCTTGCCCCACACATCTATCTATTAATATATAAAACTCTCGCCCCAGATTCCGAAACGGAACTCCGTCCGGCTGCCACATTTCTTCCATTGATTCCCTGCAACTCCGAAACTGGACGCATAATCGCCGACATCTTTTCCATTTCGGTAGAGATTTCACTTTTCTTTCTAAGTATCCGCTCCTCATTACATTCCGTCGTGTTTAAGTACACGTTTTTAATCAAATCCTTCCCCCCCCCCCCCCCAATATTTCAAAACTAAACTGGCTTCACACCCACAGAACCTTCACCAGCCCCAGCCCCTGCTGAACGTTCCATCGTGTGATGTCACAATGCCCAATCTTCACATATGTCCAATCGGAATGGATCCATTTACATATGCCTATGCAGGAGCCCAAGCCAATGGTGAACGTTCCATCGTGTGATGTCACAATGCCCAATGCTCAAAGACATCGTTGCCATAGAGAGGGAGTACAGAGAAGGTTCACCAGGCTGATTCCTGTTATGTCAGAACTTTCACCACTTAAAAGTGTAATGCCCCAACGCAAAAGTGTAATGCCTCCTCCCCCCCCCCCCCCCCCCCCCCACAGTTTTTCAAATAAAAACTGGCTTCTCACCCATACAAGCAGCCATTTCGGTAGACATTTCACTTTCCCTTCCAGCTGTCCACTCCTCATTACATTTCGTTATGTTTATGTCCATTTTTTTCATTAAATCCTTCTCCTCCACCCCCCCCCCCCCCTCACTCATTTAAAAACGGCCTTTCGGGAACGGCTCTACTTCGAGGACCACGTCTCCCGTGGGGGCTGCGGGTAGGCAACGGCTGCATTGGGGCATTACACTTTTAAGGCTCTGTGTGTGATACCGCCCCGCCACCCCCCCCCCCCCGCGTTGCCGAGACGGACCCGACTTCGACGACTTCAAGATACGCTATTTTAAGACGGCCGGAACCCGACTTCGACGACCACGTCTCCCCTGGGGGCTACAGGTAGGGAACGGTCTTTATACACTTTTCCAACTCTGTGTGTGGGGGTGGTTAGTGTGTGTGATGCCGCCCCCCCCCCCCCAGTGGGGGCTACGGGTAGGGTACGGCTGCGTTGGGGGATCAGACCCAACGGGTTTGCCATTGGTCGTCGTGTTTAAGTGCACATTTTTAATCAAATCCTTCAACCCCCCCCCCCCCCCCAATATTTCAAAAATAAACTGACTTCTCACCCATAGAAGCATCACCAGCCCCAGCCCCTGGTGAACGTTCCATCGTGTGATGTCACAATGCCCGATGCTCACAGATGTCCAATCGGAATGGATCCATTTACATATGCCTTTGCAGGAGCACAAGCACTTGGTGAACGTTCCATTGTGTGATGTCACAATGCCCAATGTTCAAATACATTGTTGCCATAGAGGGAGTACAGAGAAGGTTCACCAGACTGATTCCAGGGATGTCAGGACTTTCATATGACGAAAGACTGGATAGACTCGGCTTGTACATGCTAGAATTTAGAAGATTGAGGGGGTATCTTATAGAAACTTACAAAATTCTTAAGGGGTTGGACAGGCTAGATGCAGGAAGATTGTTCCAGATGTTGGGGAAGTCCACAACAAGGGGTCACAGTTTAAGGATAAGAGGTAAATCTTTTAGGTCCGAGATGAGAAAAACATTTTTCACACAGAGAGTGGCGAATCTCTGGAATTCACTGGCACAGAAGGTAGTTGAGGCCTGTTCATTGGCTGTATTTAAGAGGGAGTTAGATGTGGTCCTTGTGGCTAAAGGGATCAGGGGGTATGGAGAGAAGGCAGGTACAGGATACTGAGTTGGATGATCAGCCACGATCATATTGAATGGTGGTGCAGGCTCGAAGGGCCGAATGGCCTACTCCTGCACTTAATTTCAATGGTTCTATGTTTCCCTCTACACACCCCTCTCCCACCCATCCCTCTCTCCCCCACCCCCCTTCCCTCTCTACGCCACCCCCTTCCTCCTCCCCCTCTGTCCCTCTTCCATCACTCCCCCTACCCCTCTCCACCTCCCTCCCCACTCTTCCTCCTCTCCCCCTTCCCCCTCCACTCTCCCTCCCCACTCTTTTCCCTCTCTCCCCCACCCCTCTCCCCCTCCCTCCCTCCTCCCCTACCTCCCCATCCTCCCCCTCCCCCACATCTCTCTCCCCATCCCCCTCTCTCACCCCCTACCCCGCTCTCCTTTCCCTCCCAAATCTGTCCCATTTCCTCCACCTCCTCTCCCCCCCCCCCCCTCTTCACATCCCCCCCCCCCCCCCCCCACCTGTGTGTTTGGGGGTTGGTTAATATGAGTTTGATGCCGCAGCCCCCCCTCCCCCCCCCCCCTGCAAAACGCCGTTGGGGAAACAGACCCAACGGGTCTGCACTTGGTCTAGTTAATATATAAAACTCTCGCCCCAGATTCCGAAACGGAACTCCGTCCGGCTGCCACATTTCTTCCATTGATTCCCTGCAACTCCGAACCTGGACGCAGAATCGCCGACATCTTTTCCATTTCGGTAGAGATTTCACTTTTCTTTCTAAGTATCCGCTCCTCATTACATTCCGTCGTGTTTAAGTACACGTTTTTAATCAAATCCTTCCCCCCCCCCCCCCAATATTTCAAAACTAAACTGGCTTCACACCCACAGAACCTTCACCAGCCCCAGCCCCTGCTGAACGTTCCATCGTGTGATGTCACAATGCCCAATCTTCACATATGTCCAATCGGAATGGATCCATTTACATATGCCTATGCAGGAGCCCAAGCCAATGGTGAACGTTCCATCGTGTGATGTCACAATGCCCAATGCTCAAAGACATCGTTGCCATAGAGAGGGAGTACAGAGAAGGTTCACCAGGCTGATTCCTGTTATGTCAGAACTTTCACCACTTAAAAGTGTAATGCCCCAACGCAAAAGTGTAATGCCTCCTCCCCCCCCCCCCCCCCCCACAGTTTTTCAAATAAAAACTGGCTTCTCACCCATACAAGCAGCCATTTCGGTAGACATTTCACTTTCCCTTCCAGCTGTCCACTCCTCATTACATTTCGTTATGTTTATGTCCATTTTTTTCATTAAATCCTTCTCCTCCACCACCCCCCCCCCCCTCACTCATTTAAAAACGGCCTTTCGGGAACGGCTCTACTTCGAGGACCACGTCTCCCGTGGGGGCTGCGGGTAGGCAACGGCTGCATTGGGGCATTACACTTTTAAGGCTCTGTGTGTGATACCGCCCCGCCACCCCCCCCCCCCGCGTTGCCGAGACGGACCCGACTTCGACGACTTCAAGATACGCTATTTTAAGACGGCCGGAACCCGACTTCGACGACCACGTCTCCCCTGGGGGCTACAGGTAGGGTACGGTCTTTATACACTTTTCCAACTCTGTGTGTGGGGGTGGTTAGTGTGTGTGATGCCGCCCCCCCCCCCCCAGTGGGGGCTACGGGTAGGGTACGGCTGCGTTGGGGGATCAGACCCAACGGGTTTGCCATTGGTCGTCGTGTTTAAGTACACATTTTTAATCAAATCCTTCAACCACCCCCCCCCCAATATTTCAAAAATAAACTGACTTCTCACCCATAGAAGCATCACCAGCCCCAGCCCCTGGTGAACGTTCCATCGTGTGATGTCACAATGCCCGATGCTCACAGATGTCCAATCGGAATGGATCCATTTACATATGCCTTTGCAGGAGCACAAGCACTTGGTGAACGTTCCATTGTGTGATGTCACAATGCCCAATGTTCAAATACATTGTTGCCATAGAGGGAGTACAGAGAAGGTTCACCAGACTGATTCCAGGGATGTCAGGACTTTCATATGACGAAAGACTGGATAGACTCGGCTTGTACATGCTAGAATTTAGAAGATTGAGGGGGTATCTTATAGAAACTTACAAAATTCTTAAGGGGTTGGACAGGCTAGATGCAGGAAGATTGTTCCAGATGTTGGGGAAGTCCACAACAAGGGGTCACAGTTTAAGGATAAGAGGTAAATCTTTTAGGTCCGAGATGAGAAAAACATTTTTCACACAGAGAGTGGCGAATCTCTGGAATTCACTGGCACAGAAGGTAGTTGAGGCCTGTTCATTGGCTGTATTTAAGAGGGAGTTAGATGTGGTCCTTGTGGCTAAAGGGATCAGGGGGTATGGAGAGAAGGCAGGTACAGGATACTGAGTTGGATGATCAGCCACGAACATATTGAATGGTGGTGCAGGCTCGAAGGGCCGAATGGCCTACTCCTGCACTTAATTTCAATGGTTCTATGTTTCCCTCTACGCACCCCTCTCCCACCCATCCCTCTCTCCCCCACCCCCCTTCCCTCTCTACGCCACCCCCTTCCTCCTACCCCTCTGTCCCTCTTCCATCACTCCCCCTACCCCTCTCCACCTCCCTCCCCACTCTTCCACCTCTCCCCCTTCCCCCTCCACTCTCCCTCCCCACTCTTTCCCCTCTCTCACCACCCCTCTCCCCCTCCCTCCCTCCTCCCCTACCTCCCCATCCTCCCCCTCCCCCACATCTCTCTTCCCATCCCCCTCTCTCACCCCCTACCCTGCTCTCCTTTCCCTCCCAAATCTGTCCCATTTCCTCCACCTCCTCTCCCCTCCCCCCCCTCTTCACATCCCCCCCCCTCCCCCCACCTGTGTGTTTGGGGGTTGGTTAATATGAGTTTGATGCCGCAGCCCCCCCTCCCCCCCCCTGCAAAACGCCGTTGGGGAAACAGACCCAACGGGTCTGCACTTGGTCTAGTCTCCTTTAAACTTTGCCTTCTCACCTTATATCTATGCTGTCTATTATTTGATTATTCCACCCTGTGAATAATGTTTACAATATACAATAGTGACATATTCCTAAAACATTGAATTAACTGTAAAGGATTTTGGGATAACTTCACTTTACATTTTTTATTTTCATTAAACAAAGATATGGTGATGCTGCAACACCATCTCACTATTCAATTTAATACTCATTGCAATTCTTCATTCAAAACATGAACTTGTCTTTAGGAATATTTGACAGGAACTGCAGATGTTGAAAATCTGAAAAATAGAGAATGGTGGAAACACACACCAGGTCTGGCAATAGCTGTGAAATGGGAAGCAGAGTTAAGCCCCTGTCCCACTTTCGCACGTTACTCACGAATTCTCCTGAGTTTTCCCTTTGATTCAAACTCGGGGAATGTCCGTGGCGAGTCCGTAGATATTTCGTAGCAGCTCGTAATGCCAGCCGTAGGTACTCGGGGCATCTGGTAAGTCGGGTAGTTTTTTCACCATGTTGAAAAATGTCCACAAGTAAAAAGAAATAGCCCCAAGTACCTATGACTGGCATCTGTGAGTTTGAATCAATGGGAAAACTCGGGAGAATTCGTGAGTAACTCGGGAAATTGGGACAGGGGCTTTAATGTTTTAGGGTCTTGCCTTTTTTACCAAGATGCCAAGTAATCTGCTTTGTATTTTGAGCAACCTTGCCTTCAAATACATTATAACCATATAACAATTACAGCATGGAAACAGGCCATCTTGGCCCTTCTAGTCCGTGCCGAACACTTACTCTCACCTAGTCCCATCTACCTGCACTCAGACCAAAACCCTCCATTCCTAACCGTCCATATACCTATCCAATTTATTTTTAAATTATAAAATCGAACCTGCCTCCACCGCTTCCACTGGAAGCTCATTCTACACAGCTACCACTCTCTGAGTAAAGAAGTTCCCCCTCATGTTACCCCTAAACATTTGTCCCCTAATTCTCAAATCATGTCCTCTTGTTTGAATCTTCCCTACTCTCAATGGAAAAAGCTTATCCACGTCAACTCTGTCTATCCCTCTCATCATTTTAAAGACCTCTATCAAGTCCCCCCTTAACCTTCTGTGCTCCAAAGAATAAAGACCTATTTTGTTCAACCTTTCTCTGTAACTTAGGTGCTAAAACCCAGGCAACATTCTAGTAAATCTCCTCTGTACTCTCTCTATTTTGTTGACATCTTTCCTATAATTTGGTGACCAAAATTGTACACCATGCTACAGAATTGGCCTCACCAATGCCTTGTACAATTTTAACATTACATCCCAACTTCTATACTCAATGCTCTGATTTATAAAGGCCAGCACACCAAAAGCTTTCTTTACCACCCTATCTACATGAGATTCCACCTTCAGAGAACTATGCACAGTTATTCCTAGATCCCTCTGTTCAACTGCATTCCTCAATTCGCTACCATTTACCATGTACGTCCTATTTTGATTTGTCCTGCCACGATGTAGCACCTCACATTTATCAGCATTAAACTCCATCTGCCATCTTTCAGTCCACTCTTCCAAATGGCCTAAATCTCTCTGTAGACTTTGAAAATCTACTTCATTATCCACAACACCACCTATCTTAGTATCATCTGCATACTTACTAATCCAATTTACCACGCCATCATCCAGATCATTGATGTACATGACAAACAACAGTGGACCCAACACAGATCCCTGATGCACCCCACCAGTCACCGGCCTCCAACCTGACAAACAGTTATCCACCATTACTCTCTGGCATCTCCCATTCAGCCACTGTTGAATCCATCTTGCTACTCCACCATTAATACCCAACAATTGAACCTTCTTAACCAACCTTCCATGTGGAACCTTGTCAAATGCCTTACTGAAGTCCATATAGACAACATTCACTGCTTTACCCTCATCAATTTCCCTAGTAACCTCTTCAAAAAATTCAAGAAGATTAGTCAAACATGACTCTCCAGGCACAAATCCATGTTGACTGTTCCTAATCAGACCGTTTATCCAGATGATTATATATATTATCTCTAAGTATCCTTTCCATTAATTTACCCACCACTGACGTCAAACTAACAGGTTTATAATTGCTAGGTTTACTCTTAGAACCCTTTTTATACAATGGAACAACATGCGGAGTACGCCAATCCTCCGGCACCATTCCCGTTTCTAATGACATTTGAAATATTTCTGTCATAGCCCCTATTTCTACACTAACTTCCCTCAATGTCCTAGGGAATATCCTGTCAGGACCTGGAGACTTATCCACTTTTATATTTTTCAAAAGTGTCAGTACTTCCTCTTCTTTGATCCTCATAGTTTCCATAGTTACCCTACTTGTTTCCCTTACCTCACATAATTCAATATCCTTCTCCTTGATGAATACCGAAGAAAATAAATTGTTCAATATCTCCCCCATCTCTTTTGGCTCTGCACATAGCTGTCCACTTTGACTCTCTAATGGACCAGTTTTATCCCTCGTTATCCTTTTGCTATTAATATAGCTGTAGAAACCCTTTGGATTTACTTTCACCTTACTTGCCAAAGCAACCTCATAACTTCTTTTAGCTTTTCTAATTTATTTCTTAAGATTCTTTTTACATTCTTTATACTCCTCAAGCACCTCATTTACTCCATGCTGCCTATAATTATTGTAGATCTCTCTCTTTTTCCGAAACAAGTGTCCAATTTCCCTTGAAAACAATGACTCTTTCCAATTATTACTCTTTCCTTTCAACCGAACAGGGACATAAAGATTCTGTACTCTTAAAATTTCACCTTTAAATGTCCTCCAATTCTCTACTACATCCTTCCCATAAAACAAAATGTCCCAATTCACTCCTTTTAAATCCTTTCGCATCTCCTCAAAGTTAGCCTTTCTTCAATCAAAAATCTCAACCCTTGGTCCAGTTCTGACCCTCTCCATAATTATATTGAAACTAATGGTATTGTGATCACTGGACCTGAAGTGCTCCCCAACACATACCTCCGTCATCTGACCTGTCTCATTTCCTAACAGGAGGTCCAGCACTGCCTTCTCTAGTAGGTACCTCTATGTATTGCTGCAAAAAGCTATCCTGCACATATTTTACAAACTCCAAACCATCCAGCCCTTTTACAGAATGTGTTTCCCAGTCTATGTGTGGAAAATTGAAATCTCCCACAATCGCTACCTTGTGCTTACTACTAATATCTGCTATCTCCTTACATATTTGCTCTTCCAATTCTCCCTCCCCATTAGACGGTCTATAATACACCCCTATAAATGTTGCTACACCTTTCCCTTTTCTCAGTTCCACCCAAATAGCCTCCCTAGATGAGCCCTCTAATCTATCCTGCCAAAGCACTGCTGTAATATCTTCCCTGACAAGCAATGCAACACCTCCACCTCTTGCCCCTCCAATTCTATCACACCTGAAGCAACGAAATCCTGGAATTTTTGGTTTCCAATCACAGCCATCCTGCAACCATGTTTCACTGATCGCCACAACATCATACTTCCAGGTGTGAATCCAGGCTCTAAGCTCATCCACCTTTCTTACAATGCTCCTAGCATTAAAATATACACATTTAAGAAACCCACCACCTCTTATTCTCCGTTTATTATCTTTTTCTTCTTTCTCCCCTGCATGTTGGGTCTGAGTGCTTCCCTTCTCTGCCTCCTGCCTCACACACTGTCTACTAGCTTTCTCTATTTATTTTAAAACCGGACCTTCTAAACCAAGTCAAGTCAAGTTTATTCGTCACATACGCATACGAGATGTGCAGTGAAATGAAAAGTGGCAATGCTTGCGGATTGTGCAAAAAAAAAACTATAAAACAGAATGGAACAGAATCACATATTACATATTTGTGCGAGGAAAAAAAAGAGAAAAAAACCAGCAATTTTAAACTTTGATCTAATCATTAATAGTCTACGCTTCTGCCTGTATAGTATTATTAGTACACATACAAACAGAGGAGATAACCCCTTCACATGTTTTGAAATCCAATTCAGCTTTCAAACTGTGGTCCCTTTCCCCCACAACTCAATACCATGCTCTGCACATGTGCACACTTTTCTCTAAGTGAAAACATAATTGCACTGTTCTTGTAGTTTAAAAAAAAACAAAAAAACAAGCTTCCTCGTCCCTGTGTCACACCTGTTGCCATCTGGATGTGTTTGAGGGATCTGTGGGCTTCTGAATTTGCTCAAATGTACTGAGACAAGATTTTGGGGATTGTATAATTTGGACTTTAACTGCTTTAATTTTAATAAATGGAGTCTCCACAAATGGCTAAATTTGAAGCTTCAGGGGACCTGTAATCAAAAACAATTCAAGCAAAGTGTGTACAGTGTACAAAAATTAGTTCACATTATTACCTAGATTAAGAAGTCAAGCAGATTTACTCCACAAGTTGTTCATTAAATTGAAATTCCATTGTAAGAAAAGGAAAGGACTTGCATAACATCAGACCAACACAGCACTTTGCAGCAAAGTGAGTGAATTTGAGTTTGAAAACAAGGTCATTATTAACCTAAATCTTTAACCCTTTCTCTCTATCCACAGATGCTGTTGAACTTGTGAACATTTCAAAGTTTCTTGGTTTTAATTTCATATTTCCAACATCTTCCATATTTAATCTATTAATCTCTATACACTGCCGTAATAAAAATGGCATCCCAAGACATGGGTGCCGCAAGATTGCGCAATCAACAGTACAATAATAAACTGTTTGTGAAGTTGGTTGATTTGCATCCAGATGACAAAACAATCTGGGTCTTTGTTTAGGCTCATGCTCCTAAATGTTAACCTAGATGATGGGCTGAAGAGGTCGCAGTGTTACCACTGACTTACAATGAAGGTGACAAGGACACAACTGAAGAGCTACGGTTTTATAAAATGAGGGGACAGCAAGGAAGACGGCAGGAGAGACAGAACAAATACTCGACCACTGAGCATAGATGGCTCTGGCTTAGCAGTACAAGTTTTGCTGCCAGATGACATGCTGCAAACTCAGAAGAGAAGATGTGCATGGACATATACTTGGAAAGGAACAAGGTTGCAAAAGATTAGGGGTTTGAGGAGGAAGAGAGGGGTCAGTGAGAATCAAAATTCTGATCTATAAATGATGAAATTCTGAGGCAGCCATTGAATCATGGAGTCATAAAGCATGGAACATAACACCTACGTCAACCTACACAGCTAAAATTGTCAGCAAAAAATTTTCAACATGTTGAACATTTTGTGGCAGTCACCTGTGGTCGCCCAAAAAAAATCACCTAAGTGGGACAGGCCCATTAATGTTCTCTGGTTTGTTTTATGTGGGGGATGGGCGGGGGAACCGTTTTTTCAATCTCTTACCTTGCTGGAGACACGATTGTTTTCCAGATCGTATCTCTGGTCGTTCTGTGGCCTAACATCGTGAAGCTGGAGGCCTTGCTTGGGACTGACTTTGAGCAGACTTACTATCGGAGCCGATTCCTTGCCTGGGATCGACGCTCCAACCATGGCCTGCGGACTTTAACATCAAGGAGCTTGCAGTCTCGGGTTGAGACTGACGTCGGGAAGCTCCAAGAGCCGCGCGATGTTGGACTAGCCCCGACGCTGGGTAGATCACCCGGCATGCGGGAGCTGAAGCTGAGATTCCCCCCCCGATGCAGAAGCTTGATGGCCCCGACGAGGAGGCCGCCGCTGTCTACGGGAGTAAGATCATCCCGTCAACGGAAGGTTAAAGGCCCCCGACCGCTGGAGGACAAAGAAGGGAGAGATAGAACTTTTTTTCGTCTTCCATCACAGTGAGGAATGTGGAGGAGTCACTGTGGTGGATGTTTATGTTAAAATGTATCTTGTGTGTTCTGTTGCTTTTTATTGCCCGACTGCTTGTCAAATTAAATTCCTCGTATTTTGCAAAACATACTTGGCTAATCAAGTACGATGATGATTATGATTTATACACCTCTGTAAGATTACCTTTCAGTCTCCTATGCTCCAATGAATAAAGTCTTAGTTTGACCAATCTTTCAGGCCCTACACTCAGGCCCTTGTATCCTGGCAACATCCTCGTAAATCTTCCCTGCACACTTTCTAGCTTAATGGATCTCTCCTATAACAGTGGGACCATAACTGCATACAATACTCCAAGTGCGGCCTCATCAGTCTTCGAGGTAGCTTTATGAAACTACATAAGAGAAGATTGATTGGAGGGTACTTTAAAAAATATGTTAATTTAAGTGATGTGGGTTTCGCAAGCAGAGCCATTGTTTGCTTGTGAAGCCCTGGTTGCCGCATGATCTGCCTTGATGAGCTGCAATAATTGTTAAGGTATATGTGTATCAGGCACGTGACATGAGTGATTACTCAGGGTAGGCAGTTAGTCGGCTTTAAAAAAAAATCTTAAACCACGTATGCGCAGATTGTTCTCTACGTAAAATAAAAAAATAAAAATAAAGAAAGTAACAATTCAATTTGCCCAAGGCTTCCAAATCTCCTTCATTCTGAATTACTGAATGGGTGGGGGGTGGAGGGTGACGGCAGGTGGATAGATGGTGGGAAAAACGGGAGCACACCGGGACCAGTTGAATCAGTTGTGATCTTATTGAATGACTAATGAATGAATTAATAAGTTCATACTAATACTAATTCAGGGGACCAATTGGGGGGTGAGTTTCTTTCACAGCGTGTGGAGAGTCTGGCCAGGTGTAAAGTTGCGGGGAGGGCAGGAGCATTGAGAAGGAGGGGGGTCGGGGATCATGCCAGTAACCCACTCACTTACCGCTGCCGCGGCGCTCCAGGCGCGGAGTCACCACATTGCGGTGGGAAGCAGCACAGTTAGCTGCGAGTGGCCGCTGGGACCGGACAGCAGAACTAGCCGCCACTTCAGCACCTTCTGCAGGCCCGCTCACCTCTGGCAGTGCTCTCCGTCTGAACATCTCTCACCTGCCGCTCGCCGGCTTTGCTCATGTCAGCCGCTTCCTGCAAATCCTTAAATTCCCACAGCCGAGTAACCTCAATTGGTCCCTTGATCGCGCTGTCGGAATTTAAAGATTTGCGGGAAGCGGCTGACATGAGTGAGGCTGGCGAGCGGCAGGAGAGAGGTTTTCAGACGGAGAGCATTGCCAGAGGTGAGTGGGGGCCGGCAGAAGGAGCTGTCCGGTCCCGCCAGCCGCTCGCAGCCACCCGAGCTACTTCTCCCCCCGGCCACAATGCGGTGGCTCCGCGCCCGGAGTGTCGAAAGTGGGTTACTGGCATGATCCCCGACCCCCTCCTTCTCAACACTCCTGCCCTCCCCGCAACTTTACCCCTGGCCACTCCCCACAGGCTGTGAAACGAACTCTCCCACCCTGGGAAATACAGTGTTTAAAAACATAAAGCACCAAGAAATGTACTTACTTCATTATCGATACACGAACTCCATTCTTCTCTCTTTGTTTCCTAAGATACTCTTAAGATAATGACAATCCATGTTTGAAACCCGCCAAGGAACTTGCGCTGCGCATGCGCAGTAGGCAGAATTTCAGCTGCCTTCAGCTCTCCCTGTCATTGACGGCTTGTAGCATCGTCGACGGCACGTGGGCTGCACAGACCTTCGCATGTTGCAAGTACTGCGCATGAAAGGCACGGAGAATTATGTCTACCTAAGAGATCGATCTCTCAGATAGGCATAATTCTCCCATGCCTTTACTATTTATATTTAATAATTACAATTTTATAATTTTAGTCAGGGTAGGCAGTGCCTACCTTGCCCACCCTGACGGCACGTGCCCGATGTGTATATACCCACAATGTTGTTAGCAAGGGGTTTCCAGGATCCAGCAATGGTAAGGATGATGTGGGGCTTGGAGGGCAACCCATCAACTGCAGTTATAACAAGGGTTTACTGTAAACAGAGCATAGCGGAGGGGGTGGAGTCCGCTATTGCAGATGACGGTTAATAGACAAAAGGACAAAAGTGCTGGCAATTCAGCGGGTCAGGATCTCTAGTGAACATGGATAGGTGACATTCGGATCCGTCCTCATTCAGTCGGCTGTTACTCCAGCACTTTGTGTCGTTTCACTTTAAAACTAAGTGCGGTTACCATGGTGATCCTCTCCTCTCACCTGCTGTCGTTTCCAAGGTGGAGAGGGAGGCAGTAGGGGAACAGCAAGAAACAGCAGTAGGCGAGAAGGGTTCAACTTGCAAGTCGGGAGTGGAGTCGGAAGCAGGGGAGACGGTGGAAGCCAGGGATGGGTCGGCAGGGCATTTCATTCACCTTAAGCTTACATTTATATATATATATTTTTTTTTAATAACGTTTCTGGCACTCCATGGTGCTTTTGAGAAACAGGAAACAATAGCGGGCCAAGGGTGTATTGTAGTTTATTTTTCATGTGGCCTCTGTTGGCTCGGAAAAATGAATAATCCAGAAAGGCTGGATTAACAATATGCCTAAAACTTGGTGTTCAACCTGTAGTAAGTGCCGTCAGAACACTGGGGAACAATAATTCAATACTGTTGATTAATTTTTGGACTTGCAATTATCGTACCTGATAAAATTCCCCAACATTTCGAACATAGCCGGCCACTTCTTTGTCACTGGGATGGACAAACCAAAAGTGTCTATCTGCCTTTTTGTACTCCGCAGCTTTGGCCCATGGCACAGTAAGGAGGAAACGCTCGGTTAAAGGAGCAGCCACTATTATATCAAGCTGGCCGCTATACATCAATACCTGATGAAGAAATAAACAAATATCAGGATAGGAAATATGAATAAAGTTTGCAGGAAGCACTGTGCTCAAATAGATTACATGATGAAGGATTCGGAATCTGAGAACAGCATGTTCACAAGTTTAAGTGCAACTAACTTTACCCCAAGTTTCAGAAGAAACTTTGCCTGGTTTTTGGAATCCCAATCATGTCATTTCACGTGCAAGTTGTTGAATCGTTTGCTTGCCCACCCATGCCATATAAAATATTTAAACATTAGGCATAATGCATATAAAATAACTCAATAAATTGGCTGCAAAGGGATTTGCTTATGCTTTCAGATCCTGAAAGAAAGAACAATGGCTAAGTGTTCTGTGCAGAACCCTCACAGCTGTTGTGTGAATGTTGCAATGTGGAAATGATCAAGTGGTCCCTGAACACAAGACAGAGATTAAAGTACAATACGTAAATCAGGCCTGAGGGACTTAATTAGTCTAGATAACAATCCATGAATTAATTTCTACAACTGACAAATTCCTATCAAACATCACTTTGATGAAGGTTTAAAGATTTTAAATAATTATTTGTTTGTGAAATTTCTATAATGTCAGATAGAAATAATTTTATTTACAATCAAGCAGAAGAGAAGAAACAGAAGGAATGTCTCCACCAAAGCTTTAAATGGCCAAATTGCTTTAACAGGGAAGACTTCATTTTTGAACATGTGCAATATATTTTGCTTGCCTGCTTTATTTATCCGAAATGCATTTATTTTTTAACTGTCTCTGTACCCTCAGGGTCTGAGCAGTCAATCAGCATTCTGTCACTGTGAAGATTTGACTCCAATAATTATTGTATATTTGGATTTTGTACTACAGCAATCACCAAGGGCAAACTAGGACAAGTGTCCATGACTTTGAAACAGAAAACTTCGAACTAAGAAAACAGCTCTTGGGAGTATTGAGGGAAAATGAAATGGAAGCAAAGTGTTTATATACAAAAAATGTGAAAATGGAGCAACACAACAAATTTAAAGAAAGGTGGGGTTACAATCATTAAATATGGCCTTCAAAATAACTTAAAGGCAGAGCAGTATTTTAAAGATAAAAAAATAAAAAATGAACATGGGACAGGAGTCCTAACAAATCAGACATAACAAGGCAAATACATATTTACAGTTAAGTAGGCTTAAAAGACAGCCAGATCCTCTTAGGAAATGTGCCAGGAGATCAGAGAATAGCAGAAGTGTTTAATGAGCATATCAGTTCCTTCAACACTTCCTTCATTAGTAATGTTCTGTGGACCATCCACACCAACATCCAAATCCTCTTGGAATAAAACCAAGAACAATGTTAAGCATATCAGAATTTATTTTAAATCCCTCCTCTGGAACCAAGAGGATTAGTTATTAATGAGAAGCTTAGTTATTTGCTCAGATTTCAAATGTTTGCATGGTTAACCTGAAGAAATTTGCAGGCAGATGAAGTACTTGCTTAAAGCAGATGGAAGCCACACAAATTTCAACAATCTTTATCCCATTGTGTCAATGGAACCCAGAAGAGTTTTGGTTAAAGCTTGTTGTATTTGCCAAGAGGATTTAAATATGGTCAACATGTTCCAACCGGCAGTACGGTGGCGCACCTGGTAGAGCCGCTGCCACGCAGCGTCGGAGATCCAGGTTCAATTCTGACCTCAGGAACTGTCTGTGTGGAGTTTGCACGTTCTCCCTGTGACCGTTTGGATTTCCTCTGGGTGCTCCGGTTTCCTTCCACATCCCAAAGAAGCGAGGGTTTTTAGGTTAACTGACCTCAATAAATTAATCCCAGTGTGTAGGGAGTGGGCAACACAGAACTAATATAAACGGTTGATCAATGGTCAGCATGGATTCGATGGGTCTGTTTCTATCTAAAAGTCAAGGCCAGATTATGGGATTGTTGAAAGAATTTGATAACGTGAATATTTGAATAACTGCAATAGAGATTAGATCTGGTTTAATGGAAAGAATAATGATCAAAAATTTCTTTGAGGTAGGGATATTATGGGTGAGGTAGTTTGCAGATATTAGATTCTATCTACGCTCCTGCCGTGCATTTCCCCTCTTTAACAGCAATTTTTCTGGACATTCGGTTATTGCAGTGTTTGATGATGATCACTACACTAGTCCAGAAACTCCACAGACACTTTTCTCTGTCTCTCAAACATTTTCACAGTTGATCAATAAATTGATGAATTTGGGAGCCAAACGACATAGTTCCATAAATAGGCGGAATGGACTGTATAAGGGATTAACCATGTCCATTTGATCTGGTGCAATAGAAAAGCTAAGTCATGTGGCCTGCTCATTTTAACAATGGCAGGATCCTACTAGCAACTGTCCTCTTCATGCACACAACCAACCGGGATTCCCATTTTTAGAATGGCTGATTCAATTTCACTCAGAGGAAGAGGCCTAATATGTCTGCTGCAATTTGTTACGGTCATGTAGATGGCATTTGTCTTTTGTCAAATGACTTGCGGACAACACCTCCTGTCATTTCACTAGATGACATTGGAGCAGATGGGGGGAAAAACAGACCTGTCCATTTGTACAAGGAGCCAGGAAACCCTTCAAATACACATGCAGGAGTTAGAGAGTGACAATAACTGTGGAGATCAGAGTCAGGAATCAATTTGGCATGACCAGCAAGCTGAGCCACACGATCTTATGTGTTGTCAAAGTATTCCTCACTGCCATAGGACAGCAGAAGGAAACAAAACGGGCAATACGGGCTGAAAAGATGAAGTACGAAGGGAAGCTGGCCAGGAATATAAAGAAGGACAGTAAAAGCTTTTTTAGATATGTTAAGAGAAAAAGAGTAGCAAAGTCAAATGTGGGTCCCTTGAAGGCAGACACGGATGAAATTATTATGGGGAACAAGGAAATGGCAGAAGAGTTGAATAGGTACTTCCGATCTGTCTTCACTAAGGATGACACAAACAATCTCCCAGAAGTACTGGAGGACAGAGGATCTAAGGGGGTCGAGGAACTGAAATAAATTTTCATTAGGCGAGAAATAGAATTGGGTAGGCTAATGGGACTGAAGGATGATAAATCTCTGGGGCCTGATGGACTGCATCCCAGGGTCCTCAGGGAGGTGGCTCTAGAAATAGTGGACGCATTGGTGACCATTTTCCAATGTTCAATAGATTCAGGATCAGTTCCTGTGGATTGGAGGATAGCTAATGTTATCCAACTTTTCAAGAAAGGAACGAGAGAGAAAACGGGGAATTACAGACTAGTTAGCCTGACTTCGGTGGTGGGAAAGATGCTGGAGTCAATTATTAAAGAGGTAATAATGGGGCATTTGGATAACAGTAAAAGGATTAGTCCAAGTCAGCATGGATTTATGAAAGGGAAATCATGCTTGACTAATTTTCTGGAATTTTTTGAGGATGTGACAAGTAAAATGGATGAAGGGGGGCCAGTGGATGTAGTGTATCTAGACTTTCAGAAAGCCTTTGATAAGGTCCCACAGGGCAGACTGTTGACTAAAATTAGAGCACATGGTATTGGCGGTAGGGTGTTGACATGGATAGAAAATTGGTTGGCAGACCGGAAGCAAAGAGTAGGAGTGAACGGGCCCTTTTCAGAATGGCAGGCAGTGGCGAGTGGAGTGCCGCAAGTCACGGTGTTGGGGACGCAACTGTTTGCCATATATATATTAATGATTTGGAAGAGGGAATTAGGAGCAACACTAGCAAGTTTGCAGATGACACAAAGCTGGGTGGCAGTGTGAACTGTGAAGAGGATGTCAGGAGGTTGCAGGGTGACCTGGACAGGTCGAGTGAGTGGGCAGATGCATGGCAGATGCAGTATAATATAGATAAATGTGAGGTTATCCACTTTGGTGGCAAAAACAAGGGGGCAGATTATTATCTCAATGGGCTTAGGTTAGGTAAGGTGGAGGTACAGCCAGACCTGGGTGTCCTTGTACACCGGTCACTGAAAGTTGACGTGCAGGTACAGCAGGCAGTGAAGAAAGCTAATGGAATGTTGACCTTCATAACAAGAGGATTTCAGTATAGGAGTAGAGAAGTTCTTCTGCAGTTGTTTTGGGCTCTGGTAAGACCACATCTGGAGTATTGTGTACAGTTTTGGTCTCCTAATTTGAGGAAGGACATCCTTGTGATTGAGGCAGTGCAGCGTAGGTTCACAAGATTGATCCCTGGGATGGCGGGACTGTCATATGAGGAAAGATTGAAAAGACTGGGCTTGTATTCACTGGTGTTTAGAAGGGTGAGGGGTATCTTATAGAAACATATAAAATTATAAAAGGACTGGACAAGCTAGATGCAGGAAAAATGTTCCCAATGTTGGGCGAGTCCAGAACCAGGGGCCACAGTCTTAGAATAAAGGGGAGGCCATTTAAGACTGAGGTGAGAAAAAACTTTTTCACCCAGAGAGTTGTGAATTTGTGGAATTCCCTGCCACAGAGGGCAGTGGAGGCCAAATCACTGGATGAATTTAAGAGAGAGTTAGATAGAGCTCTAGGGGCTAGTGGAATAAAGGGATAAAGGTAGAAGGCAGGCACGGGTTATTGATTGGGGACGATCAGCCATGATCGCAATGAATGACGGCGCTGGCTCGAAGGGCCAAATGGCCTCCTCCTGCACCTATTTTCTATGTTTCTATGGCAAATACATCTTCAGGATCTTGATCTCACCACTGCATCATTAGACTCAGACACAGCTCAATTACTCCATTAATTAGAACTAGTACCCAATAGGAACATGCTTTGCTTCACCTTCACATACAATAGGCTCAGGACCAAGTGTTGGTAAATGAGATGAGTATAGATAATTACTTAATAGTCAGCATGGATATAATGGGCTAGAGTGTCTGTTTTTACAACTATGACTTAGTCGTAAAAGTAGTATTAAAAAAAATATTTCAAAGGTTTGACAGGTGGTTCTGCCTTCAACCTTAGTTCCTGTCAACGTAACTGAACATGTCCTTCTTTGGTTCAATGGGCATTTTTGTTCATTACATCACTATGATGCCCAATGTCATGTCCGTGAATGCAATATAAAGGTAAACTATTGTTGTTCAAAATGCCCTCTCACCATTGTACACAATGTGAGAACCATTCTCACTGTTGCCATAAATCCACAATGTATCAAAATGTGCACTTTGAGCATTTGTAAAATTGACCTTTTAGAAGTTGCTCTTACTCTGTAATTATTCATTAATATTGTTAACCATGGCTTCACTGATTGCATAATATCCTCCAGCAGGTGTAGCTCCACCTTTGATCCATCGTGGAAAGTCAAATTACCCACATGAATGGATTTCCTCACTTCTGAATGTGATATATAGTCATTATAGTAACTTTGATCCGGTGGCTCCTGTTAGGAATAAATCCATGAACAACATCAAGCAACAACATGAAAAAAGACAAAATAAATTATGATTAGCATTATATAACATAAATCAGTTAAAATGTCACAGATGAAAAGAATCACCACTTTCTTTAAGAAACAATATCTAGAAAGGTTGCTCTTTGGAATTTTTTTTACAATATGTAAATTGCAAGAAAATTACCTCCGCAGAAAAGTGTCCCTAACTGCTCTGCCCTCCCACCTCATGGTATTTAGTGCTGCTCAACCTCTTTATACCATTTTCACCAACTCTCAGTTCTTCCCACCTCTCCATTTTGTCTGCCTGACCTCTTCTAGTTTTCCTTATCTCCATTTTCCCCCTATCTTCATCTTTTTATTCCACGGCCTACACCTTAATTAGATTTGAGGGTTCTTAACCTTTAGAGGAGATTGATGATTGATCATAGAAAGTACACAACGTAAAAGTAATTTATTCCTATGATCTTCCAAACACAAATTCTTTAAATAACAGCATGTTCAATTTCTCCACTTGTCAACACTACGTTTGTTCAGGCAGTATGTCCTTATATGGCCTAATTCCTTCATTGTTCCTGCTATTTTTATTAAGACTGACATAGAAATGCTGTGTGAACAACATGTAAATCATTTAGAATAGATATATCACTAAGTATTATGATACCAATCACATGTAATTCACCTAATTCCGGAATAAACATTTTTCTTGAGTAAATGAAGAGTTAAGTTTGCTTCAAGACTATTTTATTCATCATGTTGAGCATTAGTTTAAAAGCCATACTGGTGAGCAATAAAGGTGAATTTGCCTGCCAATTTTTGGTTTTGGCACATTATCTAAAAAGGTTCTTTTTTAGAAATTTTGTGTTACAATATGCAAATTGTAAGAAAATGACCTCTGCAGCAAAGTGTCCCCAACTGCTTTTTACAATATAGAATTGTTAAATTAGCAGTGTTATGTTGGCAGTTTGTCGAGCATAATGTGTGTGTATTTATCAATGTCCATCCAGGTTTCCATCCATCATCTCCCAAATATATCACAGTTTATGGTCTTCGAGAGACATACATTAACTTGCCGACAAGGTAACAAAACGGAACTGGAAGAAATGACCTCAAGGCATTTCAGCAACTAACATTACCGAAATCTGGAATAAATATTATGGCTCAGACTATTTTGTTCAGCATGTCGAGTATTTAGTTTTATAGCCATACAGGTGGTTAACAAAGGCGAATTTTCCTGCCAATGTTTTCAGCCTGACTAAGACTTAGACTTTTTTTTCCCCATGGTATATTCCTAACTTCAACGAACCTCAGTATCAGGGATAGAGCTAGATACATGTGACAACCATAAGTATTCTCTTCTCATGTGAAAGTTAATTATTTTGTATGTCATACTTAACAGTATAACTTGCAATGCTACATGAAAATTAACGTTGCCACATTAAAGTACGATAGATATTCAACAGTGTTACCACTCAATGAAGTATTAAGTCACTTTAAAAATAGTTACTATCAGAGCCACAAATAAAAACAAGAACATTTAAAAAAAATCTGTATTAAAAATGTAGATGTTATCAGAGTAAGCCAATGAGGTGAATACCAATTTGTTCAAATGGCAAGTTCAAGTTCAAGTTCAAGTGAGTTTATTGTCATGTGTCCCTGTATAGGACAATGAAATTCTTGCTTTGCTTAAGCACACAGAAAGTAGTAGGCATTTACTACAAAACAGATAAATGTGTCCATATACCATGATATAAATATATACACACATGAATAAATAAACTGATAGTGCAAATAACAGAAAGTGGTTGGTAATAATCAGAGTTTTGTCCGAGCCAGGTTTAATAGCCTGATGGCTGAGGGGAAGTAACTATTCCTGAACCTGGTTGTTGCAGTCTTCAGGCTCCTGTACCTTCTACCTGAAGGTAGCAGGGAGATGAGTGTGTGGCCAGGATGGTGTGGGTCTTTGATGATACTGCCAGCCTTTTTGAGGCAGCGACTGCGATAAATCCCCTCGATGGAAGGAAGGTCAGAGCCGATGATGGACTGGGCAGTGTTTACTACTTTTTGTAGTCTTTTCCTTTCCAGGGCGCTCAAATTGCCGAACCAAGCCACGATGCAACCGGTCAGCATGCTCTCGACTGTGCACCTGTAGAAGTTAGAGAGAGTCTTCCTTGACAATCCGACTCTCCGTAATCTTCTCAGGAAGTAGAGGCGCTGATGTGCTTTTTTGATGATTGCATTAGTGTTCTCGGACCAGGAAAGATCTTCAGAGATGTGCACGCCCAGGAATTTGAAGCTCTTGACCCTTTCAACCATCGACCCGTCGATATATTTCCAAAATATGGTGAAATAGCAAAAACAAGGAATTGCAGATGCTGGTTTATAAAAAAATGACACAAAGTGCTGAAGTAACTCAGCGGGTCATGTCGCATCTCAGAACATGGATAGGTGACATTCCAGATTGGGACACTTCATCGGACAAAAGTTCTGTGAGACCCTCTCTAACTACTCCCCCTCTGTGATTGCTGTCATTCTCCTGCTGCCTGACCCGTTGAATTACTTTACTCCAGCACATTGTCACTTGTTTTGTAAACCAGTATCTGCAGTTCCTCTTTTCGACATTTTACTGCTCCACTGAGAAAACTCTTCAAGGTGTACCTACTTCGAAGAAATTGGCCTCCTCTCTCTGATAGGAGTCCTGTGAGACTCTCTCCCAGCTCCCAACCCAAAACATTACCTATCCATGTTCTCTAGAGACGCTGCATGACCCGCTGAGTTACTCCAGCACTTTGTGTAATTTTTTGTAAACCAGCATCTGCAATTCCTTGTTTTTGTTATTTCACCATTTAAAATTTATTTTAAATGGTGAAATAACAGTTGGAATTGAAAACGCATTAAGAATGGATAGTTTTAAGTAATTGTTCTGATTTTGTGAATGATGTATAGGTTATAGAATCACAGAATAATTACTCCACAGGCAGTAACTATTCAGCCAACTGAGCCCATGCCAGAGCCTCGTAGAGCAATATCATCAGTCGCATTCATTCACTCTTTCCCCAGAGCTCTAAAATTATTCTGTCCAATTCATTCAGGAGCGCACTGATTAATTCTGTTTTCACCATTCATACAGGCGGTAAAAAACTTATATATGTAAAAAAAAAAAGGGGGAAAAAAAGAGAAAAAAGGAAGAAACAAAACCCCCCTAAACTATAAAAAAAAAAGCGAAACAGAATCCTAGCTGAAAATTTCAACAATTTAAGTCCCTGTTTGTCGTCAAGTCCGTTCCACCATATAAAGGTAAAATAGTTTTTATAACGGTTGGAGAGGGAGCAATTTATGTTGTGTGAAAATATTGAATAAATCTTCCCCAATTCTTATCAAATTTAACCGGGGCCAAGGAAAGAGCGTTCACGTCGCGGCCCTGTTTCAACCAATCTTTCCACCACCACGCACAAGAAGCACAAGAAGCGCAAGGCAGACACCATTGTGCAGATACCGAGAAGTGTGTTCAGCTCTGGCTGAACAACTTCTAATCTTGTGTGTGGACTCGATAAGAAGAAGAAGATCAAATTTAACCAAGGGTTCAACAATGTCACTCCTGATTTTTTCTAAATTTAAACATGATATCGTTTCAGAATACCAATGGAGTGCGGTCGGAGGGTTAGAGTCTTTCCATTTAAATAAAATAGATCTTCTGGCGATTAATGTGGTAAAAGCAATCAGCCGATGGGCGGAATGGGACAAATGAATAGAATCTAACATTGGTAGCCCAAAAATTGCAGTAATAGGATGAGGTTGTAAATCAATACCTAAAACTACAGAAATAGTATCAAAGATTTCTTTCCAATATTTTTCCATAAAAGTGGGCAGGACCAAAACATATGGGTCAGTGAGGCCACTTCAGAGTTACATCTGTCACAGGTAGGATTTATATGACCATAAAAACGAGCTAACTTATCTTTTGACATATGATATTATTTTGTACTCGTCTCCCAAATCCCTTATTGAGCTTTTTTGTATCAACATAATAACGTCATGCTCTTCCTCTTCCTCTGGTCAGCACATGTTTAGCAATGACTTCGTTTCAGGTTGTAAACTATGAATGTACTAGTCATGTCTCTACTATTTATTTCATTCCGCTTACATGTTTTTCCTCTACTTGCTAAATTTTTGTAAGGTGTCCTTGAGACTCTTGAAAGGCGCCCATAAATAAAATTTATTATTATTATTATTAATTCATATATTTGGAGACGTTTCACACAAGTATTATGCCACATTCCCTCGCTTATTGAATTTTCTTATCTTACCATCCTATGCTCACAAAACTGTTGAAATGTTTAGATTCCCTGTGATAAATGTCTGTGTCAAGAAGCTACCATAGATTCTGGAATGAAATATTTGACATCTTTACAAAATTAATTAAAATAAAACTGGTACCAAAACCAGAATGGATTATTTTTGGAATATCGGAAGGTAACCCTGAACTAAACGTGTTTCAGAAGAATTTACTCAATTATGGGCTAATAATGGGAATAAAGCTTATACTTAAATTCTGGAAAAATGCGCACACACCAACAATAAAAATGTGGATATCAGATATGTTTGAAACACTACATCTGGAAGAGATGAGATTCCTCTTAGCAGGCAAAGCAGACCAATTCCAAAAGACGTGGTGTACGTTTTTGGAACTATTATAAGCATGAGGTGCAATAGTAATTTTAAAAATAAATAAATAAATAAATAAATGGTGCCAGGATCTGGCAACAAAAACAACAACAAAAACAGACTTGGTTGGGAGTTCCCTTTCTGCGGAGTTTAATGTTATAATAGAGTGATTGTTTCTCCTTTCTTTTTCCTTCTTTTCTAGGGTCTACTTTCTTTCTTTACTTCCTTCTCTAACTTCTTTTCTAAGGGGCTTTCTTTTCTCAACACTCTCTTGCACCTTCACGACTCTTGCGCACTTTCCTTACTTTCTTTACTCCTAACTTTTTCTTAAAGCTTAAAAAATGAAGCGGTACAAAAAAATGTATTAAGACATATGTGTTGTGTATTATTGTAACTTACCGTACTTCTAATTTAAAAATAAATAAATAAATAAATAAAATAAAAAATGTTTAGATTCCAGTCACTCACCGTACACTGGAGAAAGTTGTAGTAGTTGGAACATCCGGTGACATTCTCAAAATAGGATGGATATTCAATCGTGTCTCCATTTAACAAACGATCAAAAACCTAAAGTGAAGAAACAGAAAAGATGGAATATTATATCCAGGAAGTCATCATTTTAGCATTATCACAATTCATTTGTTCGCTCTAAAGTAGAACTGAAGAATGTTAAACAAATAGATGGAACCTAAATATCAGAATCAAACAGAAGTATAAATCAGGTTGTCAGAGTTCTCAATCTCTTTTTATTCATTGCTTTTACCTTGAAATTGTAAGAAGGATGGTTGAGAAAAGTTTCATGCTGCATATGACATTTTGAATTTCGTTAAGTTGCTAATATCTCCTCAAGATCTTGTTCTACTTGAAGTGCACTACCACCTGAAAAGTTGCATTACACTCAAAGTGAATAATAAACATTTAAAAAAAATAAATTGATCAGTATCAGAGATTGTTGAAGAATGTTTTTATTTGAAGATCTTCCTACCTGCAGCACAAATTAAAATAAAAACTCCTAACTACAAATTAGTACTAACTACTGACTTCTGCACAAGAGAATAATGGACCATCTTATCAACCTCCAAGAAGGAATGATAGATGTATTCCTCGTGCAAGTACAAATACTCCCAAACTATCTGATAATTAAAGTGCGCGCAATGATACAGAACTACAATACGTCTTAATGCGCCTCTCATTAAGGCATATTTACTAGGGTGAAAACTTTTGGATTGTAATGGGTCGGACATGTTATGTCTGCAATTCTATCAATGACAGAATTAGGTTAACACAAAATCATTTAGTTTTATCAAGATAATTGATAACAAGGCAAGTGGGGACAGAGGTAGGATGAGGTTAGAACTTCCTTTTCCAATATAATTCAATATCTGGGCTGCATCACTCAAATTTGCTAGATGCTAAGTCGAAGTAGCAGCTTATATGATTAATATTGATATCTTTCACATTCCTATGTTTTTACTTTAGTTTAGGTTTGAGATTCGGCGTGGAAACAGGCCCTTATGCCCACCGAGTCTATGCTGACCAACAATCACCCGTACACTAGTTCCATCCTACACACGAGGGACAATTTACAGAAGCCAATTAACTGACAAACCCGCACGTCATTTGGAATGCACCCAAAACTCGCCTAAAAAGTCGCCTAAATGGGACAGGCCCTTTACAACAAAACATTATCTAATTACTTCTTCTGGAAGCATGCTTGTAAAAGATGGAGATAGAGTTGGGTTTGGTTACAATGTCTTACAAGCCGGAATGCTATTTGCCACCAATTTCGTGTGAAGACAAGATGGTTGCATCACGTAATGAAAGAGAAAAAGAAATGCATCAGTACCTTTCAGAGGTGGAAGAGAAAACTAGCAAAAATATACCTTTAGGGAAAGAAAATTGTTCTCTTCGTCCCATGAAAAATATTATCAAACATAATTGTGGAAGATCTACTTTATAAGAACAATAGAAGTTTGCATCATAAGTTGTTGAAATGTGCCTTTATTTTTGTGCAAGCTTGAAATACAGACATTAAAAAAAATTATGATGCTGTGTGATTTTGGAAAAGGTACATCTAGAATAAGCTATTCATGGGAAGTTACGCAAAGATTAAGTTGTACCATTCCAGCAGGTTGAAAAGATCTATACGAGTTAAACATAGGCATTGTATAGTCTGAAGAAGGGTCTCAACCCAAAACGTCACCCTCCTGAGATGCTGCCTGTCCCACTGAGTTACTCCGGCTTTTTGTGTCCATCTTCATTGTACAGCTTAGTCTGCTTTTGTAAGAATGGCAATCAATTTTGACATGTAGATGTAAGTACAACAATGAATTAGATAAGGTGAAAGCCGTTTATTGAAAGAACGGAATATCATTATCATTACTCCTCCTTCAGTGTTCCAAGCAAAGTTGAAACAGACAGATATTTTTTTAATATTCACATCACAAGAACTGTCCTGTTTGTTATACTTTGCATCTGTACTCTGCTCACTGATCCAGTGTCAAATTTGGATCAGGACAGAAAGATGCTACTTAGAACGCAGAGGTATAATTTAGAATTGTTCTTGTCGTGAAATACTGATTATCGTACATTTTGGAAAAGCTTCGGAGAGGGAGAGAGTTCATTAGAATGCCACAACACTGATTGCATTTAAATTGAACAATGTGCCATCAAGCAGCAAAGCTCTGACCTCCCATCATGCATTGCCCTGACCCCTGCAGAACTCAGATGTTTCTAATTTTGAGGCCAATACCAAGGCCCTGGTACATACATCAAAGGCTTCCACCCATTTCTTCTGCTGGATGTAATGCACTCCTTTGTCTGTTTGCTGCTGGACATACTGCTTTTGTTTCTCATCGATGATCCCAATCTGGTACATGAACTCCGCGTAACCACCTAACATCTGGGTAACAGATACACAACAAAGGAGTAACTTTGTCACTTTACAAAAATTCTATTTCAAAAAGTACCAGAGTGATTTTTCAAAGTCAAAGACTGCAATCAGCATGGTCAGCAAGGTCTAATTTAAAGCAATCTAGTCGTTACTGGCTGGATGAACATATGGTAAAAATTAGTGCGTTAAAGTTATGAGGAAGTTGTCTGAGAACGGACTTCCTTTTATCATGATAAAATTATATTATAATTCAAGTACGCTGCTTAATTTATAGCAAAACCACTTACTACTTCAGGATCACAGAGTCCATCTCCAATGGCAATTCCCTTGAAGTTGATCTTTAGTTTGGCAGTGGGGTTGTTGATATGAATATAGTAACCAATTGCAGGCACATACTTTCCGGCATAGGACTAAAGAAAGATACAAAACAACTGAAGTTGCTATTACATTCATGATTCTGCTACTTGGTCGTTAGAGTTTGCAATTTATTTCTGTAACCATGTGGGTTTCTTTCGGTTTCCTCTCACAACCCATAGATGTGTGGGCTGATAGGTTAATTGTTCTTGGTAAAGTGCCCCAAGTATGTAGGTGGGTGATAGAACCTGGGAGCAGGTGGTATGGGGTGAAATTACATCATGTGAAATTAATGTAAGATTAGTGTAAATTGTTGGTTAATGGCCAGCATAAATCTGTGGCTCACACGCTTACTTTGCGCTGTTTCTATCCGTGACATGATAAAACTGATATTCTGATATGTATGGAGTTCCTGCAAATAAAGTATTTCTTTGCCTAGTGATGGTCCAATGAAAGATATAATTTGGCATGGTTACAGGTACACATTACATGCAACGTAAAATGCTATAAAATAGATCTTCTAAACCAACAATTTGAAGAAGGGTTTCAGACCGAAACGTTGCCCATTTCCTTCGCTCCATAGATGCTGCCGCACCCGCTGAGTTTCTCCAGCACTTTTGTCTAATTTCTAATTGAATGTTGTTTCCTCAACTCAGTGCAATGTTCTCATACTATATAGTTCACATAAACATGCAGTGTTTAAACTCAAGTGGTATAAAAATAGAAAATGCTGCTTAAGGGCCTGTCCCACGAGCATGCGACTGCATGCGGCAAGCGCGACCAAACTGGAAGCGGGGGCCGCGCGGAGGTCGAGTGATCCCGTACGAGTTGACGTGAAGTTCGAGCGAAGTCTGCGAGAAGTTCGCGCGTGACGTACGGCGTCGAGACACTGCGCACGTCCATCGAGGCGGTGCGTACGGCCTCAATGCGGCTGCGGGCCGGCAGGCCGTTGCCGCGCGGAATTTTTGGACAGTATCAGTTTTTCGGAGCCCCGCACGATGTTGGGACCAGCTCCTCACAACTCCATACGGCTCCAGCGATCGAAGTGGGACCTGCCCCACGAGGCCGTACGGCTCAAGCGACCACGTTAGGTTGCGCTTGCCGCATGCAGTCACATGCTCGTGGGACAGGCCCTTGATAGTCATCAATTCAGGCAGCATTTATGGAAAGAGAATCATAGTTCACCTTACAGGCCATCAGAAACATGTATATATCATTTCTCAGAAATGATTGGCTGCACAGTACGTGATCGTTATTTACTATGATTTGACACAGCAAAACAATAAAGAGAAGGTGGTTCATCACTGCAATTTTTTCCTGGTGGTGTTGACTCTATGTGGGAATACCGATAACTCACTGTACTTCATCAAGCGGCTCTAATGGATCTTCTACACTTCGATGGGTTGACACTTAATCTGAAGAATAGTTATTTAATCTTGCAGCATTGCCTGCAAATTTTAATCTATATTGAGGACAAAGCTAGATTTGCCTTCCGTGCATTTGAGCAATGACTCCAGTACCGGAGTGTACAGAGGAAGGTCATGGGTAGTTGCTTTCTTATGTGGAGCTTAATGATTTTCCATTCACTCACCTTACAAAAAAGGCTGAAAATTATACATTTCTGTGTGATTGACGGAACCATGTGGACTCCAGAAAATATGACCATATAGAATACAATAGGAATGGGACTCACCGGACGAACACAATAGATGTTAGACATTACGTTAGAGACGTCAGAGATACAGCACGGAAACAGGCCCTTCAGCCCATCGAGTCCACGCTGACCAGCGATCCCTGTACAATAACACTATCCTACACACTAGGGAAAATTTACAGTTTTACCGATGCCAATTAACTGACAAACCTGTACATTTTTGGAGTGTGGGAGGAAACTGGAGCACCTGGAGAAAACCCACACGGT
This sequence comes from Amblyraja radiata, assembly GCF_010909765.2. Classification (NCBI taxonomy): domain Eukaryota; kingdom Metazoa; phylum Chordata; class Chondrichthyes; order Rajiformes; family Rajidae; genus Amblyraja; species Amblyraja radiata. The sequence goes on along the minus strand of NC_045957.1, from coordinate 60,220,591 downwards.
CACAGTGAGAACGTATAAACTCCGTACAGTCAGCACCCGTATTCAGGATCAAAGCCAGGTCTCTCTAGTGCTGTGCGGCAGCAACTCTACCACTGCGCCACTTGCCACCCTCACATTGTAAATAACATTTTCACTGAATATTATGTAAAATAATACTTGGCTTTTATAGAGGCACTGGTTATAAAGTTTTTAATAAATTACATAATTCATTTTAATGAGAAATCTCTGAAGTTTTAAGAATTTCATCCAAACACAAAGTTTCTAAATTGATGCAACTAAGTGTGTCAGATTTTGCACTAAAATAACAATTACAAAGACAGGGAACACCATAGATTTTCATTGTGCATTCCATAATGAAATTGGAGAACAGAAGACAAGAAAAGCACATCAATGTCACATTTACATAGCATGCTTGTGTGGACTATATTACTACTTTTGAATTTCACTGAAAGGCAAGATATATCACAGACTTTGAAACATAATGTAGTTACAATTGAGGAAAGGTTTTGTTTTGTGTGTGCAGAAATAGTTGGATTACCCACCTCTCCTGTAGCATAGAATTCATTCTGCTGATATTCATGGAATATCTGAAAAAACTGGATTAGTGCACTGAAACAAAAAAACACTGCATTTTGAATAAGCTTGTACCCATTGTACCCAACAACGTCTACTCATAGCATTTCATTTCATTGTTCTTTGGCTGTTAGCAACCACAACCCAATCAATGCTGGTACGACAGCAATGCAATTTAATATTATATATATATATATAAACAATAGCCAGCTAACAGAGGACAGCCATACATTGTCTGTACCAATTGTAACTAATTTAACTTGTTAAAATAAAGACAGAAATTGCTGGAAATACTCAGCAGGTCAAGCAGTACCTGTGGGAAGAAAAACACCCTTCATTTCAAGCCAAACACTTCTCAGACGACATCTTTGACCTGAAACACTAAACTCTGTTTCTCTTTCCACAGAGGCAGCCTGACCTGTTGAGTATTTGCAGTGTTTTCTGTTTTTGTTTAAGATTTCCATCATCACCAATTTTTTTTTAAATGTTAAAATTCGTAATGACATTTTATCCATACAAGTAAAATCACAACATCAATAGAGTAATGCAGAAGGTACCAATTGGCTCGCTAACATAATAAAATCATGGAGACATGAGATGCTGGAATCCTGAGCAAAAAGCAAACTGCTGGAGGAGCACATGGGGTTAGGCAGCATCTGTGGAGGAAATGGGACAGGCGTAACCTTTCTCTAAACTGGTGCCTGCCTTGCTGAGTTCTTCCAACACTTTTTGCTACAATAAAAAATAATTATTTGTCACCAGTGAAGGCTTAGAACGTTTCCATTTTAATGAATTTAGTTTTAAAGTCCACGTGCAGTGCTTTGCAGTGCATAAGCTACAGTGTTTAATTTAGTTTCATTTAGAGATACAGCGTGGAAAGAGGCCATTGGACCCACCATCCACATCCAACCAATGATCACCCACACACTAGGGACAATTTACAGAGAGGCCAATTAACCTGCACGTCTTTGGAATGTGGGAGGAAACCAGAGCACGCAGAGAAAACCCTTGCAGACACAAGGAGAACGTACAAATTCCATGCAGACAGCACCTGCAGTCAGGATCGAACTCGCCTCTCTGGTGCTGTAAAAGGCAGTGACTCTCCCGCTGCCAAGAGAAATAAGGAAAGTTGTAAATGCAACTTTAGTTGGAGTCTGGAAAGGTCTAGTGAGCCAAAGCCAAATGCCTAAAGAACCGGTCCACATTTTATAACAGCTTTTTGAACATTAATTTAATATTGGTCCCTGAAGTTTCATAAAGGCTCTTTGTCGAGACTAAGAATTTCAAACTAGGCTGAAACAAAGTGATCTTGATTAAATCAGTTTCTTGTCCTAAATATCAACTTTAGCATAGCTTAAAAAAAAAAGTTTAAGTGGAAAAATTGTCAAAAATGAAGAGAGGGAAATTGGGTCACGTCTTTATACTAAGTCACTCTACACCCAGTTAGTCGAGCCCTATTGATTTTGCATGTAAACCAACTTCCATCAGACCTGGTAATGCAGAATGAAACAACTAACAAGGTAAAATGATTTACGGGAATAGATTGAATTAAGACCTGAAATAATTATAAAGACAATTTGTGGCAGAAATTCATTTTGGCCAGCTGCACTAAACAGGCAATGTAATCAAAGCTGTATGTGTCACAACAAGCTAATTGATATTGTTGGAGGGGGAACAGAGCGGGTAATGGACTTAATATCAAATAGAGTATCCATAACAGACTTCTGAGTAAAGCCAAAGAATGCAGAAACAGGGGACAAGTAAAATGTAGTCACAAGGAATGACAGATGCTGGTTTACAAAATAAAGACCTAGTTATAGAGCAACTCAATGGGTCAAGGAGCATCTCTGAAGAACATGAATAGGCGAGTTTCAGGTCGGGACCCTTCTTGAGATTAATTGTGGTGGGTGTGGTGGAGAAAGTTGGAAGAGAGGTGGGGGCACGACAAAGCCTGGCAAGTGATAGGTAGGATACAAGTGAGGGGAGTTTTTATTTGGCAGATGGCTAAACAAAGGCTGGAGATGAAAAGTCAAAATGTGTGAGATAAGAAGATAAGTATAAAAGAGGGGTGAAATGTGAAGCCAAAGGAAGTAATATAGGTGGAAGAAAACAGAGGAAAAGGGGAAAAGGGAGAAATAGGTGCACATCCAGGTTGGGCACAGGGAAGCGAATTGGAAAGAAAAAGTGGGGGGAAACATGATTATGGGTTACCTAAAAATGGAGAGTGCAATGTTTATGCCATTGGGTTGTAAGCTACCCAAGCACAATGCAAGGCGCTGTTCCTGCAGTTGGCATGTGGCCTCACCCTGGGAATGGACAACCCAGAGGACAAATAATGCAGGCTAACTTTATGATAGAGAGTAGAATATGAGAGTACAGGATAATTGCTCACGGAAGTATGGGTAGTGTGTTCTGCTCAGATCGGAGATGTAAACATTGCTGATCATTGATAACATTAACAACTTACACTCTTGAATTTAAAAAAGTTCTACATTTATAATGATAATCAGGTGAAGATGGGAATAGGCAAAACTGAGGAGAACAGCACAAAATTATTAAAGTAATGATACATTTGCAGAAGGTTTGCTGAAATCTATATTACTAAAAGTCTGTTCTTGACCGGTTTTGGCCATCTGTGCTGCGATTTCCGAGAGAACGCCGCCACCTACGGCCGTCATTTTTGGCCACCTTGCTCAGAGCCCCCCTCCGCCGTATGTGTGCCGAGGATTTTTCCCGTTGATGAAAAATGACAGAGATATTAATGATTTTACAAAATTCCCCATTCTCTCTGCTGCCCCTGCTGGCGGCAGGGGGGAGGGACTATAAAACCAGGAAGTGGTGCGCCTCAATCAGTGTCTGGAGGAAGGCAGAGGGTCACGTTTCTCTGAGCTGTGAATAACACTGAACACATGTCTACTCAAATGTAAATGTCCTTAGTGGTTCTAAAACGCTTGGTTCAAAAATGTTTGCAAAAAGTGTCTCTTTTGGTTCTACAATGCTTGCAGAATGTGTCTTTTTTGGTTCTAAAATGTTTTTTTAGGTTCTCCCCCCCCTCTCCTCTTCCCCCCTCCTTTCCTCTCCCTCCCCCCTCCCCTCTTCCCCCCTCTCCTCTTCTCCCCCCCTCTCCTCTTCCCCCCCCCTCTCCTCTTCCCCCCCCCTCTCCTCTTCCCCCCCCCTCTCCTCTCTCCCCCCCCTCTCCTCTTCCCCCCCTCTCCTCTTCCCCCCCCTCTCCTCTTCCCCCCCCCTCTCCTCTCCCCCCCATCCTCTCCTCTCCCCCCCATCCTCTCCTCGCCCCCCCCTCTCCTCTCCCCCCTCTCTTTTTCTCCCCCTCCATCCCCTCCCCCACCATTCCTCCCCTAGACCCCCTCCCCACACCCCTACCCCCTTCCCTCCACCTACCCTCCCCCTCCCTGCTCCCCACCTCTCCCCCCCTCCTCTCTCTCACCCCTCCTCTCTCTCCCCCCCCTCCTCTCTCCCCCTCCCTCTCCTCTCCCCCTCTCTTTTTCTCCCCCTCCATCCCCTCCCCCACCATTCCTCCCCTAGACCCCCTCCCCACACCCCTACCCCCTTCCCTCCACCTACCCTCCCCCTCCCTGCTCCCCACCTCTCCCCCCTCTCTCCCCCCCCCCCTCTCTCTCACCCCTCCTCTCTCTCCCCCCCTCCTCTCTCTCCCCCTCCTCTCTCTCCCCCCTCCTCTCTCTCCCCCCCTCCTCTCTCTCCCCCCTCCTCTCCCCCCCCTCCCCTCTCTCTCTCTCTCCCCTCTCTCACTCTCCCCCCCCTCTCTCTCCCCCCTCCTCTCTCTCTCCCCCCTCCTCTCTCTCTCCCCCCTCCTCTCTCTCTCTCCCCCCTCCTCCTCTCCCCCCCTCCTCTCTCTCCCCTCTCTCCCCTCCATCCCCTCCCCCTCCCTCCCCTAAACCTCCTCCCCTCCACACCCCCTACCCTCTTCCCTCCACCCTCCCTCCCCCCTTTCTGCTCCCCACTTCACCCCCCTCTCAGCACCCCCTCTCTCTCCCCCTCACGCTCACCCTCTCTCTCTCCTCCCCTCCTCCCCCACCTTTCCCCCCTCACCCACCCTTCCTCTTATCCTCCTCTCCACCCCCCTATCCCTCTTGCCCCTCTCTCTGTGTCTCTGTCTCTGCCTCTGCCCCTTCTCTCTCTGCCCTCACTCTCTACCCCCGCCCCCCCCCCCCCCCCCACTCTAGATGTGACTGCAAGTTGGGGCTATGCGTCAGTAGATAGGGTGGTTATGGGGTAAAAGGAGCAAATTAATAATATTAATATAATATCAAGGGGGTAATTAGTGTGAGTGCGGGGGGGGGAGGATAGTTAGTGTGTGTGACGCTGCGTGCCGCCTTCCCCCCCCCCCCTCGCCGCACAACCGCACGTTGGGGGAACAGACCCAACGGGTCTGCACTTGGTCTAGTTCAGTGCTAAAATTACAAAGGAGCACATTTTGGTCGGAAGAAGAGAAAGTTAACCTACTACTTGGATGATGCTGGTTGGGTAGAGGAACTAGAAATCTTGCAGTACAACTAAGGCAATTATTAAAGACTGTACCACAGTTTAGCACAAGACTATTTAAATATCAAACCAAGCACTAGTTCATTTTTATGGTGGAATAGAATTGACAACTGGGAAGTTACGTAAACCCGATGAGAACTTTTGTTGTCACCATATATGGTCTAAACTCTAACCAATATTCAAATGCAGAGAGGATATACATGGATTGTAACAAAAATGTATAGGGTATATGTAGTTGTTGGGTGGTCATACCGGGCCTCTTTGCTTCTGAGAACAGATTGCCGATGGATAACCTAATGAAGATCTATAGATGTATGCAGAGTTTTGATAAGAGAGGATGTGGAGAGACCGTTTCCATTAAGAGGGAACATCATTACAGGAGGGCAACAGTATAAGGCAGTCAAAAATGAAATCCATTAATTCACTCACAACCTCCTTTCTGAAAGAGTGGTGAGAATGTGTACCTCACTACCATATAAAATGGTTCAATGAATAGCATGGATGCCTTTAAGGGAAGGATGAACAAGTTTGACATGAAGGGATGAGAAGGGAATGCTAATGGATTTAGTTGAAGGAAACGTGTCCGAGCATTGGAATGATAGCCAATTTAAACCATACATACCTCATGTTACCTTGTACTGCTTCAGAAATACAATTCTAATGGCATCAAAGGAAAACAATTTGGAAGCAGTACAATGTTTAACACAGTCTTAAATATATCACACGTCATAAGCACTATCAGTTTGTTCTTTATGAAAGGATCAGTACATACACCAAGCTAATAATGTCATAATAATAAATTTAAAAGGTAACACTGAGGATACATTTTAGGGAATAGAGGGACAAGTCTTTGAAGTTTAAATATCTAAAGCAATATAAAAAGCTCACCTGTACAGGTCCCTTCCAACATCATCTTCATTTTGTGCATAACCTTCAGGCTTGTCGGTAAAGCTGAAGCCAGTGCCAACCTAATTTCCAGGAACAATAAAACAATATCTCAACATGTTTAAGTTGAAATAAAATGACATCTCGTACTGCAATTCAATCGGATTTTTTTCATAATTCAATCCCGTACATCTCGTACTGCAATTCAATCGAGAAAACTGTTGAAGGCAGGGCAATAGGCCGCTTATATGGACTTTGGCACCACTTTTGACAAAGTCCCACATGGTATGCTGGTCTAGAAAGGTAGGACACATGAGATCCAAGATGTGTTGGCAAACTGGATACAAAATTGTCTCGGGTGGTGGTGGGAGAAGGTAGTGTTCGATGGGTATTTTTTCTGATTGTAAGTTTGTAACCAGTTCGAGAATGTGGATAGACTGATTCATACGTTTGCTGATGACAGAAAAGGGATATAGATTAGTAGAAAGCAAAGAAAGTTCTGAAAAGATACAAGGGAAAGATGAAAAGGTGAGAAGAATGGATTTTAATGCAGATAAGTTTGAGGAAATGCATTTAGGGATAAGAAATATCAATGACATCTTTCGTGTGTGTGTGTGTGTGTGTGTGTGTGTGTGTGTGTGTGTGTGTGTGTGTGTGCGGTTGGTGTGCCTGCGACTTGGGGGCTATACGTGAGTGGATAGGGCAGGGGATGGGGTAAAAGTAGTGAATTACTAACATTAATATATAAATGGGGGTGGTTAGTGTGTGTGTGTGTGGCGCCGCAGGCCGCCCCCTCCCCCCGCAACCGAGCATTGAGGGGACGGGACCCACTTGGTCTAGTAACTATTAAAAGTGTGTGTGTGTATTTCTCGAGTTATTTATGAAAATGTTCACAAATCTCAAATAAATCTCAAATAAACGAGCTGTTGACGTCACAATGGGTCTGCTCGCGCGGCCTGCTGTACATTTTTCTGTCGTCTCCTCGTCGTCGTCGTCGTCGTCGTCGTCCTCCTCATCCTCCCCCACTCGCATTCCTTGGTCGCCGCCCACTCGCCATGGCCCTGCCCCGCCCGCAGCCCAGCCGCCCCGGGCTCTGGATTGATGCCGCTGAACACGCAGTCCTTTGGTTGACGCGCGCCCCGCTGCCCGTTCCCTTCCTCCACTCCACCCCCCCCCTCCCTCACTGCCCCCCCCGCAACAGGTAAGGGATGGGTACGTTTTGCAGCAGGGAGCGAGGGATAATTGCATTCGGGAACCAGCCCTCCCCCCTGATGACGCGCACCCCCCAACCCCTCAAACTCTACCCCCCTCCCTCTCTGCCCACTCACGCTCCCTCTCGCCACCCCTCTCTCCCCCATCCCTCTCTGTGACCCTCTCTGTGCCTCTGTGTTCCTCTCTGTCCCTTTATGTGTCACTCTCTGTCCCTCTGCGTCACTCTCTGTGTCCCTCTGCGTACCTCCCTGTCCCTCTGCGTACCTCTCTGTGCCTCTGCGTACCTCTCTGTGCCTCTGCGTACCTCTCTGTGTCCCTCTCTACCCCCTCCCTCTCTAGCCACGCCTGCGACTTGGAGGCTATACGTGAGTGGATAGGGCAGGGGATGGGGTAAAAGGAGTGAATTAATAATATTAATATAATATCAATGGGGGTAGTTAGTGTGTGTATGACGCCGCTGGCCGCACCCTCCCTCCGCAACCGCGCTTTGAGGGGTTCACATCATCTTGAATAAAACGACACGCTAATAGTAACATTTTTACATATTCCGGTAAAGGTTTATCTTGTGAAGTCAAAAATTGCCTTATCTGAAAAATCCATGCATTATTTCTTGAGTTATTAATCAAAATGTTCAAACATATTTCTTTCCAAAGAACCTTGGAAAGAAATAACTGCTTATTCCCTGTGCTTACAGCTGTGATGTCTGGGATTGTAGCCCTGCTCGCAACATAGTTGCTATCCAAGTACACCGAGTCCCGCTAGCCCTAGCAAGTGCAAATGGATTTTTTAAGTCACAGTACACCGAGTTCTGCTAGCTAGCAAATGCAATAGCATTTTTTTTTTAAAGTATAAAAATGAGGGAGGGTGCATAAGGCAAAATGAGCAGCCCCTGCGCAGTTGTCGGCTATGGGTGAGTGGTGGAATATTGCGTTGGGGAACAGGTGGCATTGTGGGACCAGGCCTCCCGTGTGATAGGGACCCAACAGGTCCCACTTGGTCTAGTATACAATAAATATCCAGGACCTCAGGAGTGTTGCTGTACTGTCGGACTTTAGGTAAAGCACTGAGGTAAAAGTTTACCTCAGCCTTAAAATAGCAAAACAGGTGGAAAAGGTAATGCATGCTTGCCTTTATAGGCAGAGGCATTGAGCACACGAGTTTGAAAGTCATGTTCCAATAAAACAAAAAAAATGGTGCGGTCACACTGGGAAATTATGCATAGTATGGGCAAATGGGATCAGCAAATTTAGGTATCACAATTGACCTAGACAACTTGTACCCAAGGGTTTATTCTTGTGCTCTACGATTTGATGGCTCTAAAATGTTCATGCTCTCATTATTGTACAAGCTGTTGCCATCACATACTACACAGGGTGCAGATAGATTGCAACACGTCTTGGATAATGTTGGTTCTTCACAGGTCTTCTCCCACTTTATTTCATCCTATCATTTTTTTTCCTACAACGCTACCAAAAGCAGATTGTCAGGTGGATTTCACATGCTGTTCATGGGAGATTGCCCAGTGTAAATTGGCTGTTGCACTTCTCATAATTCAACATTGATTACTTTCCAACTATAGCTTTTGAGAACTGAGAACGCCAGAGGTTGTGAAAAGCACAAGTTAAACGCAGCTTCATTATCTTTCTTGCAAATAACAAGATTCTCTTTGATCAGTACAAGTGACAGAGTTTATGGGGAGTAGGCAGGGGAAGAGGTTAAGAGGGAAAGTTAGAGCAGCCATTGAATGGCAGAGCAGAAATGATGGGCCAAATGGCCTAATTCTGCTCCTATAATTTAAGACCTTATGAAATCTATTCTCCTTAACCCCTTCCTGTCATTGCAATTTCCAGATCCTAACCTCCCCAATAAAGTGCCATTAGTTATGGAATTAAAAATTCATTCTAATGTAATTAATTTAATTTATGTTTATATGCATTTCCTGATTATTCTATTGTTTGCCTGCCAAGACTAATGCATTAACATTAGAAGTAGCAAGTAATGTTGAAGCTAGCCTTCCCCAGTTATATTCCAATTGTCATTCTGGCAGCATATCTATGAAAGGTTCAAGACACATCAGCTGCCCATGATAATGTTTTGGGTATTGTTATCCTTGTTACACCTTTACCATTAACCTGTGACAGAAAACATACTGTAGTCACATTACTTCCACAGACGAATGATGATACAACATTTAGCTGCAGAGAGGAAACCCTGCACCAGCACATATAATATTAGAACCCAATACATTTTAGAGAATAAACAAGCTATTTTTCGGCTTTTAACTCTTTGCCAGCAATTTCATCTCTGTCGGGAAGACAGTTTGGTATTAAATAATAATGTGCTGGATGTTTTGTAAAAATAAGGCAGATCTGGCTGCAGCTTGAATGTGCCCATTACATTGTCCTTAAGGGCCTGGTCCACTTACGCGACCTGGGCTCGCAAATTACGCGACCTCGTGGTCACTTGAGGCGTACGGGCACCGTATGGCCATGCGGGGCCGGTCCCACATAGAAGCGCGGAGTTGTGCGGGGCTGGTCCCGACATCGCGCGGAGCTCCGAAATTCTGACAGCGGCCAAACTCTTCGCGCGCCAACGGCCTGTCGGCACACAGGCGCATTGCGGTCGTACGCAGCGTCTTGACGTCGTACGCAGTGTCTTGACAGTGTACGCCTAGCGCGTGGCTTTGCGCGATGATGTCACCGCCCGGCGTGGCGTTGCGTGATGACATCACACCCTGACGCCGTGCGACGCCCAAATTAAGTCGGCCCGTCTCCTGCCCAGCTGATTGGTAAGCATGACGCAAATGACGTCACGCACGTACTTAGCACGAACTTCACGTGAACTCCGCTTCCGTTTGGTCGCGCCAAACGCACGCAATCTCATGCAAGTGGGACAGGCCCTTAACTGCCCGCGTTCCAGTGACATCAAGCCTTGTTGCTCTGTCGTTCCCTCAAAGTGGAGCCATGACCAGCCCTTAAGCAGAACACCAATTGACCTTCTTCTGTTTCTAGGTATCTCTGATGATTTTATATGTTGAAGAGTATTGAAATAAATTCAAACATAATATTTTTTTTAATGTAATTAAAAGTTATCTAATAAAACAAATACAAATCTTAACATTGATTACAAAAGTAATGTTCATTCATTTTTTCCATGTATGTAGCTACCCCACTTGAATAACTGGGACTGTGCTGAGAAGTTAGATACAAAGCGCTCGAAGCCTCCCAGCTCAGGACAATCACAAATTTTCCCTGGACTCCAACGTAGAGCAAAAGGTCAGATGTACCACCATCTGACTTCCACAACTATCAGTATTTCTATGCTGCAAAGCCGTGGCATGCAAGCCACCAATGCATTGACCTGCGTGGAGAACCTCCCCAGCAGTCCCTTTGAAACTGTTAGCAAAAAGAGAGTGTACGAGGTTGGATAGCGAAACAGGTCAGTTACAGAGCTATAGAGCATGAAAATGGCCCATCTGTCCAATTCATCCCTGCTGGTCAATTTGCCAAACCAAGCTAGTCAAACGTGCATGCACCGAGTCAGTCACCCTTCAAACCTTTCCACTCTATGTACCTTTCCAAGTGAATTTTAAAAGTCGTAATAGTGCCCACCACCATGATTTCTGTTGCAGCTCATTCCATATACTCATTGTAGATAGTTGCCTCTCTGGTTCCTTTTAAATCATCCCCCTCTCACCTTAAACCCATGGCCTCTAGTTTAGATACCCTCCATCCCCAAGGAAAATACTATAGCTATTCACCTTATCTATGCCCTTCTTAATTAAAAAAAAAACACCTATTAGGTCATCCCTCAGCCTCCTGCACTCCAGTAAAGAAAGATCTAGGCTTTCCAGCCTCTACTTATTGCTCAAACCGTACACATTCGGTAAAAATCCTCAAATCAATGTTGCACCCTACAGTTTAATTGCATCCAACCCAGAAGTGTACACAGTACTCCAAATATGGCATTACCAACATCTTGTTCAGCTGAGATGTGTATTCTTTTGAACGTTTTATTCAGTTAGTGGCCTGAAAAATAAACTCCACATCTTTCTCCATAGCTGCTACCCAATCATCCAAGGGTTTCCTGCTTTTCTTGTTCGTTTCTCATTTCAGATATCCTGCATGCATTCTTCGCGTTGAGGATTTTGCTAATTTTTCATTTTAACTAGTACAATTATCCCCATTTAACTAGTACACTTATTAGTGCCCCAGTTTCCTCCACTGAACACATATTGTGTACACAGGCAAATGGGATTAAAAGGTCACAGTTATAGAGTTGCAGCATAGAAATAGCCGTTCAGCCCACCATGTCCATGCCAACTTTTTTGCCTTTCTATACTAATCCCCTTAGTCCTCAGTAGGCTCATATCCTGCGTACTTAAGTGTCTGTCTAAACAGGTCTTAAGCAAAGTGATTGCATCAGACTCCACCACATCCTCTGGCGTGAGTTACAGATAAATATCAACCACAATTTGTGTATTGTTCCCCTCCAATCCTATCAAAAACCCCTTCCTCTCTACTTAAATCTATGGTCTCGTATGTGAAAGAGATTCCGAACTTTGACCCTTATAATTTTGTATATCTCTATCTGGTCGTCCTTCAGCCTCCTTTGTTCCAGGGAAAGCAAACCCAGCTTCTCCAATGTTTCCCTATATTCAAAGTCTGCCAATCCAGGTGCCATAACAGTAACTCTCTTCTGCACAATTTCACCCTTTCCTTAATGTGGCAACCAGAACTACACACCATGCTCCAAGTGCAGTCTTAGCAGTACTTAGTAAAGTTGCAACATAATGGCCTAACGTTAATATTTTATGTTTAAGAAGGAACTGCAGATGCTGGAAAATCAAAGGTAGACAAAAATGCTGGAGAAATTCAGCGGGTGAGGCAGCATCTATGGAGCGAAGGAAATAGGCAACGTTTCGGGTCAAAACCCTTCTTCAGACCCTTCTATGCCCTGACCTATGAAGGCAAGCATGCCATGTGTTATTTTCACCACCTTATCTCCCTATGTTGCCACTTTCAAGGAGCTATTGAGTTGAACTTCAAGACCCCCCCTGTTAATCAACATTCCTCAGTGCCTGGCCATTTACAGTACATGCCCCATCACCATTTAACTTCCCAAATTATTACATTATTCCATCTGCCAGCACTGCCCAACCTTCCATCGGATCTAAAATACTGCTGTAGCTTTAGCCAATCTTCTGCACTATCCATACTATGACTGAATTTTGCTTATCATATTTACTAATCATTTCCGACATTAACATCCAGGACGGAGGTACACCATTGGTTACAGAATTCCTATCAGAAATGCATCCTTCCACCACCACACCCTGCCACCCATCACCAAGTCAATTTTTAATCCAATTTGCCAACTTGGCTTGGATCCATCAGCCTTCTAGACCAGCCTACCATGCGGGATTTTGCCAACTGCCTTACTGAAGTCCATACAGACAACGTCCACAACCCTGCACAGTCTTCAATCAGGTGTTGCTATGATATTCAAGAGTGTAACCTGAATTGTAAGCAGTACCAGCCCACTGCGAGAGATTAAAGTTACTTCAATGGGGGAATTAGAATCTTTGTAGAATGCACTCTCCAGCAGATTTATTACCACAATGATAAATCAGAACTCGAGTCTTCTGCTTCCATTACCATTAATATGAGCAAGTCACAAATGCCGAGGCCCATTAATGGTCATAAATCATGTTTTTAACCAGCCCTTATACAATTTTAACAGCAACAGATAACATTTAGCACGTTCTATTTGTAACGGGCCATAAACACATGAAACCATCTTTTTATCTCCTTTTCCATTACAGAGCCAGCCTCGCACTAATTATGCGAACATTAAGTAAGTAGCAATGTTACAAAATGTTGAGATTTAAAAAATCAAGTCTGAAATGTATCCCATCAGATAAAGCATAAAAATAAGTTTAATTTGACACCTAATTCACTTTCATATCATCAGTATTAAAAAAGTTATGGCCATTTTCATACTCGGAAATTAGCATCTTGTTCCCTATTGCTTTTCCATTGACTTAACACAAAAGCTGTGATCGAGGACAGTCAAAAGCTCATAACTTTCTTAAAAATCAAGAGAACTGAATGACATTTTCAGTTATTATAGATTGAAGCATTCTGAAACAAATATAAAACATCTTACTTGGATGACCTGAAAATAAAGCATATAATTAGTTAATTACCTAATTGTAGTTAATTACAAAATTGACCGTTGTGACGGAAATAGTAATAAACACCCAGATTGCCTTGAAAATTCAAAAATGTGATATTCTCAAGGTCTAGGAGCAATGGTAAAATGGACAAGGCTGGTAATGGTTGGGCTTGTGGTGCATGGGAAAAAAATCAGGCAAGTAGTGTTAGGGGAAGCAGAAGAACAATTCAGTCAATTAAAAACTAAGGAGGGTTAATAATTAACATTTTTCTGAAGCTCACTGAACATTGGAGGATACTCACTTCATATACTACTCACAGACAGACAGCCTGTGCAATACTGGGAAACACATCCACTAGCTTACCTGTTCATTTCAGGGAGGAGCCCTGAAATACCTACAAGAGAGAAGTTTAATTTACGCTAATACCTTAATAAAGGCTAACAATAAACTTCTACTGTTCTGTAACTGCTTACTATTTTTGTTGGCTTCAATTCAAGATGCTTAATTGATTTGAAGAGTGGAGTTATACAGAATGAACAGATATTTAAAAGTGTAGGAAAGAACTGCTGGTTTGAATCGAAGGTAGACACAAAATGCTGGAGTAACTCAGCGGGTCAGGCAGCATCTCTGGAGAGAAGGAAAGGGTGACTTTCGGGTTGAGAACCTTCTTCAGACTGATGACAGGGGAGGGGGCGGGCCAAATATAGCATGTAGTCAGATACAGTAAGACTAGTGGGAAAACTGGGAAGGGCAGGGGATGGACAGAGAAAACAAGGGCTATCTGTAGTTAGAGAAATCAATGTTCATACCGCTGGGGTGTAAACTACCCAAGCAAAATATGAGTTTGCTGTTCCTCCAATTTGCGCTGGGCCACACTCTGACAATGGAGGCCCAGAAAGGTCAGATTGGGAATGGGAGGGGTAGTTGGTGCTGAGCCACCAGGAGATCAGGTAGGTTAAGACAGACTGAGTGGTGGTGTTCAGCAAAACTATCGCCGAGCCTGCGTTTGGTCTACTCGATGTAGCGAAGTTGACACCTGGAACAGCGAATACAGTAGATGAGGTTGGAGGAGGTCAAGTGAACCTCTGCCTCATCTGGAAAGACTGTTTGGATCCTTGGATGGAGTCGAGAGGGGAGGTAAAGGGACAGGTGTTGCATCTCCTGCGGATGCAGGGGAAATTACCTGGGGAGGGGGTGGTTTGGGTTGGAAGGGACGAGTTGACGAAGGAGTTTTGGAGGGAACGGTCACTGCGGAAAGCAGAAAGGGGTGGAGATGAGAAGATGTGGCCAGTGGGATCTTGTTGGAGGTGGCACAAATGTTGGAGGATTAGAGGCTGTATGCAACGGCTGATGGGATGGAAGGTGAGGATAAAGGGGACTCTGTCCTCGTTACGAATGGGGGGAGGGGGAGCAAGAGCGGGAGAAAGGGTCATCACTGGGTGGTGAGGAGTCCTTCCCATAGAAAAAGGCCCGGAGATGACGGAAGAAGATTTAAAAGTTGTAGGCACAGGCAGCAAAAGAAAAGGGGTGGTAGGGCTGGATGCATCAGGGTTACCATTTGCACTGTGATGGTGGCAGAAGAGATTTGGCAGCAGTTTCATACAATGTGAACAGAATAGACTGGCTGAAGATTCATTCCTGCTAGTTCTAATGACAAAAGCCAGTGTCAAAAATAGCAATGTCACTCCATGGCAAGTGAAACAAAAGTAAGAAACAATTCACACAATGTTGGCCGAGCCATTATATGAAGAGTATACCCATTTTTATGTGTTTTAATGAAGTTTTATTTTTAAACAAAATATATACCTAACCCAAAGTGAGAGCCTGAGACCAAAGACCTAATTAAAAAGTTTAGAAATAAAAGGGGCACTTTTTTCCAGACTTCCCAAATGACCTTCTCTGGACCTCCTTGTCTCCTGAAATGGATATTGTACACTTCACCCATGTCACATTACTCTGTAAACGACAGTGGGGGATGCTGGACAAAAATCATTAATATGCCTGACTTTGGAAATAAATGTGCACTTAAATCAAAGTCTGTGTATTATCACATCTCTCCTCTAAAAGAGAAATAATAAACCATGTCCTGTCCCTTTCAATGGCTGATTTACTTACTTTTATATAATAGCTTTATTTCCAGTTAGAAATGCTGGTCTCTGAATTTGATCTTTCAGTTTCAGAGCACAAGCTAATAATGCAGTCTAATTTCAAATCTAATGACCTTTCGAACCCTTCTTCATCCCCTGTTCCAGTTGGGGGGGAAACTATGCTTTGCATTTCACCACAAAATTGGGCTTACAAAAGAGTGAGTTCTAATTTAGATTTAAAGACTAGGATGTGAAATTGTACAGGTTAAGCACCACCTACCTATCAACATAAAATATGTGCTATTGTGCTTATTGCATCTAGCAAGCACCATCTGTGGTTTCTGGTATTATTTCCTGCCTTTTTAGAACTAGTTCAACCAACCATTCCAAACAGGAAGAAAGATTCCAAGGGGAGTAAGGGGCGACCGTGGCTGACAAGGGATGTCAGGGACAGTATGAAAATAAAAGAGAAGAAGTACAACGTAGCAAAGATGAGCAGGAAGCCAGAGGATTGGGTAACATTTAAAGAGCACCAGAAGATAACTAAAAAGGCAATACAGGGAGAAAAGATGAGGTACAAAGGTAAGCTAGCCAAGAATATAAAGGTGGATAGTAAAAGCTTCTTTAGGTATGTGAAGAGGAAAAAATTAGTTAAGACCAAAGTTGGACCATTGAAGGCTAAAAATGGTGAATTTATTATGGGGAACAAGGAAATGGCAGATGAGTTGAACAGGTACTTTGGATCCGTCTTAAGCAAGGAGGACACAAACAATCTTCCTGATGTACTAGCCAGAGGATCTGGGGTGACAGAGGAACTGAAGGAAATCCAAATTAGGCAGGAAATGGTGTTGGGTAGACTGATGGGACTTAAGGCTGATAAATCCCCAGGGCCTGATGGTCTGCGTCCCAGGGTACATAAGGAAGTGGCTCTAGAAATCGTGGACACATTGGTGATCATTTTCTAATTTTCTATAGATTCAGGATCAGTTCCTGTGGATTGGAGGGTAGCTAATGTTATCCCACTTTCTAAGAAAGACAGGAGAGAGAAAACAGGGAATTATAGACCAGTTAGCCTAACATCGGTGGTGGGGAAGATGCTGGAGTCAGTCATAAAAGATGAAATAGCGGCACATTTGGATAGCAGTAACAGGATTGGTCCGAGCCAGCATTTTTTTATGAAGGGGAAATCATGCTTGACTAATATTCTGGAATTTTTTGAGGATGCAACCAGGAAAATGGATAAGGGAAAGCCAGTGGATGTAGTGTACCTGGACTTTCAGAAAGCATTTGATAAGGTCCCACATAGGAGATTAGTGGGCAAAATTAGGGCACATGGTATTTGGGTAGAGTGCTGACATGGAAAGAAAATTGCTTGGCAGACAGGAAACAAAGAGTAGGGATTAACAGGTCCATGTCAGAATGGCAGGCAGTGACTAGTGGGGTACCGCAATGTTCGGAGCTGGGACCGCAGCTATTTACAATATACTTCAATGATTTGGATGAAGGGATTCAAAGTAACATTAGCAAATTTGCAGATGCCACAAAGCTGGGTGGCAGTGTGAACTGTGAAGAGGATGCTATGAGAATGCAGGGTGACTTGGACAGGTTGGGGAGTGGGCAGATGCATGGCAGATGAAGTTTAAAGTGGATAAATGTGAAGTTATCCACTTTGGTAGCAAAAACAGGAAGGCAGATTACTATCTAAATGGCGTCAAGTTGGGAAAAGGGAAAGTACAAGGGATCTGGGGGTCCTTGTTCATCAGTCTATGAAAGTAAGCATGCAGATACAGCAGGCAGTGAAGAAAGTGAATGGCATGTTGGCCTTCATAACAAGAGGAGCCGAGTATAGGAGCAAAGAGGTCTTTCTGCAGATGTACAGAGCCCTAGTGAGACCACACCTGGAGTATTATGTGCAGTTTTGGTCCCCTAATTTGAGGAAGGACATTCTTGCTATTGAGGAAGTGCAGCGTAGGTTTACAAGGTTAATTCCCGGGATGGCGGGACTGTCATATGCTGAGAGAATGGAGCGGCTGGGCTTGTACACTCTGGAGTTTAGAAGGATGAGAGGGTATCTTATTGAAGCATATAAGATTATTAAGGGTTTGGATACGCTAGAGGTAGGGAACATGTTCCCGATGTTGGGGGAGTCCAGAACCAGGGGCCACAGTTTAAGAATAAGGGGTAAGCCATTTAGAACGGAGACGATTAAACACTTTTTCTCACAGAGAGTTGTGAGTCTGGAATTCTCTGCCTCAGAGGGCGGTGGAGGCCGGTTCTCTGGATACTTTCAGGAGAGAGCTAAATAGGGCTCTTAAAGATAATGGAGTCAGGGATATGGGGAGAAGGCAGGAACGGGGTTCTGATTGGGGATGATCAGCCATGATCACATTGAATGACGGTGCTGGCTCAAAGGGCCGAATGGCCTTCTCCTGCACCTATTGTCTATTTTTTAAACTAGAGATTGATTGGTTCTTGATTAGTAAGGGAATCAAAGGGTATGGGGAGAAGGAAGGAGAATAGAGGCTGAGAGGGGCAAGGTAGATCTGCCATGATTGAATGGCAGAGGAGACTCGATGGGCCAAATGGCATAATTCTGCTCCTATGAGTGATAAACTTATGATTTCACAGAAATGGTCTGCCGAGCCAAATGCTCACTTATAGCAAATCACCGTGGTCTGAAGCTGGGCCATCCAGGCCTGGGTTCTGAGAGACTGCCTTGTTTCTGGGTGCCTCTAGCAGTGCCTTGCCTCCACCATGGTGCAGTCACTATGGCAAGCTCCAGGACAGGCCAAGAGACATTGAATTAATTTGGCATGTTGTTTTATAAATCGTTTGTTATAATACAAATATTTCACAATATGTTTTGATTTAAAAGGCCATCCTCTTGTTTGTAATACTTTCTGTGGACTTGCCGATTCCTATCTCCATGCTTCTCACTTATCTCCATATATAATTACTCCATCAATGGTGGTAATGCCTTCAACTGTCTAGTTCCAAAGCTTCAGAACTTCCACCTTAATTATCTCTGCCATGTTACTCTCTTTGTTCGTATAACGGTGTGGTCTCACTTTACAAGGTTCCTCTGTGAGTGAAATGTTGGTTATTGTCACTAATTTCACCGTGGCCCATTTTGCTCTGTTGGTACCTTTCAATGGTGACATTTCGACACAAATTCAGGTTATCGCAAATTCAGTAAAAACAACAGGAAATAGCCAACTTCTTTCTCATTTTGTTTTGAGCACATAAAATAACAGCAAATCACAACTGAACTAAATGTGACCT
The DNA here is from genome assembly GCF_010909765.2 of Amblyraja radiata. Lineage (NCBI taxonomy): Eukaryota > Metazoa > Chordata > Chondrichthyes > Rajiformes > Rajidae > Amblyraja > Amblyraja radiata. Next base: position 60,201,853 of record NC_045957.1, on the reverse strand, counting down.
CGCTTCTGTCTTGGCAAAATACATTTCATATCAATATATGGAAAAAGTACTGCAAATAAAAATCAAAAAGGGAATGTATACTGTTACAGCATTTTCATATAAAAATCCTTCAGCAGCAGAAGGAAAATTAATAAAAGTGAAACTGGTCAGTTGTAAGTGTGTATAAAGTTAGCAAGGTACTGCATAAAGATTCTACACGTAAATTATAGAAAATACTTCTGATTTACTGTCATCATACTTGAAAGGCTTTTACGAGAAGAACATTTCAAACCTTGTGTACTTTAAAAAACAAAGATAAATGATGGAAAGCCATTCATTATATCCACGCAGGTTTAATTATTCAATTTAAATTGTGTGGCCTGTAGACATTACCAGAATATTTCTTATTCATATACTTGCTGAATAACATGCTGCATGCACCATAGATGTTATTATTTGATCATTTAATTGGAACCAAAGCAAGCAAAACAGATGCTAACATCTTCCACTTTAAAGTGGTAATTTTCAATGTTTTCCATAGCTCTAGAGGACAATCCTCCATGTCTGAAAATTATTCGGATCTCAAACGCATTGGCTAAATGGGGCAAAATAAAGATGGACTCGTCAGTCAAAATGTTATTACTTAAATTAGTAATTATTAAAATAGTTATAATCCAAAATATGTATTTTAATGGTGAAAAGGCTGAATTTAAGTCTCTGGGTCCTTGACTTGCTTGTACATTCTCCATGCTTGAAAACCTTTGATGGTGAACTCAGAAACATGGGTGCAGATTCACTGCCCTTCAATCTGCTGATTTTAAGAGAATGCAAATATGGTATTGTTTGCACTTTCACTTGGATTTTGGAATGATCTGCAAGCTTAAACTGTGCTTTATTCTATGCTAGAACTGTAATTTTTAATGGTATATTGCAACTGTCAGTAATGAAACAGGGCTTACGGTATTTATTTTAGTTACTGCAATATAAATACTTTAAGGGACCTTGCTAGTAATGTAAACAATAACTTCCTCCATGACAATTTCAGAGTTTTAATTAAGATAAAAGTGGATATCGAGTGTTGTACTGGAAATTGAAAACAGGAATTCATCATCAATCAACAAAACTTCCCATAAGAGTACAAATATGATTTGTTTTCATTCAGGAATCCAATTTAAGAAGCTCGATAGATCTAATAAAATCACTTCTTGGACATGTATTTCTGAATCCTACTACTAAATAGCTAATTCAATTAAACCCACATAACAATTAGAAAACTTACAGGATTGTCGATGTACAGCATTGAATACTTTGATGTCCATGGGACCTTGCGGGCTTCCACTAAATTCGAGCAGTAAGGAAAAATAATTTTTGATTAACATGTAAATAGTGAAGAAAGATCAATCTTCCATAACAATGATTCTCAATGGCAACAGATTTGCTTATTCTTTACACTGTCTGTAAACATCGACAAACATTTTGAGGACTGATAACATGATCTGAAAATGGGAACCCATTTATACACTGGATGTTATTTTGTCTACGCATTGTCCATGGCCCTGATGATATCCAATCTATGGTAATCCATACTGTGGGCAAAAGGTCCTGTTCCGTGCTCTGTAGATACAGAGAATTGCAGATGTTGGTTTACAAAAAAAGTGCTGGATTAACTCAGCAGGTCAAGCAGCATCTCTGGAGAACATGGATATATGATGTTTCGGGTCGGGATCCTTCATTAACTATTCATGTTTTCCAGAGATGCTGCTTGACCCACTCAGTTACACCAGTCTATGTATTTTGAGTGAGAGGGAAAACTGAAGATCTTGGAGAGAATCCATGCACTTATGGGGAGAACGTACAAACTCTGTGCAGACAGCACCCGTAGTGGGGAGTGAACCTGGGTCTCCGGTGCTGCAAGCGTTATAAGGGAGCAACTCTACCGCTGCACCATCGTGCCGCCCTTTACTTTACTATTCTTTTGTTCTACACAGATTATGCACTACAATCTTGCACGTGTCATTGTATGTTGTATTTATCATTACTGTATGTATACTATTTATCCCGTGGGATTCATGTGAACAAGGAGTTTCCTCGAAACCTTTTCTACATTTCAACAAAAAACTAATCTGAAAAATATCTGAACAGCACTATCAAAGCCCAACATCCTTTTTTGTTTGTTATATAAGTAATAGAATGATTACTTTCACATCAGTTGACATTAAATAAGGAAACGGAAGAGGCATTGATTATTCACACACAAGTATCATTTTAATGATCATCTGATCAGAGTACTGTGCACTCTGGTGGAGGAGGAAGGTAAAGCAGATATCAAAATATGTTACATAAACTATTTGGAAGTATTTCCTTCCTAAATCATGGTATTCATAAAGATACATGATTAACTAACTGCAAGCACTATATATTTTATCTTAACATTCAAAATTAAAACAATGTTGGATAAAGTAAGAAATCCCAACTCGCGAGTTTCATTCAAAAACTGGATGATTCTTCAAAATATTTGTGGGAGAGACAAAAAGAGACTCAAAAGAAAAGTTAAAGAAAAACTTTATTACAGGAAACATTCAGCCTTATCGGGAAAAAGTTGCACTTACAAGTCAGGTTTTTAGTTACAACATAAGGCCCATGTTCAACAAAAATGCCAAAAATAGATGAACCTCCAGGGCCACCTTGAAGCCACAACAGCACAGGAACATTTTCAGGACGAGTCTGAAAATTAACATTCACAAAAATTATTATCATGGTAAATGACATTGATTAAAAATGCCCGTGAGGATATATAGCAAAGTGCTTAGCATCAAAACTAATGTAAATTATAAGGACTCAAGAAAATCAATGTTTCATCAGAAGAAGCACAAAAGAGACCATGAACAGAAATAGAGCAGCTTGATAAATCATCAGGATAAAATATCATCTTTACAGGCACTGCAAATCTCTGCACATGCAGAAGTCATATGATGATGATATACTCCATACCATCCTATCAACTTTTATTGGAACCTGCAGGACTGTAAAAGAAACAACCTGCTCGTATTAAAATAAATTGTGCTGCGGAAAAAAATATCCAGAGAAAGGCAATCATACAATTATATAAATATGTGGCACAGAAATAACCCCTTCCAGCCCACCTTATCCTACTGACCAATCATTTGATAATTTTAGCTGTATTTCAAATTTGCTGATGATATATGAAAATAGGTGGAGGGGCAGGTAGTGTCAAGGAAGCAGGGACTGCAGAAGAGACAGTATTGAAACAGCGGGTAGAGGAGTGACAGAAGGAATATAGTGTAGCAAAATGTAGAGTCATGTATTTTGGAAGTCGGAATTAAGGCGTAGACTATTTTCTAAATGGGAAGAGAATCCAGAAATTGGAGGTGCAATTGGAGGACTTGGGAGTGGTGGTGCTGGATTCCCAAAAAGTTAATTGGCAAGTTGAATCGTTGGTAAGGAAGGCAAACGCAATGCTAGCATTTATTCCGAGAGGTCTAGAATACAAAAACAGGGACGTAATGCGGAGGCTTTTTAAGGCGCTGGTCAGGCCTCCAAAATGGTTTGGAGCATTGTGAGCAATTTTGGGTACCATATCTGAGGGTGTGCTGGCCCTGGAGAAGGTCCAGAGGATGTTTGCAAGAATGAACCCAGCAATGAGTGGATTAACTTTTGATGAGCGTATAACGGCATTGGGCCTGTACTCACTGGAGTTTAGAAGGATGAGGGGATACCTCATTGAAACTTACCGAATAGCAAAAGTCTTGGATAGAGTGGATGTGGGGAGGACATTTCCATTAGTGGGAGAGTGTAGGACTAGAGGTCATAGCCTCAGAATTAAAGGTCCTTCCTTTAGGAAGGAGATGAGTAGGAATTTCTTTCGTCAGAGGGTGGTGAATCTGCGGAGAGATGGGGGGGGGGGGGGGGGGAAACACACGTTCCCCCCATGCTTTGAGAGGTGGGTGACAGTCCCCCCCATGTTTTGTAATCCGGACTTTATCAGACGCTTTCTAAGGTCTGAATCGGCCCGTTCGCGAGCCTTTCAGCGCCCGGCACGGCTTAAAATCAAACTGCTGTATCGAGGCGATCGAGGCTCCCGATTTTGAAGCCCCCGCCGGCCGATGAAAGCCCCCGTGAATGGGCCGATTCAAGCTCCACGATTTGGGGAAGACGAAGCTGCTGTTGCTGGAGTTCGGAGTCCGTCACCAACCCAGGTCAGCTCCCGATGTTACCGTCCACAGGGCCACGGCCGAAGTCTCGAATGTGTGCGCATGCACGCGCGCGGCCACTAAGAAATTGTGTCCCCCATGTTTTGATAGCGATTTCTGTGCCTGCTTGTGACTACATGCGTTCCCTCGGAGGTGATTCAGTGTCTGTATTAATTGGCCTTGTATATTGTCCCCAATGTGTAGGGAGTGGATGAGAAAGTGTGATAACAGCGAACTACTGTGAATGAGTGGTTTATGGTCGGCGTGGACTTGGTGGATCGAAGAGCTATTTCCACGCTGTATCTTTAAACTAAACGAAAAAGTCTATAACTCCCCAAAAGTGGCAACACAAGCAAACAGAGTGGTAAAACACATATGGTATGGTTGCTATCATAGGTCATGCATCAAGTATAAGAGTCAGGAAGTCATGATGCAGCTTTATAGGAGTTTGGTTAGGCCGCATTTGGAGTATTGAGTGCTGTCCTGGTCACCCCACTACAGGAAGGATGTGGAGGCTTTGGAAAGAGTCCAGAGGAGGTTTAACAGAATGATGACTGGATTAAGGATATTAGCTACAGGGAGAGTTTGGACAGACTTGTGTTATTGTCTCCAGAAAGCTGGAGGCTGTGAGGAGACCTGATAAATGTGTAAACAATTATGAGAGGCATCCAAAACCTTTTCCCCAGGATGCCAAAATTAAATAGTAGAAAGCATAGTTTTAAGGTGAGAGGGGTAAAGTTCAAAAGAGATATGCAGGGCAACTTTTCTTTTTTTTTAAATTATTATGATTACTACACACAGGCGGTGGCAAGTGCCTGTAACGTGCCGCTGGGGTTGGCAGGTGGGGCAGATACAATAGTGGTATTTAATAGAAGTTTAAATAGGCACATGGATATGCATGGAATGGAGGGATATGGATACGTGCAGGTAGACAAAAGATAGTCTTGGCATCATGTTCAGCACAGACATTGTGGGCCGAAGTGCCCGTCCTTGTTCCATGTTCCATCATGCACAACATTCCCCCTAATCAGCCTCCTTTCCCATCATCCACCACCTCCCCTGCATACAAAATGAAAGATAGAACCAAAAACAATCATATGAGCAAGAGAGAGAAGCAAATAAAAAGATAAATATTGAAGACAAGAGAAAGATGACAGAAACTGTATCTCCTATTCAATCTGAGAATTCATCACAAAGACAGTAAAGGTTTAACATCGTTTTCAATTCCCTTCCCAGCAGGAAACCGAGATAAAGTTATTCCAGCCATGACAAACCGTCACACTGGTTTAATCTGATCAGGTTTAGATTTCCTGTACACTCATGTACTTGGGTTTCAGTTTTTGCCAATATTGGCACTTAGGTCAAAGTGCAGCTCGGCTCCACAGCGCCATCTGGCCAAGGTTTGCAAAAGTGGGATTCTCCCTCAACTTCCACGGAACTTTTTTTTTGCAAATCAATATGTTAACATTAAATAAGAGCAAATAGCTACTTTAAAAAAATGTTTTTCTTTTTAATGAAAGATATTCCTCTTAGTTTATATCATCTTTAATTCAACCAGCCTTGTTTGTGTCCCCAAATGTCTCTCACCGTTCTGGCCCCAGTCTCTCACCCCCAACAATCTACTTCTGTTGGCTTCCCGTCACTTCCCTCTCCCTAATTTTGATTCTTGCGGTCCAAATTTCTCTGACCATTTGAACAGCCTGGATTTCTCTTCTCCGTGTCCATTCCATGTCGTATCTACCCAGTTACCTTCCTCTTACTCTTTCACTTTCATTATTTATACCATTTTTCATTTCCACTATTTAGTTTCAGCCACATTTGTCCTGTGTGATGCCTGAATAAGCTCTCAGAGCTGCTCTCTGACCTGCACAAGGAATGATTGGTAACTTTGCGGATGACATGAAAATAGGTGGCATTGTAGAAAGTGAACAAGGTTAACAAGAATTACTGCGGGATCTTAATCAGCCTGGTAGGTGAGCCGAGGAATGGTAAATGGGGTTTAATTCAGATTAGTGTACAAAAACATGAAGGCTGTATATAGGGTGAATGCATATAATCTTTTTTCCCCAGGATTAGGAAATCTATAACTAGAGGGCATAGGTTTGAGATGAAAGGGGAAATATTTAATAGGAACTATTTCACACCGGGTCGTATGTATGTGGAACAAGCTGTCAGAAAAAGTGGTTGAGGCAGTTTCCCCCCCAATCAGCTTGAGAATCTTTTCTCTATTCAATAAGGAAGACAAAACAATAACATCCACCAATGCCTTCTTTACAAGCTGAAAATATTTATTTTTTCCATTCTTTCATTATAACTTTTCTGAAGCATCAACATCATGGCTTTGCACTTTCTCCAGTAATGCATGCCCTGACCAGGGTCCTGTAAATCCAGTCATTTCTCCCTTGATGGAACATTAGGTTCCACAAGAGGCATTGCTGGAGAAGTGATCAGTCGTATTTGTGGCTGGAGGGCAGAAACTGCGAAGAGCCAGTGGCAATTTTAATTTTAAGACCTTGGGGGTTATAAGGCCCACTCAAAGTAACTCAGGCAGTGCAAATGTATTTGCAAAATTGATTGTAACAAACAAGCAGGTTTATAAATGAATTACATAGATAAAGATATAGAGACTAGAGAAATCGAGGTCCAAGCGGCATGAACATTGCAATATGGAGGGCCATAAGAGCAAAAAGGTTGCCAATATCATCAAAGACTCACACCATCCTGGTCACATACTCATCGCTCCATTGCCATCGGGAAGAAGGTACAGAAGCCTGAAATCTGTAACATCCAGGTTCAGCAACAGCTACTTCCCCACAGCCATCAGGCTATTAAACATGACATCAATAAGCTCTGAACAATAATAGTCTATTATTATGCGTTATCTGTTATTTATTGTGTAGATATTGTCTATAGACACACTGAACTTTTATCTCCCATTCTGTATTATGTTTACATATTCTGTTGTGCTGCAGCAAGCAAAAATTTCATTGTCCCATCTGGGACACATGACAATTAAACTCTCTTGACTCTTGACTTGAATTTGTTAACTTTCCCACCTAGCTTTGAGCAGAAGAAAGCTCAGTGGGCTGTTTGCAGTTCCTTCATAAGAGTTATTATTGTAGATGTTAAAGAGCCAAGGCCCCAACTATGATCCACTTGTCAGCTCACTAATTATGTTATTCCTATTTCGTTACATGCCTATTAATTAACATTCAATTAGCAATAGTTTTTAAGCCACAAGATCTTATTTTGTACCTTTTCAAATCCTTTTTGAAATTCCTCCAGTTTTTGAAAATACTGCAACCATTGGTTTTCTCTTATCAATGCTAGTTGCATCCTCAAATAACTATTAGAATCTTATTTCATAAAACCTTGTTGATTCAGCCAAATCATATGATGATTTTTTTTTTTTTTTTAAGTGTCCAGTTACTTAATCCTTAATGATAGATTTACACTCCTAGCATGGACCAAGCTAATTGATCTACAAGTTCTTTGGTTTTCATGTTTCTCCTATGAATAATACTTTTATTAGGTTCCAATTCACATGGCCTTTGCAGCTCTATGTTAGAGAAGAGGATACAAACGCTACAAAGTTCCAGTGATTTAATCAAACACACTGTGCAGAGGAAATAACTTCATTTTTCAAAGTTTTGATGCAATACTGGCTCATATTTTTTTTTATCTTACTTCAGCTGCAAACGATTTACAAGATGTGAACTTTGCAGCAACTTGATTGGCAAAGTGTTGTTTTTCTTAAATCCTGCTTTCCCAATTAAAAGTTCAACTATAGGTATTGTCTGGGTTTTGCGAAAAACACTCATACGTCCAGTAATCATAGGGAAATACAAATACAATATTTAATTCTCCCATCATTTAACTTCTAGAATTCTTTCAATTGATGTTATTAATCAAAGCAAGTCAAAAATAAAAATCTATCCTCAATTGTTGTTAAATTCTTTCAGTAGTTTTCCAACGAAGGGTTTTTGTCTCATTCACATGGTTATGAATATTTACCTGTGCAGGGAAAAACCAGAAGAAAAGGTTGCTGTTATGGGTCTTATTCACCGTCAAATAGCCCGAGTAGCTCTTCACACGTGGCCCATCGAGAGGCCCCACTAAACTTAGCTCCCTGGCTGAAAAAACAAAGAGATATCTTCACGCGACACAATACAATGCACTGAATTTGCTGAAAAATCAGTTTCAAACTCTCCATAGAATTCATTTAAAAAATCTTTAAAAAGCTAACTCATCCCTCAAACAAAATTTTAAAAAACTGTCCTGAATACAGACCATTAACCAAGGTTGCTGCTTCAAGGCTACTGGATGAATTGCTTATAACTACATGTAAATTCAGGATTTGAATCATATTCTGTAATTTGATACCCAGAAGTTCTGAAGCAGGGGAAGATTAACCCAGATTATTTTTTTGCCATCAGAAAAAGCAGATTAAGGGAAAATATGATTAACATATTTAAATTCATGAAAGATTTAAATCACAAGAAGGCGAAAAAATTGCAGAAAACAGCATTTTGTGGAGAAAAAAAGTTCATGGGAAATGAATAAATATTTGAAAATGAAAAAAATATTAATTTCTCAGGTAGAAGAGGGTCAGAGGCACAGTTTAGACAGAATACGCTGAACAGTCTGCTGCTGTGCTACATATATTTTAGGTATTAAAATTAAAATAGGTGTTATGTTATAATGGATCAGTTTATGTCATAATTATGATGACTATTTCACAAACTTGGTTTACGTCCTTCTGCCTTATCAACATTACTGGATATATACGAACTTATCCACTTTGTGCTTCTTGTGAATACTCGATTTTAAATCTGAATGAACCACAGAGTCATAGAGCACAGAACCAGGGCCTTTAGCATAAACCTCCTTCAGCCCACCTTACCCATGCTGACCAAGATAAAAAATAAGCTGTGCCTCTGACTCACATCTACTAGAGAAATTAATATTTTTTTCCATTTGGTCTACACTAGTCCAACCAGCCTGCATTTGGCAAACCGTTCCTATCCACGTATCTGTCAAAATGCCTTTTAAATATTGTTATATTACCCGCCTCACCTATCTCTTCAGGCAGTATGTTCCATATACCTACCACCCTCAGTGTGAAAAAGATGCTGATCAAATCTTTTCCCTCTCACCTAAAACCCATTTCCCCTTGTTCTTGATTCCCTTACTCCGGGTGAAAGAGTAAGCATGCACCATATCTATTCCCATCTATGACCCTACCTTCACATGTCTATAAGATCACCCCCCCAGCCTCCTGCACTCCAAGAAATAATGTCCTAGCCTGCCCAACTCCCTTTAGTTCAAGCCTTCATGTTGCACTGAACCCAATTGCAACACCTCAAGATCCGCAATGAAACCTCTTGCTAGTCTACTCCTCCTGCCTTTTTAAGACTCTCCTGTCGGATACCCATGACCACTTTCCTGCTTTAATTTCATATCAGTCAGATTTTGTTTTGAGAAGTTACCTGGGAGAATCCACTGCATGAAGTCCTAAAAACCTCTTGTCATTGCTTAAAAAGAACCAAGCAGGCCACAAAGTATAGCTTTGAAGTTAGGTAGCTATTGTGGAGAGAGGATCTCAAAGAGTCATTGATTCAAAACTTCAATCCGGTTTCCTCTCTTCAGATATTGCCTGAGATGCTGAATAATTTTAGCATTCATTAATTTTATTTTAGATTTTTAGCATCTGAACTGTTGTGCATTTCAATAAAATTAGACAGAGCAGGGGAAACGTGTCCTTGTAATTGTTTACTTAGAATATTTGACATAAATTAGTCAATAGACAATAGGTGCAGGCGTAGGCCATTCGGCCCTTCAAGCCAGCACCGCCATTCAATGTGATCATAGCTGATCATCCCCAATCAGTACCCCGTTCATGCCTTCTCCCCATATTCCCTGACTCCGCTATCTTTAAGAGCCCTATTTAACTCTCTTGAAAGTATCCAGAGAACCGGTCTCCACCGCTCTCTGAGGCAGAGAATTCCACAGACTCACAACTCTGTGTGAAAAAGTGTTTCTTCATCTCCGTTCTAAATGGCTTACCGCTTATTCTTAAACTGTGGCCCCTGGTTCTGGACTCCCCCAACATTGGGAATATGTTTCCTGCCTCTAGCGTGTCCAAACCCTTTATAATCTTATAAGTTTCAATAAGATTCCCTCTCATCCTTCTAAATTCCAGGTAATAGAAGCCCAGCCGCTCCATTCTCTCAGCATATGACAGTCCCCCCATCCCGGGAATTAACCTTGTGAACTTGCGCTGCACGCCCTCAATAGCAAGAATGTCCTTCCTCAAATTAGGAGACGAAAACTGCACACTATACTCCAGTTGTGGTCTCACTAGGGCCCTGTACAACTGCAGGAAGACCTCTTTGCTTCTATACTCAACTCCTCTTGTTATGAAGGCCAACATGCCATTCGCTTTCATCACTGCCTGCTGTGCCTGCATGCTTACTTTCATTGACTGATGAACAAGGACCCCCAGATCCCATTGTACTTCCCCTTTTCCCAACTTGACACCATTTAGACAATAATCTGCCTTCCTATTTTTGCTACCAAAGTGGATAACCTCACATTTATCCACATTAAATTGCATCTGCCATACATCTGCCCACTCACCCAACCTGTGCAAGTCTCCCTGCATTCTCATAGCATCCTCCTCACAGTTCACACTGCCACCCAGCTTTGTGTCATCTACAAATTTGCTAATGTTACTTTGAATCCCTTCATCTAAATCATTGATGTATATTGTAAATAGCTGCGGTCCCAGCACTGAGCCTTGCGGTACCCCACTGGTCACTGCCTGCCATTCTGAAAAGGGCCCGTTAATCCCTACTCTTTGTTTCCTGTCTGCCAACCAATTTTCTATCCATGTCAGCACTCTACCCCCAATACCATGTGCCCTAATTTTGCCCATTAATCTCCTATGTGGGACCTTATCAAATGCTTTCTGAAAGTCCAGGTACACTACATCCACTGGCTCTCCCTTGTCCATTTTCCTAGTTACATCCTCAAAAAATTAGTCAAGCATGACTAAGTCAAGCAAGCCAACTTTAAAAACGGATATATCCTACATTTTAGCTTGCTATCAAAAACAGTCTAAATCCTAGCAAGAAATTCATTGCCAAAACATGAAAACATATAATTTGTATTCTAATGCTTTTGTAATTAATAACTTTTGTAATCAATCATAAACTAGGTAAACTAACTTGAGGATAAACAAATGGAACAAATCTCAATGTGCTCTTTGGAGCTTGACTCAAGAAGCGTGCCATTTGAAATCATGTGGACTGTAGATAACTATTTACACTCACCTTTTTCAATTTGTCCAGACTCCAAATAAGGAGTGAGAAAAAGCGGCTTCCCAGGATCAATATCTCTTGTCAGCGGAACAGAAACCTTGACCTCTTTAAACATGCCACTGAGAAATGAAAACTTCCCAGAAGTGCAGATTGGCTGAATGGAGATGAGCACCACTGCAAATAGTCGTGTCTGCCACATCCTAAAGAAAAGACAGGAAAATAATTTAGACTGGAAGCAAAAAAATGTTCTCTCCAGTTGTGGAGTTGTAAATCAAACCGTAATTATTTAAACAGTCTGGGGTAACACACTAGTTAATCTTAATAATTGTAAGAATGTGCTTTATAAAGTTAACATTGATGCAGATGATGTACATTTATTGGTAATTATGCTCTTGCATTACTAACACATTGTGTTTAATTCTCAGTCTAGATCAATCCCACTGTTCATTAAGCAATCTCTGTTGAGAATTCACCATTGTTACTAATTGCACTTTGAGGAGGTTCACGTGTTTAATATTTAAACAATAAGGCTCAACTGTTAGTACAAAAAGGCAAGGTGTGTGTGTTAACGTGTTGACTGTGAAGTGAAGCCCAGCCCCTGTCATCCGCTGCACCCCACCTTTGTTCACCCAGGTCAGCGTTGATTGGTCGGCCCAGATCACGCCAGGTCCACGCAGGTGCTCGAGCTTGATGAACGACGGTTCAAGACCAAGGTGGCTCGGCCCGTCACATGATCCCCCCCCATTACCGGAATATTGGAGGTGGTTAGGCTGTCGAGTGAGGCGGCCTGATCTTGTGCACGTGTCCCCTGTGTTCGGGGTTGCAGCAGGTTGAGTTGAGGGTGGGTTTGGTCGTGATGGCGGACGCTTTCTGCGGCGGGGTTGTGCCACCTGCACTGGTTGGTCAATCTCCACGTGTGCCGGCTTCAGCGGTTCTCGTGTCTGCCACCCATGTCGATGAGGAAAGCCATGGCGTCGTTTTGCAGTACTCTGAAGGGTCCCTCATAAGGCTTTTGCAGTGGTGTACGGTGGGAATCTCGGCGAAGGAAGACATAATGACAGTCCTGGAGGTCGGGTGGGACGTACGTGGTGGTGAGACCGTGTCAGGATGTTGGGACTGGAGAAAGCGTGCCCACCATCTCACGTGTCAGCGTGGTCGTGGGCGGCTCTTGATGTCCATGCGCCGCCTGGGACCGTAAGCGGGGCGCCGTACACCAGCTCGGCAGAGGAAGTTGCCAAGTCCTCCTTTGGGGCAGTGCGTATACCTAGCATGATCCACGGCAATTCGTCCATCCAGTCTGGGCCCGTGAGCCGTGCCTTGAGGGATGCCTTCATGTGCCGGTGAAAACGTTCCACTAGGCCATTTGCTTGCGAGTGGTAGGCCGTTGTGTGGTGCAGCTTAGTGCCAAGCAGCCAGGCCATTGCGGACCACAGCGTGGAGGCGAACTGCGCATCTCTGTCTGTGAGGGCACGTGCACACGTCGCAGTGTAGGTTTCCGAGAGCGCGACGGCTTCCAGCCACCTCATAAATCTGTCCATGATGGTGAAGAGGTGGGCGACACCTCTGGATGGGGCCAGAGGTCCAACGGTGTCGACGCGGATGTGGTCGAAACGCCGGCGTGTCAGGGCGAAGTTCTGCAGCGGCGCCTTGATGTGTCGCTGAATCTTGGAGGTTTGACAGGGGATGCACACTCTGGCCCAGTTGCCGGTCTGTTTGAGCAACCCGTGCCACATGAACTTGGCTGCCACATGTGCCTTTGTTGTCCGGATGGAAGGGTGAGCGAGGCCATGAACCATGTCGAAAAGGAGGAATGTGGTGTCAGCGGGCCTGGATCACACATCCTCCAACAACAGGCCTGAGATGGTGGTGCAGTAGGCGAGCATCTCTTCATCCTCTCGCTGGGCGGCAGCATCGGCCGTGTAGTCAACACCTGGGGCCAGAACGTGGATGGCATTGGTGGCGGTGCAGGACAACACATCTGCAACCTGGTTGATATTGCCTGCGATTTGATGAACGCAAGTCGTGTGCTCAGAGATGTATGCCAGGTGGTGCTGATGTCGGGCTGACCAAGGATCAGACACTTTGGCAAAGGCAAACGCGAGTGGCTTGTGGTCGGCGTAAGTCCCTGCTCTCGAGGAAGTAGCGGAAATGCTGGATGACCAGGTAGAGAGCGAGGAGCTCCCGGTCAAAAGCGCTGTATTTCAATCCAATCAATCAATCAACCTTTATTGTCATCTTGCAAAGCAACAGTTGTACAGTGCAAAATGAGAAGACGTTTCCCATGGAATACCGGAGCATCACACATGAAACTTAAACCATTTCACACATAATAACAGTAAAAACAATCCAGTCCCTGATGAAACAGTATAAATTGTTAAAAGCAGGTAAAACAGCAACATTAAAATACAGTAAAAACAATCATTAAAATGTCCAGGGCAGCTGATTTAATTGGCCAGTGCCAGAGTTATTAAATTAAAAGGTCAGTGCAAAGCCACAGAATCAGGTGACTGTGAGTACAGAGTGACTGTTTAGCAGCCTCACAGCCTGTGGCAGGAAGCTGTTTAGCAGTCTGGTAGTCTGGGCTTTGATGCTACGGTATCTCTTGCCTGATGGCAGGAGATCCAGGTGTGTGTGGAGGGGGTGGTTTGTCCTTAGCTATTCTCAGAGCTTTTTTCAGACAGCGGCTCTGGAACAGTTCTTGTACCGAGGGTAGGGAGACGCCAATGATCCTCTCTGCTCCCCTCACTACCCTCTGCAAAGCCTTCCTGTCTGAGCAGTTACAGTTGGAGTACCACGTGTTCATGCAGTACGCAAGTACAGACTCCACCGTGCCCCTGTAAAAAGTCCTGAGGATGTTGGTGGGGAGTGAGGCCTGTTTGAGTTTCCTCAGGAAGTGCAGTCGCTGATGGGCCCATTTGACAATCCCAGTGTTGTTCCTGGACCAGGTGAGACTGTCTGTAATTTGCACTCCGAGGAACTTAATACTCTCCACTGTGGTGCCACTGATGTTGAGGGGTGTATGCTTTGGCTGCGCCCTCCTAAAGTCGACAATCATCTCCTTTGTTTTGTCGACATTTAATGCTAAATTGTTGTTGCCCCACCAGTCCACTAGTTGTTTTACTTCCTCCCTGTACATTGATTCGTCATCTCCGCTGATGAGTCCCACCACTGTTGTGTCATCCGCGAATTTTATGTTCTTATTGTCCCTGAATCTGGCAGCACAGTCATGTGTGAGCAATGTGAACAACAGCGGGCTGAGCACACAGTCTTGAGGGGAGCCGGTGCTCAGCATGATCGAGCTTGAGGTGTTCTTGCCAACACGGACTGACTGCGGTCTCTCTGTCAGAAAGTCCAAGATCCAGTGACACAGGGTGGTGTTGAGGCCCAGCAGGGTTAGTTTCTCCACAAGTCTCTGTGGGATGATGCTATTAAAAGCTGAGCTGGTCAATGTACAGGATTCTGGCGTAGGTGTTTTTGTTTTCCAGATGAGTGAGTACTGTATGCAGCGTGGTAGAGATGGCATCTTCTGCAGAACGGTTGGGGCAATAGGCAAACTGGAGGGGGTCTAACCATGAGGGGAGGCTGGCAGTAATGTGAGGTTTCACCAGGCGTTCAAAGCACTTCATTATTATGGGGGTCAGGGCCACAGGGCATTTAGTCATTTAGGCAGGCAACAACTGGTTTATTTGCTATTGGGATTATTGTGGAAGTTTTGAGGCATGTGGGGACAATGGCTTGACTAAGGGAGATGTTGAAGATGTCAGTTAGCACATCTGCTAACTCATCAGCACATTCCTTGAGCACACGTCCTGGGATGTTGTCGGGTCCAACTGCTTTCCACGGGTTGACCTTAGACAGGATTCTCCATGTGTCCATTGAGTCTTTGGTCAGGACTGGCTGGTCGGTTTGTAAGCAGGGGCTGGCTCTCCCCTTGGGTGTGGTGTTCGCTGCATCAAAACGTGCCAAGAAGTAGTTCAGTTTATCTGGAAGAGAAGTGTCGGTGTCAGTTACCTGCTGCCTTGCCTTGTACCCCGTCAGTGTTTGGATTCCCTTCCACATCCTCCTGGTGTCTCCTGTGTCACAGAGGTGTCCCTGGATTTTCCCTGCGTAGGCACGTTTCGCTGCCCTGATTCCAGACCCCGGTGTGTTTTCTACACCGAAGGATTCTCAGGTGACGACTGAAAAAGGCGAGGGCTACCAACTACCATTGATCAGTTGTTCCAGCACTCTGCCCACGGCTGTGCCAGATGCGTCGACCGTGGGAGCTGTTGGTGCGTTGGCCCATGGAAGTACCAGCATCGTTGCTGTTGCCAGCGCCTCCTTGGCGTTGTCGAACACGGTCGTGGTTGTGTCATCCCAAATGAGCTTTTGGCTTGTTGGTCAGGTCCTTGAACAGCGGTTGCATGACCCTGGCGGCTGCTGGCATGAAGCGGTGTAGAAGTTGACCATGCCGACAAACTCTTGGAGTCCCTTCACAGTAGAGGGTTTGGCAAACTTGCGAATGGCCTCGACCTTGGTCGGGAGCGGGTCCGTTCCGTGCTGGTTGTTGTGATGGCAGAGGAAGTTGGTGGAAGTGAGGCCAAACTGACACTTGGCAAGGTTGATGGCCAGGCCACGCCCGTTGAGTCTCTGGCAGAGCTGCCGAAGGTGTGCGCGGTGTTCCTGTCGAGAGTGGCTGGCGATGAGGATGTCGTCGAGGTAGATGAACACGTAGTCCAACCCGTGGCCCACCGTGTCCATGAGCTTTTGGAAAGCTTGGGCACCGTTCTTAAGGCCAAAAGGCATGCGCAGGAACTCAAAGAACCTGAACGGGGTGATGAGGGCCTTCTTGGGGATGTCGTCTGGATGGACCGGAATCTGATGGTAGCCACGTACCAGGTCGATCTTGGAAAATACCTTGTCACCGTCCATGTTTGCTGTGAAGTCCTGAATGTGACAGACAGGATACCGGCCAGCTGTTGTGACCTTGTTGAGATGGCAGTAGACCCCACAGGGTCTCCAGCCCCCAGACACTTTGAGGACCATGTGAAGCGGGGATGCCCATGGGTTGTTTGAGCGGCGCACTATGCCCATTTCCACCATCTTGCGGAACTCGTCTTTGGCTAGTTGGAGCTTGTTGGGGGGCAGCCGGCGTACGCGTGCAGGGAGAGCGGTTCAGTGGTGGGGGATATGGTGCTTCACCCCATGCTTGGGGCTGCCGTTGTGAACTGGGGAGTTATGCGGTCAGGGAAATCAGCCAAGATCCTGGCATACTCATTGTCGGAGAAGGTCACCGAGCCTAGGTGGGGCAGTCAATTCGGCGTGGTGCAAGGCGATCGACTCGAATGTCTCAGAATTAACGTGACGTTGTCTTTTCAAGTCAATTAGCAGGGAGTGCGCCTGGAGGAAGTCGGCGCCCAGCAGTGGTTGTGAGACGTCGGCGATGGTAAAGGTCCACTTGAAGCGATAGGAGTTGAAGTTGAGTGGGATCGTGCGTACCCCGTAGTTTCTGGTGTTGCTGCTGTTGGCGGTCAGGGGAGACCCCTTCTTTCCGGAACGAGTGTTGGTGCCCGAGGGGGGCAAAACACTAGCCTCCGCTCCCATGTCAACGAGAAATGTCACCCAGAATGACGATCCCAGGTGTAGAGGGGGCAATGTTTTTGGTCGGCTGCAGTTGCCACTACCGACAGCCGGCCGAAAGGTTTCCCGGATGCGTGCATGGTGGTAGTAGCACTGCTTGTCCTTGCTGCCGCTGTTCGTGGCTGATGTCACTGCCGCGCCCGTATGATCTACCGAGGCACAGCCGCCACCCAACTGATGGTGGCTCCACCATGCTGATGTGCCTGCCACAGCACATCCGCACAGGCTGCCAGTCATCGGGAGTCAGTGAAATCGTCACCCGTGAGGAGCAGGCGGATGTCCTCAGGCAACTGCTCGAGGAAGACCTGTTCGAAAAGGAGGCAGGTCTTGTGTCAATCCTTCAGGGCGAGCATTTCGTACATGAGCACGGACGGTTTGCGGTCGACTAGGCCATCCATGTGCAGGAGTTTTGCCGCCCTGTCGCGGCGGCTGAGACCTTGAAGAGCGTCTTGATCCCTTTGTACTTGTTGTCAGCTGGTGGTTGGCGAAGGTAATCGATGAGGCGCTTGGCGGTTTCCTGGTCCAGCGCACTGACCACGTGGTAGTACTTGGTGATGTCGGCATTTATCCAAGCGATGTGGAATTGGGCTTCGGCTTGTTCAAATCACACTTGGGGCTGTGATGTCCAAATGGTGGGCAGTTTGAGTGAAACTGCATTCTGCTGATCTGGGTTATCTCCTCCAGGCATGATGAAATTCAAAAGGGGCCTTTTGGATCGTCGGTGTCACACTGAAGAGGTGCACGTGTTGCATAAACACTCAGTTTAATATTTAAACAACACAGCTCAACTATTAATACAGAAGGGCAAGGCATGTTAACATGTTGACTATGAAGTGAAGATTAACTCCGTCGTCCGCTGCACCCCACCTTTGTTCACCCAGGTCGGAGTTGATTGATCGGCCCAGATCACGCCAGGTCCACGCGAGTGCTCGAGCTCGACGAATGAGGGTTCAAGACCAAGTGGCTCGGCCCGCCACTTCTTCAAAAGACACTGGTGACCTCATGCGTGTAATGTATTCATGCATTTTCATGTATATGCTAATGAGTTGGTGTTGTATACAAGTAGGGAATGTTGGTTAATAAATCTCTCTTGTGATCCAGCCAGCCTGCGTGTAAGTTGTTATTCATTCTACTGTCCGGAATATAACAAAATTAGTGACGAGGATGGGATAGAGTTTGTGAACTCATCCTTTAAATACAGTGCAGGACTGTTTTGCAACACGCAATATTGTTTAACAGTTCAAACAGTAAATACAGAGTTGTGTCGCAGTTGTTTGCGAGCTGGACATGAGAGGCCTACAGATCCTTCCATGCAGGGGACTGTAGTTTAAAACAGCAGCTGGATAAATCGGCAAGAGTTTGTCAGGCTATCTCTATGTTGTGTCTACGTGGCAAGATGTCGTCCTTGGGAGTGTATAACATTTTAGACTGAGTTTTTTTTGTCGAATTCCTCAAGCTGAATAGTCTTTGTACAGCTAAGTTTTAGGTGAATTGTTACACCAGAACAGGCAGGAATTCGGATTTTTTGAACGAACCTTTTATTTAAAAAAAAATAAGAGAATGACACAATGGCAGCGTCCACAGGCTACATTGGAAACCTTGGCACTTTTGACAAGAGCAGAGAGCCATTTAACTCTTATATGGAGAGAGCAAACATGTTTTTCACGGCGAATAATATATTGGAGATTAATGGGGAAGGAGAGATAGTGGCTGAAACACATAAGGCCATTTACATTCACAAGGCAGTGCCTATGGCCAAACCAAGAGGCGCTAAACCAAAACCGAAGTATGGCGGGGAGGCGAGTTCAGCCAGTTGTTATCGTTGCAACGGTAATCACTCATCCCAATTTTCAGTTCAAAATGGCCAAGTGCTATAACTGCCAGAAAAAAGGCCATATTGCCTCAGCATGTCGGGCCAAGCTTAAAACAGGAAACCAACAATCTGCGGGAATCAAGCGACAACACCAGAGAGGAGTTCACAACGTGGAGGTGAACCCAGATGTAAATGAACTTGGGTTGTACACCATTTATGCAACCAACATCGATAAGCCTACAACCAGCCAAGGCAAGGACTTTCGAACTAAACTATTGATTAATGAACAGTTAATCGATATGTGTATTGACACGGCAACAGATTGTTCGACCATGAGCAAAGACCTGTACAAAACAAAGTTCCCACAGACACCATTGTTTGAGAGTAAGGTCAAGCTGAGAACCTACTCGGGCGAAGTTTTGGAGATTTGTGGACAAATGAACTGTAAAGTTCAGCATAATAGTCAGTCAGTAACACTGCCCATCATAGTGGCCAGCTACAGAAATAAACCAACCCTCCTTGGAAAGGATTGGCCGAGTAGAATAGAATTAGTCTGGAAGAACATTTTCAGCATCGATTTATCCAAATCACGTCTTGAAAACGTCATAAGCAAACATGCAAACATTTTTGCTGACAGTTACACGGGAATAACAGGGTACTCTGCACACATTCGACTTAAGGAAGATGTGAGACCTGTGTATTGTCGACCATGACCTGTACCATATGCACTAAAGTAACAAGTGAAGGTAGAACTCGACAGATGAAAGCGTAATGGAGTACTCGTGAAGACAGACCAGAGTAACTGGGCAACGCCAATTGTGGCCGTACCCAAAGCTGACAAAACTGTTCGACTATGTGGTGATTACAAAGTCACAATCAACCAAGCCGTTGATGACAAACAATATCCGTTACCAACCTCGCAAGATCTGTACGCAGAACTTAGCGGAGCAAGAGTCTTCACTAAACTGGATTTGTCTCACGCTTACGCCCAACTCAATGTCGATAAGGAAAGTCAGCAGTACTTGACTATCAACACACATAAGGGCTTGTATTCATATACAAAGCTGCCCTATGGTGTAAAATCCTCCCCGAAAATGTTTCAGTCTGCCATGGACCAAATATTACAAGGCATTCCGCACTGTGTGTGTAACCAGGATGACCTACTGATATTCACAGAAGGCATGGTAGAACATCTGGAAATCCTCGAGCAAGTTCTCACACGACTGAACTGCCACAATGTCAAACTGCGACAAAGTAAATGTGCATTTGCACAGTCAGAGGTGGTCTACCTTGGACTCAAAGTAGATGCCAATGGACTTCGCCCTGTGAAGGCGAAAGTTGAAGCAATAGCGAATGCTCCAAAACCCAACAATGTGTCAGAGCTACAATCATTCCTTGGGATGGTGCAGTTCTATGCACGATTCCTTCCAGATTTAGCAACTGTGCTAAAGCCACTTCATCATCTGCTACAAAAAGATGTGAAATGGACATGGGGAAAGGAACAGCAACGTGCATGTGACATCTGCAAGGAAAACTTGACAAGTGACAAACCTCTTGTTCACTATGATACGACACGCGAGATGAAACTTGCTTGTGATGCTTCAAGTTATGGTGTAGGTGCAGTGATCTCCCAAGTAATGAATGACGGACAGGAAAAGCCTATTGCTTTTGCATCCCGCACCCTGTCATCGAGTGAACGCAACTATGCGCAGATAGAAAAGGAAGCACTCAGCATCGTGTTCGGAATCAAGAAATTCCATCAGTTTCTTCTCGGCAGACCATTCACCCTGGTAACTGATCACAAGCCACTACTAATGATACTTGCCCCCAAGTCAGCTATACCTCCCATGGCGATATCAAGGATGCAGCGCTGGGCAATTTTGCTGTCCCAGTATGACTACAAGGTGGAGTATAGAAGCTCCAAGTGCAACGCAGTTGCAGATGCGTTGTCCCGGTTGCCCCATGAGAACTCTGACATGGGAAGTGAGAACTCAATCTGCACACTGCAAGTTGTAGATGAAGACTTTCCAGTGACTGCAACAGAAATTGCAGCAGAAACAAAGGAAGACAATGTGCTGAAGTGGGTTTATGAACAGACATTGAATGGTTGGACTGAAATCGATAGTGGATTGAACTCAGTTCTGAACTCAGAGCTGAAGCCTTTCCATAATCGACGCCATGAATTATCATGTGAGCAGGGATGCATTAAGTGGGGTTACAGAGTGGTTGTACCAGAGTCTTGGAGAAACAAAATTATGAACAAACTTCATGCCGAACATCCTGGCATAGTAAGCATGAAATCAATTGCCAGAAGTTTTGTGTATTGGCCTGGTATTGACAGTGACATCGAAGTTTACCGGAAGAACTTGTTTCTGATAACGGGCCTCAATTTCGTTCAGAACAGTTCAAAGAGTTCATGCAGCGGAATGGTGTGAAACACACACTTGTTCCCCCATACCATCCAGCCTCTAACGGGGCGGTAGAAAGGTCTGTTAGAGTTGTCAAAGATGCTCTCAAGAAACAGGTTTTGCAGGGTAGTTCAACGTTCAGCATGAAACATCGTTTGGCTAGTTTCTTGCTGAAGTACAGAACCACACCACACACAACAACAGGTTACTCACCTGCAGAACTGTTGATGAAGAGAAGGCTAAGAATACGCCCAAGTCTAGTCAACCCAATTTAGCTTTGAGAGTTGAACAAAAACAATTAAGTCAGAAACGCCATTTTGATTCCCACAAAAAGAGAGGTACTTCAAGCCAGATGAGCAGGTTTGTGTTCTCAGTCCTCCCAACAAGTCCAGTCGAGACAAATTGGATGTTGGGAAAATAGTGGAAGTGTGTGGAACAAAACGATACTTAGTTGAAGTTGGAGATAGGATCAAAAGTGTTCATGTTGATCAAATGATTCCAACCAAAGATGAACCAAAAACTGAGCATGAAGTCCTAATTCCTGAGTCTTTATCTGAAAGTGAGTTGGAAGAGCCAACTGTGATTGAAACACAAAGTTCAGTCAGTACAAAGAAACAGATTCCTCTGGTCAAAGTCAGTACTAAAACAGAGCCAAACAAGCCTACAGTTGAGTCAACACCTAAACCCGTTATACCTGTTACTGTTAGATGATCAGGCAGGATCCGTAAACCAGTAGTCAGATTAGGTTTTTAAATTAAGTAACTCACTGTCTAGGTAGAATGCCAAGGTGTAAATATGTAAAATAAATATTGCATTATCATTTAAGATTTAATGAACACTGGTTTAAATCAAGTATCACAACAAGAAAACTGTAACTGTGTACTTAGATTTAATACTTTAAAAAGGGAGAGCAGTGTAATGTATTCATGCATATTCATGTATATGCTAATGAGTTGGTGTTGTATACAAGTTGGGAATGTTGGGTAATAAATCTCTCTTGTGATCCAGCCAGCCTGCGTGTAAGTTGTTATTCATTCTGCTGTCCGGAATATAACAATGTGGAATCATGCTAAATCAATTTCTACGTTGTAGGCTTGAATGGAAACTGAAGTACAGTAAAAGTATTTTTGTTTCATACTTCCTAACAACATGCAAGCCCATTTGGCCCATCGAGTCTTTGGCTGCTCACAGAAAAGTCCAATCAATGTAATTCCTCCACTTACTTCGCTGCAAGCCTTTTCTCTCATACATGCAGTTAACACCCTGATTTTTCCAACAGCCACAGAGGTAATTTATAACAACCAAGTATCCTAACAACCATGCACATCTATGGGAAAGGAAATTGAGAAACGCAGGGGTGCACTTACAAACTCCGTACAGATAGCATGGTAATCTGAATCAAACTGGGACACTGTAGCTATGAGGCACAAAGTAGAGGAGAGTCGAAGATGTCACATTTCTGTATTAAAATAAGAAAGGTCCATTTGCTAGAAACCACGACAAATCTGACAATCTGGGCAGCAGCAACTTCTAACAAAGTTCTATTTTTACTAGGACCATGCTCCAACTTATTTGTCTCAATACAAAACATTACATCTGAATTGACTGTTGTTTGGCTTGCCTGTGCCTGTTTTATTCTGCACTACAAATTCCTGTTATCTGCAGATGGAAATGGCATGCTGCCCTCTGCAGGGCATTTAAAACCTGTGTGAAGAGAGCAGGTAACAGCAGTGTCCTCTTGACCTATACAGTATCCTCTTCAGGGCAATAAAGAAAACGTTGCAAGAAGAAAGACGAGCTGGCATGATAGATACAATGTGAATTGGATATCAAAGCAAAACTAAAATGATTGGATTAAGAGCAAGGGAGTTAGATGCTGTTTTTTTACAGAAGACAGAGGAACAGCTAACCTTGGATGCCAACTTCATGGTGACTGGGAGCAGCACATTGCAAAACACACCCTAGCTTTTTGAAACAAATCAGAAACTGATGGAGGAGAAAATAAAAACAGGCCCTTTGGCCCATCATCCATGCTGATCAAGGTGCCCATCTAAACTAGTCCCAGGGAAAAAGTTGCCCCTCTGCTTCATATTAAATCTTTCTCCTCTTACTTTAAATACATGCAATCTAATTCTTGATTCCCCAACCATGATTAAACGACTGTGTGCATTCACAATATCTATTCCCCTCGTGATTTTATAAACATCTGGAAGATCACCCCACAGTCTCCTCCAACAAATAGAACCCTAGATAAACACAAAGCGCTGGAGTACTCAGCAGGTCAGGCAGCATCTCTGAAGAAAAAGGATGGATGACATTTCGGATCGGGACCCTCCCTGCCCAATCATTCCCTCTTACTCAATCCCTTGAGTCTTGTTAAACATCCTTGTACTGTATATTTTCTCTGCACTCTTTCCAGCTTAAAAGCCTTTCCTGCAGCTGGGTGGTCAAAACTGAACACAACACTCCAAGGGCAACCTCACCAACAATGATTGAGATTTAGACTGATCTATCTTCAACAACACCGCCACCTTCACGACAGGGGGTCCCATACCCCAGGGGAGACCAAAATCTGTACCACTGACAAAACAAGTGCTTCACATCACCCAATTCCTGGACAGGCTGACACAGAACAGCAGACTATTGTAATTAAAATTTGGACCTCAAATGTACAAAAGTACTGTGTAAAATAATTGAATCCATCAACATTCATTGTGAAATGCATTGCACAATGTGTTGCAACCTTGGTTCTGTGCATTTTTATTTTTAACTCCACGAGACAAATTCTCCTCACAGGAAACTGTACCAAAAGTAGAGTTCTGATTGCACACATAGATTCCAGTTGAGAACAAGATAAGCAATTGAAGATCCGCCTTGGCTCAGAATGAGACTTGGGGGTAGTTCTCACAATGTATCACAGTTCATCCGAGCAAAAGATGCTAAGCAGCTGAAGTGCCTCTTTTATATGTGGTAAACACATGCAGACAACCCCAATGTCACTCTGCAAAGGAAAAGGGAACTGTGTAAAAAGTCAATGTAAATGATATTAATGGAAAAAAACAGAACAGCAAAGCAATTCTCTAATCCAAAGTCTCTTACCAACAAACAAACCAAGGTCGAACGTAGTTGGCAAATTCTTGAAAATGTCATGAAAAGATAAACATTCATATTCAAGGTAAACTGCATTTTGTGCAACGTAATTTCAATTCAAGATATTTACCGATCCTATTAGAGTCATAAGTCATACAGCACGGAAACAAGCCCTTGATCCCAACTTGCTCATGCAGACCACAATGCCCCTTCCACGCTAGTCTCACCTGCCCACATTTGGCCCACACTGCTCTAAATCTTAAAATAAAGAACCAAAGTGTTGAAGCAACTTAGCAAGTCAGGCAGCATTATTAAAGTTGTATAAAACAATGGTTAGACCAGAGGTACACAAAAATGCTGGAGAAACTCAGCGGGTGCAGCAGCATCTATGGAGCGAAGCAAATAGGTGACGTTTCGGGCCGAAACCCTTCTTCAGACTGATGGGGGGTGGGGGGGGGAGAAGGAAGGAAAAAGGGAAGAGGAGGAGCCCGAGGGCGGGGGGATGGGAGAAGACAGCTCGAGGGTTAAGGAAAGGTAGGAGACAGCAAGGGTTAGCAAAATTGGGAGAATTCAATGTTCATGCCATCCAGACGCAAGCTACCCAGGCGGAATATGAGGTGCTGTTCCTCCAATTTCCGGTGTTGCTCACTCTGGCAATGGAGGAGACCCAGGACAGAGAGGTCGGATTGGGAATGGGAGGGGGAGTTGAAGTGCTGAGCCACCGGCAGTTCAGGTAGGTTATTGCGGACTGAGCGGAGGTGTTCGGCGAAACGATCACCCAACCTCCGCTTAGTCTCACCGATGTAAATCAGCTGACATCTAGAGCAGCGGATGCAGTAGATGAGGTTGGAGGAGATACAGGTGAACCTTTGTCGCACCTGGAACGACTGCTTGGGTCCTTGAATGGAGTCGAGAGGGGAGGTGAAGGGACAGGTGTTGCATTTCTTGTGGTTGCAACGGAAAGTGCCCGGGGAGGGGTGGTACGGGAGAGAAGGGAAGAATTGACAAGGGAGTTGCGGAGGGAGCGGTCTTTGCGGAAGGCAAACATGGGGGGGGGAGATGTGAAGATGTGGCGAGTGGTGGGGTCACGTTGGAGGTGGCGGAAATGGCAGAGGATTATTTGTTGTATTTGCCGGCTGGTGGGGTGAAAGGTGAGGACTAGGGTGACTCTGCCCTTGTTGCGAGTGCGGGGATGGGGAGAGAGAGCAGTGTTGCGGGGTATGGAAGAGACCCTGGTGCGAGCCTCATCTATGGTGGAGGAGGGGAATCCCCGTTCCCTGAAGAGCGAGGACATTTCCGATGCCCTGGTGTGGAACGTCTCATCCTGGGAACAGATGCGGCGTAAGCGGAGGAATTGGGAGTAGGGGATGGAGTCTTTACAGGGGGCAGGGTGGGAAGACGTGTAGTCAAGTCAAGTCAAGTTTATTTGTCACATACACATACGAGATGTGCAGTGAAATGAAAGTGGCAATGCTCGCGGACATTTGTGCAAAAGACAAACAACCAAACAACCAAACAAACTATAAACACAATCATAACACACATATTATTTTACATAATAAATAATGGAAGGAAAAACGTTCAGTAGAGTTAGTCCCTGGTGAGATAGGCGTTTACAGTCCGAATGGCCTCTGGGAAGAAACTCCTTCTCAACCTCTCCGTTCTCACCGCATGGCAACGGAGGCGTTTGCCTGACCGTAGCAGCTGGAACAGTCCGTTGCAGGGGTGGAAGGGGTCTCTCATAATATTGTTGGCTCTGGAGTTGCACCTCCTGATGTATAGTTCCTGCAGGGGGGGCAAGTGAAGTTCCCATAGTGCGTTCGGCCGAACGCACTACTCTCTGCAGAGCCTTCTTGTCCTTGGCAGAGCAATTCCCAAACCAGATGGTAATGTTCCCGGACAAGATGCTTTCCACCGCCGCTGCGTAGAAGCACTGGAGGATCCTCGGAGACACTCTGAATTTCCTCAATTGCCTGAGGTGGTAAAGATGCTGCCTTGCCTTACTCACGAGTGCTGAGGCGTGTGATGCCCATGTCATATCCAGATAGCCATGTGAGTCAGTGGGTTTGTAGTGTATGTCGGTCAGAAGTCTGTCCCCTGCGATGGAGATGGTGAGGTCAAGGAATGGTAGGGAAGTGTCGGAAATGGTCCAGGTGTATTGGAGTGCCGGATGGAAGTTGGTGGTGAAGTGGATGAAGTCAGTCATCCACTTCACCAGGAAGAACCGGAGGGCTTTGAGGCCATCCTGGTGGGGGATGGAGGTGTAGAGTGACTGGACGTCCATGGTGAAGATGAGGGGGTGAGGGCCTAGAGAGTGGAATGCGCGGAGGCGGCGGAGAGTGTCTGAGGTGTCTAGAACATAGGTGGGAAGGGATTTGACCAAGGGGAATAGTATGGAGTCAAGGTATGTGGAGATGAGTTCGGTGGGGCACGAACACGCAGAGACAATGGGTCTGCCGGGAGAGCCGGGTTTGTGGATTTTGGGGAGAAGGTAAAAACGGGTCGTGCGGGGCTGGGGAACGATGACGTTGGAAGCTTGGTCGGGCAGGGCGTGGGAATTGATGAAGTCGGTGATGGTGCTGGATATGGTGGCCTGGTGCTCGTCAGTGGGGTCATGGTCAAGGGGTAAGTAGGAGGAGGTGTCCGAGAGTTGGCGCGTGGCCTCAGCTTTGTAGAGATCGACGCACCAGACTACCACGGCACCTCCCTTGTCGGCTGGTTTGATAACCCAATCTGGGTTTTTGCAGAGTGATTCAATGGCAGTGCGTTCAGGGGGGGAGAGATTGGAGTGAGACGGGAGTTGAGAAGTTGAGGCGGTTGACGTCGCGGCGGCAGTTCTGGATAATGAGTTCCAGAGCTGGGATGTTACGAGGGGGGTTCCACGAGGAGGGGGTGCGTTGGAGTTGGAGTTGGGTGCGGAGGTTGGGCGATCATTTCGCCGAACACCTCCGCTCAGTCCGCAATAACCTACCTGAACTCCCGGTGGCTCAGCACTTCAACTCCCCCTCCCATTCCCAATCAGACCTCTCTGTCCTGGGTCTCCTCCATTGCCAGAGTGAGCTACACCGGAAATTGGAGGAACAGCACCTCATATTCCGCCTGGGTAGCTTGCGTCCGGATGGCATGAACATTGAATTCTCCCAATTTTGCTAGCCCTTGCTGTCTCATCCCCTTCCTTAACCCTCGAGCTGTCTCCTCCAATCTCCCCGCCCTCGGGCTCCTCCTCCTCCCTTCCTTCTCCCCCCCACCAGTCTGAAGAAGGGTTTCAGTCTGAAACGTCACCTATTTCCTTCGCTCCATAGATGCTGCTGCACCCGCTGAGTTTCTCCAGCATTTTTGTGTACCTTCGATCTTCCAGCATCTGCAGTTCCTTCTTGAACACAATGGTTAGACCAGAATTGGGTACAGCTCTGGTTGCCAAAATACAGAAAGAATCGGGAAGTAAAAGCCTCTTACCGCCTGTTTGATTTGTTTAAATATATTATCCTACAATCCACATCTCTTTAAAACACACATTGGTTCTATTTATGACACTGAGAAATACAAGTAGTGAAACAAGGAACAGATTCTGGAAACTTACAAATTTACAACCCAATAGCATGAACATTGAATTTTCCAATTTTAAGTGATTACCTCTCTTTTCTTTTTAAGCGAATTCTCCAATTTTAAGCGATTACCCTCTCTCTTTCCTTTGCCCCCAACCCAGAATACACGCAATGCTCCCACTATCCCACCCCATCATTGCCCCATCCCCTTGGCTTTACATTGAATTCCTATTCGCTCCATATCTTCAACCCTTTTATCACTTCTCCACTCATCTGCAAACGACCCTCCATACCTGCGCTTTCAGCGTTTTTCCCCCAGCTCCTGCATCAGTCTGAAGAAGGATGTCAATGTGAAACGTCGCCGATCTGTCCCTCCACAAATGCTGCATGAGTTACTCCAGCACTTTGCGTATTGCTAAATATGCACATTGCTCGCCCAAGTATCACGTGTTTAGTCATGTGCAACAATCACATGATTGAGCTTCTCACTGTTCCGAGCATAGATCTCCGCTATAAGATCTTTGGTTCCGAGCAGTTGCCAATTTGACGAGACTGCGACAGTTACCAGGACTGTAGCAGACAGGAAAATAAGTACAGTACCTTAACATAGACGTATAAATAGATTTATTGCATGTGTGGTAATAAAAATTGTGTAGTAAGATGCTAACTGATTATTTTTGACTGCTAGAGACATGTGCGTGTAATGTTAAAGCGTTACAGATAGCGTTGAAGTCGGTTCTTTCCCGCATTCCTCCACTCCACTGACTGGAATGCATCTGCTCCCACTGTACTTGCCCTATTCGCCAGGGCGCTGCCTCAGGGGGGACTGTATCCGTTGGCCAGGACTCAATGAGGTAAAATGTCAGCCAAAGACTGGACAGGAACATCGTGGGGCAACGTCAATGCAAAGTGAGGGAAGTCTCTGGGCGGTGGGTCCGCCGACAAGGGCAGTGTTTGGGGACTAACGCCGGGAACAGGACGGAGGGAGCGACTGGGGGTATAACCCCGGCTCGCTGCCTCGTTAAACCCCGCGACCCCGACCCTCCCTCGGCCCGGCACCAAACTCACCTGCTTCAACGAGGCGAGCAGTCAGGAGACTTTCCCCCGAGGCAGTGGCTTGTCTCCAAGGGGAGAGAGACGATGGGGAAGTGAAGGCCGGCGTGTGGGGTCCGCTCCTTAGTTCATCCGCCAGCCGGGGTCACCTTAACCTTGCTCCTCGTTCACTCACTGAAAATACAATTTATCCCAGTCCCAAATTGGAATAGCAGACACACTGGGGAAACGCAGCGCTGCATTCAGGGAGCCGACCTCTCCCCTACTCCATGTAGCAATGTTACAACATTTTGAGATTTTAAAAATCATGTCTGCAATTTATCCCATCAGATAAAGCATAAAAAGAAGTTTAATTTGACACCTAATTCACTCTCATATCTTCAGTATTAAAAAGGTTATGACCATTTTCATACTCGGAAATTAGCATCTTGTTCCGTATTGATTTTCCATTGACTTAACACAAAAGCAGTGATCAAGGACAGTGAAATGGCCATAATTTTATTAAAAATTAAGAGAACTGAAATAAATTTTCAGTTATTATAGATTGAAGCATTCTGAAACAAACATTAAACAATCTTACTTGGATGACCTGAAATTAAAGCATATAATTAGTTAGTTACCCAATTGTAGCTAATTCCAAAATTCAATTACTAGATCTAAACCTATCCATTTCTTAAGGAAAGATTAACATTTTTAAATAGCCTAAGTGTCCAAAGAACATTCACACAATAATTCACAATAAAACATGATTTTTAAAACTCATTGACATTAATTTATAGGCCAAATGGAAGGGATTTAGTGTTCAATTGCTGTAAATTAACGGCTTGCCAGTGGGATTCTGTGGAACTCGCTGGTTTATTTGTACCCCATGTCGGCATGAAAGACACTGCGGGTTTGAATGGGCCCCCAAGACAGCTACTCGCAACATAAAGTTTTGTATAAAGGGATCTTAAAAAGCCCTTTTTAATGTAAAAATAAAAAACCTACCTTGCCTTGTCCCCTACATGAGATCCGTCCCGTTGTCGGGGTTCGCGGCTTTAGAGGATGATTTTTAATCTACTATAACAATTAAATAACCCAATTTAGTTTAAAAATACCTGCAGCGAACGAATTTCCCAGCGATTTTTCTTCAGCAACTAAATAGGCTGAACAACATCGATTTCAACAGCCTAGAGAAAATCGCGTTTTAAACCCGCCCCCCTCTCAAAGGCGCCAAAGTCGCGCACACGGTCAGCGGCAGAACTGCAGCGCCGCTGAAGGTAAGTTTTGCAACATACCTACTCCATGAGTCGGAATAAAGAACGGCAAAGCTGATCCTCACAGTTGGACAACCTTTAACTATAACATTGACAAACTGCATGAGACCGGCACTGACGGTGATAGTTTTGGGCATGAAATGGGTGTTCGACCAAAGAACCGGACACACAGCCGATAAACAGGTGCTTTGTGCTGCACCGCTTGAGCTGCCCGTTAACAGCTGGAGCCTCGGACACACCGAGGATTCTCAGAAGAAGGGTCTCAACCCGAAACGACACCCACTCCTTGTCTCCAGAGATTTTTTTTTAAAATTTCAAAATAGACTTTATTCGAGAAATAAATACATACAATACATGATCCTTACAAAACTCCATCTGACATTCTCGGAGGCTATACATACACAATCACAATTTTTACCCCGTTAGACCCTCGTTAGACCCCCTCCGGTTCTACAGAAGATGCCATCTCTACCACGCTGCACACAGTACTCACTCATCTGGAAAACAAAAACACCTACGCCAGAATCCTGTACATTGACTTCAGCTCAGCTTTTAATACCATCATCCCACAGAGACTTGTGGAGAAACTAACTCGGCTGGGCCTCAACACCACCCTGTGTCACTGGATCTTGGACTTTCTGACAGAGAGACCGCAGTCAGTCCGTGTTGGCAAGAACACCTCTGGCTCGATCACGCTGAGCACTGGTTCCCCTCAAGACTGTGTGTTCAGCCCACTGTTGTTCACATTGCTCACACATGACTGTGCTGCCAGATTCAGGGACAATAAGATCGTAAAATTCGCGGATGACACAACAGTGGTGGGACTCATCAGCGGAGATGACGAATCAATGTACAGGGAGGAAGTAAAACAACTAGTGGACTGCTGCGGCAACAACAATTTAGCATTAAATGTCGACAAAACAAAGGAGATGATTGTCGACTTCAGGAGGGCGCAGCCAAAACACACACCCCTCAACATCAGTGGCACCACAGTGGAAAGAGTGGAGAGCATAAAGTTCCTCGGAGTGCAAATTACAGACAGTCTCACCTGGTCCAGGAACAACACTGGGATTGTCAAACGGGCCCATCAGCGACTGCACTTCCTGAGGAAACTCAACCAGGTCCCACTCCCCACCAACATCCTCAGGACTTTTTACAGGGGCACGGTGGAGTCTGTACTCACGTACTGCATGAACACGTGGTACTCCAACTGCAACTGCTCAGACAGGAAGGCTCTGCAGAGGGTAGTGAGGGGAGCAGAGAGGATCATTGGCGTCTCCCTACCCTCGGTACAAGAACTGTTTCAGAGTCGCTGTTTGAAAAAAGCTCTGAGAATAGCTAAGGACACACTGCACCCCCTCCACATACACCTGGATCTCCTGCCATCAGGCAAGAGATACCGTAGCATCAAAGCCCAGACTACCAGACTGCTAAACAGCTTCCTGCCACAGGCTGTGAGGCTGCTAAACAGTCACTCTGTACTCACAGTCACCTGATTCTGCGGCTTTGCACTGACCTTTTAATAACTCTGGCACTGGCCACTCAAATCAGCTGCCCTGGACATTTTAATGATTGTTTTTACTGTATTTTAATGTTGCTGTTTTACCTGCTTTTAACTATTTATACTGTTTCATCAGGGACTGGATTGTTTTTACTGTTATTATGTGTGAAATGGTTTAAGTTTCATGTGCGATGCTCCAGTATTCCCTGGGAAACGTCTTCTCATTTTGCACTGTACAACTGTTGCTTTGCAAGATGACAATAAAGGTTGATTGATTGATTATTTTGAGGGGCATCTCCACCATACCCTGCCCCCCCATGTCCAGCAGCAGAAGGAACCCTAGACTGTGGTCCTCCGAGCCTTGGCATTGTCCGCACCAAGCTTCAGTGCGTCCCTCAGCACGTACTCCTGCAGTCTGCGGCGGGCCAGTCGGCAGCATTCCCCGACGGACATCTCGCTCTGCTGGGTGGTCAACAACGCTCGGGCGTCTTTCACCGAGTTGATGACCTTCCAGCAATGTCAGTCCCTGAATGCGTCCCAGGGAACAGTCCGTAAATCACAGAGTCCTCTGTGACGGAGCTGTTTGGAATAAACCGTGACAGGGACCTGTGCAGACCTCTCCAGACTCTCTTTGCGAATCCACATTCTGCAAAGAGGTGGGCAACCGTCTCCTCTGCAGAGCAGCTGTCCCGAGGGCAGCGTGCGCTGGTAGTGAGGTTCCGACGGTGCAGGAACGATCTGACTCGGAGGGCTCCGCTCACCGCCAGCCAAGCCAGGTCTTGGTGCTTGTTGGTGAGTTCTGGCGATGAGGCATTTTGCCAGACAAGCTGGGCAGTCTGCTCTGGAAACCACACCACAGAATCCATGGAGTCATTTCCCTGCAGTGCCTGCAGGACGTTCCGTGCTGACCACTGCCCGATGGACTTCGGGTCACGGAGTTGGTCCAGAAGAACCTTTCCACGAACGACAGATGGTGCGGCATTGTCCAGCTGATTGGCACATTGCCTGGCATCTGCGCCAGGCCCATCCTTCACAACACCGGGGACAGGTAGAACCTCAGCAGGTAATGACACCGTGCCCACGTGCCTTGGTTCTACGCTCCGCCTGATGCAGCCTCACACGAAGGCGGCCATCAGGGTGAGGGCGACGTTGGGCACGCTTTTACCCCCATTGTCTGCCGACGTGCATTGTGGCCCGTCGCACCCGGTCCATCCTCGACCCCCAGATGAACTGGAAGAGGGCCCGGGTGATCCCTGTGGCATAGGAGGGAGGGACAGGTCACACTTGTGCCAAGTACAGCAGCCCCGAGAGCACCTCACACCTAATAACCAAATCTTTCCCTGTTATAGAGAGTGAGCGTTGCTTCCACAGCTCCAGTTTCTTCCCCACCATGGCTCTCTGCTCCAGCCAGTTCTTGTCACACGCCTCAGCCCCCCTGAACCAGATCCCCAGCATCTTCACGAAGTCAGGCTTGACGGTGAAGGGGACGGAAGATCAGTCGGGCCAGTTGCCAAAGAGCATGGCCTCGTTCTTCCTGCGTTTCACTCTGGCTCCTGTGGCCGACTCAAAATTCTGGTTTCGAGCAGAAGACAGCGACATCGTCCATGTACAGGGAGGTTTTGACCTGAGTGCCCCCACTGCCTGGCAATGTCACTCCTCTTATGCTCACATCCTTCCTGATGGACTCGGCAAAAGGTTCAATACAACAGACGAACAAGACAGGGGAGAGAGGGCAACCCTGCCTGACTCCAGACCTGACGGGGAAGCTGTCTGATTCCCACCCATTGATTTGGACTGCACTACAGATATTGATGTAGAGCAGTTGGATCCAATTTCTGATTCCCTACCTAAAGCCCATTTTGGAGAGCACGTCCCTCATGTATGTGTGCGATATCCTGTCGAAGGCCTTCTCCTGGTCCAAGCTGACTAGGCAGGCATCCACCCGTCCGTCCTGCACGTAGGTAATGGTATCTATCAGCAGCACCAGGCTGTCTAAGATTTTCCTGCCAGGTACAGCACAGGTTTGATCTGGGTGGATCACCCGTCCCAGAGCAGACTTGACCCGGTTGGCGATGGCCTTAGACAGGATTTTGTGATCAACATTCAACAATGTGATGTGTCTCCAATTCCTTATATCATTCATCTCCCCCTTCTGCTTGCCTGTCCCGCTGAGTTACTCCAGCATTTTGTGTCTGTCTTCGGTTTAAACCAGCGTCCACAGTTCCTTCCTACACACTTCTCAGTCAATAGTTGTTTGTGACACTAAGTATATGATATTTTGTTCAGTTTTTAGGTGCTTACCGCAGATTAGTGTGCTTAATATTAAGGGAAAAAATAAATTAGGCAAGTTACTGGAGAGGATTATAAGGGATATGATATACATGTATTTGGATAGACGGGAGTTATTTAGGGATTTAGGGATACTCAGTATGGTTTTATCCGTGGGTTAGGGATCACGTCTCACAAATTTGAAGTAACCAAGAAGGTTGACGAGGGCAGGGTCATAGATGTAGTTTATATGGGATTTAGCAGGGCATTTCATGTTCTGCATGGTGGGCTGCTCTGGAAGGTTATTTTGCACAGCATCCAATGAGAGCCAGCTAATTGGATACAGAATTTGCTTCATGGTCGTAAGCAGGTGTTGAAATATTGTTTTTCAGACTGGAGGTCTGTGATGTCCCTTGGTGATTCCCGTTGCTGTTTGTCATCTATTTCAATGATTTGGATGAGAATGTACAAGGCATGATTAGTAAGTTTGCAGATAACACTAACATAAGCAGTTTTGTAAATAGTAAAAATGGTTATTAAGAATTACAGTGGGATGTTGATCATCTGAGCGAATGCTCTGAGGGATGGGCAATGATGTTTAATTCAGAGAAGTGTGAGGAGTTACATTTTTGGAAGTCAAAGCAGGGTAGGATCTTCAGAGTGAATGTTGGCCTCTGGGGAGTGTTGTGGAGCAAAGGGTCTGGGAG
Organism: Amblyraja radiata; assembly: GCF_010909765.2. Lineage (NCBI taxonomy): Eukaryota > Metazoa > Chordata > Chondrichthyes > Rajiformes > Rajidae > Amblyraja > Amblyraja radiata. Next base: position 60,167,081 of record NC_045957.1, on the reverse strand, counting down.
TATAAATAAGTAGTTCCCTGAAAGTGGCATCATAGGAAGATAGGGTGGTGAGGAAGGCCTTTGGCACGTTGGCCTTCATCGGTCAGAAAATGAGTATAGAAATTGGGATGTTATGTTACACGTTAGTGAGGCCTCACTTGTATTATTGTGTTCAGTTGTGTTCGCCCTGCTGTATGAATATGCCATTAAACTGAAAAGGCTGCAGATAATATTTACAAAGATGGTGCCAGACCTGAGGGCCTGACCTATAAGGAGAGGTTCGGTAACCTAGGACTTTCCTCCTTGGAGCCCATGAGGCTGAAGGGTGATCTTACAGATGTGTATAAAAATCATAATGGAGAATCTATTGGGTGAATAGTCTTTTTCCCAAGGTATGAGAATCAAGAAATAGAGAGCATGGGTTTAAGGTGAGAGGGGAAAGATTTAATACGAACCTGTGGGGAAACTTTTTCACATAGAAGATAAGATGGTGGCTAAATAGAACAAGCTGCCAGGGAAAGTAGATGAGGCAAGTGCTATAACAACATGAACTTCTAGATGGAAAGGAAAGGATCAGAGGTATCTAGGCCAAATGAGATTACGTTAAAGGGGCAACTTGGTGGGCATGGATGCATTGGGCTGAAGAGCCTGTTTCCATGCTGTATGATTGTGATTTTGATATATTCCAGCCATGGCTGCCATGTAGTGTGACCAGTCCTAATTTAAAAGGTTAGTGCAATGTGATGATACGTTTCCCCATAGGGCCGCTCTAATCTCCATCACTGACAGACAGGCCGGTGGAAGCCTACAATCAACATCGCAAACAGCCCCTGGCTGCTGTAAAACACCGGCATTCTGGACTAAGCTAAAGACACAGTCTGTTGGAGCAAGCTCATCATTTTGTTATAGAGTCATAGAGAGATAGCATGGAATCGGCCCACCAAGTCACATTAACCATCAAACACCCTCTTTTACATTTTCCTGTTCCATTCTGTTCTCCCCACATTCCTGTCAATAATGCCTGGATTCCTTGTTCTTTTTTGATGGAAGTAGTGTCAAATAGAAAGCCAACTAAAGTAAACAGCACTGAACATGTACACAGCACTGAATTCTGAGCTTCATCTGGTGTGGTTCTGGAATGCAAGAAAATGCATAGTGTCCACTAGATGGAGAAATCATTCCACTATGGTATTAATGCACAGTGAAGGGTCATTGATTTTAGTATTTGGATCTTAACAGACTAATTTGTTTGAAGGATAAAGTATGAGTTGTGATTCTTTTCCCGATCATGCTTATTTTAATGGATAAGAATTTGGAATGAGGATTCCAAATTCCCCATGATTTCCCCAGAATTTGTACAATTATCACATAATTCACAGAACCAGAAGGGCTGCAACACCGTCAAACCCTGAAGCAGCTGCCCAAGGTGCTTCTCACTGATTTGTTCAAATGTGTAGAATGGGAGGGTATTTCTGTATTTACCTTGCAAATTGGAAGTAACTTGTCAAAAACATTGTCATTTGTACATTTCTGAAAAAGCATTATTTTTAATGTCATGATATCTTAAGGTCATTGAATCATACAGTACAGAAACTGGCTTTTGAGCCCAGCATGTCTATACCAACCATCAAATATTATTTGGTGCTTCTGATGTGTTTTCCTGTATATTGGCTAGACAAAGAATAGTCCAGGTGACCATTCCACCGGTTATTTGCACACTGTCTGTAAAGGCCTGCTGGATCTCCTGGTTGCAATTCATTGTAACTCCCTTTCCCATTCACATATCAACCTTTCTGTCCTTAGCTTCCACTATTGCCAAAGTGAGATAACATGTAAATGAAGAACAGCACCTCATACGCTGGGTAGCCTGCAACCCAAAAATATTAAAATTGAAATGTTCAATTTCAACTAATACCTCCTTCTCTTTCCACGTCCTTCCCCCAACCCCCCACACCCCCCGCACCCCATTACATACACATTCCTCCCAATATCTCCCATCACTCTTATTGCCCTGCGCCTTTCCACTCGTACAGTTATCTCCCATCCCATAAGCTATTCATTCAATGGGCACAGTAAATTTGGACCCGATATTTTTTCGGTAGATATCTCAACAATTATACTTTGACAAAAAGCAATTAGCAAGAACGAAAACTAAAGTAACCAGAACCACAAACAAGACACCATCCAGTCGGTTGTATGTCTTGGAGTTTGTATTATTCCAAATATTATAGGCTAATTCCTTTTATATGCTGCTGAGGAAGTTTTTACATGCTTTAATTCAAATGCAGTAACCATCTGCTCAAAGTAATGTCGTTGAAAGTCTAGCTCTGATTTTGTAGCCATATGTTTGATTAGGATTTTACAATCAAATAATGGTTTGGTTAATGAAAACAGTTATGATGGTTAAGTTTTAAGTGTGACTAAATGCTGCTTCACAGACCATCTCAAAATTGGGAAACGCAGTCACTTGGAAACACTGAAGTTCTAGATATGAATGTTTCATTCATTAGAAACAGATATTCACTTGGAGACTTTCTCAGTCGTGTCTCTCTGAACTCAAAGTACGTCAAGTTTTTATACTCTTAATAACAAAGATAATAACAGGTGATTCGATACAATTTCTATAGCTACAACTACATTTACTTCAATATTTATAATCTGACAAAATGGTTCAATTGAATTACATGTTTACAATGGGAGCTCACAATAACTGACAACACACCTCAGTGTTCAAACATCTGAGCACAGAGAAGCCAGACACCTAAAATTGGTGGTGTTGAGAGGGTTGATACACTTAGTATACAAATAAACCAATGATTGATAATCAGAGCAAATATGCCTGTGATCATGTTTTATATACTAAGTAAGTCTGTCTGTAAATTTCCTTCATTTCTATCGCAACAATGCAGAATATCTCAAGGTGAAGGTGTAAGCAAATTAACATACCCCATTGTCTTGCATTTGGCTGATGCATACAAGAATGTCTCATGGTCATGTCCATTTGCAAATCATATACCTTGGATGGGCACCCAGGCTCTTGCTGTAGGCCATGAGCCAGTGCTCTGTTGACTGTTTATTTACAAAACTATCCTTATTTATATTAGAGCATGTATTCTGATAACTGGTTCTTGTAAATGCCTTAGTCTCACACAGGTTAAAGCACAAGCATCTTTATTGTCCAGTTCATCACCATATAAGCAGTACATCACACGTTTAGTCTACTGCAGCTACTGAAGACAGTAGGCGAGTTCTTACACTACAAATCATGCATTTAGGCGGAGTTATAATTACTAAGCATTCTGATTGACTAACATGCAATAGCCAATCTACATCTCTTCTTGTAGAAATGAAAAAGCAACTAAGGCATTTTAAACGATAAACCGAGTGAATAATAATGGGGTTAAACAAAATTGGCGTATATAATGTGTGGCCTGCTAACCCGCCCGGTCCTCTTGCGGTAGGGGGCTGCCTCATCACCCTTTTCCTCCGAAAAGATGAGGGCTGGGGTTGGTACAACCGCGGGAGACCCACTGGGTCTGTGGGGGAATACCGCCGCGGGGGAGCCGGGGGTGGACCGACGCGGGGAGCCCGGGGTGTTGGTTACAACAGGGGATGCGGGTGCCGACCGGCGCAAGGAGTGGGCGGACCCGGCCGCGGCAGGTGCTGGAATGGCTGCAACAGGCGTCGGTTTAAACTCGAGTAGTGGGGCATCAGGACCCTGGGGCGCCGGACAACGTTCCTTCACAGGAAGGAGATGTTGATGGTTGCGTCTGTAGAGGACGCCATCGACTTCGACTAGGTAGGAGCGTGGTTCCAAATCGTCCGATCAGCAGAGAAGATTATTGGCTGCAAACCTCCCTCCATTGATAGAAACATAGAAAATAGGTGCAGGAGGAGGCCAATCGGCCCTTCGAGCCAGCACCGCCATTCATTGTGATCATGGTTGATCATCCCCTATCAATAACCCGTGACTGCCTTCTCCCCATATCCCTTGACTCCACTAGTCCCTAGAACTCTCTCTTAAATCCATCCAGTGACTTGGCCTCCACTGCCCTCTGATAAACTGTACACTGCAAGGGCCAGGAAGCGAGCAGGCAAGATCATCTCTGACCACTCTCACCCTGGCCACAAACTTTTTGAATCACTTCCCTCTGGAAGGCGACTCCGGATTGTCAAAGCTGCCACAGCCAGACATAAAAACAGATTTTATCCACGAGTAGTTGCTCTACTCAACAGCCAAAAATCTGTATCCTCCCTTTGATCTGGTATTTTGTTGGTTCACATGCTTGATCAATGGTGTTTTATCATTAATGTGTTATTATTATTAATGTTTAGTGTTTTCTCATTCGTAGCTGTCACTGTGTGTCATGTTGTTAGTCTGCTCATTGACAGTGTATTTTAAATCAGCTTTACCCAACGGGTGAAGAATCTCCCCCCCCCCCCCCTTAAGCATGTAGGGTGGAGGAGTCTTTTTTCATGTTCAGTGGTTCTTATCTTGTTGAACTCTTTGAGTGACATTACGTTCACTCTGGCATTGGTGTCGACTTTGGCATTCAAAGCCTTGTTGTTTATTATCATGGTCACAGCAGGATCCATCAGTTTGCCTGGGGAGCGCAGGTTGAGGGAAAGTACAGTTGAGTCGGTGTCTGTGTTATTAGAATCATTCCCGTGGGAAGCATCGTCTTGTTCTTGGGAATAGGAATCAGACGGCTCTTGTTGAATCAGGTGCAGATTCGTCCTTGAGGCAGTGTTCCCACGTGATCGACAACATGTGGCAAAATGGTTAAGTTTCTTGCATTTGTGATAAAGTTTCCCATGGGCAACGCAGAACTGGCGCCCCCTAGAGTGAAAATAGTTGCAGTTGGGGCATCTCATGGCAGGTATATTTGGATATTTGTGGGACGCATTAAAAAATTTCTGCGGGGAGTAGTTAGCTATATTTATGTTATGTTGCTGATGAGGACTGGTGGGGTCAAAATCAGCCAGTGGGGCTATGGTTTCTTCCATTCGACATGCATGAATGGCTTGATCTAAAGTCAGTTCAGCGTTCCGAAGCAGTTCAGCTCTTAGCTTGCGGTCGCTCATTCCTCCCACAATTTTATCACACACAAGCTCATTAGTCAACTCACCAAAGCGGCACCTCATGTGTCGTAGATCGCTGATAAATCATTCAACAGGCTCATCAGCCTGTTGCTGTCGGGCGAAAAATCGCGTTCTCTCGATTATACGGTTCGATGGCAGGTCGCACAGTTCTCTAAACTTCCTCAGTAGGACTGTCGGGTTGTCAATAGTTTCAGCTGGCACCAGTACCTGACCATTCGCGTCGAGGTGTGCTGGGGCGAATTCAAAGATGTCTGCACGGATCATTGTTTCCGGACCCGCTAGATTGAACAGTAGCGATGCCTTCAGATCGTCGGGGTCGTTTCGGTGAACAAATACGGATATAGTGAGCATAGCCTCGCGCAAACATTCACCAGCGCTCGGCTGTGTCTGAATCAAACACAAGCGGACTTGGCTTTCGACAGGAGTTAGCCATGTCATCAAAATCATTCACAAATAAAAACTGATAAACTAAATAAATCGCGGTTAACAGACGAGGGCTGGACCCAATTTTCTGACACCATGTAACTACCTTAGTCTCACACAGGTTAAAGCACAAGCATCTTTATTTTCTAGTTCATCACAATATAAGCAGTACATCACACGTTCAGTCTACTACAGCTACTGAAGACAATAGGTGAGTTCTTACACTATAAATCATGCATTTAGGCGGTGTTATAATTACTAAGCATTCTGATTGGCTAACATGCAATAGCCAATCTACAGTTCTGATTTAAATGAATGCCTATCACATAATTCTATAAACCCGAATAATCATAAACAGTGAAATATCTAAATGTGGACAATTAGTAGATACAAATAATTAAGGGTGAAAGTTGAAAATCATAATTCTCAATGTAATGATGGGGACAACATTAAATGCTTCTGGTTGGTGTCTCTTTGCTGAAAACTAACAATGGTCTGATACATCCAAATGGTTACCTTGTTCTTTTGGGTCACAGCAACCTTTCTGAGAAATAACAACAACTTCCAGCAACATTGATTTGAGCTGAATGGTACAGGAGCAAGTCCAACTATATACTTACAAGGATGTTGCCAGGACTCCAGGGCCTGAGCTGCAGGGAGAGATTGTGCAGGCTAGGACTCTACTCCTTGGAGAAAAGGAGCCTGAGGTATGATCTGTTCAAGGTGTCTAAAATCATGAGGGGCATGGATAGTGTGAATGTGCAGAGTATTTTACCCAGAGTAAGGGAATCGAGAACCAGAGGACATAGGTTTAAAGTGAGAGGGGAAAGATTTAATAGGAACCTGATAAGCAACTTTTTCACACCAAGGGTGGTGGGTATATGGAATAGTTGAGGCATTTAAATATATATTTGGACAGATGCATGGAGAGAAAAGGTTTAGAGGGATATATTGCCAAATTTGGGCAGGGAGAACCAGCCTAGGTGGGGCATCTTGGCCGGCATGGATAAATTGGGCTAAAGGGTCTGTTTCTTTGCTGTATATCTCTATATTAACTCTGATGCCTTTGCTGAAAGCAATATCAAAGAGTGAATCAAATCAAACTGGGAAATAGTAAACCAGCTAATCTGTAGAGGCAAATGGACAGGCAATGTTTCAGGTTGGGTCCCTTCTTGATACCCTTGCTAATGTTCAGCAACAGAGATCTTTGACTGGAAGCAATAAATATTTTCGCAATAAGTACAGTGAAAATTACTTTTTTTTAAAACTTCCATCCTTAATTATGTGTTAGGTTTTGTTTTTACTTGCTGTCCACATACATCAACTTCACTATTTGAGATTATTCAGGAAATATAGAATTACATGATGGGCATTAATAGATAGATATAGATATAGATATAGATATGCCATTTATTGTCACTATACATGTACAATGAGATTAAAAGCAGCTCGTACTCAGTGCATACATATAATTTAATACAAAAAACAAGAAACAGAAAACAAAACAAGGGGGGGGGGATAGGTGCACAATTCTGCGGCGCTATATACATATCTATGAAGGCAAAATGGTGAAGGATGAATAAGTAGTATTCTTAGGCAGATTTTTAAAGTTATATTAAAATATTAAAAATTATTTAAAATATATTAAAAATTACAATTACAATACACATTACAGTTCCAAATTTCAGTACGTGGATAGAGTAGATGGAAGTCCGGGTGTTGGGCTGTGAAGTCAGTGCATGTGTGAGTTAAGAGTAGTTATGACTTTCGGAAAACAACTGTTCCTGAGTCTATTTGTCCTAGTTTTGATGCACCTATAGCGCCTTCCAGAGGGCAGCAGGTCGAACAGTCCAAACGCAGGATGGGAGCTGTCCTTGATGATATTCTTTGCCCTGCTAAGGCAACGGGATGTGTAAATATCCATCAGGGAGGGGAGAGGGCAACCAATGATCTTCTGTGCTGTCCTAGCTACCCTCTGAAGCCTCTCCCTGTCTGCCATGGTGCAGCTGCCGTACCATGCTGTAATGCAGTATGTCAGCAGGCTCTCGATGGACGAGCGGTAGAAGGTCAGCAGCAGGTTGGAGTCCAGGTTGTGCTTCCTGAGAACCCTCAGGAAGTGCAGCCGCTGCTGAGCCTTCTTGATGACCGCTGTGATGTTGTCTGTCCAGGAGATGTCAGCAGAGATAAGGACGCCGAGAAACCGGAAGGTGTAGACCCTCTCCACACACTCGCCGTTGATATGTAGGGGGACTAAATCGGTGCTGTGCCTCCTGAAGTCGACAATGAGCTCTTTTGTTTTCCTGGTGTTCAGAGCCAGATTGTTTTCTGAGCACCAGGTTGTCAACTTCAGGACATCCTCTCTGTAGGCTGCCTAGTCTCCCTTTGAAATAAGTCCGACAACAGTAGTGTCGTCAGCAAATATGACGATGCGGTTGTTGTTGTGGGCCGGACTACAGTCGTAGGTGTAGAGACAGTATAGGAGGGGGCTTAGCACACAGCCCTGTGGGGACCCGGTACTCAACCTGCGAGTGGAGGAGAGGTGGGGGCCGAGTCTCACAGTCTGGGGCCGGTTGGTGTGGAAATCTTTTATCCAGGCACATGTGAGAGTGGGGAGGCCGAGAGTGACCAATTTATCAATGAGAATGTCCGGAATGATTGTGTTGAAAGCTGAGCTATAATCCACAAAGAGCATCCGGACGTAGCTCTGCCCCTGCTCCAGATGGCTCAGCACAGAGTGGAGAGCTACGGTGATGGCGTCTTCCGTGGATCTATTTGGGCGATAGGCGAATTGGTGGGGGTCGAAGTCTGGAGGGAGATAGTCCTTGATGTGCTGGAGGACCAATCTCTCGAAGCACTTCGTGATTACCGGAGTGAGGGCCACGGGACGGTAATCATTTAGGCTAGTGATGGGAGACTTCTTCGGCACTGGGACGATTGTGGCTGATTTTAGGCAGGACGGGATAACTGCCTGGTCCAGGGAGAGGTTGAAAATTCTGGTGAAGATGACAGTGAGCTGGTGGGCACACGCTTTGAGCACCTTACCAGGTACTCCATCTGGGCCGGTAGCCTTCTTGGGGTTCACTGCCAGGAGCACCCGTCTGACATCGTGCTCCCTGACAGTGAGTGGAGTAGTTCAGGAGCCAGGTGAGGGTGGGAGCAGGGCTATAGCAGGTGAGTGCTGCTGTTGTGATGTTTCAAAGCGGGAGAAGAAGCAATTTAGCCTTTCTGCCAGTGGCACACTCAGGTCTTTTGACTTTATGGCATAGCCTCTGTAGTTTGTAATGTCTTGTATGCCCCGCCATACCTCCCGTGTATTATTGCTGGACGTGGGACTCTATGCTCCTCTTATGGTCCGCCTTGGCTTTTTTAATTCCGCTTTTCAGATCGGCTCGAGCAGCACTGTACAGAGCTCTGTCACCTGACCTGAAGGCAGCATCGCGATCTCTGAGGAGTGTGCGGACCTGGCTGGACATCCAGGGTTTCTGGTTTGGGAAAACCCGAATGTTTTTGTCCACAGTCACGTTTCCGATGCAGAACTTGATATAGTCCAGCACCGTTTCTGTGAGAGTTTCCAGATCCTGGTGTTCGAATATGTCCCAGTTTGTCTGTGTAAAGCAGTCCTGTAGTTTGGAGAGTGCATTTTCAGGCCAGGTTGTAACAGACTTTATGGTGGGCCTGGCACTGCGTCTGAGGGGAGTGTAGGCTGGGGAGAGCAGGAGGGAGAGTTGATCTGACTGGCCGAGTTGGGGGAGGGGAATGGCTCTATACGCGTGCTTAATATTGGTGTAGACATGATCCAGCGTGTTCACCCCTCTAGTAGAACACTTGACATGTTGATAAAATTTCGGCAGTACAGTCTTCAAGTCGGCCTTATTAAAGTCCCCTGCAATTATGTGAACACCGTCGAGGTGGTCCCGCTGCTGTTCATTAATGGTGTTCAGCAGGAGAGAGAGCGCCGTGTTTACATTGGCGTCAGGTGGAATATACACAGCCGTGACAATCACTACTGTTAGTTCTCTCGGTAGAAAAAAGGCCGGCATCTTACAGACATGTACTCGAGGTCAGGGGAACAATGATTGTCTATGATTATCCCGTTGTTGCACCAATTCTCATGCACGTATATACAGAGGCCCCCTCCCCTGCTCTTACCGGAGTCCATAGTCCTGTCCCCGCGGAGCAGAAAGCGTCCTGCTAGCTGCATGCTAGCATCAGGTATCCCCGGGTGAAGCCAGGTTTCGGTGATAATCATAATACAGCAGCCACGAACATATCGATTTCCAGCGAGTTGTAATTCCAGGTCATCCATTTTGTGAACCAGGGATCTGGCATTGGAGAGATACAGGCTCGGTAGAGGTGGCTTGTGTGGTTGTTTTCTTAGCCTTAGCAAAACACCGGACCTGCGGCCTCGCTTCTGCTTCCTCTCCCTCCTCCGTCTGCGCCGCCTCTCAGACCCGACGACAATCCACGGGGACCCCGATGGTCTCGCTATGTTGCCCGGGGTGTTATGCGTGCGATGGAAGATACCCGAAACAGATGTCTGATGCTGGTCACCGATATTCACGAGGTTCTGGCGGGTGTAGCGGATGTTCGCAGAACCGACAGCAAAGACGTACACGGACAACACAACGTACACGAACAACAAGAAAGAGCACCGAGACAGAGAGCCGTGAGCCGCTGCGACTGTGCGCGCCGCCATCTTGGACTAATGTAAAGCACAATAAGAAAAGAATGGTGATTGAAGACCAATTTTTGTTCGCATATGGAAAGGAAAAATCAGCTGGGCGGTGTATTGGACACGAAACAGTTTTTGAATTTTTGGAGAGGAAATATGAACGAAGATAATAAAATTGAGTGAATCATATAAAAAACGTCCAAGCCGTTAATTTGTGTGATTGTGATGTGTTTAGTTGGCTAGATTCGGAAAGTGCAAAGTGTTCCGACCCACCCCAGCCCACACACACAGGCAAACCCCCATTATAATGCTTCATCTCACCATATCTGCTGCGTTTTTTCATTCCCTTGTCTTATATACTCACCAATTGTCGTTTAGAAAACATCCAAGCATTAGCTTAACCACATCCTGTACCGCAAGTACTAAGCACCTCATTCTTATCATTGTTTACGTCAGATGGGCTGGAAGCAAAGACTGGTCTAGAAAACAATAAATGAGAAATGGAGCTTTTGGGGCAGGAATAGTTGAGAAATAATTGAAACTATTTTCAATTGAATGTCTATATGATTCTGTGAGACTATGATTCTAAATGGATGGTGATGAACGTGTAAAATGTCATATTGTCTTAGTTTTTCTTTTAATTTCACAATTTTTAAAATATTTATAAAATTTCTTAGCAATTATGTTATAAAACACTTTAATTGCAACAGCAAATGGCTTAATGTTGTCAGCCAACTGGGATGCCAAAAGATGTACACATTCAATGCAATTCCACCAGAGGGAGCTCCGGTACTTTGCAGCGTGTGCCTAGCATTTAAATTTTATATATTAATATCCCTGAGATTTTCTGTTTGTAATCCTGATTTCATGTTCTAATATATGAACATTTTAATACATTTGATAATATCCATAAATTACACTTAATATTGCAGCTGCTTAGATTATCTTTGCATTTTGAAAAAGGCTCAATGTGCCTCTTTGAAGGAGTTGTCTAGTATTATTCACACTCCCCTACTCGTTCCTCAGGCTCTGCAAATCATTTCTTTCAAGAATATGCTCAATTTGCTTTTGAAAATTACCATTGCAATTGTTTCCATCAATGTATTCTTGGATATGCATTGGGAGGCACAGTGGAGCAGCAGTGGAAATGCTGACTTACAGCACCTGAGACCTGGGCTTGATCCTCACAACAGGTGTTGGCTATACGGAATTTGTACATTTTCCCTGTGACCACTTGGGTTTTCTCCAGGTGCTCCAGTTCATTCCCACATTCCAAAGACGTGCAAGTTGTGAGTTTGCAAGTTAATTGACTTTTGTAAATTGTCCCTAATGTGCAGTATAGTACAGGTGACCGATGGCTGGTGTGGACTCGATGGGCCGAAGGTTCCCTGTTTTCATGCTGTATCCCTAGCTCTAAATAATTTTACTAAAGCAAATGCCAAATATTCCATCAAAACATAGCATTTCTGAAAAAGTCTACTTCAGCCTCACATAACCTTTTTCTTCTCAAAGGAAAAATTAGATTATCTTGCTTCGTCAGGCAAGTGAGGACCCCAGCAAATGTATCACATTGTTCAGTCGCTTCAGCATCTGTCCAAGCCATGATATGCTAAAATGTTGTGCCAAAATTAGACACAATGCTCCAATGGTGCCTAAAACATGAAATATAAATGAAGTATAACGTTTATCATAACATTGACGTATCTAAACATTTAATGGCATTTTTTATTGCTTTTTATCTAAAACTTAATAACACATCTTGAAAGATTTTAACCCGGCTTTCCCAGTGTATTTGTATCTTGTGCTGGATCTGTGCAGCGGTCAATGGATCAGCTGACACTGAAGGGTGATGCCATACCTGTGTGGGCCATTTAGATATGATATTGGGTGCTATTTAGATATGTCCTGGGTGTGACCCATCCTTGATTATGCCGGTGGGCTTGCTGAGGCAATGTGAAGTGTAGATGGTCAGTGGAAGGAAGGTTGGTTTGCATGATGGCCTCTCATTTTGAGCCGCATCCTGGATATACTGTATTCGTAAATTGCTGAAAAATAAATTGAATCTGTAATTTATGCAGCTCTCCTTCCTCCATAGGTTTGGTTCTGTGAAGAGTAAGTAAGTAAATAGTAAAGTAAGTAAATTTTATTTATATCGCACGTTTAAATCTACTTGCGTTGAAACCCAAAGTGCTCTACATAGAAGAAATAATTAAGTTTCCATACGTCCATAGAAAAATTTTAAAAAAGTAAAATGAGACACAACACATTACAGAATTCAACATGAACGTCCCCCCCCACAACAGAATCAAAAAAATTCTACCGTGGGGAAAGGCATCAGAAAGTTAAGTCCTCTTCCTCTGTGATCACCCGAGGTCGGGGTCTATTTGTGGCCTCCGCAGCCAGTCCCATGTTTTCAGGGAAGATGGAACTCCAGCGTCGGGTGAACACTCCTCAGCGGCTTGGAATGTCTGTAGACATTTATATTGCAATGGTATCAACAAGCTTAGGAATACTCTCAGATTTGACATGAATTTATCTCCAGACTCAGGAGTAATGCCTAAAGGAGGCATTGGGACTGTAGTTTCTGGGCCATGCTGGCAGAAGGAATTGATTGTATCCCATTCTCCATTAGCAAACTTTGAAAATATAATCTTTGTTCCCTGACTGTCACCCTCTGAACTAATGAGGTGAAAAAGAATTAAGATTTATTGATCCAGGCAACTACGCTGCAGCAAACATTGCGCAGACTTCCCCGACATTAAGTACAACCTAAATGGACAGCAATTGAAATGTCTTCCTCATCACTTGGACTCTAAGCTCTACCACTGGAGCACAGCTGTGTGTCATGTCTAGATTTGAAGATTGCTGGACAGTCCCGAGACCTAGCATTGTGTGTTGTCTGTGATGAAGGATATTGAGTCATGGCTTTGGCAAAGAATGCGCGTGTTCTGGTAAATACAAGTCTTTCTCGCTTTTTGAATGAGTAATGCATGTTATCTGAACATCCTGGACTGACCCTGTGACATCGATCATAGACATTGGCAGCAAGAATATACATTATTTTCCTGTGCTAGCCATTGATGCTTTATTCGGTGGTAGAACTCCTTGACAGTGTTTGTGATAAAATGAGTATTATTGCGTGTTATTCCCACATGAATTAAAGCTACAAGACCAAGGCCAAAGTTACGAGGTCAGGGACTCCTGTCTGCCATCTCCGCTATATGTGGGTGCAGCTCACCATAGACCTGCTTGCTCTTCCGCCATCAAACTATAGTGGTGCAAAGATCAAGCCCAATAAAATAAGTCAGAAGTCTGCCTCCAGTGCATGGATCAAAGCCACTAGCTACCTTGGAAAATTAATACCAAAAGCAATTACTGTCAGTTCTTAAAATTAAAACACCAAGAAAAAAAGTCAAAAGCTGCAGTCTGACAGTTCAAATAAAGCAACCAATGATTTGCCTGACAACGGTTAATGATCCCTTCAACGCACTCTCCAATCTCGGTGCACCCATGATCTCTGTGATTGACGTAAAATGTAAAATGGGGAGCAGGAAGCCACGGCTACTGAAAAGGCCATTTGTGTCATGAAAGAAACACAGGACACCATTTAGCCTGCTTTGAAAAGTGCCATTTTTAATTGGGCATGCTGCACAACATATGGGACCTCCAATTCAAAGTGGTGACAGGCAAATTCTGCATGCTGCTCAGCTTTAGATTACCATTCTGCTTTCAGTCCCTTCAGAGTAAAGGGGCTGTCCCACTGCGGCGACCTAATCTGCGAGTTTAGACGAGTTTGCCCTCGACTCAAACTCGCAGCATGGTCGACACGTGGTCCTATGAGGTCCTATGTGGTCACTGGAACTCTCCTTCATGCTCGAGGGAAGTTCCCGAATACTTGCGGCTTCAGCTAGTTCGTGGAAACATTTTCAGCGTGTTGAAACATTTTCCGTGAGTCAAATTTGGTCGGCATGATTCTTTTTAACTTGTAGTGCAGTGGTGTGGGGTCGCTATTTAGTTACAAGCAGTCGAGGGCAGCCGTAGGCAATCTCCTTCGCTGACCAGGCATTTTGATTGGCTCATTGGAATTTTCAGGACTAGGGAAAACCGACCAGTAGGTAAAATGCTCAGCTAAATTTTATTATACTTTTTAAAAGTGTCTTCACTCCTTCTCCCCCCCCCCCCCTCTCTCCCCCCTTCTCTCCCCTTCTCTCCCCCTCCCCTCTCCGCGCTCTCTAAAGGACTTACCTTACACTGTGAAGCCGTCTTTAACCTTCCTCTTCATCGCGGGTGTGAATTTCAGACAGCGCTCCCCCCGCTTGCCCTGGCCCACGCCTTTGCGATTGGTTTGTGTGTGTGGATGGTCGATCCAGCTCGCGGTTTCCACGCGGATGGTCGATCCAGCTTGAGGTTTTCCAGGCAAGTGCCCTCGGCGTGAAGGTTAAAGACACTCTTCTGAACTCACGGATTAGGTTGCTGCAGTGGGACAGCCCCTGAATACTTATTTGGGAGGCAAAGCAGACACTTCCATTTTAAAACCATTCTTTGCCCCTCACTACATTTTGATAACATTTTAAGAAGTGACAATGTTAAAGTCTGTGAAATCTTTGCTACAGTATCTAAATAATTTATTAGAAAAGTGGATCTTTTGGTTGTCATCAGCGCTATTCCACAGATTACGTCGCCGAGTGATTTATTTCCATTATTATTGGAAATTGTACAATGTTTGTTTTTTTAAACTGAAGACAGAAAGAACAAGCAAATAGATACTAATTTTTCCTTCTAATCATTTTGTTTTTAAGTTCATGCATGTTAAAGTTATCCAATCATATCCTGGAATATGTTGCTCAAAGGCAACACAAAAAGAAAATCACTCGAAAAATTGCACAGAGGAATATCAGCTGTTGCTTGAACTTGCCTTTCACAAAATTGGTTAAAACCATCCAAAAAGAAAATCATATCAGAATTAGTAATTATGTCAATATTTTTATTAGAGGAATATCAGTGGTCAGTGATAATGTTTGATAATCAAATACCAGATGTGCATGAATTGATGCAATAGACTTATTATGCAAATGTAGAATAACAGACAATACACACACCTAAGCAAGTTTTCTCAGGCTGAACAGAGCAATCCTTTTGGACAATCAGATACTAGATTCAAGGTTTCAGAATAGAACATTTCCAATATCACCTGGGTTTTGCTGTTGCTGTTAATTTTAACCTTAAGGGGTAAATTATGTTAAAAACATTTTAAATCTATCTTAATGTTTGTTTTTTTTAAACTTTGTTTAAAAAAAAGTGGAGACAAAGTCATCCAGATCACTTGAAATAACTAGAAACAGTATTGCAAACATTAGTAATTAAAAATGTCACTTACTTTATTTTCCTACGCTCCCGCTCTCATTGATAGGTAGAATTAACGCTATAAAAATGACTTTCTTACCACAATTAATATATTTGTTTCAAGCGATCCCAATATATATTCCAACATTTTTTTTTTTAAACTAGATTCTACTATCACTAATTTTATATGGTATTACAGAGCACACAGAATTCAACAAAAGCATTTGTGTAAACCTAAAGAAGTTGGGGGCTTATCATTACCTAACTTTACGTATTACTACTGGGCAGTGCATATTAAGAACATAATGTACTGGTTGGATAGTTCCACTCACCAGTCGGAGTGGATAAGAATGGAGAAAGAGGAGTGTTTCCCGTATGATATAGGAATGATCTTGTTCTCACCGATAAAATTGAATAGTATAATATATAAGAAGAACCCAATTACTCACAATACAATAAGAATTTGGAAACAAATAAAATTATCCTTGAAATTAAATAATCTATCAGTACTAACCCAACTATTGAACAACCCTGCATTCAAACCATCTCTTATCGATAAAACATATAAACAATGGGATAGACTGGGGGTTAGGAAAGTAGGAGATACGTATGAATTGGGCAAATTGTTATCATTTCAACAATTAAAATTAAAATTTAAACTGAAGGATAATCAATATTTCAAATATATACAGATATGTGACTTTATGAAGAAATATACACATAGATTTCAAATTATATTTTTAGACCCTTTAGAAGAAGCAATGAATATTAAGGCTGATTCACAAAAACTAATATCATACTTTTATAATAATATATTAAATAGAGAATTACCCTCAACAGAGGCACTAAGAGAAGATTGGGAACATGAACTAATGAGAAAGATCCCGAAGGATAGATGGGAAAAGTATCTGATGAACACACATAATTGTTCCATTAATGAAAGACATAATTTAATTCAATTTAAATTATTACATAGACTATATTATTCAAAAACGAGGTTGAATAAATTTTACCCAAACGTCTCTCCCAGATGCGATAAATGTTTGTTTCAAAATGTTGATATAACACATTCATTTGTAGGATGTATAAAGTTGAATAAGTTTTGGAGCGATATATTTAATATATTTACAAAGCTTTTCAAGTCAAGAATAGAACCTAATACGGAATGGATTATATTTGGAATAATAGTAGAAGATATCAATTTAAATAAGGACCAAAAAGTTTTTTTTAATTATGGGTTAATAATTGGAAAGAAATTGATACTTAAATTTTGGGAAAATACAGCTATTCCAACTGTTAAAATGTGGATTAGGAATATGATGGACATAGCACACCTTGAAGAAATGAGACTCCGACTAATAGATAAATATGACCAATTCTTAAGGAGTTGGTCCCCTTTCATCGACTTTTTGGTATCATGTGATGCAGTGGTACCGTAAGGATTACTGATTTCAGGTCAGGTCGTGGATAGATTTACATCTCCGAATATAGATTTGAACATTTCTCTTTTAAGGGTCTTTTTCTCCTATTTCTACTTTCCACTTTTTCTTTTCTTATACACACACTTCATGTTTTTCTATTTTCTACTATCTATTTTTCCTCTTTTTCTCTTCTCCAATTTTTTTTTTTTCCCTTCTTCTTGTCTTTCTTATTTCATTTTCAAAAACATAAAACTAGAGGTTGTACATAGAATGTATAATTACGTTATGACATAGTTGGCCCCGAAAATTAGGTCCCACTGTATTGTTTTGTATTGTACTAGCTTCTAATAAAATAAACAAAACAAAAAAAAACAAAAAAAACGTTATTTTCCTTACAACTATAACATATCGATTGAATATCCATGGGTTCCAAGGTAAAGAGTAAGGCCAATCAGGGACCTGCAGACTCTGTTTTTTGCTTCTACAGCAAAGGTAATGAATACATTTGATTTTTTATGAGAATAAAGTGAACACGGAAAAGTAATTCTGTATCAACTAATCAGTGTGGCTCTCTGTCTGGATAAGTCATTCTGAAAAGTGATGACTATGGTTGTACACTGATAATTAACTCACTGTAACGTAACTACTGAGGGTGGCACAGTGGCGCAGCAGTAGAGTTGCTGCTTAACAGCTCTTGCAGTGCCTGAGACCGGGGTTCGATCCTGCCTACGGGTGCTGTCTGTACGGGGTTTGTACATTCTCCCCGTGATCGCATGGGTTTTCTCCTAGATCTTCGGTTTCCTCCTACACTACAAAGACGTACAGATTTGTAGGTTAGTTGGCTTGGATTAATTGAAAATTGTCCCTGACTGACTGACTTAATCAACTTCACGACTAATTTCCATCCTGCACTCAAATTCATTTGGACCATCTCCGACATCTCCCTACCGTTTCTAGATCTCACCATCTCCATCACAGGAGACAGACTATTGACTGACATCTATTATAAACCCACTGACTCTCATGGCTATCTAGACTACACTTCTTCCCACCTTGCTTCCTGTGAAGACTCTATCCCCTACTCCGTCTACGCCGCATCTGTGCCCAGGATAAGGTTTTCCACATCAGGTCATCGGAGATGCCCTCATTCTTTAGGGAACGGGGGTTCCCTGCTTCCATTACAGATGAGGCTCTCACAAGGTTCTCCTCGATATCCTGCAGCTCTGCTCTTGCTCCCCCTGCCCCTATTTGTAACAAGGACAGAGTCCCCCTTGTCTTCACCTTCTACCCCATCAGCCGTCGCATACAGCATATAATCCTCCAACATTTTTGCCATCTCCAACGGGATCCCATTACTGGCCACATCTTCCCATCTCCACTGCTTTCTGCAGAGATCGTTCCAACTTCCTGGTCAACTCGTCCCTTCCCACCCAAACCAGCACTCCCCAGGTACTGTCCCCTGCAACCGCAGGAGTTACAATACCTGTCCCTTTACCTCCCCCCTCGACTCTGTCCAAGGACCGCAACAGTCTTTTCAGGTGAGGCAAAGGTTCACTCAAACCTCCTCCAAAACCTCCTCCAACCTTATCTACTGTATCCGCTGTTCCAGGTGTCAACTCCTGTCCATCGGTGAGACCAAGCGCAGGCTCGGCTATCGTTTCGCTAAACGCCTCCGCTCAATCTGCCTTAACGTACTTGATCTCCCAGTTGCTCAGCACTTTATCTCCCTCTCCCATTCCCAATCTGACCTTTCTGTCCTGGGCCTCCTCCATTGTCAGAGTGAGGCCCAGCGCAAATTGGAGGAACAGCACCTCATATTTGGCTTGGGTAGCTTACACCCCTGTGGTATGAAGATTGACTTCTCTAACTTCAAATAGCTTTCCCTCTCTCTCTCCATCCCCTCCACCTTCCCAGTTCTCCCACCAGTCATACTATCTCTGACTACATTCTATCTCTGTCCCGCCCACTCCCCTCACATCAGTCTGAAGAAGGGTTTCGACCCGAAACATCACCCATCCCTTCTCTCCAGATATGCTGCCTGTCCCACTGAGTTACTGTAGCATCTTGTGTCTACCTTCGATTTAAATCAGCATCTACAATTGTTTTCTACACCTGTAAACTGTCCCTAGTGTGTGTAGGATAGTGTTAATATGTGGGGATCGCTGGTCAGTGCGGACTTGGTGGGCGAAAGGGCCTGTTTCTGCGTTGTATCTCTAAATCTAAAAACTAAAAAGTCCAGTAAAGTGCTTGCGGCATTGGCTGAAGTTCTTTGCTCACAATTGGTAACCAATTTAATTTCCTCTGTCAGTGGATGCATAATACTAAAGTAATAAGAAAAAAACCCAGTTACCAGAATGCTTCTGGAAGGGAAGATTGAATTGAATTGAAATAATTGAAATAATTTAATTGCCACACAACCAAGGTCGGTGGTATTTGGGTTGCCAGCAGCGGTACAATAAGATATTGACTGTCATAAAATGTGAGGTGTTGTATTTTTGGAAATCTAACATGGACAGGACCTAAATGTCAATGGTAGGGCTCTGGGGAGTGTTGTAGAGCAGAGGGATCTAGGAGTGCAGGTGCATGGTTTCTGGAAGGTGGAGTCGTGGGTAGATAGGGTGATGAAAAAGGCGTTTGGCACATTGGCCTTCATCAGTATTGATTATAGAGGTTGGGAGGTCATGTTGCAGTTGTATAAGACATTGGTGAGACCGCATTTAGAGTATTGTGTTCCATTCTGGGCACCATGTAATCGGAAAGATGTTGTCAAGCTGAAAATGCTACAGAGAAGATTTACAAAGATGTTGCCAAGACTAGAAGGTTTGAGCTATAGGGAGAGGTTTAGTAGGCTGGCACTCTATTCATTGGAGCGCAGGAGTATGAGGGGTCATCTTATTGAGGTGTATAAAATAATGAGAGGAATAGATCGGGTAGATGCACAGTGTCTCTTGCCCAGTGTAGGTGAATCGAGGATTTAAGGTGAAGTGGAAAAGTTTAAGGTAAGTGGAAATGATTTAATAGGATTCGGAGGGTAACCTTTTCACACAAAGGGTAATGGGTGCATGGAACAAGCTGCCAGAGGAGATAGTTGAGGCTGGGACTATTCCAACATTTAAGAAACAATAAGCGATGGCAAGTCAAATTTCACTACACCATTTGGTTTATGTGATAATAAATGTCCTTTGTATCCTTTGTATCCTTTGTAAGACTGGTACATGGATAGGGCAGGTTTGGAGGGATATGGACCAAATGTGGGCAGGTGAGACTAGTGTAGCTGGGACATGTTGGCTGGTGAGGGCAAGTTGGGCTGAAGGGCCTGTTTCCACACTGTATCACTATAACTGTGTGACGCACCTTTAGAAAGGAGATGAGGAATTTCTTTAATCAGAAGGTGGTAAATGTGTGGAATTCATTGCTTTAGATGGCTGTGGAGACGATTTCATTGGGTATTTTTAAAGTGGAGATTGACAGGTTCTTGATTTGTAATGTTGTCAATGGTTATGGGAAGAAGGCAGGAGATTGGGGTTGAGAGCGGAAGTTATATCAGCTATGATTGAATGGCAGAGTAGACGATGGGCCGAATTGACTAATTCTGTTCTGATGACTTATGAACTTACACATTACAAATAGTGTTAGAGCATATATCTGAAACAGAAGCTTCTAAGTTTATGCTTCCATTTGGATTTTAAAATATGATCCATAATGACACATCTTTGCACCACTCAAGGATTATTATTCATGGCCAGCAAACTGACAATACTATCATGTTTTTCTGTTCCATTCATTCTGTGTATGCTAAAGATCCAATGTCATTATTTCATAAACAGCAGAGTTCTATCCAGGTGCTCCAAGTGGCTCTGTCAACAAATACATTGCATTCCCGTAATCCACAATTTTCTGTCACAATAGCTGCAAGATAGCTGTATATTTAAAGCAAAAATTGCACCAACCTAGGATGAGAGCTAAACAAAATTAAAAAAAATCAAATATTGCTCTACAATTTGTACTAGCTTGCTATTAGCTTTATTAAGATGACACTTTTCTGCTGGCACACCATTGCAATAAGGTGAGTAGACAGGTGATGAGATATTTGCACAGCAGCTACTAATTAATTTAACGTTTGGGCATGTTTGATGAACTGAAAGATATTATATATTAACAAGATGAGAATTGAAATTCAATGAATGGTTACAATAAACATTTACTATTTAACTTAAAATATCATTAAACTAATATTTTCCATTTCTTTTTTTCTCCATCTGAATCCACCCTGTCACATTCATCCCTCTTCTGCTTTGACTTCATCTAATTCATCTTCATTTACTCTTAATGAATGGAGAATTAGGGTAAAGATATCATAGTCAGATGAGTTGTTCATAGACATGCTTACCTCCTCCTCCCCTTCATATTCCTGTTCTCCCTTCTCTTCCCTTTCCTCTTGCTCTGCAGCTGCTCGCTTACATTACCAGCAGCACAGCTTGAACTGATTATTGTAGCCGCTATGCATTAGATCATCATCTGCAGCAATTTGTAAAATCGCATCATTGTCTGAGCATGCTCTTGGATTGTTTTATCAGTGTGCAGGTGGCAACATGACTGTGTGTGTGTGTGTGTGTGTGTGTGTGTGTGTGTGTGTGTGTGTGTGTGTGTGTGTGTGTGTGTGTGTGTGTGTGTGTGTGTGTGTGTGTGTGTGTGTGTGTGTGTGTGTGTGTGTGTGTGTGTGTGTGTGTGTGTGTGTGTGTGTGTGTGTGTGTGTCGCCAGAGTCAAGTGCCATTTCCCTCAATAGAGGCTCCATTTCACTTGGTAGACACCCTTGGATTTGGCAATGTGACTCATGTGCAGGTGAGCACAGCTGACTATTGCAGAATGAAGCCATCGTGCCTGCTGCCTAGACATTGGCTTTCTCTGTATGATCATATGGCAGCTGAACATGGAGTAATGGAATTCTTATTGATGATCATATATCTCCGACATGGCATGTGGCTCCTTCAAAGCAATCGAGTGTGGTCAATAGCATGCTGAACAATGAAATAGCTGGCATTCTCTATGTATTCATGTGGGTTGTTCAGGGTCTTTCATGATCAGTTCATTGTCTATATTTAAGAGGGAGTTAGATGTGGCCCTTGTGGCTAAGGGGATCATAGGGTATGGAGAGAAGGCAGGTACGGGATACTGAGTTGGATGATCAGCCATGATCATATTGAATGGCGGTGCAGGCTCGAAGGGCCGAATGGCCTACTCCTGCACCTAATTTCTATGTTTCTATGTTTCTATCAGACCACATCTGACAAACATGAAACACACTCGATTCTTTTCGGACAGTGGATCTCAGTGACCTGTCCTTCCAGGTAAAATGGGAGATGCTGCAAGTATCTCCAGCTCCAGGGTAGAAACACTTGACAATTAGAAGACCACTGACCAAGTGTTCCTCACCGGACATGGATTGAGAATTTGTTATTGTCTGAAAGCAAAGTCTGGAAATAAAGCGTTCCTTCCCAGGGTGGAAATGTGGAAAAACGTGAGCTAATTCACGTTGATGCACAAAAGAGACATGCAGAGTATTTGTGAAATGATGGGAGAATGGGTAGTCTTAATGTCCTGAGAGAATTATGTGTATTTGTACACGTGTTGGTGAAGGTCAATATGCTGGTGCAACAGGTAATTAGGAGGGAAACAGATTTGTTGGCCATTATTACATGAAGAATAATGAAGTCTGATTGCAATTGGATAGTTCCTAAAATTGACTTGGTGTATTGTGTATAGTTTTGGCCTCTTTACATAAGGAAAGATAGATGGAATGCAGCACGATGCTCCAGAGTGGTGTGTTTGCTGCAAGAAGAGAGATTAAGCAAACCAGGATAAAAACCAAACTGCTGGCGGAACTCAGCAGGTCAGGCACCATCTGTGGAGCGAAATGGACAGATGAAATTTCAGGTTGTGATATTTTTTCAGACTTTTGAGTTTGAAGAAGTGTCCGGACCCAAAGCATTATCCGTCCATTTCTTTCCACGGATGCTTACTGACACGTTGAGTTACTTCAGCAGTTTGTTTTTTGCTCAAGATTCTAGCAACTGCTGGTTCTTGTGTCTCTTAAGTAAATTAGAACTGTATGTTTTAGATTTTAAAAGGATGAAAGGAGATCGTATCAAAATTTGCAATAAAGGGCTTGACAAACTCGATGCAGGGAGAATTCACAAAATGTGTGCAATCACGAGAGTTACCGCACTGAACCAGTTCAGTGCTGTTGGTACCCACACAGTGGTGCCACACAGCCAGGTTTTCTGACCATTGTTTAACAAAAACAATATTAAGTCAAACGACTTAAAAACTACATTAGCATTCTGTTTTGACTGCAGTATGGCAGATCTGGATAATAAAATCCTGGACATTTTCTTCATTTAGTTCATTGTTTTGACATAGAATTGACATGAAAATACACTCAAACATTAATGAGTCCCCAATGTGGGACTCACACATTAATATCCCACAATGTGTGCCTGATGATTTGCCATTTTGGAAAATACCTGATTATAATACATTTTGTCTTATGTGACTGATGCTCAAATAGCTTCACCTACTAATCTGTTACATCAAAAGAATGCTTATAGTTAATTTATAACACATGCATTTGGAAAGTAGTCTGTGGAGGTGCTGAAATAATAATTTCTTTGTTTGCTTTATCTACCTTTATCCTCATGGCCAGATTATTAACAATGTAATTACCTAAATCAATATGGCATCATATTGATGAATTTCATGTTTTAAGGTGCATTTTCTGCAAGTGTAATGAAACTATTTCCTGTATCTACAGCTGGGAATTTCAAGCAAATATTTAACCATTATAAAATCAGGTTTCATTGTGGGTGGAGTTGCCTTTAAACAAGCGATTAGCCCAAAGCATTAAAATACACGTTGTCAGCTACTATAGTGCTTGAGTATCAGTTTTGAGCCAACTTGTAACAGCTTGTCATTCATAAAAAAATAAATAAATATGGTACTGTGATACTATTAAAATAAAAATCAAGTGTGTGCTGTGGCTGCCAGAATGTGTGTGTTTCAGTATTTATGTGAATGTATTTAAAAGGGATAAAAAACATTTGGGAAACACTAACCTAATAGGCAAAAGCTTTCAAATTATGATTATTTGTCCTTTTACAAGGCAGAATGCAATTTCTTATAAACCGAAGGAAATATTTTGAAGATTTACTGTAGTCTCTGCAGCTCATGCACTGCACATCTGTAATTGAACCGCATTGATGGCCATTCTTGTGGCACACCGACATTGCAACTCCAACAACAATTCTGAGTGAGATCATTTTTTATGTTGGTAAGGATCATGCTTCATGTCTTTCAAGCCCATCTACACAATTTGTCTATTTTTCTAGAGGAGATCTAATGGGGCAGAATTCTTGCATTCAGAAACTAATTACACGTTTTGTTAAGGGTAGGAAGGAACAGCAGATAGTGCTTTAAACTGAAGCTAGACACAAAATGCTGGAGTAACTCAGCAGGGACTTTCTCTGAAAAAGGGTCTCGACCTGAAACATCACCTATTCCTTTTCACCAGAGATGCTGCCTGACCTGCTAAGTTACTCCAGCGTTTTGTGTCTTTCTTCTGCAACACATTGTGTTAAGTAGATTGAGGGGCTATCCGAAGAAGTTTTCAGTTCTGCCTTTGCCCAGTTCCATGAAATATTTGCTTGCTAACATGTGCCAATTGCATAATAGTCTGGGCAACACATAGATGCAGCAGGTAGTGCTGTTGCTGCCCAGATCCTGTGCTCCATGTATGATCGACCACGGGAAATATGAATGGATTCACCCCCCCCCCCCCCCTGTGACTGCATGGGCTTCCTGTGCAGCTCTAGTTTCTTTCCACAGCCCAAAATTCCCCCAAAATACACCAGTCGGTAGATTAATTGGCTAATACAAATTTATCTTCAGTGCAAGTGGGTGGTAGGAAAATTGAAATGTAGAACAAAAGAGATTACCAAGAAATGCAGTATCTGGGTTAATCAGATTGCTTGACTTGAAAGATGTCACAAACTTGATGGGGCTAATTGGTTCCTTCCATTGCATAAGAAAGTTTGCGTAAGTAGGTATGAAAATAATATGCCATATTCTAAAACATGGACCGTGCTGTGGCACAAGGAATGTAATAGAAACCCAGGCAACAGTGGCACCTGCAGAAACTGGTGTGGATCAATGCAGAGCACAACTTCAATGCATGTGTTTAGGGCAGAAAAATATTCCTGCTGTATAATTGTGCAAGGCGGCACAGTGGCACAGCGGTAGAGTTGCTGCCTTACAGCCAGAGACCTGGGTTCGATCTTGACGACGGGTGCTGTCTGAACAGAGTTTGTACATTCTCTCTCTGACCACATGGGTATTCTCTGGATGCTCTGGTTTCCGCGCACGTTTCAGGCCGGTTGTTGGTCAGCATGGGCTTGCTGGACTGTTTCTACACTTTTGAAATATACAGATTGGAAACAGGCTCTTTGGCCACCAAGTCCGCACCAACAAGCAATCACCACACACACTAACACTATCCCACACACACTAACACTATCCCACACACACTAACACTATCCCACACACACTAACACTATCCTACACACACTAACACTATCCCACACACACTAACACTATCCCACACACACTAACACTATCCCACACACACTAACACTATCCTACACACACTAACACTATCCCACACACACTAACACTATCCCACACACACTAACACTATCCCACACACACTAACACTATCCCACACACACTAACACTATCCCACACACACTAACACTATCCCACACACACTAACACTATCCCACCCACACTAACACTATCCCACACACACTACCACTATCCCACACACACTAACACTATCCCACACACACTAACACTATCCCACACACACTAACACTATCCCACACACACTTACACTATCCCACACACGAGGGACAATTTACAATTTTACAAAACCAATTTACCCACAAACCTGTGTTAATTCTGGCCAAATTGGAGAGGCCAGAACACTAAAATTCAGTACAGGCTTCTGGGCAGCTAGGCCATTTGGTGAATTTAAATGTGCCTTCTGCAGAAATGGGACAAGTTGCAGAATGGTGCCAGTTTGTCTAGAGCCTAGATAAGAGCTGCAGGAAGAGAATGGAACATATACAGATTCCGACAATTAGGTGTAAATTGCATGAAACGGACTGGATGAATGCAAACCAGACATACACATTGACCTACGCTCAGTCCGCAATAACCTACCTGACCTCCCGGTGGCTCAGCACTTCAACTCCCCCTCCCATTCCCAATCCGACCTTTCTGTCCTGGGTCTCCTCCATTGCCAGAGTGAGCAACAGCGGAAATTGGAGGAACAGCACCTCATATTCCGTCTGGGGTCCTTGCGTCCTTATGGCATTAACATTGAATTCTCCCAATTTGGCTAGCCCGTGCTGTCTCCTCCCCTTCCTTAACCCTCTAGCTGTCTCCTCCCATCCGCCCGCCCTCGGGCTCCTCCTCCTCCTCCCCTTTTCCTTCTTTCTTTCCCCACCCCCCATCAGTCTGAAGAAGGGTTTCGGCCCGAAACGACGCCTATTTCCTTTGTTCCATAGATGCTGCTGCACCCACTGAGTTTCCCCAGCAATTGTGTGTACCTACCATACACATTGTAAATATTGTTGCAAAGCTTTACTTTGCAAGATGTTGATTGGATTAAGTGTTGAGCCTTGTGTGGGTTTCCTGGCTATCAAGGCACATGTTGCATAATTCATCTGTTAAGTTGCATCTAGAAACCTTGTCAGATACAATGTATTAGTCACTGTATTATTGGGTTGGGGAAATGTTTATCATGTTTTGTGTTAATCGATATCTGTTATTGGACTGTATAGAGACCACCCCTATGTGGTTCGGCCCCTCAAGGTGCGGGGACTTATAAAAGGCCGCTCCCACGAGGTCCTGTGTCGATCTTCTGGGAGAGCACTTAGGACTGCGTGACCTTATGGAGTGTCTCTGCTTGAATGAGGCTAAGAGGGCTTGGCCAGGCAGATACGAGGATTGAACCCACAGTGGTTAGGTATAGAAGTGGGAATTGTTATTGTGTTTTTCCAAAATAAAGTTTAGATGCGCAAGTGCTTGACTCAGCTATTTACATTGGGGGATTGGCTGGGAATACTCTAGTCCATTCGAGATTTCATTGGGCAATTTGAATTTGAGAGCCCGCGTATGTGGAGAGATACACGCCAAAACGAGTTGGTCTGAGAATGAGTCTAGATTTGCAGAAGCATATTTCCAAATACAGAATTTCACCTTGAAGTTCTGCCCGTACGGTAGAATTCGAATTCTGTATAGATAGAACTTTGGAGTTTGTGTATGTTTGAGATCGATTCCGAATAGCGGCTGATCAACAGTGAATATTAACGCTCTGATCGATTGTTGATTAGTACCTGATAGCGAAGAGTAACTGAGAGACGGGAACCTGGTTTACTTGGTGAAAAGTACGGGGATGCGAGAGGTACCCCTAATTCTGTAGAACTTAGAGAGGAGAGATAGAGGTCCCCCTATAGAAGTTCAGTCTTAGCAGGGGAAAGTAATATTCAGGAGGGTAAGTAGTCCATTTAAGAAGTAGTACCCCTCAGCAAAGAGTGCCCTCGGAAGGGGAAAATCTTCGGTATCAGAGGGAGAGGTTCACTGATTGATAACAGCGTGACGCGGCATTGAGATCGAGTGTTAGTAAACTGTGTGCTAGCGTGTTAAATTATTATTATAAATTGTAGAAATCCAGCATCGTCTATTTTAGCATCTTTATTGGATCCAAATTGTATAAATACTTTGTGTATGTAAAAAGATTTAAAGTGTACTAGACCAAGTGCAGACCCGTTGGGTCTGTTCCCCCAACATGCGGTTGTGGGGGGGGGAGGTGGCATGCAGCGTCACACACACTAACTACCCCCCCCCCCGGACACACGCTAATTACCCCCCTTGATATATTAATATTATTAATTTGCTCCTTTTACCCCATAACCACCCTATCTACTGACGCATAGCCCCCAATTTGCAATCGCATCTAGAGAGGGGAGCGGGGGTAGAGAGTGAGGGCAGAGAGAGATGGGGCAGAGACAGAGAGAGGGGTGAAAGAGGGAGAGGGGGGTGGAGGGGAGGAGAAGAGGGAGGGTGGGTGAGGGGGAAAGGTGGGGGAGGAGGGGAGAGAGGGAGGGGAAGAGAGAGAGAGGGAAGGGGAGGAGTGAGGGGGTGAGAATGAGGGGGGAGAGAGAGAGGGGGTGCTGAGAGGGGGGTGCTGAGAGGGGGGTGAGGGGAGAGGGAGAGGTGGGGAGCAGGGAGGGAGGAGGGTGCGGAAGGGGGTGGAGGGAAGGGGGTAGGGGGGTGTGGAGGGGAGGGGGGTTTAGGGGAGGGAGGGTGGGGGAGGGGAGGAGGGGGAGAGAAAGGGGGGGAGAGGAAGAGTGGGGGAGGGGAGAGAGAGTGGAGGGAGAGAGAGAGAGGTGGGGGAGAGAGAGCGGGGAGGGAGAGAGATATGTGAGAAAGGGGGGAGAAAGAGAGAGGGAGAAAGAGAGAGGGAGAGAGAGGGGGAGAGAGAGGGGGAGAGAGAGTGGGGGGGAGAGAGAGGGAGAGGGAGGGGGGGAAATAGAGGAGGGAGAGAGGGGGAGAGAGAGGGGGGGAGAGAGAGAGAGAGAGGAGAGAGAGAGAAAGGAGGGGAGAGAGAAGGGGAGAGAGAGAGAAAGCGAGAGAGACAGGCGGGGGGGGGGGAGAGAGAGAGAGAAAGAGAGAGGAATAGGGAGAGAGAGAGGTGGGGAGAGAGAGGAGGGGAGAGAGAGAGTGCCTTTTTACTTCAACCTAAACCCCCCAAACAACCATTTGCAGGCAGTACCTTTTTACTTCCATATTTTCCAACCATATTTTCATTTTCAAACCACATTAAGGGTACTCACAGTTGTGTAGACATTTGTTCAGTGTTATTCAGAGCTCAGAGAGACATGACCTCCATCTTGCAGAGAGTGAGTGAGGCACACCACTTCCTGGTTTTATAGTCCCTCCCCCTCCCTCCAGCAGGGGCAGCAGAGAGAATGGTGATTTAAAAAAAAAACATTAATATATCTCTGATTTGTCATCGATGGGAAAAATCCTCCGCACCTGTAAGGCGGAGGGGGGCTCTGAGCGAGGTGGCCAAAAATGACAGCCGTAGATGGCGGCGTTCTGTCGGGAATTGCAGCACAGTAGGCCAAAAGCGGTCAAGATCAGACTTTTACTAATATAGATTAAGATTTAGAAAGTTAAGATTTAGAGTGTAATAAGATTTAGAGTGTGTTAAGATTTAGAAAGTTAAGATTTAGTGTTAAGTTCACGGACCGCTACTTGTATTGCCTGCGTGAGTGCTTAAGGATTTTTGGATATAGATAATTGAAGTAAAAGTGCGTTTGAATTAAATATTTGTATCTGTTTAAATCGGGATTGTAGTATTGTTAGAATCCGATTCGTGGTGGTTTGATCAGGGTTCGTATTCTTTCGATCGCTGTGTCGGGAGGAATCGTTCCGTTGACCGGGTACACCACGAGGAGGATTTATTGGAGTGTATGATTCATCATCATAATGATTGTGATTTATGTAGGAGTGTGGTTGTGCCTGATAATAATAAGCAGAAACCGTGATTTAAAACGAATTCTGGAAATAAAACCAGAAAAGGGTGAAGGAGCAGACAAATATTTAGACCGTTTTTCAAAATTATTTATGGACCAATCAGGTGACTTAGACTATCAGAATGGAGCAAGTTCCCCACAGTATTGTGCTTTCTTATTGAATTGTCTCCCCACTAAAGCAGACTAAATTAAGACTGAGAACAGGGACTGGTCTGAGAACCGAGCCAGTCAAATGGCCAGAGCTGTGAGGCACTATTGGAAGGAGGGTAGGAAACAGGAAAATTATCCTGTAACTAGAAGAGAAAGTGAACATTTTGCCAAGAAGTGCCAAAATCTAACTCTGAACCATGGACCCTCATAGTACCAGCAAATTATGGATTGGGAGAAATTTGGGTTCCAGACTACTCAGATTATTATTACAATTGTACTCCCTATTTAGAACCCATTCCAATAGAACTAAAGGGTAAAATAAAGCCAACCATATTGTCTAATCAATGCTACACTTGAGGGGGAATGGGACACTGGAGTCGAGCCTGTCCAACAAGGGAGCGAGTGAGAGAGAGGAGTCAAAGAAGGGATTTCCTGGATTGTGAAGAAATTAGAGATCCCAGAGAATATAGAAATATCCGAGATCCTAGGAATTATAGGAGGTCCTTCAATTCAAGAGACTACCGGGACCCGAGAGAACAGAGAGAGAGATGGCCCGAATGTCAGGAACTAAGAAGTCACACACCATTTACATAGAAACATAGAAACATAGAAATTAGGTGCAGGAGTAGGCCATTCGGCCCTTCGAGCCTGCACCGCCATTCAATATGATCATGGCTGATCATCCAACTCAGTATCCCGTACCTGCCTTCTCTCCATACCCTCTGATCCCCTTAGCCACAAGGGCCACATCTAACTCCCTCTTAAATATAGCCAATGAACTGGCCTCGACTACCCTTTGTGGCAGGGAGTTCCAGAGATTCACCACTCTCTGTGTGAAAAAAGTTCTTCTCATCTCGGTTTTAAAGGATTTCCCCCTTATCCTTAAGCTGTGACCCCTTGTCGTGGACTTCCCCAACATCGGGAGCAATCTTCCTGCATCTAGCCTGTCAAACCCCTTAAGAATTTTGTAAGTTTCTATAAGAAACTTACTCAAACCAACCCATTTTCTCAGTCCGTGGCGATATGACCCCTACTCCTGAACCCCCTCAAGTAATTTACCAGAATGAACAAATTGGATGTACTGTTAAGTTGCATCTAGAAACTTTGTCAGATACAATGTATTAGTCACTGTTTTATTGGGTTTGGGAAATGTCTATCATGTACTGTGTCAATTGATATCTGTTATTGGACTGTGTAGAGACCACCCCCATGTGGTTCAACCCCTCAAGGTTCGGGGACCTATAAAAGGTCGCTCACTTTTGGTCCAATGTCGATCTTCTGGGAGAGCACTTGGGACTGCGTGACCTTCTGGAATGTCTGCTTGAACGAGGCTAAAAGGACTTGGCCAGGCAGATACGAGGATCGAACCCGCGATGGTTAGGTATAGTAGTGGGAACTGTTATTGGGTTTTTCCAAAATAAAGTTTAGATGCGCAAGTGCTAGACTCAGTGATTTTTGACTGAAACTAGACTGGGGGGAAGCTTAGAATGAGCTATTTACACCTGCACCTCTTTGTAATGTGGGAGGAAACCAAAGTACCCATGTGCACCCAAGGATAATGCACAAACTCCGTACAGACAGCACCCATAGTCTGGGTTGAACCCAGGTCTCTGGCACTGTAAGGCAGCAGGTCTACCGCTGCGCCCCTGTGTCGCACTGTATCTCTAAAACTAAAAACTAAAACTTATTAGCAAACAAATTCTACAAAAATTATCTTAATTGAAAGGAGCCTGGGCATAAGGTCTGAAAAAAATGTTTATTTAATGATGTACTTTCCAGCAAGAGATGAGTCAATATGTGATAATAAATCATAGTCAGCCTGCATAATTCTCACAAGTATCTCATGGCTGTAAAACACATTAAACATTGTCAGGTCACAAAAGGTCTTTTCTTTCCCTTTACATCTCCTCGTATATTTCTTGTACGATAGGGTTGAGGAGTGGCAACCAACTATCAAGGCCTCATAAAAGAGCAGGAGTCCCGGGAATGGAAAACAAATGAAATATGTGACAAAGCGAGAGAGTAAATGTGTAGGAGGCCTGTGGAATGTAACAATGAACAATTTAGAACTGATGTACTGCTTGATGGAATTGAAAGCTGAACATATTGGTGGGTGTTCAGGAAGTAAATTATAATGTATGTCTTTTATATAGATTTGCTGGGCTGTCTGTGCTAATGGAAGGATGAAATACACAAGAGATAACTATAATTTTTTTTGCATACTAATGGACCATCTGATACTGACATTGTCATTATGGAAAATTATGAATCAGAACCTCGGGTACGAGACCAAACTGATCTAAATCGTAATTTCAAACATGAGTTATAATGTGGATATAATATGGACTATAAATATACTGTGCTCACAAAATTGTTTACTCTGATTCTTGCTTCATTTTGATGGTAAGATTTGCAAGGAAATACTTAGCACCCTGACCATAGAGTTCATTACTGCATCCAGAAAAGTATATTTGGGGCAACATTATTAAATGTTCCCTTTTCTCCACAACTTCAATGAGCATAAAATATAGATAATCTACCTATGAAAAGTCATCCCAAGGGTCATATTTTGTTGAGTGTATGAGAATGTTCTGAAAAATTGTACATTTGTTTTGTCGTTATGAGTTCTATTCCCATTTTGATAATTGTATGATAATAATAAGCCTCTAAATTCAATGCTGGTTTTGCTTTCATCATGCGTGCATTACCATTTTGCTGAAGAATTTCTTTGCATGGGTAGTTCTTGTAAAAGCTGATGCAATAGAAAAAAACAACTTGGACATTCATAGCTCTGTATTATAAGCCTCAGTAATTTATTAAACATACTACACAGAACGAGGTACAGCGTGCGATTCTGTCGTTATGATGTGATTTTTGCACAAGAAAAACTCACTAATTGGAATGAGAAGAATTAACAGTTGATCTATATTTAATGCGGCAAATAAAAACAGAAAATAACAGAAATTATCAGCAGGTCAGACAGCTTTTATAGACGGGTAAACAAAGATACATATTAGGTAATTAACCTTTCAGCAGAACGTGAGGTGAGAGATTGCAACCTTCACATGGTTCGCCGTGTTTCGACGAATGCAATCAACCCGGCGTGCACAATCAAATAAGATCAAATAGAACAAGTTGTCCTACAACTTTAGGCTGTGCACGCCATACGCAAGAAGAAGAAGCAGAACATAATTCCTATGAAAGATCTTTAATTTAAAACATTAACTATGTTTCTCTCTCCACAAATGCTGCCTGACTTCTAGTATTTTCTCCTTTTATTTAAGATTTCCAACATCTGCAGTGTTTTGTTGTGTGATCCATTTCTTCAATGGGCCTTGAGTCATTAGATAGGTAGACAAGCCTTGGCTATGAATTGACGAACTAAAGAATAGTAGCTCTGAAAGTGTGGCACTAACTCATACTGCTTCAGTGCCAGCCTAGATCTTCAATTCAAAAATCATGCATTGGAAATTTAATTTTGATATTTGTGTCAAAGATTAAAGTGTTGTTACACTAAGCTAACAATTGTTTTCAATCTCATGTCTGGTGAATTCTCCTGGGCCAACATCCTTTACAGCATTCATTTTCATGGAGTGATAAAGTTGCAGACTCAAGCACAATAGCAGGCCTTTCACCCCATTGTGTCCACATCAACCATCAAGAACCAATGATACTATCCTATTTTCCAGCATTCAATTCATAGCCTTCTATCCTCGTGCTTTTCGTCCTTATCTAAATACGACAAATACCCTCGGAAGGCGACTCCGGACTGTCAAAGCCGCCACAGCCAGACATAAAAACAGCTTTTTTCCACAAGCAGTAGCTCTACTCAACAGCAAAAAGTCTGTAGCCTCCATTTGCTCTGGTTTTTTATTTTATTCTTCACATGTTTAAATTATAATATTTTATTTTTAATTGTCTACTGTATATCATGCTGTTATCCTTGCGAGCAAAGCACCAAGGCAAATTCCTTGTATGTATACACAATTGGCTAATAAAATATATTCTATTCAATTCAATTCAATTCAATTCAATATTGTGTGTTTACTTGCTTCCACTTCCCCATCAGGTTGCAGATTTCAGATTTCAACCAAAAATTATTCTTCAAATCCTCTCAATCTTCTACCTCTAAACTGCAACCCTTTCTCTCAGATTATAGACACCCACTTACATATAATCTTAATATTGAGAATTTATGACTAACCACAATAAACTATTATTTGGAACTGAAAAGACTGACTGTGACACCAAATAATGAAAGCCCATTTGGAATATATCTTCAAAGAGATTCAACCTACAATTTTTTATCCAGTCACCATGGTTACATTAATCAGCTTTTACTTCCTGTGGTATTTTTTGCTGGCTATAACTATTGTTACACTATTTAATATACCAAATAGAGATCTACTTGGCCTCAACATGGAACAGCCTTAACATGCTGCTAATCCCTACAAATAAAGTCTCTGCATCCGATTTACAATCAATGCCATAACAAACACATAGGAAGAACTATTGGTACTTTTCAGTACCACATAGCCTTTCCAGTGATAAATTAAAGCTGCAGGGCAAGTTTCTAAAAGAGAGGCTGACTGGATAATCATCGGGAAAAGTCATGAATGACTAATGTTCCACATCACCAGCAGAAATAAACTCGTATTTCTCCACTGGACTTGACACTGTGTATTTATGATATTTGTCTGGCTTTATAAAATATATTGTTTGTGCGTCCACTTTCATACTGAGAAGAAATAATTATTTTTTATCATTGTGAAGCAATACCATTGTCAAAATCCATGGCAACAAATCACCAGGATTTCTTCAATAAACCAGCAAATGCATGACCTTTACCAGCAGGGAAGTCTGGGTATATTACCACGTTAAACTTTGCCCCACACACACAGACATACAGATGCATAAACCCCCCCACCTCCTTAATATTTGTCCATGGGACAAGATCCATGAACTTCCTAGCTAATAGCACTTTAGGAGCTCAGTCACCAGCATGGCAAGAGGTGGCTCTCCACCACCTTCTCAATGGTAATTAGTGGGGATCAATAAATGCAGAACTCCCAGTAAGTTGAAAGAAATCTACATTGCACCATATTTTTCCTCTAGAGCCGATAATCATCAATTTCATCACAATCCCCAAATGCTTGGCCCAACATTCCAGACCATTTTTATAAAAGCACAACCAAAGCTATGCTAGTGTTGACGAATCACACTCATGCACACTTTCAGTCCCTGTTCCTCTGTGTGTCCTGCTGCTTGTGCATGGTGTTCTCCTCATATGGTTATAGTAAACCTGTTGAAGGCTGCTCACTTGCAATGGCAAAGACTACTGATGGTTTACTGAGATTATGTTTGGCAAATTAGAATTTTTAAACTTGTAATAAGCAGGATTAGGGGAAATAGGTGAATGTGGTGTATTGTTATTTCTAGAATGCATTCAATAAGTTGAGTCAGGCAAATGGATCATTTTCAGGTTGGTAAGCTAACTAGTGAAATTTCACAGGAATCAGTGCTGGAGCCTCAACTGGTTGCAATATATAGCTGAGATAAAAGGGTGCAGGGTCCTGAAGCAGCATTTGCTGGCAATATGTGGATAGGAGGAAATACATTTGGTCGACGAAGAGAGTCTCAAAGGACATAGTTGGGCAAGTGGACAAAAGTTTGGCAAGTGGAGTTAAAATGGAGAAAGCTGAGGTAATCCACATTGATAGGAGGAGTAGAAGAATTGTATATTGTTTAAATTGAGAGAGAAAGCAGAATGCTTCTATTCATCATCAGCCTTTGCAAAGCCTTTAAGCTGGGATAAAAGAGAAGGAAGCATTGAATAAAGATATGACCTAGCTGACTATGGACAGCACAGCTCAGCACATTTACTTGTCTGCTGTCACAGATGTTGCGAATGTAGATTGATTTAGTTATTTCCAGTTTTAGAGTTTTCAGGGCTTCCAGAAGTGGTTGGTGATTGGTCATGTTATGGTATTATAATGTTGGTTAAACAATTTCCCATCTGCCTCATGCTTCCTAACCCACTGCGTTTCTCCAGCACTTTGTGTATATTGAGTTCTGTCTGGATGCAGGAGGTACCCCCGATGCAGTCGTCAACGTAGCGGAGATAGAGTTGAGGGAAAGGCCCAGTGTACACCTGGAACAGGGACTGTTCAACATACCCTACAAAGAGGCAGGCATAGCTGGGGGCCATGTGAGTACCCATGGCTACACCTTTGGCTTGGAGAAAGTGGCAGAAGTGGAAGGAGAAGTTAGTTGTTAATGGTGAGGACCAGTTCCGCTCGGCATACGGGACTGTTAGTAGAGGAAATTTGGATGGGTTTGCGATCAAGGAAGAAACAGAGCCTTAAAAGCTTCCTGGTCTTCTTTCGTATGAGGTTTTCGCCGTCTCCCTATCACTGTGCGGGTTTCCACTGGGCGCCCCTGTTTCTTCTAGTCTCCCAAGGATCTGCAAGTCGGTTGATTAATTGGTCACTGAACATTGATCTTAGTGGGTAGTAAATATCTGAAGGAATTGATGGCAATGTGTGGAGAAAATTTAACGGGATCGTGTGAAGGTGAATTATGGACAGTGTGATCACGAAAAGGCCTGATTCCATATTGTGTGAATACTTGTTTCTTATTATTAATTCCTTCATCCCACTCTCCAGTTTCCTTTTTTATAAATCAAAATAAGTTCTTGTTGTTTGTTTTTGCTAATACTTGACAGGGAAGAGGAGGCTTTGGCCTTACGACAAGTAAACCAACTTGGCGAAAGGCCACAACATCAGAGCAGAGGACTTTGGTGGTCGAGGAGGTGTGGCGACAGGAGGAGGCCGCAAGAAGTGCATAGGCGGTCTCTCTTGCCAAACAGGGGCAATGGATGCAGTGGGATGGTGTGGAGCGGAGGAAGATCAGCTGGAAAGAACTATGGGAAATGGAAGCAAGCAAGATCAGCTTCATCATCAGAGCGACTTATGACGTGCTTCCATCACCAAAGAACCTCCATCAGTGGTACGGCGAGGTTCTAACCTGTGCCCTCTGCCCAACTCCAGCGACCCTCGAACACATCATGGTAGGCTGCAAGACCAGCCTCACGCAAGGGAGATACACGTGGCGGCATAATCAGGTACTAAAAAGCTTGGCATTAGCCCTTGAGAACAGGCGATGTGCGACCAACTCCTTGCCTCCGAGAGCAAGCAACCCCCCCCCCCCCCCCCCAAGGGCAACAACCTTTGTCCGAGAAGGACAGAAAACATCCAAACATCCTTCCACCAGATCAGAAGAAGGAAATCTATGCAGGGCCCGTGACTGGAGGATACTGGCGGACATCGGCCGACAACTAATTTTTCCACCTGAAATTGCTTCCACCAACCTCAGGCCAGACTTGGTGTTCTGGTCCCCTTCACAGAAGACTGCTTACATCATAGAGCTCACAGTTCCATGGGAGAACTCTGTTGAGGAAGCCTATGAGCGTATGAAGCTGCGCTACGCAAAGCTTGCAGCAGAGGCAACGCAGCGTGGCTGGAACACCAAAGTCTATCCAGTTGAAGTGGGATGCAGAGGATTTGTTGCGTCATCTACCATCAGACTGCTGAAGGAGCTTGGAATCCACGGTCAGGCTCTGCGGAAGACCATAAGATCACTCTCAGAGGCGGCTGAAAGAAGCAGCCGGTGGATTTGGCTCAAGCGGAAAGACCCATGCTGGGCCCCAAGTATGTCAGGGTGAATCTTTGGGACGGTTTGACACGGGACACGCGCTGAGGGCTGATCATCCTGCAGCGGGCCGCCCTTGTGGAGGGTGTATAGTGTTAAAAGGCCGAAACACCCAGTGATGCAAGGGTACACTACTGATGATGTGTCCTGTGCCCAACTGTCCTGAAGGTTACCCAGGCCAAGATATACGTATCCCCCCCCCCCCCCCCCCCCACCGATGTTGAGCGTCTACCACTCTCAACAATCAACGAATGTCGTGAAATGATCCCCACCTATTGGCACAAGGGACTTCTTAACATCTTGTCCTGTGTATTTGATTCCCTCATTAGAAGTAGCTGATGGGATTTGTTCGTGACCATAAGATTATAAGACATAAGAGCAGAATTATGCCATTCGGCCATGTCATTCTGCTCTGCCATTCGATCATGATTCATCTATTTTTCTCTCTCAACCCCATTCTCCCTGTAACCTTTGACACCCTTTCAATCTCCACTTTAAAAACACCCAATGACTTGGCCTCCACTGCCATCTGTGGCAATGAATTCCGCAGATTCATAACCACTGCGGATGCTGGTTTACCCCGAAGATAGACACAAAAAGCTGAGTAACTCAGCCGGTCAGGTTGCATCTCTGGATGAAAGGAAAATGTGATATTTCGGGGTGAGACCCTTCAGTTATCATTTCAGTCCAATATTGGTGCTATATTAATTGAAATTGCCTTGTTGTTTTTAACTTATATTTAAAATATTTTCAATTTTTTTTCTTCAGCAAAGTCGTTCAAATCTCCAACAATATTTGACATAGCTTCATGAATCAATTCAATTCACATTGGACCTTCTTGTCAATCTTGTAATGACCTCATTGCAATGGTATGGGAATGCTTTTCCAGCTGCATTAATTTTCTTGGTCATACAGCCATTCATAGGCATGTTTACATTTATTTAATGTGTTAATGAACTAACTACTGCCCATCAATATAAAAATATTTCACCATTCTTTTTTGTTATTTTTAATGATTTCAAATCAGGTTATTTAGTGGTTAAAGGCAATACATTTATATATTTTTAAAAGGTTTTGTTTGTAAAGCCATTTTCAGCTGTATACACAAATGTCTCTGGCACACCTCCATTAAAAATATCAATGAACACATCTTAAAGGATGGAAAATGTGGAAATCATCATTGTTCGTTCTGCTGCCTGATTCTGTTTACTCACTTTGGAAGAAGCTGAAGAAAATATCTATCATAACCAGAGCAATTTTAACCACATATTGGGTATAATTTTATATGTGTGCTTAAAGAGGAAATACTACAATACTGATTATTGATTTTACACTTGACAGACAATAGAAGTCATTTTCAATTTAAATATGAGTTGAGCATTGTTGAAGACACCAGAGCCTACAGATGCTGAAATCTGCAGTAAGAAACAATCTGTGTAAAAAGAAACTGCAGATGCTGATTTAAACCGAAGATAGACACAAAAAGCTGGAGTAACTCAGCGGGAGAGGCAGCATCACTGGAGAGAAGGAATGGGTGACGTTTCGGGTCGAGACCTGAAGGGTCCGAAGAAGGGTCTCAACCAAACGTCAACCATTCTTTCTCTCCAGAGATGCTGCCTGGCCCGCTGAGTTACTCCAGCGTTTTGTGTATATTCATAAGAAACAATCTGCTGGAGGAACTCAGCAGGTCAGGCAGCACCTACTGGAAGAAAGGAATTGTTGCTGTTTTATGTCAAAGCCCTGCATCAGGACTTGCTCCCCACAGTATGCTGCTTGACACCATGCATTTCTCCAGCAGAGTGTTGCTGCGCATTGTTACATTAATACAATTAAGGGAAATTACTTTTTTAAATTTTCACCACTATTAACCAAAGGCATACTTAAGTTAATTTCTATTGCAGTGCAGTAAACTTTACCTTTTACCTTTGAGGATGATCGTGGTAACCTTGTTTGTGTATTTAAGCTTTTTGGTTATGATGGTGTGACGTAAATGATTTTGGTTTAGGCAAGGAGGCTGGGTACATAGATACATAGAAAATAGGTGCAGGAGTAGGCCATTCGGCCCTTCGAGCCTGCACCGCCATTCAATATGATCATGGCTGATCATCCAACTCAGTATCCCGTAATTCAGATGTATCATCACATATCACTTTGAAAACCTCCTGATGAAAAATTGTATTAAAAACTTGTCTGGAAACCAAAAACGTAATTAATGGTTGAACTAAGTTTCAGGTATGAAATAACATTATAGTTCATTTTAATATAAATATTAGGATCACAACACGCAATGACATCCAATCAGAAGTTGTTTTGTACTATTTTCATGTTGTGCTATAATTGTATTAGATATTGATTTTTTTATTTATCTTGGTCCGTAGGAATCATGTTTCAGTGTGTATAATTTAACTGCAGACAAATTCTGAGAAACAGAAATAATTTCTGTCTCTTGTAAAATTGTGGTATTATTACACAACATATTTATTATTTAATGTGTTAGATATGTTCTAATTCCAAAGTGAATTGTCAGGAATGTCAAGGCTAAATCAATGCACCAGACCTGAATGATGGACAAACAATATTCACCTTAGCATATTGTTGAATGAAGTATTAAACAAGTGATGTATAGGAAAGAATTGCAGATGCTGGTTTAAATTGAAGGTAGACCTATGAGTAGGTAAACAAGTAGACAAGAGAAGGTAGACAAGTGAAATGTTTAAAATGTTACCTCATGATGATCACATGTTTGGGCAACAGAGAAATTTAAAAATATAAAAACACTGTTCTCTTACCAACACCAGAATCAAATCCTGTCACAAAGAAGCATTTTTGAATGTAACAATTATATCATGTGCCTTCAGCTGATGGTTGCAAATCATTTGTGTGCTGCTGCAGTAATAATAGTGGCTGCTGGAGCAAGTCATGTGGCTGTCACTGCTTGGTGCTTGCATGAAATAATGGGTACAGTCTATACAACAATCTATTACAGCTACCATTCTGCAGTGCGCATTCAATTGAGTTCTTATGCCATGACATTTTTTGTCAGTTTGAAATGTTTTATGTATTGCTGCTTAAGAAACCTAATTCTGCACATGGCTGGCTCTGATCCAAGCTCAAATAACAACATCTTCAAAGGGGAGAAATCTTACGGAATTAAACTAATGCTCAGTAATATGTACTTTCTGGGAAGCTGGAATGGCATCTGAAATAAATTTTCAGGATTTACACACCCTGTGACATAAAACATACTGCTCAAGGAACCTATTTTCATTTTTTTAGACTAACTAACAAGTTAAGTCTCCATCTGAAGATGATGTATGAGGAATATTAGTGCATATTTATATTGTCATAGTATATTGCAACTTCCCTAACAATAACCTCTTCTTCTTCCACCTTTTTTGGGTTTTTTTTACCTTACAAGCAAGATATCTCAGAGACTGCCACTGTGGGCATTTTTTATGCCTAGGAACAGCTTTTAGGAAGAAATCTTTTATGAATGTTACTTTGCAGAAAATCTCAAATGTAAATATACTGCAAATCTTAGCATTAAACGTGCAATTTGCACTGGTTTAGATTGACTAATGGTATCCTGAAATAGGTATCCACTGAAATTGATGAACTATTTATTTCTCTAAACATCTAGCAATTCTTAAAGGGATATTAGAATTTACTGACAAATAATTTCAAATACATATACACAAGGTCAGAGAGCCAGTCAGCATGGAAACAAGCCCTTTGAATATTGAATATACAAAAACTGTATACGAATCCCACTTAATTCTCCCAAAATTTCCCATAATCGCTTTCAGATTTCTCTGGAACACTGGAGGTTGAGGGAGATCTGATAGAAGTATATAAAATTATTAAATATAAAATTATCAGAGGCATAGATAGTGTAGACAGTCAGAATGTTTCTCCCAGAGTCGAAATGTCAAAGACTAAAGGACATCATTCTCAGGTGAGAAGGCCAACATTTAAAGGAGATGTGCAGGGCAAGTGTTTTACACAGTGGGTGGTTGTGGAGGCCGCGGCTCTGTACCATGAAAAATACCATGAAAAAACTGACTTTCTACATCCTAAAATCGAACTCTGTGACCCCATTGGGCATCCATGCATGCCAGGACCTTGGGTTGGTCTATTTCGATCGCTCTGTTCACGTTACTTATATCTGAGGACCCGATTTGAAACTACCCTGATCTGTTCGATGACAAGCTGGGCAAGCTTCCTGTGACTTATAAAATCGCCGTTGACGCCACCGTTGACCCAGCCATCCGTGCCCCCCACCGCGTGCCACATGCCATGCATGACAAAATCCAGACTGAACTTAGAAAAATGATTTCCATGGGGGTACTGGCCGAAATCAGTGAATCTACAGACTGGGTCTCTACCATGGTTGTTACGAGAAAGAAAGCCAAAGATGAGCTCCGAGTGTGCATCAACCCAAGAGACCTAAACACTGCCATCAAGCGGCCACATTATCCGATGAGAACTGTCGAAGACGTCGCGGCACAAATCGGTCGCGCAACCGTGTTTTCCATACTAGGCGTAAAGAGCTCGTTCTGGCAGATACTTCTAGATGACGAATCCTCGAACCTCATTATGTTTGGCACACCATTTGGCAGATTCAAATTTCTCAGAATGCCATTTGGTATCAATTCGGCTAG
The DNA here is from genome assembly GCF_010909765.2 of Amblyraja radiata. Taxonomy (NCBI): domain Eukaryota; kingdom Metazoa; phylum Chordata; class Chondrichthyes; order Rajiformes; family Rajidae; genus Amblyraja; species Amblyraja radiata. The sequence goes on along the minus strand of NC_045957.1, from coordinate 60,124,959 downwards.
CGAAGTCTTTCAGAGAACCATGGAACAGTTGTTCACAGGCTTCCCATGCGCTATCTTTGTAGATGACATCCTGGTATATGGTAAATAATCTCAAGCAGATTCTGGACAGGGCACGCGAGATTAACCTAAAGTTCAACCCCAAGAAATGCAAGTTCCACGTTCCAGAGGTCACCTATGTCGGACACGTATTCACTCGCAAAGCATCATTAACTCCACCTTACTGTACATTTTATATTAACACCCACTTCCTACATTAGGTAGTCTTGGAAGCGGTAGCGATGAACTAACAACCAACTGACACATTGAGAATTTCTTAAAACTCACCATCATGAGTGAGGGCTTCTTCTTGGCGAGCTTCTTGGTGTGCAGCAGGTTTGTCATTCAATTTACCTACCGACCCACGTTGTGTCTCTCTGTCTTTCGCTCTCTCCCTCCCTCTCTCACTCTCACTTTCTCTCCCGCTCCCCATCTCGTCTCTGTCCAGCTCTCTCGGCATTCCCGGAATCATTGACGTTTTGCGGTAGACAAAAATGCTGGAGAAAATCAGCGTGTGAGGCAGCATATATGGAGCGAAGGAAATAGCCAACGTTTTGGGTCGAAACCCTTGTTCAGACCCGGCCCGAAACGTTGGCTATTTCCTTCACTCCATAGATGCTGCCTAACCCGCTGAGTTTCTCCAGCATTTTTGTCTACCTTCGATTTTCCAGCATCTGCAGTTCAGAGGCAATTGTACAAGAAGAAAGCAATCGACATAAGAATTATACAATTTTCGTACAGCTTCAGTTTTAACATTTTATAAACTGATAAATGAATCGGAAAAAAAGTAAAAAGGAAAGAATGAAGAGAAAGAAGAATGATACAAAAAAGAACAAAGAAAAAACCCCTGAACTGACAAAGAAGTGAGAGAAAAAAAAGGAAAAAAAAGCGGAGATATATCCCACTATCCTTCCCTACACCTGCTCACCCAACCCAAGCATCAGTTTTAAATTTGTGTTCAACCATTCTGTTGTTGAAGAAATTCAATGAATGGAGACCATATTTTGGAAAATTGGTCTGATTTATCAGCCAAAACAAGCCTTATTTTTTCTAAATGTAGTGTCATTCAATAAGATGACAACTGATTCAACAGATTCTCTGCCTCAGAGGGCGGTGGAGGCGGGTTCTCTGGACGCTTTCAAGAGAGAGCTAGATAGGGCTCTTTAAAATAGCGGAGTCAGGGGATATGGGGATAAGGCAGGAACGGGGTACTGATGATCAGCCATGATCACTTTGAATGGCGGTGCTGGCTCAAAGGGCCGAATGGCCTACTCGTGCACCTGTTGTCTATTGTCTATTGACACGTGACTCATTTATAATTATTTATTTATGTTTATATGAATATTGTTCCCAATTGGCCCCTGCACCTCCTAAGGCCGACCCTGCCAATTAAGCTACCAATCTACTCAACTTTTGGAATGTGGGAGGTAACCAAAGCACCTATATGGTTAACGTAGGACATGAAAACTCCACACATAATGTCCAATTGCTTATAATTGAACCACAGTCACTGGAACTGAGAGGCTGCAGTTCTGCTGGTTGCACTATTAAGTACCATTCTAGAAAACAGAAAATACTAGAAATACTCAACAGTTCAGGCAGCATTTGTGGAGAGAACAACAGAGTTAATGTTTCATAAGAACTGGGAAAATATATAATGCAGCATATTTAAAGATGCAGAAAGGAGCTGGTGGAGGGAACAAAGGAATGTCTATGTTTGATACAAATAATAGAGACTTTATCACAGAATCATATAATTGATTGGCAAACAATATTATGTATTATCTGGTATTTATTCATTTGGACTATTCGACCTAAGTCTACTCTGCTATTTCGGTAACTTGCCATGAGAAGAAGTAATTTCCTTTGTTGAATGTAATCTCTCGCAACAAGTAACCTCCCGGCCAGATCACAAACTCAAACATTGTGAATGCTTAGAATGTGGAGAGAGATGAACTGAAACAGCCTTTAATATCTCACGGGTGGAAAATGAGAGCAGTTTATCTTGAATGGAATCGTTCACCCTTCAACTTTTGAAATTATATTTAACCAGCAAAATATTTTGTGATTTTAAAACTGTTTTTCTAAGATTTGTAAAATCGTTTTTTTCTAATTAAAAGAGTTCAATGCTTGTTTGAACAATGCAAGTTTGCTTAATATGGGCCTTGCATTATAAAATCCAAACATATCTTTTATATTGTTATGTAGTCACTCATAGATTGCGGTAATCTTAACAATTTTCCAAAAATTCTGCAAAGTATATTCTTATTCTGTGCCGCCCAGTAGAATTTTCTCAAAACTCAGACTGCATTTGTATAAAAGCAATCATATGCACAATGTTAGTTATGGTTTACTAATCATATGAATCATTCATTGCACCAGGAGCTGTGCTGACTTGTCCCATGCATTACCTATTCCTCTTAATCCAAGGAGAATACCTCTCATCCTGAGCAGAGAGTCCCCATCATCTCTGAAAAACATGGAATCATGAAGACTTGCCAAATGAACAGTGTGGCTCCCTGAAATCAACCAGAGAAGAAGATATTGAGGCCCAATGTGACCTTCTCAGTAGTCTAGGCATGGCTTTCTGACTGGAGCCCTGCCTGCAGTAACAGCAGATCTCAGCAGCCATCTCCTTAAAGAATCATTGAATCCAGGTACATGGCTGATAGGTCAGGTGCGTGCAAAATATCTGAACATTGGAGATTGACAGGACCACTGTGAAAAAAAACTCTTGTTATCTCTTCTGCCAAGTTCAAGTTTATTGTCATGAGTCCCTGATATGACGATGAAACTCACCTTGTGAGTTGCAAGGTACAAGCTCACCTTGTTCGCAGTACCTTTTCTTTCCCAGGTTATGCCGG